>NW_026988480.1:14173750-14900000 GCF_030222135.1 Aotus nancymaae | reverse complement strand
TTTAAACCTTTATTTCAGGTCCAGGGGTACATGTGCAGGTTTGCTATATAGGTAAATTGCATGTCACGGGGGTTTTGTATACTGATTATTTAATTACCCTGATATAAAGCATACTCTTATTGATTATGATTTTGAAATCTTTCTTACATAATCCTTATTCAAAAAATGAATTTGAGAGACTCAGTTGCTGTTTAAAGACCCCGAGGCCTTTTGGGCAGGGTGAATTAAGACTTCCAGTGAGATGCTTCTTCCTACGAAATCACTTTTCCCTCAGATGAGGATACTGAGGTAATGGAAAAACCCTTAATCTCCAAAGCATCCCTGAATGTGCCACCCTGAAAATTAACCTCATTCATCCCTTTCCCCCACCTTCATTTTTTTCTTTTTTGAGACCTCAGAAAAATTGAGCACATAAATTAAAGTGTCCTCTTAGCTGCTCTAACTTATGCAACCAGCATTCACTCAGCAGCACCCTGGTCTCAGAGACCTTGGCAACATCGCAGGGGTCATATTTTTACCCAAACTGTTCATGAGCCATTTTTTCAACATCTTAGGCCAAAACTGGCTTTTCTGTGATTTCAGAGATGAAGCCTGTCTTTTTTGTCTTAATTTTTTTTTTGAAAAGGCATTTATTGTGACTATTCTGAGAAAAATCTCACTTTCTAGTAACGTTTGCTTTCTCCTTTGTGTCTCCAGCAATGTATTAGGCAGATAAAGAGGTACAGGATCTTACTCTGTATTTATATGGTTTCATTTTTTATTTGGAGACACCCCGTCCACATTTCCAGTACCGCAGATCAAGTCATGTTTGTTGATATTTTTCAAAAACAGGTCTAGTTCTAAGGAGAGGTTTTGGTTGATTTGCTCTTGGGAGAGGTTCTTTGCGCCATTTCCCTGATTGTTTAGCGGTACCATTGGGGGAGGTTAGGATACCTTTCTAGTTGTCTGAAGGCCAATAAAACATCTCCCGCATCATTTACCACCCCATGTTAGTTTAAGCAAACAAGAAACATGCAATAAGTTATTTTCCAAAAATCTCCCCCAAATTCAAATATGTAGTAGGTTTATGTTGATGGTCTTGAAGAAAGGAGTTCTCAATAGAAACAGGTAATCTACTCAAGGGACCAGTTGAATGAATGTGTGTTGGTCACAGACCTGTAGCAGCTGTAGCTTAACTGAGCATTCAAAAATTAAAGAATAAAATGGTTTGCCAACTCTGGGGTTCCTCTCTTTTTTCATAGGATTATTTCTTCCATTTGTACGAACGGTCTGGAGGACTTACTCTGTCCCACCAAGATACAGGTACAAGATCAAATTTTTTTGACATGCCCTTTTCTTTGGTATACTATACTTTTCCGTCATTTACATCACCTAGTTTTCATTGTATATTAAAATTTGGATTTGTTTCAAAGGAAAATTGAGCAGTCTACTTCTAAGGAATTTAAACACTCCTATGAACATTTAAGGCCTCTATTCCTAAAAGAATATGGTAACTTTATTTTGCCTAGAATAAATGTATTTGAATCACAAAAGCTTTAAGTTAGTCTTAAAGATGATTGATAGCAAAGACTGTTTCCGAAGCCCCCACCATAACACACATACAAACAGCATTTAGATCTCTCAAAATTTAGCCTTAAGACAGTTTGAATTTTGAGGAAATGTCTTCTCATTTTTCAATCTGGCTTGACTTTATTATAACCTTGGAATTAAGTATGGGGTTTATTCTTTCTTGCGTATGTAATGCTGCTAAACTGCTGAAACTTTTGCCTTATCATCCATACCCACTTTAGTTTTTGCTGACACCTTAATTAACTCTTACATTCCTCTATTTAAATCTTGGCTAGTGTAGAATATGTTCCACTGGAAGTAACGGTACCTGGCTGACTTTAGTTGGATCTTTGTGATTTGTCTCAGGCATATAAGAGAGCTTCTTCTTACTCCTGTCTCTCCTTCTGTAGACAGGGAATATTAGGTCACCACAGAGACAAAGAAGGGGAAACTGGGTGCTTAATAATGAGGGAAGACAAAACTGCTTAGGAAGTGCTCTTTGTTCCCAGGGAAGAGGTGATGTATAAATACATGGATTTAGGGCATGGATTCAAGCCAGTTTGAATTCACATACGTTTTGTTGGATAATTGTATCACAATATTGACTCAAGTCCAGATTAGGACCTCTGGGGTGTCCCTTTCTCTACTAATTTGTAGTTTATTGGTTCCATGATTCCATTACTCTCTATCTGATTTTCTTGACATTTCTCTTCCTATTTTACCACAGTCAAAAGTTCTGTTTGGGACTGGCAGATACAAGAGGTTACAGAATACTGGCATCACATTTAATTTCCTTGATTCTTGGAGACTCACTATGTTCTCCATAATTTATTAAAAGGAAAAGAATCAATAGTAAAGAAGGCTTATTAGTCCATTTCCATTGAAATCTGACTTTATCATCTATGTCCTCAGATGCCTACATCTTTAATTTTATGAAGTACAGGTGAGCTCCTTTATGGATGCATCAACTAATTGAATTCACTTAAAGGAAAAAAAAAAAGAGACTATATTTTTTCTTTACTCCTTCACTATAGACACTCTCCATAATTGCAAAAAGAAAAGAAAGGTACAATAGTGATCCGAAGTAATCCTAATTATTTCAATGGATATTGGAACTCTATCAATTACTCAAATAACTTAGGAATGGAGGTATGTTGGGTTAAGAATCATCAGCATGTGAGTTGATAGTCCCACGTAAAACAAATGGTTTGCACGTTGAGTTGATAGTCCCACGTAAAACAAATGGCTTGCACGTGAGTTGATAGTCCCACGTAAAACAAATGGCTTGCACGTTGAGTTGATAGTCCCACGTAAAACAAATGGTTTGCACGTGAGTTGATAGTCCCACGTAAAACAAATGGTTTGCACGTGAGTTGATAGTCCCACGTAAAACAAATGGTTTGCACGTGAGTTGATAGTCCCAAGTAAAACAAATGGTTTGCACGTGAGTTGATAGTCCCACGTAAAACAAATGGTTTGCACGTGAGTTGATAGTCCCAAGTAAAACAAATGGTTTGCACGTGAGTTGATAGTCCCACGTAAAACAAATGGTTTGCACGTGAGTTGATAGTCCCACGTAAAACAAATGGTTTGCACGTGAGTTGATAGTCCCAAGTAAAACAAATGGCTTGCACGTGAGTTGATAGTCCCACGTAAAACAAATGGTTTGCACGTGAGTTGATAGTCCCACGTAAAACAAATGGTTTGCACGTGAGTTGATAGTCCCACGTAAAACAAATGGTTTGCACGTGAGTTGATAGTCCCACGTAAAACAAATGGTTTGCACGTGAGTTGATAGTCCCAAGTAAAACAAATGGTTTGAGACACATATAACATCCCGGACTCTGGTCCCGAAATTCTTCTGAATATAGTACCCTGTGAAAGGTATGTCTAAAACTTTGCATTTTCAGTTTTTGAGTAATGGTTGAGGGTTTGGTGGAGAGTGCATTTGGAAGTCATACTATGAAACCAGAAGTTTGATTGGGGCTTGACTTGGTGAGATACTGGATTAGGTACAGAGCTCGAAGCAAAGACTTCAAATCCCTGGTGAATGCTGGTGTCTGGAATCCTGGGCTTAAGTGGGTTGTACTGAATTCCCTCACCAGCTTTTTGTCAGCAGCTGTATTGACAAGATCTTCATTACTTCCTAAATGTCTGCACTGGCTTGCTTTATTTTTCCTGTTAAAGTCTATATTATATATATATACACACACACACATACACATATACATATATAAACAGAGAAGGAGAAAGAGAGAGTGAGTCATTGGTAGCTCTGCCATTTTAGTCCCCACCAATTTCATCACCTTTTCCATTTATTAATGGTCCTGCCTTCTCTCTAATGCCTCTTCTCTTCTTGACATATCTGTGAAACCCTCCTTATTCCAACTCCTTTATCTGGATTAACTCAGTCAATCTGGAATTGACTGAGTTAATTCCAGATAACGGCCCTTTATTTCTATTCCAAGCTTTACAGGGCCAATAATTTTCTTGCAAGTAAAATAATGCATAGGTAGTAAAATGTACAACAAATACATTAATTTATCTCTACTGCCAAAGAAATCTATCTATATGCTTTTAGAAAATCCGAGACTTAAAATTTTGTTACATAGTATTAACCTGAAATGCATTTAATATAATGTAGTTATCCCCTCTTTAAGACATATTTTGTGATCTTACCTTTAACCAGTAATTCATGCCACTTCTAAGCTAATAAACAACATTGTTTCCTAAGGAAATAGTCAGAAATGGAATGCAAATTTTCTATACAGTTAACAAATTACCAAAAAATATGAATTTGGTTTAAAAAAACCCCAAAGCTATGTTTCCCCAAAGAAAACAACTGGAAAAAAAGGTAGAAAATAGTAACAGTGATTATCCTGAAATAGAATTCTGGGTAATTTAAATTTTCTCCCCTGTTCTTTTATATATTTTGTATTTTCCTATAGTAATAATGTTTTACTTTTATTATAATAAAATATTTAAATAATAATTTACAAAAACTATTAAAGCAATAATCTTTATGGAAACAAATTCAAATATCCAAGTATGTAAATTATAACATAGTACTTTGCCTCTTGTCCACTGGGATTCTGTTCTAGTTTCTGTTTACCCTTTCTGACATCTTTTCTGTGCCTCTGAACTCACACAAAAACACATACAAATTCACATACTTACATACTCAAACACACACACAGACTTTTTAAAAAATGAAAATAGACTCATACAGTGGTCTGTAGAATTCCTCAAGCCAATTATTAAAGGGTTGGTAGCTTGAATCGAGCCATGGTTAGTGTTCATCTCATGGACATCAGCAAACACTACTCAAGCCTTCCTCTTTTAATGAGAGTTGGATTCCAACACACCAGTGGTTGTGTGTTTTAACTACATGTTTTATTCAACAGCTTGCTTTTCACTTAGCAATGTACCACAGGCCTTGTTCCAAGTCAGTATATACAGCTTTATCCGATTCTTTTTATGGTCATATGATCTTCTGTTGCACTAATGGAACCATCTCTCTATCGATAAACTTTTGTGCCTTTTCCAATTTTTCACATCACAAGTGATCCTGTAAAGAAGTATCATGCTTATATATTGGAGGTATTTGTGCAAGTCTTTCTGAAGTACAGATTCTTAGAAGTGGAGGTTCCTTGGTCAAAAGACTTGCAAATGTAAAGTCTGATGACTATTGGTAGATTGCTCTCCAAAATCAGTGTTCCAGTTTATACATCAACCAATTCTCCATCTTCTGGCTATCTCTTGATTGAAATCAAACTTTAAAATTTTCTAATTTTATAGGCAAAATGATCAGTGTACTTTAATTATCTGTGAGGCTAATCACATTTTTATGTTTATTAGTCACTTGAATGTCTTTTTAATTTATTTATAAGCACTCTTCATATTATGGATACTACATTTTTGATATATGTGTTGTAAATATTTTCTTTCAAAATATTATTTTTTAGTTCCATCTTATTGAAAGTTTCTTTTGCTTTATAAGAGATAAAATTTTGCCTTATAATATCTAGCTTTCATGCCAGACTTAGAAAGTCTTCTCTAATCTAAGACTATGACATTATTAGATTATATCTTTTCTTCTATATGTTTTCATGGAAAAGGAGGCTTTCATTCCCACCCAGAGACCCAAGGAGTATTGAAATGATCTCTGTTTCTTTACTTTCCCCATGCAAGGAGGATTGGCTAATTTGACTGCTAAGAATCACAAGCATTTATTGGGCCAGATTTACAAATGTGTGGTCAGTGTTGAAACTTACAGTTTCCTAAGACATAGCCTCTTGGCTTCTTGGATACATACTCTGAAGTATGGGCAGGAAAGGGTGTGGGAGGAACAGAGGAAAAGTTGTTTTCCATGCCTATGTTTTTATAGAGGTTCCATTTCAATGCCCATCAAGACTATGTAAATAAGGCATCAAAGGAATCAGAAGAAAATGATAAGTTAAAAATGTGAGTGGTCAACCTGTAAAACAGAAAGAGAAAATGAAATGAATGGTGACTCCTGCAATGCTACTCCCCACTGTGGCATACATACTAGTGTTTGTTTACAGCTTCCTGGTTCATGAAAGGATTGTACTTATCTGCCCTTTAGAAGTTAAGAGGAACTGTTGGATGAGTTCTGGCCACTGGATTGTGGGGGAAAAGTAATGTATGTCACTGTATAGCCAGGACATTCAATTGGGATGGTGAGACCTTCAGCTGCAGTGATCATGGAAGGATGTGCTGAGATCCATGTCTCTGTCAGCAGGGTCTCTGAGTGACGAGAGCGAACAGAGCCCTGCTGCCAACCCATGTTTGACATGTAGCATGAGCAAGACAAAAATGCTGTTTTAAGTTGCTGAGATTTTGAAGTGAAGTTGTTTGTTACTGCAACCTGACCTAGCCTATGCTGACTGTCACTTTCATCAACAAATAGTGTAGACCTCAGCCCAGGCTTATTCCCCTTAATGTCAACCTCTTTAGAGGGGCTTACCGTGCACTGTCAATCTCCAGGTGGTAAACAGATCTTATCAGAGCCTGCTGGAGGCTCATTGAGATGCTTGCTCGCTTTTTGTTTCAGCTTTTCAATTCTATGTGGATGGCTAAGTTGTGCTTTCAGTGCACACTGACCTGTTTTTAATTGGGGCAGAGAGAATAGAAATCTTCTCTTTTGTCTTAGGCTGTCTCTTATGCTGCATCCTCCAATAAGAGGCCCTGCCTTTGGAAGATTTGGAGACACCTGCCAGGACATGAATAACACTGACAATTTGATCCTCATTGGGCCAGTGATTCTTGAGTGTGTGTTTGTTCTCTGTAAGTTGGATCCCAGAAGGGATAATGGGGGAGTGTTAGGCTTCTTAACATCCCACAAAAGACATCCTCCTTAATTTTATTCTGGTAGAAGCTTTATATTTGTATCATAGGAGTAAAGTTTTAACAAGTTATATTTTGTACATTCTTGTGTTTAACATGACACATTTAATTCAGGAATGCAATTTTCAATTCCACCACCTTTTCACGTAAAAATGGTAAGAAAATACATTGGGAAAAAAATGGAACGCTTAGAAATTTCACTATCTGACCTAGGAATGGGCACCAATACAATAAAGTAGCAAAGACTATTTATGAGAGAAATTTATGTGACATTATTCTCTGTCTATAAATATGTCCTCAATGCAAGAAGACCAAGGAGGGGGAAACTCCCCTATAATACTCATTTAGGGAAGTGAAGGACTGCTTTCCAAACCAAGGCAAGTGCTGTTGCAGTAATGGGGCATCAAACAGGCAAAATTGTATGTGTTGTCAATGGCTACAATGTAATTTTATTGATTTACAATGTTTAAAGTGAAGACATGATTTCTAGCTTATATAAGGTGTCACACTGGAGTAATTGCACACCAACTGGATTTTATGACCAGAAAAGAACATGTAATGCTCACACAGATTCCTCAGGCTGTCTAGCATTTATGATTGTTTAGCAATCAAGGAATTATTATTAGCAGCTGTCTTGTTTGAATACTCATAAAAGAACAGATGCTACCTGGCGTGGATTTGGTTTCAGATTACTTATTTGAATCATCCAAAGGAAAACATCCTCAAGTTGCTAGCTTGGTGTAGTCTCAATCCATTCTGCCCTCTTGGTCCTCAGTTGTCCAGGTTTTCAGGAATCCCATAATGCTCTCTGTTACGTGGAGGCTGCCAAACCCCAGGCTGAAGTACAAAAGCACTGGGAAATAACATCTGTCTTTTAGAGTTCACCAGAGTCCTCAGAGGCAGTGATTCTTACACCCCTGCATCAGAATCATCAGGTTTCCAGTCCCTGCAGATGCATTGAAGTAGAATCTCCTGGGCATAGGGACTTGAAGAGTGCATTTTGCACAAACACCCTACTAAATTCTTACACACAGGAGAGTCTAGGAACCTGGAAGTGAAGAAAGAATGTACATAAGCTGTGACCCATTAGAAAATTTTAAAGAATGTATGGGGTCGACTTTCATTACCATTTTATTTTCCATTTATGAAATACCTTTATTCAGAGAAACTGAAAAATCCAGGTTTACATCTTTTTTTTCCAAATGACTTTCATGATGCTTTAAGACAAATTACATTTAAGATGTGTTGTACGTAAGAATACACCTCCAGATATTTCTACTTCCACAGGGATTATAGATGTATTTTATGTAAAGACTGTCTGGAGCTTACCCATTCCATTTTTGACAATAAAATGCTTTGAGATATTTTGAGACAATTGTGTTCAATGAAGGAGCAGACTGTAGCATTTTCATTTAAAATTAAAAGATGTTAGTTTTGCCGAGACCAGTACAGATTTATAATGCGATTTTCAAAATATTGCCACCTCCGTCATGAAATAATAAATGTTTTCTGAGACTGACCAATACTGTGATGTGATTAAATTAGAAATCTATTTCTGTTCTTACAGGTTGTTGTGGTCAACACAGGATGTTTTTTCTCACAGGCTAAAAATTGCTGACAGAGCCCGTGAATAAGTTGATAAATGTGAGCAATTTTTTTGCAGAAAAAAATATGCTCAAGTTAGCATACAGAAAGAAAAAAAGATATTTTTTCCATATGATGTTTTGTAAGAAGGCTGTGATATTTTTTGTAACTGGTGATTGGCTTAGCTGGGAAACGTATTAAAGGGTAATTACCATCAGTCCTCTTTGAAGGCACAAAAGGTGAAGGTGAATTCTTATCTGTGGTCATTCTAGGGGCATGGTTTGGTTCCTTTCTGAACCCTTACCAGATGCGAATCTTATTTGATCAATTTTGCAGTACTTCTTGTTGAGACAGACTGGCACAAGGAGTCTGTGGCCTTCTAGGTAGTGACTTCTCTGGGTACACAGGTATCCACTTCATTACAATAATGTTCCTTGAGATTCTTTAAGGTCATCAACCCTGAGTTTATGAAGTAGTACACTCCTCTATCCATTTCCATTCCTCAGAGCAGTAAGCATCACGAATTTTTACCCCGTACCTACATCTTGAACTGAGAAATTATCAGCACCTTGGTCAGATCCAGGACCTACTGGGTGGGGTTCCCACTCCCATCCTTACTTGTCCCAAAGCATGAGAGCTTCCTATACACAAGCCCGTGGCTAACTCAGCCTCATTCATTCCAGGAGTGTTGAGGAAGGAGTTTCCAGCAAGTTATACTTTTTTATGCTCTCTCACTGCCAAGATTCTAGGCACATTGCCATTCGCAGACTTTATGGCATTTTCCAGTATCTGTCTGTTTGCCATAAACCTTGATCTCTCTGAATTCCCTTTCAGTATTACTTGTATTCTTACACTGGGACTAAGCTCTTTAGCTTTTTTTTTTTTAATCTTCATTGAGGCATAATTTATATGCCATATATTCCCTCTTTGAAAATGTACAATGTAATGATTTTTGTTAAACTGCTCTACAACCAGTTTTAGAATGTTATCTTCATTCCAGAATGTTTCCTCATTCCCCTCTGCAGCCAGTCTCCACACCTACCCCTACCCCAGGCAACCAAAGATCTGCTTTCTGTCACTACAAATTGGCCTTTTCCAGACATTTTATTTATCCATTTTTATTTTCCACTTTAATTTTTATCACATTTTATTTACCCATTCATAGTTGACAGACACTTGGATTGTTTCCTGTCTTTTGCTATTAAGAGTAATGTGGCTATCACCAGGCACATACGAGTATTTGTACAGACATGTTTTCACTTTTCTTGGGTAGATTCTTAGAAGTGGAATTTGTTGGTCATATTGGTATATTTATGGTTCACTTTTTTGAAAATTGTTAAACAGTTTCCAAATGGCTGTACCATTTTACATTAGCACCAACAATATATGACAGATCTGGTTTCTCCACCTTCTTGCCAAAAATTGATATCATCTATATTTTTTGTTACACCTATTGTAATGGATTTATTGTGGTATCTCGTTGTGGTTTAATTTGCATCTCCCAAATTACTAAAGAAGTAAGCATACTTTCCTGTGCCTTTAACTATTTGCATGTCTCGTTTGGTGAAAGTATATTTAAATTTTTTCTCTCATTTTTATATTGAGTTGTCTTATTATTGAATTGAAGGGTTTGTTATATATTCTGGATACAAACACTTTGTCAGAAATCTGATTTTCAAGTATTTCCCCCAATCTGTGGCTTGTCTTTTTGTTTTCTTAATAGTTGAATTTGAAATACAAGAGTTACTTATCTTAATAATCTTTTTTAAAAAATGGATTGTGCCTTTATTGCCACATTAAGAATTCCTTATATAACCCAAGGCACAGAGCTTTTCTTCTAGATCACGATGTTGATATTTTCTGCTAGATCAGGATTTTGCAATGGCAGCATTCTTGATATTTTGAGATGGATAATTCTTTGTCCTGGGAGCCTGTCTTGTTCATTCTAGAATACATAGGAGCATCCATGGCCTTTAAGCACTAGATGCCATTAGCACCTGCCTGACCCCTTCTCACTGGTTATGACAACTGAAAATGTCTCCAGACATTATCAAATGTCCATTGGCAAGCAAAATCATCCTGAATGAGAGCCACTGTTCTAGAAGTTTTATAGTTTAAACTACTAACATTTAGGATTATGGTCTATTTTGAGTTTGTGTGTGTGGCATGAGATAAAGGTCTAGGTTCTTTTTTTTTTCACATGAATATTCAACTGTCCCAGCACCATTTGTTAACAGACTGTCATTTCCCCCATGAAATTATCTCCACATTTTTGTCAAAAATTAATTGACCAAAATTGTAATTGTTTACTTCTGGAATTTCATTTTGTTCCACTGATAGTACTGATAAGTACGCTTACAACAATGCCTCACTGTCTTGATTACTGTAGCTTTATAGCAAGTTTGGAAACTAGGTAGTTAGTGCAAGTCTTCCAACTGTGTTCTTCTTTTTGGAAATTATTCAGGTTATTCCAGGCTCTCTGCATTTATGTATAAATTTTATATATTGATCAATTTGTCATTTTACACCAAAAAAACCTATTGAAAATTTGGTAGGAATTGCCACAAATCTGTATAAATAAAATTAAGGAGAATTGCCATTTTAACACTATTAAGTTTTCCAATCCATGAAAAGGGAATATGTCTCCACTTATTTCTTTATCTACTTTAATTTCTTTCACTCAGCACTTGTAGCTTTCATTGTATACCTCTTACATTTTGTTAAATTTATCATTAATATTTTATCTGATACTATTGTGAATAGAATTGTATTCTTGATTTGATTTTCAGATTGTTCGTCACTAGTATTTGCAACTGCAATAGGTTTTTTTACATATTGATCTTCTATCGTGCAACCTTGTAGTAGGGGTGTGATGTGTGTGTGTATTCCTAGAATTTTCTCCATACAAGATTATGTCATCTGCAAACAAAAACAATTTTAATTGTTTTTGACAATTCTTCCTTTCCAATGTAGATGCAGTTAATATTTTTTCTGTAGAAGTTGAGGAAATTCTGTTTGATTCCAGTTAAATTTTTTTAAAAATCATGAATGCATGTGGAATTTTGTTAACTGCCTTTTCTTTTTCTACATCTATAAAACAGTCATGTAAGATAACTTTTAGATGTTAAACCAACTTTGCATTCTTAGGATAAATCCCACTTGGTCGTGGTATGAAATATGTTTAAACTGTTGATTGATTTGGTTTACTAATTTTTAAAAGGATTTTTGCGTCTATATTCTCAGGAACATTAATCTGCAATTTTTTTAATGATGTCTTTGGCTGGCTTTGTTAAATAGGCCTCATAAAATGATTTAGAAAGGCTTTGCTCTTTCTCTGTTTTCTGAAAGAGTATTGAAGGATTGATATTTAAATAGTTGATATAATTGATCAGTGAAGCTATCTAGAATGAGGGTTTTCTTTGTGATAAGAGTTTTAAATTCTGAATTCCATTACGTTATTGGTTGTAGGTCTACACAAATTTTCTCTTTTTTAAAAACTTTTATCTTAGTTTCAGAGGTATGTGTGCAGGTTTGTTATATAGGTAAATTGCATCTTCTGGGGTTTTGTGTGCAGATTATTTTATTACCCAGTAAAAAGCATATTACCCGATAGGTAGTTTTTAAAATTTTCACCCTCCTCTCACCCCGCACCCTCAAGTAGGCCTCAGTATCTGTTGTTCTCCTCTTTGTGTCTATGTGTTCTAAGTGAGAAAATGCATTATTTGGTTTTCTGTTCCTGCGTTAGTATTCTAACAATAATGGCCTCCAGCTCCATGTTGCTGCAACAGACATGATCTCATTCTTTTTTATGACTGCCTAATATTCCATGGTGTATATGCATCACATTTTCTTTATCCAGTCTACTGTTGATGGGCATCTAGCTTGATTCCATATGTCTGTTACTGTGAATGGTGCTGTGATGCACATACATGTGCATGTCTTTTTGATAGAAAAATTTATATTCCTTTGCATATATACCCAATAATGGGATTGCTGGGTTGCATGGTAGTTCTATGTTCTTTGGGAAATTACCAAACTGCTTTCCACAGTGGTTGAACTAGTTTACATTCCCACCAGCAGTGTATGAGCATTCCCCTTTTTCTGCAACATTCACAGCATCTATTTTTTGACTTTTTAATAATAGCTATTCTAACTGGTGTGAGATGGTATCTCAGATCTATATAAATTTCCTATGTCTTCTTGACTCAGTTTGTTGATTGCTTTCTAGAAATTTGTCATTTTATCTAATTTGTCAAATTTCTTGGGAAAAAGTTGTTAATATCCCTTTAGAATTATTTTAATTTCTGTAGGTTTGGTACTGATATTAGCACTTTTGTTCTTTATTTTGGCAATTTGTACTTTCTTTCTTTCTTTCTTTTTTTTTTTAGTTTAGCTGAAGATGTATCAATTTTGTTAATCTTTTCAAATAATCACCTTTTGGTTTCATAATTTTCTATTTTTTTCTATTTCTTTGATTTTCATGTAAAATCATATTATTTCCTCTTTTTTGTTTTGGGTTTAGATTGCTCTTATTTTTCTAGTTTGCTAAAGAGGAAGCTTGAATTATTGATTTGCCACTATTTTTATTTTTATAAACTATAAACTTCTTTTTAAACACTGCTTTAGATGCATGCTATATATATTTTGATACTTTGGATTTTCAATTCAGCTCAAAATATTTGCAATTTTCTTTCATTCATGGGTGTTAAAAGTGTGTTGTTTAATTTCCAAATATTTGGGGATTCGTCAGATTTCTTTCTTTCATTGATTGCTAACTTAATTCTGTTGTAGTCATAGAACATGTTTTATATGATTTCAGTCCTTTAAATTTATTGAGACTTGTTTTATAGCTTAGCATAGAGGTCAGCAAATGATGGCTTGTGGTTATGTGTCATAAGTAATTACAGTTTACTTAATCATCATACCAACTTAATTATGCTGTGTTATATCTGGCAGTGTGCCCCTGAAGTAGAAATTTTATTTTATTTATTGTACTTTTATCACCAGTATTTCCATTTGGATTTTAAAAATAATTTCAATATCTTTACTGAGATCCTCTATTTTTTTAGATTATCGTTATAATACTTTCCTTTAATTCTTTACTGTTAATTTCCTCTAGTTCTTTGAACATATACATAAAACTGAGTTGAAGTTGTTATCTGCTAAATTTTGCATCCGAGGACACTCAGAGAAATGTCTATTAACTGCTATTTTCCTTCTTTAATACAAGTAACACTTTCCCATTTCCTTGAATGGCTCATAATTTTTATAGAATATGGACTATTTTAAGATGCCATATTATAGCAGCTCTTGATTCTGACTTTGTTTCTTCCAGAATTTATTACCAATATTGTTTTAAAAATGATATATCTCTGTTTAGTAACTTGTTTGGACTAAACTTTCGAAGATTTTTTCCTCTATAATGTGTGGACACGACTCTCTGCTTAGCACTCCTTTCCCCCCAGCCTTGTTCATATTTTTAAGGCTGATTTCATAGGAGTCCTATTTCTGTATAACCTCATGGTCAGCCAATGATTGGTGAGAGATTGGGCCCAAACACTTCAAGTCAGCAAAATCTCCCACCTTAGTTGATGGATCTCTTTGTGGATTCAGGAACACATTCATATTTCAGGCATTTTATAGTTCAGGCTGTTTTGCAGTTTCTGGTATCTCCTCTGCAAAACACAGAGGTTCCTGGTAAGACAGGGATATGTGAATAGCTTGGGCTTGTAGTCTCCCCTGTGTGTACACATCACCTCCATCAAAATGTCTTTGATATTGTTGCTATTGTTGGCATCTCTGCTGGGGATGGGATTGTCCAACTATTGCTCCAAATCAAGTTATCTTCCTCTTACAGTTAAGCTGCTAGTTATTTACCATGTTAGAATTACCATGAAGAAAAAGCTGGGGGAAGAGAAGGGAGCAGCTCAGGCAAGAATACCATAGATTCCCACAGTTCTTATGAAAATTCGATAGTTTTTCTTTAATAAGTGCTTATCAGTTTGTTCTAAGCATTTCGTCAATTTCCAGGGCACTGCAATGGTTGTTTTTGATACACTTGTCTAGTAGTTTTATCACTACTGTTTGGAGAAAATATTTGGTGACTTGCTCATTCCACCAATTCATTGACTTCTATTTTTGTTTCTCCATCAGCTGTAGCATCTTGAATTATTCACTTAGATCCCACAGGCCACCACACCCAGCCTATGCTACAGGACACCTCATAGAGCCCAGCCTAGTGCTCTGCAATGGGCCTTAGACATCTAGGAGAAGACAGAATTAAATCGTTTTATTATTTTGCATTTTAATGCAAATGAGCTTCAGATCATTGCTTAGAATGAGTTTCTGATAGACAGAGCTCTACAAGCAAAGGACAGCAAGGGGCAAAAGGCACTGATCTATAACAGCAACATCACTGATCACAACCCACTTCCCATTTCTTGCTTAAGAGCAAGTGGTAGAGCTGGCTAGTTTTGTGTCTTTTATTTTTATGGTATATGTTTGAGTAGATTTGGGTGGAAAATGCTGGTGAGGGCTAATGCTCAAAAATCTGCTTGTTACTTTCTATGTATATAATATTCAGGGCACTGAGGTATGTGATAGGAAAACATCAGGACACTTGAAGAATGATCACATTTCTCTACTTAAGCTTTTCACATATACTCTATAGAAATATTAATCTTGAGTATAAAAAGTCAAAGCTCTTGGTGTATGAATTGAACAGTGTTTGAATAAGGCATTTAGTAATATTCTTTGAGACTTTTAGAGAAGATGTTTTTACTGAGGTATAGCTATTCCTTTTATTTTGATTGCCATCCTTTCCTGCAAAAGAGAGATTTTTCTGTTAAAACAGTTACCGGGCATGTTCTCAGAAGCAATATGGAATGGATCTAGTGGGTGGAGAAGTGGACAGGAAGTTTATGAAAAATTGTTTGACTCTAGATTCTTATTCAAACATAGTGTATCCATGAGTGTTTATTTCTCTAGGGTCCATTTATTCTCTGCTTACAGAAGCTGAGGGTGTCCTTGTGATTCACAATAATGTGTGCTTGGGAGGTGTGTAAATTAACTATACTTACCATTTGTTTGGCAAGTCACCTGTCACATACGCATGAACCTTGAACTGGCTAGGCCCTCTTCTACCAATCACAGGCAGGTGTTGGGGGGCTGACTGCTGATTATTTGAATGTCAGGTGATCCAGTCCTGAAATACCTTCTTATCACATAGCTTATGCAACTTTGGGGAGCCTTGAAACAACAGCATAGAATAAGCATCACATAGTATGTCTTTCCAATGTTACAGGAGCCATACCTAGCCAATTTAACAACTTATTTAACTTATTTTTAGTCTTCAGAACAACTCCATGAGGTAGATACTGTGACTGCAATATAAATATGAGAAAAACTTGGGCCCAGAGAAATGAAATGGTAGCAAAATGTTGTAAAGTCAGTGTATTATACTGTTCTCACACTGCTATGAAGAAATACATGAGACTGGGTAATTTATAAAGAAAAGAGGTTTAATTGACTTACAGTTCTGCATGGCTAGACCAGCCTCAGGAAACTTACAATCACAGCAGAAGGCAACTCTTCACAGGGTGGCAGGAGAGATGAGTGCAAACAGGGGAAATGCCAGACAATTATAAAACCATCAGATCTCATGAGAACTTACTCACTATCAAGAGAACAACATGGGGGAAATGGCCCCTATTACCTCCACCTGGTCCTGCCCTCGACAAATGGGGATTGCAGTTTAAGGTGAGATTTGGGTGAGGACACAGGGCCAAAGCATATCAGCCGGCAAGTGGAGAGGCAAGATTTGAAACTTGATGTGTCTAACAGCAAAGCCTGTGTCTTTGTCATTATGGTGCTCTTCTTCCTTGGGCCATATACAGAAGGAGAGAAAAACTGCCATTCATTTATCCATTTATTCATTCAGTATTTATAGGTGCTCATTGTGTGCCAGAACCACACTGACCTTGGCTTTGTCCATTCTCCTAGTTCTTTCAAATCATGATTCTACTTCTAAGGTTTTCTGTTCTTTCTATTGGCTTTCAGAGTTTTTGAAGGTCAGGATCCCCAGACCAGCAGCATCAGCATCACTTGGGAACTTATTGGAAAGCACATTCTCAGGGCTGCCCCAGATATACTGAATTAGAAACTTAGGTGGCAGTGGAGTATATTGAAGAGGTAGAATACATTCCATTCTTTCAAAGGCCTTAGTAAAGCTAATCTATGATGAAAATTCCTTTAAGATGATGAAAGAAGAAAGACTTAGTGCTCCCTCTTCAGAAATGGTCCCAAAATAAAGAAGGGGAATCCAAGAAATTTTTGTATCACAGCTTTATCACATGGACCTTTTATGTTTGTTCCAGAAAATAAGCATACACAGGAAATTTACAGTGTATTCACTGCCAAATCGCCTTTTCTACATTGGATCCCTGGTAGTTTTCTTCAATAAGGGACTTTCTAGGAGAGAATCCTGATAATTCTTGTCTTTTTCCTTCTTCTTTTCTTCTTTGTCCTTCTTTCTGTTTTTTCATCTTCTCCCTACTTTTTCTTTCATACGTATATTAAACATATATACACATTTGCCAACACCACCAACCTTTTTTCCCCAGAAGATCCCTAAGGTAAATAGTGAGTTACTTAAAATATAAACTGTTCTTTTTTTCTGAACATATGAAATGAATATTTCATCTGTGTGTTCACATGCACATTGGCATGTATAATCTGCAAGCCTATGTTATAGATAATTGCCCATGTTTTTCCTATTCTTTACCATCAGTTTTACCACTCTTCCGGGGGTTTTAGAAAGTTTTCCTCAGGCTGTCAGGCTATATAAATAGTTTTGAAGTACTCCATGGCTCTGGCCTAAGAGAAATCAGCACTGGAAAATAGAACAACAAAATGAAATTAACAAAAAAAGACCTGGCATGGTGGCTCATAGCTGTAATCCTAGCACTTTGGTAGGTCAAGACGGGTGGATCACTTGAGGTCAGGAGTTCAAGACCAGCCTGGCCAACATGGTGAAACCCTATCTCTACTAAAAATACAAAAATTAGCCAGGCATGCTGACACATGCCTGTAGTACCAGCTACTAGGAAGGCTGAGGCAGGAGAATTGCTTCAACCCAGGAGGTGAAGGTTGCAATGAGTCGAAATCATGCCACTGCACTCCACATTCCAGTCTGGGCAAAAGAGTGAGACTCAGTCTCAAAAAAAAAAAAAAAAAAGAAAGAAATTAAAACAAAAATCTCAACACTTTAAAAAGTTCATCTTTTTCTTAGTATCAAAACTACCACAAGATACTTTCTATGTCTTACATTTAGATATATGATTAGACAAATCATACCTTCTGAGAATAATAATAATTATTATTCTATTAATTAGTATGATATAGTTTTTTATAAAAGGTTACAACATTTCTTATCAACCATGATCCTCACAACACTCATGGACAGTGTAATTGCTCCTATTTTATAGATGAGACAAATAAGCCACAGGAAGTTTAAGCAACCTACTCAAACCTCCCACACTAAGATGACATTAAATAAAATGGAATAAATAAAATCTAAAGAGGTTTGGCTTATCCTGGATCTTTTATGCCTTTAAAATAACCATGTTTTATTTCATTTTCTGGAATTGAGGGATGGAAAGTAAATATGAATGAATGCAGGTAATGGCCCAACATGCATGAATATATGGTGGGAAGAGACAAATATTAAGAGGAAGGATGTGCAATGGCTCAGGGAAGGCTTCTTTGAGGAAGGATGTTTAAACGGACACACAAAAGTTGAGTAGGAGAGAGCTGCAGCTGCTTCAGGGGTGGGGGAAGAAGGAGGAATGCTCCTACCAGAGCACAGGGAAAAGATCAAAGCTTTTTGGGGGAACTTTAAAAAAAAAGAGCAAGCAAACAAAAACCATGTGCTCACACACATATTCAAAATGAATATTAATACATGTGTGAGCACATGAAAAAAGCTGCAGAAGTTGAGGCTAACAGGTGGAAAAGACAAGATCATGTAATGATTACTCATTACCCTCAAGATAAGAAAAAGCCACTGAAGAGTTGTAAGCACGGTTGGAGTCTCTGGTGGGGGAGATAATTACATGATCATGTTTGCTATTTAAAAAGATCATTTTGGGTGCAGAGAGATCCTTCATAGGGTGGCCAGGTTGCTCACAAGCTGAAGATACAGAATTATCTTCTTTACTCTGTCTTCTCAGTGAAATGCTCCCCGAAAATATAACTTGTCCATGTGATCCTTTCTTTTCTTCTCATTGGAATCAAATGAGATTCAGAAAATATTCATTTCTCTATCAGCTGCTGCCCTCAGTTCCATTTAAAAAGTAATGATTATTGGTTTTGATGTGAGAATGAGCCCTTCATCTTGAAGAAGGGTGCATTGGTAGCATTTTCTGAGCTCTGTGGTTGTGGCTTCCTCTCTCTCAAGTCTTTCCTTACTACATTATATTTTCATTGCTTTTATGGTTCAGGGCTTCAGATATCTTCTTGTTTTGTTGAATATGGAATTTGTGCTTCTGTTTCTCATTCTCCTTATTACTTTTGCATGCTTTTAAAAATGGTAATTGGGAAAGGCCATTTTTATACCACCATTCTAAACCAAAAATAACAATTTAAAAAAATTTTTTCTAAAATTTGAATAGCAAAAATGGTAAATCATAATTTTTGTCTGTTTAATTTAAATTTCCTTTAACACTAGTCAGTTTATTTTTGAAATCTTTTTCTATTTCTTTTTATGTCTTTTGTTTCTCACTTTTATTGTCTTTCTTTTTCAATTTGCAAAGGACATTAAATCATTGTATGTCTAGTTCATTGCAGTTGTTAGTGTCAACTTTTCATTTACCTCCTAAGTGTTTATAGTGTTTTCAACATGTAAAAGTTCAATAGTTTTTTACTAATTAATATTTTCCTTTTTTATTCCTTCCACTGCTCTATGCTTAAAAAATACATTCCTATTTCAAGACTAGTTAGTTTTCACATTTTAATTCTATTTTTGTAGTTTTACTTGTGTTTAGCTCTTTATTCTGCCTGAATTTATTTTAGTATTTAATGTGAGGTGAGGCTTTTCAGTTGACAGTTCTCCAAGTAGTCATTTTTCCTGGCACCATTAATTGGGAAAGCTCTTCCTTCTCCAGTGATTTGTGATATTTCTATAGTAAGCGGTTTTTACTAGTCTGTTCTTCACAGGGTGAGGCCCCACATGGGGTGTTGGTTTATTCCTCCAGATGAAGTTCAATATTGTCTCCAGCTCTCCTTCTGTCCACCAGGCTCCTAGATGACCAGAAAGGTTAATAAACAGAACCTGTCCACCTCTGGGGCCCAGAAGGTACCAGACTGTTAAGGTCTGATGAACTCAAGTTCATGTCTCTCCCGCCCCAGCTCTTAGATTTTCTCACCATTCCATTCAGCTAGAAACAGCATATAATTCCTCCTCTCCTGTTTAAATTTACTACCTGAAGCATACTTCAGCTTGTATCCTCTTTTCCAAGTTTTGCGTAGTTCTGTCATTGACTCAGTCTCTCAGAGAACAATACATTAACATCCTGGTGAGTTCTGTACTAGGACCCAGGCCATGTATCCGGATGAATTTGGAGAGTGAGAGGAACCCTGATGGGGGTTGGGGATGGGATTAGAAGGGAAGAGGGGAAAGATTCTAACTGATGAACCCCTGTGTATCAGGAGTAGAGTTAGGCAGAGGCATGAACCAATCAGTCCTCTGCACAGTACAGAGGGTCCCATTTTGGGAACACATTTCTACAGTGATTCTAATTCATTACCAGTCTCTGATACTGCAATTGTTGTACATTTCCCCTAGAATTTGGGAAATCATCTTTTTCCATCATTCTGCATTCTTGTTTCTAGCGCTTAGTCATTTTCAATCTCTTAATGGTTATTTTAACTAGACATTGGAGATGAAGAATCTATCAACATGAAAACATGGAATTACAAATAATAAATTTAGATGATTCTAATATTTGCAAAGTATTGGAGAATAAATTATTCTTTACATGATTAGATGTGTAAATGCGTTCACTTACTTATCAGTTTTGTATTGGAAATGTTCATTAACATTTTTATGTAACTCAAATGATGGAGGGAACATCTACAAAATCTAAATTGTGGATAATTTACACTTGGGCAGATAGTTTTGTTGATTTGTATACTCACAGCTGCTGACTACAAACCAACACCTAGAATCTGCATTTAAAAATTATTCTTATGAAAACACTCTGGATTGTTTGAAGACCAAGTGTTTAATTTCTTGATAAGGTTAAGAAATAGTCTCAAAGACTTGGGAAAGTAAAAATGTAAAAAATACACATCTTTTAGAAAGATGCTGTCACAGCAAATAAAGATTCTTGGAATGCTTTCATACAATATCTTTTTGGAAAGGTGACAAAAGAGCGTGGAACTAATGAAGCAGTATAATCATTTTTATAATGACTTCTTGGAGGATGTGACCTATCAGCTCACGTGTTCATGTAGGAACTCAGTCATAAGCTTCAAAGGAGAGGATTTTAAAGTATTGTGGTTAGAGATAAGATAATTAGGAAAGGAAAGCAATGTTGATATCTTTTAAATTAAGTTCTTAGATAAATGTATATATGCTTCTAGGAGACTCAGGAGAAAAAAGAAAACAATCAAGGGGAAAGGATTGATTGAAAAGCTTTAGAAACTTGCATGTGCTATTTAAAGTGAGTGACCAGATTTCATTCATGATATTTAAAACATGCTCAGTTTCCCAAAACCGCAATGAGATACCACTTCATACCCACTAGAGTGTCTTTAATTTTTTACAAATGGAAAAGAGCAAGTGTTAGCAAGGATGTGGAGAAATTGGAACCCTCATACATTGCTGGTGGGAATGTAAAATGTTGCAGATACTGTGGAAAACAGTTTGACAGTTCTTCAAAGCATTAAACCTATAGTTACCATATGATCAAGAAATGATACTCCTAAATCTATTTCTAAGAGAACTGAAAACATAGGTTTATATAAAAACTTGTATATGAATGTTCACAGAAGTATTATTCTTAATAGCCAAACATAGAAATAACCCAAATACTCATCTATTGATGAATAGATAAGGAAAATATGATATATCCATACAATGAAATATTATTTAGCCATAGAAAAGAATGAAGTATTTATATATGCTACAACAGGATGAACCTTTGAAAACATTGTACTGAGTTAAATAAGCCAGACAGATAAAGTCATATATATTGTAAGATTCCATTCATATGAGATGTCCAGAATAGGTAAACCTGTAGAGACAGAAAATTAGTAGTTTCTTAGGGTTAGGGGAATGAGGAGATAGGGCACTTATATTTGAAGGTATTAATGAGGTGTTGAAATACTGATTCTGGTGATGGCTGCACACATTGTGAATATACTAAAAACTACTGAATTATACACTTGAAAATGGTGAATTTTGTGATGTAATTAAAAGGAAAAAGCTCAATTTTCACTACAAAATATGAAGTAACTAAATATATGAAAATTTACAAAACCCTATATAGGTCTAACAGTCCACCTATATATTGTCTGAGTATGGGAGGAATGTTCACTACCTTCAAGATAGATAAAATGTGAATGAAAAATGCAACTGGTAGTCCAACAATGCTGTGTAGCTATACACAGAAAGTAGAAAGTTGTCCCTTTCTATTGCTGGTTCAGAAACTCAAAAAACTCTGCACAAATAGAATGATGATTCTCAAAGCTTTTGATCTCAGGATTCCATTACATTATTCAAACTTACTGAAGACTGTTGGGTGTGGTGTTGCATGCCTGTAGTCCCAGCTGCTTTGGAGGATCAGATGAGCACAGGAGTTTGAGGTTGTAGGGTTCTATAATTGTGCCTGTGACTAGCCACTGCATTCCAGCCTGGGCAAATAGACACCATCACTAAACTTAAAAAAAAATGTATTGAAGACTGCAAAGAGCTTTCAATTACATGGTTAATATCTATTGATATTTATTAAATTATAAATACAGAGAAAATTTTAACATATTTGTGTATTAATGCATCCTAAATCATAAACTCATATGTTAATATAAATATTTTTATAAAAGTTATATTTTCTAAATAAAATAATTTAGAAGAGTGGTATTATTTTACATTCGATAAGCAAAATAGAATGGCATTTTAATAGAAATTCACAGGAGATAATTGTGGTCTTATATCTACATCTTTGTTTATTCTAGTATGATATATTCCTTTGGTTGAATTTTATGAAGAAAGCAAGAAACACATAGATAGAAAGAAGAAGGAGTTGGAGAAAGAAGGAGTATTTTGATAGCCTCTTAGGATAATGGTGGCTAGTCTTTGATACCATATCAAAATCTGACTAGTGATAGTTTTTTCAAGCTTAGTTTCAATGCAGAATTAAAAACCCATGTTAATAAACTGTTTGAACTCATTTATAATAAAATCCATTGACCTATTTTGCTCTTAAATTAATCTTGTACCAATTCATAATTTTGCAACATCATGCACCTGGTCATTTGGAAATTATTGGTTCACTGTGTTATGTAGCAATTCCAAGTGTTGACATATTTTAATACACAATATAAAAAATCTGGTTTGTTAATATCACCACTGATTTTAACAGAAAAGCGTTTCTGTACTGGGAAATTGTTAAACTTTTGGTAGTGGATATAAGTTTTCAAAACTTCTACTTTTTTTCTTTTTGAAAGCTTAAATTTTATCATTGGCAATAAATACTTGTAGTTGTTTTCTTTGAAGTTACAGGCTCACTTCATTCATTTCCCCTCAGAAAGTCTGCCTGTCAAATACCAAAAACTGCAAAACCAGTTTGTCACTCATTTCTCGAGAATGCAACTTAAATGATTGCAAGGTGTTTTTCTTGTAACAATCATTATATTTCAGTATGCAGCTGAGGTGCTTTTGTGCACTTTCCAGTTCATCACACAGAATATTAAGAAAAAGTAAAAAAAAAAAAAAAAAGAAAAAGCATGCAAGGGGTGCAATTTATAAATTTTTTTTTAATTAATATTTTTGCCATTCCATCCAGGACATTTTTAAGCGAAACTGGTCTTCTCTTCTTTTTTTTAAATCTTAATGTGAGTTCATGAATACTACATGTGTAACTTGATGCCGTTAGTAGGATTTATACCAAGATACCAGCAATTTTCTCCACCATTGTTTTGCATTCTGAATACAAATGCCAACACAGTGAAGAGGCAAATAATGTTCAATATTGTTAAAAAAAATACTTAGTATTATTATATTATATTACCATGAAAATAATTTTTTTTTCTGCAGACCTCCTCAGAGTTATCTCAGGGATTTGCAAAATCGTGCTTTGAGAACTAGAATGAGAGAACTTATAAGGTATCCCATTTCTCATGGGGTATCCTATTAGGCAGTTTGAACACAATCTACTTTCCACCCCCTTCTTCGCCTTTTGTATACAGTTAGACTTTGTTATTGCCAAAAGTGACTACATAGAAGAGCGCAGAAGGCAATTGCCCATTTCATCCTGAGCTAGGAAGGTGGCCACAACAGCACCTCATGAGGCTGACTGCAATTAGAGTCCTAGAAAGACTGCACACTAGTGATTGTACTTTATCATGTGCAACATCAGAGTGTCAGGAAGAGGGGAGGAGAAGATCCAATTTTGGTCCAGCAAAGTCATACTGGATAAAACTTCAAAAGATACATAATCATTAGTGTGACAATGGTCAGTGGAGAGAAACACTCATAAGAGACATAAATTAAAAATATTAGAAGATACTGGGGGGCTGGGTTCATTGACTCATGCCTGTAACCCCAGCACTTTGGGAAGCTGAGGAAGGAGGATTGCTTGAGCCCAGGAGGGTTTTCTTGTTTTTGTTTTTGTTTTATTGTTTTACCACCCCGGAGAGAGAGAGAGAGAGAGAGAGAGAGAGAGAGAGAAAGATAGGATAGATCAGGAATTATTTATAACAAACTCCTGGTCACTGTAGATCTGAGAAAGAGACTTGGCGTTCAGCTTCAGTGAGCTTCTGGAATGGCGTCAAAATCATTTATTATTAGCTAAGTAAATAATAGTCTGGATAGATTTCTTTTGGTGGACAGATACACAGAAAAAAAAAAGAACAATATTGGACTCATATAAAGGTGCTACATACAGGACAAAGAAAAAGAAACATTAATATGAATGCTCTATAATAGTAAGCCTGTAAATATGATTTATGGTAAAAATCAGAAGAAGGTTTTAGAAAATTCTTTAGCATCCTTAAAAGTGTGTAAGAATTGGCCAGATGTGGCGGCTCATGCCTGTAATCCCACCACTTTAGGAGGCCAAGGCGAGAGGATTAATTGAGCCTGAGAGTTCGGGACCAGCTTGAGGTTCCATCTCTACTATCAGACAATTATAGCAGAAAAGAGGGCTAAGAGGAAGGATAGCAGAGTGAGATGCAAAGAGGGGTTCCTCAAGGTAAGAAAGCATTTGAGTGACATATCGAAATTCACATTAGAAGATGAAAGTATAGGCTTCCACTGGCAAATTAAACCAAGGTTTAATGAAACTCACAAAAACTCTTGCCAAACAGAGACAAAGCCACAGGAGCTTAAATGGATGAGAGAGACAATGGATATGAAGGATAGAGAATGAAGAACAATGCAATACATCTGGAAAACTAGAAGAAAATAATTTAAAGCAATGTTAAATGGAGATGGGGAATCCCTGAGAAATCAAGATTGAGAGGGTTTTCTCAGTTCTAAGAAAAACAATGAAAAGAGACCCATCCTAGAGATCTCTTGGTCATTTTTGCTAAATAACAAAGAGAAACAATAATTTTATAAGCATGAAGCAGAAGACAAAAATAATTTATTTGTTAAAGAACAAGTAGCACGTTAGTTTTAAAACATCCCCATTTGGAAATAAATTTCAGTAGACATTTAAATAACCACAATAGAATTTTGAGCCAAAAGTAGCAATATAACAAATTTAGTTAGTGAAGATGCCTTCAACGTGTAAAGGCAACGGAAATACATTATCAGATAAACAAGGACTCAGCTGATACACCACGCATATAATCTTTAAAAAGTTGCTAAAAGACAGTTGAGATGAATCAAAATGAACTAAGAGAAAGGAACATCGTGAAGTAAATGGATTGCTGCTGAATTTTGAAGCCAATTAAATATCAAATAGACTGAATAACTTAAAAATTTAGTTAGGAAATTGAATACAAATGCAAAATAATATTGAAAGAGAACATTTCAGAGTATAAAATATTTTTTATAATAATAGTAAATTTGATATAAAATTATGTATCAAAGACTTAGAATGAGATGTATCTTGGTGGGTTTATAAAGCTATAGAAACCCATTCTTTTTAACACAAATTTCATTGAGAAAGGGTACTTCAATAATATCATTATATTCTTAACTATGAGTGTTAAAAATGAAAAGCTAATAAATATATTTAAAATAGTAGTTACCAGTGAAGAACTAAAAGCAATATATAAAACTTCCAAATCTCTGGCAAACATTAACACAAACATGCAGAAATGAAACAAATAACCAAATGAGACATATAAAGAAACCAAAAACTCCAAATAACAAATGAAGCACACTGACAGAAAATAAAACTAAAAATTAAACTAAAAATAATAATAAAACTACAAAAAAACTGAGGTAATCAAAATAAGATCAAATGTATTAATCATGGCAAAAAACATGAATGTTTTAAATTTCTCTGTAAGATATGAATAGCAACTTTGCCTTAAAAAATATGATAGCAGACATCTTAGTAACAAGAGACACACCTAAAATAAGACATAAAACTGATAAAATCAAAGAAGAAGCAAATATTTGTCAGTAGAATTCAAATAAACAAAAAAACCTAAAGTAGTACTCAAGACAAAAAGTACTAAATGATAAAAAGTTCCATTTCTATTGATGAAAAAATGCAACTGACATCTAATTGAAACATTGCACATCAAAAAACAGATTTAAAAATACATAAAGAAGAAATTCTTAGAAATTCAACGCAAAGTTGATTAAAACCAGCATTATGAGAACTATGAACTCATTGGTCAACTTAAACTAGACCAAGGAGACACAAAGTAAATAATAAAATAAAGAATTAAAACCGTAATTTTAAATGTTTAATTTATATATTAGTTTCTCTTATAAACATAGAAGATACTTTGATCTTACATATCTGTAGAATATTTAAAAGCAGATCATAAAACAAGCCTTAAAGAATTCTCCTGAAAAAGAATTCAGAAACATTCTCTGCCGTAATTGGTTAAAATTAAAAATTAATAACAGAGAACAAATTTGTAAAAACCCTCCACTAAATTTATAACATCTCCAAGATAACTGTTGGGTCAAAGAATAAAATAATATCACAGGATGAGCTATTTTTTAATTTTACAAAATTTAAACTATGAATATGAAAATTCATAGGATAGAACAAACTCATAACCTTACTTTCTCTGATTATGTTTTAAAAGAATAAATAAATTTACTAAAGTATGAAAATCAAGAAACATGAAGACATTGGGTAGAAAGACATAATAAAAATAACAGAATAAACCAAATTCTTTAAGTTGATAATTGTAACAGTTAGATCTTTGAAAAAGAAAGCTAATAAAATAAATATTTGATAAATCTAAACAACATAAAATAGGAAAAAAAGAACATGAGTGAGATAGAAGATATAACAATAAATATGAAGGATATTAAAGTGATAAAATAATACGTACAATCCCATTCAGATATACTTGAAAACCTTGTATATAGATGAATTTATAAGAAAAGATGAACGATCCAAATTGACCAATAAATAAGTAGGGTACTACGATAGTAAAATTATAAAATTATTTAAAAATCCCTCCAAGAGGAAAAAGAAAGAAAATATATGGCTCTAGAACAGTTAATTTTACTGGTAAATAATTTCAAATTTTCAAGAGATACATATTCTTATGCTTCATAAATTATTCCAGAGATAGAAAAATATTAAAAAGGACTGGAATAATTTTATAAGCCAACTGTCTTATCTTGATACTCAAACACAAAAGAGCAATTGAAAAACTTGTAAGCTAGTTTTGTTTATATAGGTATCAATGCAAAATATTTAGTAAAATATTCTGAAATCCAAATTCGGCTTGACGGTTAACTCAAAATATTCCTGGATGCAAAGATGCTTTACTATTAGGAAACTTATCTGCATGATACTTTAGGTTAACTTGAAAGAAAAAAGAAAACAATTGATAAAATACAATAGCCATTTCTGATTTAATTTTTTTTAAATGAATTGGAAGTTTCTTACATGACAAAGCTACTCTCTCTTAAACCAGCACCAAATATGCTTCAAATATCTTCCTTCAGTGAAATACAAGAAGCATTCCAATTAAAGTCAAGGCTAAGACAAGAATGTGTTATATCACTATTGTTAGCCATTATTTTGCTTAGTGTTATAAGATATGAAATACCCATGTATAGAGAAAAGGTGACATCTATTTTAATTTGATAAAGGTATGAATATATATGTGTACAGTCCTAAGAGAATCAACTGAAAACTCAATAGCTCTTCTATATAAGAGCAATGACCTCATATAACTTGATTATAGAAAAATAAATTGATTTCATTCACAATAGGAACAACACATAAAATATTTGGAAATTTTAAAACAAAAATATCATAATGGATATGAAGCAAATGACCCTATCTTCCTAATAATAATAAAAAGAAAATTTAAACAAATGGAGAGAACAAGCAAGTCTTGATGGTAACACTAAATATTATAAAGATGACATTTATTACCCTCCTTTTTATTTTAGAATTTGACAAAATGATTCTAAAGTTCATCTGGAAAATAAAGAGTGAGAATATCTAAGACATTTTCACAAAGAAGAATAGCATATAGATGATTTTTGCTCTATTATATATGTTATATAATATATGTAGCATATTATGCGTAATATATAGTGTGTTATATAATATATATTGCATTATATTATCATATAATATATAACATTATAGAAATACATTAAAATGTATGCATTATACATCATCATATATAATATATGCATTATATATAATTCATATATTGATATACTTATTTCTAAATTATATTTAGAAATATAAAATGTATATATTATGTATATGGCATATGTATACACACTTAACATATACACACATATATGGCATTATATGTCATCACACTATATATGGTTCAAAAATAGACCTGGGATTTCATTAGAACTTACTTTTGGACTGAAAAAATAAAAAGCAAGCATAATATGCCAATGGATTGTTCAACTAATTATGCTCTAAAATTTGATTATTTGGGAAGATGTGAGATTTGCAGTTAATGCCATATACCCACCAAATTCCAGAGACTATAGAATTATTTTAAAAATAAAATCATAGAAAATAAAAAAATTGATGAATGTGCATGTCTTTTTGTGGATAGGGAAGTAACTTCTTTTCATAAAAGTAATAAAACATAAAGGTTAGATATGACTGGATAAAACTTTTAAAATCTTTTTAAAAATCTAATATTAATAAAAATGAAAGGGAAATAACAAATTCTAGAAAACATATTTAGGATGGACACAATTTGGAATCAGAAAAGCTGCTAAATTACATTCTATTTTTCACTAATCTCAATTTCATCATCAATAAAATGGGGAAAATAACAATACCACTCTTTGTTGTTGAGAAGTGACAAAGTCAAGTATATATTTATAGCCCAGGCAGTATGCAACACAATAAATGTCAGTTATTATATTTTAATAATTATTGCTTTTGTATATGTCCATATAAAGTTCAATGAGAAAAATACTTAGACCCCCAGTGGAAAGACAGGTAAAGGATGTGAGTAATTTATAAAAGAAGAAACTTAATTAGCTAATAAAGTTCAAAAATTTAACCTTGGTAATGAGATGCAAATTAAAACATTAATAAAATGCCATTTTCCATCTAATAAGTTAGAAAAAAAAATTTAAGTATAATAGGAAGGAGAGGCTTTCTCAAACACTGAGAACATAAATTTTTCACCACCTGATCTTGAAGGCAATTTGGCAATGGTCCACATTCTTTTAACCTGTAATTTCACTCCTGAGAATGTATTTAAAACTGTCAAAATTTTATTTTTTGTGTGACTAATTGGACACATCTTAAATCGAGAGATTGCCTGGTTTTTGATAGCTCAGCCTTACCAATGAAAATAATTTTTACCATGCACTCTTAATACATTGATATGTATCTATGTAGTTATTTTTATACCATACATTGTTGTCACTAAAAAATATACACAAAATAGAATTACAATAATTGAAATAAAAGAAATAAAAGGAGAAATTCTAACATTTTCTCACTGCACCTCAGTGATCTGTCTCACAACATCCCCTAGCGTGCACATGCCTCATGATAAAGGCCACTGTCCAAGACCCAGCTGGAAGCACATGTTAGGTACTTAATGTTTATTGAATGAAAAAGTGAATTATAAAAGCAGGATGCTAACTTATATATGCAATTTCATTCTAAAAACACTAAGAAAGATTATATATATACCTGGTACATGCATATATATATATATAATTTTCATAAATTTCTACAGTAAGTTCCATAATCCTAAACTAAAACTCAGGGAAGATATGGATTTAAAAAATAAATGTAGACTATCAAATTGAAGGGTAATTTTGAAAAGTTAAGTGATCGAGTCTGAAATATAAAGAATATGAAATAAATAGTTCAAGACTCCAAATTGTATAACCTAGGGGACAGAATAACAGAAACTCATGAAAGGTTTTGTCCTATTTAAGTTACTATAAACCTGTATATTGCTGTGGCCTGCTTTCTTTGGAAATACTGGGAAACTTGATAACCCTTCTTTTCTGATTCCTTAGAAAATATCTTTAGGATAGGGCTTCCCACTCTTTAGCATTCGTAAGAATTTTCCAAGGTACATGTTAAAAGTATAGATTGCTGAGTCCTGCCCTCTGAGATTCTGATTTAGCAGTTTGAGGAAAGGTTAGGAAATCTATATTTAACCCCCTGTTTCCCACGCTGGGGGTTCTGATCCACAGGACCTGAGGATCACACATAAAAATTGTGGAGAGTGGTCCAAGCACTTGCCTTCTGTACAGAATATAGGACCTCCAAGACATTGCCCACTGTGGGTTTGACTGGCTCAGAATAGATGACAATAGGTGGGGATGATTGAAGTTGAGACTTAAAAAAGCACACGCTTCTTGCCAGTGTAAACCACAGAGCTAAAAGCCGCATGGAGACGAGGGCTCTTAAAAGCAGCAGTCCCTGGTCCCTAAACTGAGGTCAGTACAAACCATTAGCAGTTGAAAAGGAGCTTTTTATCATGTGAGACTAGGTCAAAAGGCCCGGAATGCCAGGGACCAAGCTTTCAAGGGGAGACTGGCTTGGGAAAGTGGAGCAGAGGCCTCTTCCGGGCTGATGCCCAGGCTACGGGGAAGGGCCTTCGTGCCCGGAGAATCCCACAGGTGATATTCATTTTCTGACAAGTTCAAGGCCATGCATGGTTTCTAAGTCCCACTGGGAAGTGACAGATATTATTTTAGCTGAAGGAAATAAAATTGACCCTTGAGCAGTGCAGGGGTTGTGCAGTGCAAAATCCACATATAACTTTTGACTCCCCCAAAACCTAACTGCCAGTAGCCTACTGTTGACCGAAAGCCTTAGCAATAACATAAGCATTCGATTTACACTTATTTTGTATGTCATGTGTATTATATGTTGGATTTTTATAATAAAGTAAGCTAGAGAAAAGGTTATTAAGAAAATCATAAGGAAGAGAAAATATATTTACTGTTTATTAAGTAAAGGTGGATTATCATAAAGGTCTTCATCCTCGTCCTCTTCACGTTGAGTGGGTTGAGGAGGGGAAGGAAGGGGAGAAGCTGGTCTTGTTTCAGGGTGGCAGATGCAGAAGAAAACTCATGTATCAGTGGACCCTTGCAGTGCAGACCTGTGTAATTCAAGGGTCAACTGTATTCAGATAAGTTAAAGTGGCTTTTCTAAGACTGCGCTGGGAGCTAGTCCACAGTCAAGAAGAATGAACTTCAGTGATGTTAGGAACTCACTGTCTTCCTCACTGGCCACATGTGCCCAGGGGGCTTTGGTAATAATCCAATTAAGCCTGACAGGCAAGAAGGAAGCAGCCAGTACTGGTTCTGCAAAGACAGCTAAAGCCGAGAGATGATTCATTTGATTCTCAAAAGGAATTTGGTTGATATAAAGATTGCTGTGATAAGATAGTAAGAAAAAAATGGCTTAAATTTGAGTTTTTGTAAGATTTGAGTTATTGAAATTTTTTTCCTAGTTCTATAAGAATAATAGCTTTTGATGGCCCAGTAAACCTTTTAAAATCTTTTATTTTTAATTCAAAATGTGTCTCGTGCTCAAACTACCAGGCATCTCCTTCCACACTTCCACTTTTGCCTCCCCACAAAGCAGCCTTTTGGAAGGTATGTCAGACCTTGTCATTCCTTACTCAAAACCCTCAAGTGGTTTTCTCTTGTGATTGGAATTAAATTCCACATCTTCGCAATGGCCAAGAAATGATCCACTAGATTTGGCCATGGGCCACTTCTCTAGCACCCATGCACTCCTCAGCCTCACCAGCCTCCTGTCCCCGAGAGGGCACTAAACAGGCCCGCAGTGCAGGGCCTTTTCCTCCACATGGCCTTGTGATGCTCACATGCCCTTCCCCTCAGGCACTGTGGCTGTGCCCACTGGTCCCTTCACTGTGAGACCTCCCTGATTGCCTTATGTGAGTTACATACCCACACCCTTCTGTGTCACTCTATGCCCTGCTTTGATTTTTTTTTTTTTTTGAGATGGAATCTTGCTCTGTTGCCCAGCTGGAGTGCAGTGGTGCAATTTCAGCTCACTACAACCTCCACCTCCCAGATTCAAGTGATTCTTCTGCCTCAGCCTCCCTAGTAGCTGGGATTACAGGCGTGTACTACCACACCCAGCTAATTTTGTATTTTTTGTAGAGACAGGATTTCACCATATTAGCCAGGTTGGTCTCGAACTTCTGACTTCAGGTGATCAGCCCACCTCAGCCTCCCAAAGTTGAAATTACAGGCATAAGCCACTGTGCCTGGCCTGCTTTGTTTTTGTTCATAATACTCATTAATACTCGACATCATATTTACTTATTTCACTTTTGTCCATCTCCCCCACTGTAATTTTAGCTGCAAGAGGGCCCTGGACTTGATCTGTCTTGTTCAATGATGGGTTCCCATCGCCTAGAGGAGTGGATGGTGTATAGCAGTGGTCCCCAACATTTTTGGCACCAGGGACCGGTTTCACAGAAGACAATTTTTCCACAGACTCAGGGGATGGGGACGGTTTCAGGATGATTCAAGCACATTACATTTATTGTGCACTATGATCATTATTACATTGTAATATATAATGAAATAATTATGTAACTCACCATAATGTAGAATCAGTGGGAGCCCTGAGCTTGTTTTCCTGCAACTTGATGGTCCTGTCTTGGGGTGATGGGAGACAGTGAGAGATCATGAGGCATTAGATTCTCACAAGGAATAGGCAACCGAGATCCCTCACACATGCAATTCAAATAGGGTTTGTGCTCCTACGAGAATCTAATGTCACCGCTGATTTGACAGGAGGCAGAGCTCAGGTGGTAATGCAAGCTACGGGGGAAAGGCTATAAATACAGATGAAGCTTCACTTGCTAACCTACTGCTCACCTTGTGCTGTGTGGCCCAGTTCCTAACAGGCCACAGACTGGTCCGTGGCCCGAGGCTTGGGGACCCTTAGCATATAGTACTCACTCAATAAGCGTGTTGGATAAATAAATACATAACATTAAAAACACTACCAAGGCCAGATATGGTGCCTGACATCTGTATCCCAGCACTTGGGGAGGCTAAGGTGAGAGGATCACTTGAACCCAGGAGTTCAAGACTAGCCCAAGCAACATGGTGAAACCCCATCTCTAAAGAAACACACACAGACACACACACACACACACACACACACACACACACACACAAAATCAAAGTTAAATGAGAAAAAAATTCCAATAGTCTTTGTGCAACAACGAATCAAACCTTTTCCCACTGGATTTTAAAAATGCATTCAGTGTTTAAAAGTCTATTGTAATTATTTTCATATCAAAAGTTGGGAATTTGTTTCCTAGTTTATCTCAATGCTAATTTAGATTTTTCTGCTTATTTTAATTCAAAAGACGATTTCTTGCTTTTATTTTAACGAAGTATTCAGCAGGCTTGATTAGAATTTTGCTTGACCTACTAAGGAAATAAGCACCCACAAGATCCAAAAGCCAAGGGCAAACCTTGCAGACAGAGCTCAAATCTCACAGGGCATCGGGGCAGGAACCATCTGTGTGGAGGAAGGTTGATACATGGGCCCTTGTAGTTGAGGTATGCGAGAAAGCAGGAGAACCCAGCAATATTTCATCTCTCATTTGTGTCATGCAGGAAACGAAAACTTTTCAGGCAAAATGCATGCCCCTGTGGAGTTATAGTGCAGAAGCTCAGTGGAGTAGCGTGAAAGAGGATTGATTGTGTAATGAGGCTAAATTCCAGCCATGGAGGATTGAGCCTTCTTGGAGCACTGGTACATCAGTGTCATAGGGACAGACCTCACTTACATATTCAAATTTGGGATAATTCAGCCAGCATTGAGTTGACCTTGTTTTTCTTCTATCTGTGATGCATTTTTGCCTTAAACAATTTGTCTAAGCAAATTAATGATAGCAGGTGGATATGGGATAAGCCCCGAAACCCACTTAACAGAGCCAATTGTTTATAAAGACTTTAGCTCACCTATTTTTACATGCTTTTATGAAGGTGCCTTACTGATTTGTTAAAATGGGTCTGATTTCCCCCTTGACAACACATTAGCCATTCTAGGTGCTTGAGGATATTAAGTCAACAGTTCTTTACAAATACTTGGGGAGAAACACAACTCAGATGCTTCATCTGTTCCATCCAGCAGTGTCAATCCTGAATGGCTGTGTGGAAACCTTATTTCACTGTGTGAGCTTCAGAGTGTGAGATGGTGGGTCGTCAGGGGCCGATTACCTCCCTAAAATGAGAAATAAAGCCTGGAAAACCAGTCAAAGCTCCCTGGGTGGAGCGACATGTTTATTCATTAACAACCATAATGAGGTCAAGACAGTGCTTCCAAGAGAGGGTGTTGTGTTTGTGTGTTCACATGCCTAATCCACATACACAGAACACATTGCTTTAACTTGATCGGGGGGCTAAGAAAACGCTGTTACTGTGAAAGTAGACGGGCACGTGGAAGACGCTGAATGCAGTCACTCTCTTCCCTTTGCCGATGTCTGAAATTTTTGATGGTAGCTGATGTTTCTAGATCTTTGCGTTGCTCATTGTTCCTAACACAACACCCGGTACTGATGAATGTCGATAAATATTTGTTGAATTGCATCAGTTTTGTCTTAAGTAGACCTTGATTCAGAGCCATCCCCAATCTGTGCAAACTAAAGAGGATGTAAGTAAATATTAATAAAGGCTGGTCTGGTTTTCAAATTGCCCTCAATTTCAAAGGCTAGAGATTTAAAGACTTATTTACTTAAGCCTCTGTTTATAGTTTGGGTTGAAAACAAATCTTCAAAATATTTTTAATAGGGGTTAATAAAGACAGTTGATGGAATGAGGAGAACCTATTTAAAAAAAAAAAAAAAAAAGACAAACCTTCCACTTCATGTTTTTGTGAGCAGCCAAATCCCCAGGAATGAGAAGATTTAGCTAATCTTTCCAATCACATTCTTCCTCCCTCCCCACCCCCATCTCCTTGGAATTATGTTATCTCTTCTTGTCTTAAAAACTCAGATGCCTTTTGAATTGGAGTGGCATTCAAAGGACAGTCAAGGGTCACCCTTGGAATATTAAAAGAGAGTGGATTACAGGAGAGGGAGGGACAGGAGCAGCTGGTGCTGGGCACAGCCATGTACAGACCCAAGGCAGAGAACGAGAGGAAAACTCCATACTGTCTGGTGCTGGCCAAGAGCAAGCTGCCCAGACTGCTGGGAAGCACAGGAAGCAAAGCTGGAGCAAGCGAGCCACATTAGCGGTTTCCCAGAGTATGCTATTGCAGTTTGGGAATAGAGGGAAGGAAAACACTTATTGGTGAAATCAATTAGGCAATAGCCTTTTGAACAGAAGTAGAATGGTTTATTTAGAGAAGGTGGAGATGTGAACTTTGTAGAATTAAAAGCCAGATACTGTTTTAATTCAGAGAGAAAATTCTACGGAATTTACAGCCCCCTTATAGTTATTTCTTAAATCATAAGATGTTAGGAATTACAGAGTTTCCTTCTCAAAAGACTTCTGAGTGATTTTTTTTAAAAAAAATCTAAATTGGCTGGGTGTGGTGGCTTACACCTGTAATCCTGGAACTTTGGGAGGCGGAGGCTGGCAGATTGCCTGAGCTCAGGAGTTTGAGATAAGCCTGGGCAACACAGTGAAACCCCATCTCTACTAAAATACAAAAAATTAGCTGGCACAGTGGCTCACACCTGTAATCCCAAAACTTTGGGAGGCCTGGGCGGATGGATCACCTGAGGTCAGGAATTTGAGATCAGCCTGGTTGACATAGTGAAAAACCATCTCTACTAAAATACAAAATATAAGCTGGGCATGGTGGCAGGTGTAGTCCCAGCTACGTGGGAGGCTGAGGCAGGAGAATTGCTTGAACATGGGAGGTGGAGGTTGTACTACTCCCGAGATTGTACTACTGCACTCCAGCCTGGACAACAGAGTAAGACTAGTCTCCAAAAATAAAAAAATAAATAAAAATAAAAATCTAAATTAATTTTTTTCTTCTTTTATCTTTTATAGATATCAACTCTTATTTTTGTTTTTCAAATGAAAGCAACAGATATTTGGTAAGGGTTTATTATGTGCCCAGCACTGTCCTAATATTTGAAGTATGCAGATATAAAGACAGTGTATCCTTTTTAGCAGTGGTTACTTGTTGATTTTTTTGGTGGGGTGTGGGATGCGGAGCAGATCAGGCGGCAGATCATGAATCCCTTTAAAATCTAATGAAGGCTAAGAAGCTTCTTCACATAAACAACACAAACAGCCACACCTTGTCAGAAGGGTCGCAGACAGCAGGGAGCAAGCAATACCTAAATCTCTTACTATTACTGAGCAGTCGGCCTGCTCTGAGCACTATATGTGAATTATTTATTTAATCTGCTAACCCATCCATCCCATGAGGCATATACTGCTGTTATCCCATTTTTCTCTCATGGAAATGGAGGCTCAGAGAACTGTGCTCTTCAGTGAGTAGAAGGTGAACCCATGTGAACCCAACGACAGGCTTTTGGGCTCCAGTGCCCAAGCACCCACCCTGGCACCATGGGACTGGGGTGTGGGGCTGTGCGAGGTCCCAGGTGAGGCTGGCCACAGACTGCCTGTTATGGACCAAAGGGCATTTCTGTGGAGCTAGACCAGGAGGTGCCTGGACACTTTATTGCCACATGTCAAAAAATTATCCTAGCAATCATTATAATGTGAACAGCACATTCCCTGGTGGTGCAGTGCGCAGCCCAATGTCACAGCCTGAGAAAGGTAGACCAGGCTCCAAATGAGGAGGGCCTGGCATGGTAGGCAGGAGTTCTGGCCCAACTCAGAAACTGCTGTGGACACAGTCAAGTTTTGAGCTGGATTTTGAGGAATATTAGTCTGTCAGCAGGGGGCAGGATGGATTTTTGTATTTATTTATGGAAATCTGAAACCATAAAAAGCTGGATGTTTTTTGAAGAAAAAGTTTTCTTCTCAACTTTATCATCAGAATGGAAGGACAGAATTAGATGTATACATATTTCATGTAATGTTCATTTAAATCAATCGCTTCTTCTTCTAAGAAGAATAGTACCATGAGAACACTTGCAGTAAAATCATGCTTCTAATACACTATGTGTGTTTGATGACACTGCTCCTGAAGGCCATAAGGAGGCTGGGACCACAGTTAGATCTGTAGTGGTGCTGGCAGTGGCCAGCTTCCCTCAGTGACATGAAGATGCTTCCAGCTGAACAAGGAGCTGGACGGAGCCAAAACACTGCACGTTTGGGGCGTCGTCCCTGCGCACACCTTGGGGCGTCTGGGGCTCTGCTGCCTCAGCTTTGTTGGACTAATCTCCGGACTAGCTTGGTAGTAGCTCCTTTCCCATTCAACTTGCATCTTGGGGGAAAAATGAGACTTTCCTTTTCCTTTCCAGTATGGCTACTACATTCTCCCACCTTGTCCTGTGTTACAGCAAGTAATGCAGTTACACAAACGGAACTCAATCCTGTTTCTGGAAGCAGCATATGGATCAGTATGTATGTGTGTGCAGAGTTGGAGAGGTAAGATAGCCCGGTGAAGCCTTGGCTTCATATTATGTAGTTTCCGACACAGCTAAATAAATGTTAAAAATATCAATCAAAGGTAATCCTTAGTCTGAACTTCCCTCCTTTCCTTCCCTCTCTCCTCCCTTCCCCTCCCCTCCCCTACCCTTTTTTCCTTTCCTTTCCTTTCTTCTTTCTTTCCTTTCCTCTCCCCTTCCCTCTTTTCCTTCCTTTTCCTCCCTATTTCCTTCCTTCCTTCCTTCCTTCCTATCAATCAGTCAAAACACAGTATCTTATTGAGAGCCTATTTGTATCAGACATAGTGCCCAGTATTGGTAATTTTGACACATGCCTGCCTGCCAGGGGCTCAAACATCTTGGCTGTAGGGTCTTACACCTAAGTGTTTGGAAAAAGTAAATGATCAATAGGTGCAGCAAAACACTATGGCACATGTTTACCTATGTAACAAACCTGCACATCCTGCACATGTATTCTGGAACTTAAAATAAAATTAAATTGTATTTTTAAAAAAGAAAATGATCCAGACAAAGTATCATGATTTTATTGCATCTGTGATGCATTGCAAATATGCAATATGGGCAGATCTGTGAAACCTTTTCCTCAAGTATACTAAAGACTCCATGTAAAATAGATGGGAGGAGACAATACGGTCTTAAAAACTTGGAGTGGGCACTTAGGTCTTCCCCTATCTCCCTTTGAGGTCCTGGAGGCACCTCTCTAAAGCCCTCAGGGCTTCTCAGAGCTCAGTTTTAAAACCCTGGGACTAGAGAACAGCTCTTTCCATTCTAGAAACTGACTATCTCACTTTTGCAAAAAGTTGCAAATGTTCAAATATACACAAGCAGACAAAACACACACACAGAGAGACACACACATACACACACACACACACAAGTGCCTCTGCTAGAATTTTTAAGATGCTAGAAAGTAAGCTCTTTTTAGGACAGAGACCAGAGGTTATCTCTTTATAATTCTCAAGAAACTCTACATTCAAATTGCTAAATGTAAATTCACTTTAATCTGAGCTGTATTCTGATTAAATCCTGATACCTATTTGAAGCCATCATATTATGAAGAATGTATGAATGTAGGGTATGTGTATGCAATGTCAATATTGCTGTATATCCCCATTACCAAAAGACCAGATCTAGATAAGCCTGGATTGAACTCTTATCGATGCTTTTTCACAAAGGCAGCAGAAATTGAATTGATGGTGCTATTAGGTTGTCAATACCAGTGTCTCCCTTTCTTCCCAGATAAGTATACATGAAGCATCGTCCATACAGTCATTTTAACCTCCTAGGGGCAAAGGAGCTGTAGAGGTTCAAGGTGAGGATTCTAAGGAGGTGTGTCCAACTATGTGCTAGATACTTTGTGGAAGTCCAGAACTGTCAGACTCCTGTTTGATTGATTATTGTGTTGTTATTTCAACCTACAGGTTTGTGTTGATGAGCTGTTTGGCTTATTTGCTTGTCTGTGTTTAAATACAGCTGCCTCTGTTTTCATTATCAATGGAAGTATCCGCTAGAGTATAAGCTTAGTTAAGAGGACCTGGCATTCATGGTGGGACTTGGAGATGGATAGAGACCCTACGTGGATATTGACAGGAGAGAAGGACACTTATATGAGGTTCAACAAAAAGACAAGAGACACTTAAATTGCCCATATGTGCACACTCATTGTTGGTAATGAAATGCCATCCTGTTATACCAAAGGAAATCAGATATTTGCTGTTTTATTTTTTCTTTCAAGATGATTCTGGACATTCACCTTAACCAAATATTCCCTAGATAAAGTGTTGGGGACTAGTGGGGATAGAAAATAGTATAGTTTGCCCAGGACATCCTTTTAACAGAAGTGCTAGACCTTATTTTACTGTGTAACGAGCTTGCCTGCCTCTAATACAGTGTTCATCTGACTGGGGGTCATTACCAGGTACAGTGGGTTGTGGTGCAGGTGGCCTGAGGCAACATTTATATGTACAACTATTAGGTTATTTTTGGTAGATAATGGTAGTCAGTAGTGGTTAGAGATGAGTGAGAGTTTGCTGCATGGTAGTCCTCAAAGCCTTGTATTCTGGTTATGATGAACACAAGCTCTCAGACCAAGAGCTGCCATACATTCAGATATTTATTAAACACGCTTTTATTATCAATTATTTCCAAATAGTTTACTTGACTTGTCTGAAAGCTTAATGAAGTCATAGTTCTCTGTCATTTTAGGTGAATCTAGCATACCTTGCCTGAAGGTTCGTTAAGGTGGATATGACAAAGTTCTACAGGCAAGATCTATAGGCATAAGCAACAAGACTTGGTAGGTCATTTGGTAGGTCATTATTCTCTGCTTGCATGCAAAGGTGAAGGAGGTCTCCAAAATATTTTAGCCAATATACATATTTTGAATATGACTAATTTAAGCAAATGAGAACCTATTTCTAACCTCTATTAATGCTGATCAATAAGGCACTAATTTTACCCAAATTAATATAAATGATACTAGACAGCAAAATGCAGGGTGAGGGAGTGGTGGACAGTGAACAGTGTTTGTGGTGGCCATGCCTGGAATGTGGCTTTTCTGATTGAACGCCAGTCTTGGAGCATGAATATCGATTAAGGCAACTGATTGAACCCAGGGTGGAGCTCATGGGTTGGCAAACTTTTTCTGTAAAGAGGTAGATGGTAAATATTTCAGGCTTTGCAGGCCAAAAGGCAAAATCCAGGTTGCCCCAGGCATGACCTTGACAGAGGCAGCTCCTTTCAGGCAGGAGCAGCTCTTGAGAAAGGACTCCTCTGCTGTGAGCCATTGAGGGGTAACATGGCTGGCTGCTGAGAAATGAGTGCCTTGGTTCTAAAGGGAGGATCTGGCCAGCACCCCACAGCATCGCCTACAGTATCTATTTAAGTCTTCAATTTCAATGATTTGGTGACTTGTGCTTCAAACTGAGGGTGTGGAGTAAAAAGTAAACCCCCAGTCAGTTAGATACCTTAATGTGGGAGTTAGATACCTTAATGTGGGAAGCAGTATTGTAGAAAATAGTCATTTGTGTAATACTTTTAGATCTTTCAAAACATATTCATATGCAGTATCTGTACACTACCTCACTTAAGTCCCACAATGTCCTTCTTGTGATATAAAAAGTCACATTGGTATGGGAACCAAGATGGAAGAAGAGATGGCAGTTCATGGTCCTGCCAGTAATTAGTGTTAAATCAGGGAATATCCATGGGGTCCCCTCTTTAGTACTCCACTGTTAAAAACAGCATTTATTTTTAGTTTTGAATGTTCCTGCTTGATTTTCACAGAATACTTATCTTATTTATTTTGGGATAGGATTAAAGAAAATTTCAGCCACACTAACTGTAAAATGGAGAGACGTGGGGAAACGGATAGCAGTTGGGAATGTTGAGTCCATGCTGGGATCAGCATTTGGCTGTGAAAATCTACTGTGGGGCAAGCAAAGGTATTCATGTATAAGCTGAGTAATGAAGTGCATTATAATGGAAATTTTTGTCTGTTGAATATTTGCTAGAAATCTGGGTTTTCCACTTATTTTCAACATAATTTTTATTTGCAGCCCAAAAAGTGACATTTAAAATAATCAGTTGTGGGTGAATTTATGGTTCTTGTAATGTCCTTCTTTGATCTTCTCAAATTTTCAAAATGTTCTACAATAAATACATATACTTACATCAATAAAAAAACATAAAAATAAAATATGGTCTTATTTCAGAAAGTCAAATAGAAGGTCTTATAAAAAACTACTGAAAAAGTAAGGAAATATTGAGTGATGAAAAATTAGAAATATTTTATAACTTTTGGGATAAATACTCTTAACACTAAATATCATATTGAGCTAAACTAATAATATTTGGTAATTAATAAAAGAAAGTAAGTTTGCTTTTCTTCAAGACTAAGGTAATGATATTCACACTTGAAGTTCCCCTTTCCCCAAACCTACCCATGCCTAGTTTCTTCCTCTTATTTCTTTATTTTAATTTTTACCTCTTCTCAGTGGGAGAAACTAAACACAAAATATGACACTGTGTTTGCATCTTAAATTGGATGTAGGTAATTTGTTTATATCCTTTTGCCTAAGTTGAAATGTAGACTTTTGAGAGGAGGGAAAATCCAATACCTTTTTTTCTTTATGATGAATGTAATTTTTCTATTGAATTCTAGGAATAGATGTGTTGTGTATTGTATAACTTTACCATACTTGAGTGCTTCACAACCAAGTGAAGTGTTTCCCTGGATTTTTGAAGCCTGCCTATGTTATTTACATTTTCCTCAAAGCTGTGCTGATGGCCTGTTTCATCGTTAGTTTGCATGTACATAAAAATATGCTGGACCTCGTTCAAGCTCAGTGTAGAGAGGTGTGGCTATTTCCATCATGTGGCTGCCACTGGACACGGATGCTTTGCTAAGTTAATTATCTTGCTATCTTTAGTGTCTCTGACTATAAAATGAGAATGCATATGCTTATCAGAACTCTGTTGTTTAAATTATTGAATGTCTTTAGCTGAATTATATATCTGTTTATGTGGTATTATTTTTAGCAGCCTAGTAAAAAAAAAAAAAAAGCCCAAGTTGAATTCTCCTCCTTAATACAGTGCCCTGTATCTACTCTTAAACGGTTTTACAATAGAAATACACTGGCACATCTCTATTTAAAAATTACATGAAAGCACATCAGAAGTTAGCATATGATGACAGAACATATGGTTAGTATATAGTAAATCATACATCATATATGCTAACTACACAGAAATAAACTAAGAAACATTAATTAAGTAAAAGTTGTTAGAATGTGAGAAGCACTGGACAAATATGTACTTGTAGAAGTTTTTGATCTTAGTATTATAGAATCATTAACAATTAGTGCCGTAATTCATGGATAATCTAACCAGGCACATTCCAGATCTATTAAATAAGAGTTATAAGGCAAAGACCTCCCATGGTCAAATAATTTTGGAAAATGCCAGGATAAGAGAATTAGATAGTTAGATGGACTTTCCTTCCTGGTAGACTTCCCTGCCGAGTTTTCCACATGGGTACAACTGCAGAGCTCTTTTATTGTAGAGCATCTTTTGGGACAAGTGTTTTGTGTAATGCACTTTGGGAAATGTTGGGTTATTATAGCCTTTTCACTTTCTAGACGAGAAAACCAAGGTCAAACGTGGTTAAGTGGCTTGCCATGTTTATCTAGAGGGTGAAGCTGCATGCAAGCCTGGGTATTGAAAACTCTCTGATGTCCTGTCTACTATACCATATTGCCCCATAGATTTCATTCAAGCAATGTCATCCAGAGAGCTGTTTTGTTTCTACCTTCTGTAGGGAAGATGATACGACACACAGCATGTCTGGGACTAGATTATCCAGGCTTTAACTCTCTTTACAGTCACTGGCTCTGGCTCATAATCCAAAATCTGGGATACTCCATGAGTTGCTAAGTCCATAAGCCTTGAATTTTTCACCCAATGCCTACTGGGTAAAAAAGATGCTGACATTTGGAGATAAATCTGCTAGGGTTGAAAAATGCAGCTTTACCATTTAGCTGCATGCCTTTGGCTCAAGAAACTTAGCCTACTGAGCCTCCATCTCTTATCCATATGATGGGGCCAATACCTTGCATAGCTGGGGTAACATTAGATCTATCTGAGGAGCCTGTCTGGTAAAGGCATTCAGTAAGTGGGACCTATTTTTATTCCTTAATAATGCTTGAAGGAGACAAATAATCACTGTGTAGTTTCTTTCTTTTTTTTTTTTTTATTTGTGACGGAGTTTCACTCTTGTTACCCAGGTTGGAGTGCAATGGTGCGATCTTGGCTCACTGCAACCTCCGCCTCCTGGGTTCAAGCAATTCTCCTGCCTCAGCCCCCCGAGTAGCTGAGACTACAGGCTTGCCACCATGCCCAGCTAATTTTTGTATTTTTTAGTAGAGACAGGGTTTCACCATGTTAACCAGTATGGTCTCGATCTCTTGACCTCGTGATCCACCCGCCTCGGCCTCCCAAAGTGCTGGGATTATAAGCGTGAGCCACCGTGCCTGGCCATCACTGTGTAGTTTCTGAGGTTGATTGCAGTCCTCTCCTTGTAGGATGCAGTGAAAATTTTTGTTGCGATTTTGCTAATACAAAATACCTCTCCTGCTTCTCCCTTTTTCGCTGTCTGGTTCTTGGGCCTCTGGTGGCCCCTGTGAGTGTCCTGTATTGGCACATGCCACATCCTATCCTTGCACACATGCAATACTGTTCCATGGTGGACCAGTCACTTTCTTCTGTCAGGGCTGATAGATGAATTGCAAAGAAGTCTCAGCATCTTCTATTGTGATAGTAACAATTTCAGAGTTTCAAGTAAGAAGTCTTCATCGGCTCTATTTTATTTCTCACCTGCACTAGCTATTTCTGTTCCTGTTTACTGCTGCAGAGATCCTTGTACAGGCTGAAGTTGCAAGTCTCTTACATTTCTACAAGCACCTACGTAGGTGCATGTTAGAAAATCCTCTCTTCACTCAGGCAGAAAGAATTTCACAGACTGCTATGGCTCTTGGCAGAGAGAGAATGACTTCCAAGCCGAGTGCTACTTGAAAGAGGCACTCCCCCATCACTTATAAGTCTGTACTCAGTGGTTACTGCTTGTGACACATTTTCAAATGGACCCCCCAGTGGCTGCAGCTGTGATTAAAAGCTGTCTGCTATCTGCCTCACTGGGGGTTTGCTGTTTAACCATGTCATGCACACACACACACACCCACCCACACACACACACACACACACACACATATGTATGTATATATGTGGGCTACAGCTCCATCATGGAAAATGTGAAGTATTTTGTAAGACAAAAAATAGTCAAATGAGTACTTGAATGACGAACTCTTGGATTTTCGAAGCTCAAGTCAGTGAAAGGCACTAGCTGGGAACCTAGTCACGTATGAGGTACAGAAAAGTAATTTGAGGAGGAAGAACTAATGGTCAGTGAACATATACCATCTGCCAGTGAATGTTTTGCACACATCAGCCAGACAGAACATCTTAAAGATTTAAGTGCACTTGTACCCAGCAGCTGCGTTTCAGCTCGTCGGTGTGATTCGGGATTCAGTTTGACCCCTCACAAATAAAGCAAGAGTAAAATATTCTTTCTTAAGTTTACCCAGATATTCACTGGCACATTAATAATCATGTCTGACTTATCATAAGACTGCTATTCTCAACATAAGTTTATCATTAACATTACCTTAAAAAATGCTCAGATGAGCTGTGCAGCGACAGAGACTGGGTGTCTCAAAGGTACAGGTCACAACCCTTCCTTTAGATTAGAGAAATTGAGGATTCAACCTTTTATAAAGTGAAACGTATGGACTAGAATGTAAGCCTGGGATCTTTACATCACATGACGAGTATACTTAGGAACACCATAAGGTCAAGCAGCGAGCGTTGTTCCCCTCCTTACCCATCCACACACCAACTAAATCAGAACTCAAACATGCATGCTTTCTTAGATATTTAGGAAAGAGATCTGGAGAAATCTTTAGAATTATGTGTCTCCTTTCCCATCTGCTGCCTCCCCCATCTCCCCCAAGTTTCAAGCACTCCAAATCCCAGCAACAAGACCCAGTAAACAAAATGCTAATCTATCACTAGCAAATTCAAGCTGACAATACTGTGAATCGACCACATTGATTACATTGATTATATTTCAAATATTTACAATACGGTGAGACAAGTCTAATTTCTTTTCTAAAGAGTTCAAGGTAGGTATCACCATTTCTGAGGGGGAAAAACAATGGAGAAATGTTTGTGGTTGCTATCTGCAATAATCTGGTGCTGACAGAGAGTAGTATTTTATTTAGTAATTAACAGTGTAAAGGGGAGAGGAGCTGTCATGTTGGTTCTTAAGCTGGGGAATGTGATGAAAGATGATATCTGCGATCTCATCCTTTCCACTTGTTTAGGATTGTCAGGATGAGAAATGTCAGCATTATGAAAGCTCGGCTCTGCTCTTGATATGATAAAACCCTTCAAAAGCCAGTCTTTCTCTCTCCCTCGTCCCCCTCCTTTCTCTCTCTCTCTCTCTCTCTCTCTCTGCACTTGCTTTTTTATTTATCCTGTTTTGTTAGATGGCAGAAATATAATTCTTTTCTTTCTTCCTATTATAAGCCACCATTTTTGTTTTATTATATGTTTCACAACCCCTAATGCCCCACTGAAAATTACCTTGTTAAATGACAGTGTTTCAAAGCCATGAATCCTTTCCACCATTCCCTCAGAGGTTTGAAACAGTCAACAGACTGTAAAGAATAAATAATAAAAAAGTATTGATTATTTTGATGACTGTGAGATTCAATTAAGTATTAATTTTGCCCTCCAGTGGACCTATCAAGGTATTCAAAAGGGAGGATTCAGCTCAGCTAAATGCGTGCTGAGTGCTTCAGCCTTAAATAGGGAGAAAATGTGTTTACCTACAGTATTTGAAGAAGAAGTGCATTGATGCACAGAGTCCAATATTTAAGTGCTGTGCAAATTAAGCCCTGGTGACAGTGACATTGTTTTCAATGGTATGAGTATTGACTAAAGAAGTGCATTTGATGACAGTTTAAACTATTTGTATTGATTAACATTTTCATAGATTATCATGTGTCATATCAAATTCACTTTTCAGGCATGAATACATTACAAAAAAAAAAAAAAAGCCACAGGCATACCGCCACCAATGCAATGGTGGGACCCGGGAGCTGCCGCCCCACCTGCTTCTGTGCTGGTCACCTGTTTCCTGCTCAGGAACCATTTAGGCATAAACTTGGCAATAAATAGCTCCCAGATCTCGCAAAAAGGGCACTTCTTGCTCTTCCTTCTGCATCCGATATTGTGTCAAAACAATATTATGCATCTCAGTTTGCAAATGGAATAAAAGACTACACTTGGAAAATATTTCTGATCCTAAAATGCCCTCCTAAACGAGCTGAAGATAAAGCAGATCTAAATAATTAGGGGAAAAAGTTTGTCTTTTCTGGAGGTGATTTTTGTTTTCTTTTTCTTTAATGCTCTGGGTATATGATGCTCTAGGCATTCGAATTATTGAACACAGTTTGTAAGTATTTTCCCAATTCCTTAAAAAATTTTTTTAAATCAATTTTCGTATATTGTGTTGTATATTATTTGCTTTAAAATGTTCATTTGATTTGGGGTCAGCTCCGGTTCCCAATCTGGGACCAGGGAAGCCAACTTCTAAGAGTGCTTATAGAATTTACATAAGAAATATCTTTTATTCCATTGAAAGCCTTTCGAGGTCTCTTTTCTCCCTATCTTTTTTCTCTGCTCTTGGGATAGGGTTTAATTGCTTCTCCCCCGGGGAGAAGGCTTCTTAAAATAGCCTGTGGTTCCTCCATAGGGTGCTCTTCCTTTTTAGTATGTTGCTGAAGTACAAGCCCAGCACTTTCTTTTTTTCTTACTGCATTAAAGACAGAACAAGGTGTAAAAACATTCGCACAAAAGCATATCCCACAATTAAAGCTGTGCTGGTTAGGTTGCTTTCAAAGAAGTTTTTTTTTTTTTTTTTTTTTCCTCCGAAGCCTCCTGAATCTCTCACATGCTAGTTGAGCTTTAATAGGGTGGGGAGTAATGGAGAACTCATCGGATCTGTAATAGCTCTTCACTTGACTGCAGCCAGCAATAACAGCGGGAGCAGCCAGAGATAAGAGAGAGAGAAGAGAGGGAGAGGGAGAGAGAGGACACGCACTCTAAAGCTGCCACTTTTTTTTCCCTCCCCTTCACTCTTTTTGCCCATCCTAGGATCCAATGATAGCTGGACAAGTCAGGAAGCCCTTGCTGTCAGCGCGGAGTGAAATGAATGCGGAGTTGAGAGGTGAGGACGAGGCTGCTACTTCAGACAGCGAGCTGCATGAGCCCCTGCTTGCGCCTGTGGAATCAAATGACAGCGAGGACACTCCCAGCAAGCTCTTCGGTAAGTCCGTCTAGGTATTTCATTTCAGTCCTACCATGTTGTCCGGAAGAGCCATCCAACCCCCCTACCCCCCCTTTTTTTCTGTTGTTCATTCAGTTTTCTTGTAAGTACTAAAAAGGAGCATCTTGGAGGTGCCAACCCACCGAAGCTGATTCCAGCCGGCTAGGAGGATGTCCTCCAAACTTTTACCAACAAGGAACTTATTCGCTGCCCATTGTGACTTGTCAAATATGGCCAGAGTCCCCAGGCTGGAAATTATTCGGATAAAAAAGAGAAAGTGATAATAATAATCAGGAAATCAGTTCCATTGTGAGAATCGGTTAACATTTATTGAGTAAATATCGACTCGGTTTCGGGTTGCTTTGCAGCCTTTTGTTAACGGGAAGGTGAGTAAAGACATTATCTGTCGTCTAAAGATGGGAGAGGAGAACTGAAAAATATCAATACAAGTCGTGCTATGCCAGGTAAACAAAGGTGCCCACGGGAATTGCTCTGAGAAATAACATTGTCTCATCACAATCAGCATGAATATTTCTTCTTTTAAAAAGGTGAGGAAAGAAAACAGGTTCTCTGATTCCCTCCCCTACCCCTCTCCCTTTCAACATGCTGCATATAGCCTCAATAACTAAAAGTAAAGGCAGCCCAGGACCTTTTAGGAATCTTTGTTTCATAAACAAAACAAGAACAAGCAAAGTGCCACTCCAGCAAAGACATCTGTCATTCAAACAGATGACACTCTGTAAGCCAACTCAAGCCACTGTGATCTCTAATCAGAAAGGGGAGCGGGTTGTTGAGGCGCGTGCCTGAGTGATAGATGTTAATGGATGTCTCTGCTGGAGAAGCACTTTAGGGTTCACAGTGACGTTAGGTTTTCAGAACAATTGTTCCTGAAACATTTGCTTTTAATTATTTTCGAGTGCCTGTGTGTGCACACACACATAGACATATGTATATATACTAACCTGATATATATATATATATATATATATATATATATATATATATCAGGCAGAGTATCTCTTGGTCTCAGGTAAAAAACAATCAAGTAGCTGAACTTCAAAAAAAAAAAATCATTACATAGACTACTACTTTATTAAGCAAGTCAGCAGTTCAGCTTAACACACAGGCTTTATTTATTTATTTATTTTAACCTAGAGAAAGAAAGCTGCCTTGAGAGCTTGGCAACTCTAGGCCAGCTTGCTTCAACAGACGAGCTTTTCCTTAATTTTAAATTCTTAATCAAACATTAGAGAAATGTCGCAGAGAAACTTTGCTTTTCAGATTTTCTCTTGGTACAATACTATTTTATGCTCAACAACATACTAGATTCCAATTTCAAGAATTCTGTGGTAGTACCCTTTCTTTGAAAAGCAGCAATGCCACCTCTGACATAAATTTCTAAACCTGTGCATTTGGGTTTTAGCATTTTCACCCTAAAGAAATTTTTTTAATAGTCTAAGTTTTTATCCATATAGGAAGAATTAGTCCCTAAAACCTTCACTTCAGTTTAAGAGGGTAGTGAGAAAAGTCAGATAAAATGAGAAATTACAGGAAGGCAAAAACCATGTCCAAGCCCCTCTGATGTTGAGTATGCTAAATAAGCACTTTGACTTTTAAAAAGTAATCAGTTTTGAGTTCAACAAGCTACAGATAATAAATCTTTGTTCCTAAACTTCACATGCATTTTAAAAAGAAGTAAATAGATTTTGTAGACTTGAGCTTGGAGCTCCAACTTGTTTTCTTTCAAGTAATCCAAAAGTGGGGTGATCGATTTTTTCATTTGTTTAGGGGTTCCGAGTGTTGAACACTGTTATAGATTTGTTATGCTACATCTTACTGATTTGCATGTGTAGAGAAATAAGCTTCAAAAATTCCAAGATGGTAAAGAGATTTGAATTAAAAGTTTAATTCAAAAGTAATATCTTTGTGAGGTGCCATTTACTAAGGATTCATAGTTTAATGTTAAAATCATAGTGGATTTTAGAAGGCATCCACTTTTCATTTTGAAATTCTCAACTTCTGAGTTTGTGTGAGAGAACACAGCAAAATCTACATCCTAGATCTTATATTCCTTTTGAATTCACTTAATTGTCTTTGGTCTCTAGAATGCTTTTCAAACACAACGCAGGTATTTCCCAGTTTCCAACTAGGTCAAAAAGAAATCAGTAGATAAATAGTTTTGAGAACCTGAGAAAAAATTAGAGACAATGTGAGAAAGTAAGAATAGAAAGGATTAGGAGGAAGACACCCTAATGTTCTCATAAGGTTTCCTTCTCTTTGGGGGCCTGTTATGCTCTTACTTTTTAATATTACTAGGACTTAGCCTTAGCAATTCTAGTTTATGCAACTGACTAAAACTTTCCAGAATAATTCTGTCCCAGAATTTTTAGCAACTTTGGCAACACAATTTAAGGAACCATGATTTTCTTTGATATGCATATGTTCAAGTCTGGTTTTTGTTTTTAGATATAGTCCTGATTATATCCTTTACTTGATACGGAAGAATTGCATTCTTCCTGAATAGTTGACAGCATCTATGTTTTTATCTAAACAATAATTTTCTAATATACTCACTCTCTCAAACTGTCATTCTTCTATATATACACTGTATTATTGAAAATTGGGCTTCTCTAATGAAAGGGGCAGATTATGACAAATCATGTGCATCTTGATGTGTTTAGTTTCAGAGAGACATTAACCAACAGGAGACAAGCAGAGCTCAGGTTTTTTTGTTGTACCTGAAATTTCAGTATAAATGGATTTCTTTGAAGCCTATTCCCCCATCTGTGACTTGTTCAAATTAGCAGTCCAGAGGACAAGTCTGTTTCCCTCACAGTATGGCACCCTCAGCCCAAAACTGCAGGAGAAAGGCTAATACTGATGCCCTCTATGGATAAACAAAGGAAATTCCAGGAACCATTGGGCCTTTTATGCCTCTGCTTAAATTACACCTCTGTACTTAACAGCATCCAAAGGGAAACATACTGTGCAGAATGTTTCAGTGCTCTGAGCAGCTCAGAATACCGGAAGGAGAAAGGAGAAGCCATATGCCAGGCTAAGTAGAAAGTTCAGAAAAGGGCCCTTGTGTTTTATAAAGTAATTACATCAGTGGTAACGTTTTGCTTAACTTGAACAGCCGTGGAAACTAAAGTACACTTAGGAGAGATGAATCCACATTTCTTTGAGAAACATGTGGTTAGGTAGCTCTCTGTGATATCATTAAGTGGTACATTATTTATTCTTCTAAATCCTGTAGGATAACTATCTCCTTTTTCAGTTCATGACTGTATTATGCTAAGCTCTGAGCTGTAAGAAACAGTTTGGAGGAGAATAGGCTTGCGTGTGGTTGGGGGTGGGAGATTATCAGAGAATCTTGGCGCTGTGTCTCACAGGGCTTTAGCTGTGTGATCAGATGAGTGATGCTACACAGAGCCAGTCATTTAATATGTGACTAGCGATGTACACATTGGAAACCATTCTCAAAACTGGCCTTTGGCAAACAGTCTTCAAGGGAAGAGGTTGCTGTGTTTCTCTAGTGACATTTATAGTACTTGTGTCAATGTGGTGCTTCACTTTTAGTTATGCCCATCAAGAATTCAGTGTTCCACATTCAGTCAAGTTGGATGCTAAAATTCAAATGGTAGCATCAACAACTTGGTCGGGAAAATGGCCTCGGAAAGGATAAAACTAATATATATCCTTGGAAAAAATATGTGCACTAAAGTTTTCCCATGCACTCTCAGTTGAAGAAGTGAGATCTCATAAAACATGCCCTAAATATTTTCTCCTATATATATTTGAGATTTGAAAGATGATTTATTAACAGTGTTTCTCCTGGGAAAATTTTTATTGTTTCAAGTTAAACCTCATGATTTCTTTCCTTTAAGTCCCAGCTATCTTGGGTGGCTATGTTAGTCTCGGTGGCCGGCTTCTCAGTTGTACTACATTGTGGGTGAATTGGGCACACAGCTAAGAGCCTTGAGCTGAGATGGAACTACAAAACCATCTATAAGCATTGCATCCAAAGTAAAAAATTTGTGGTTGATTCTCTCTTCTGATATTGTGCTTTCCTAGGATAAAAGAAATTGCATGCAATGATACTTGTAAGAGTGGATATTTTCAGTGCCATTTATCTGTGAGCTGTTGGAAAAGGTCTTAAAGTTGGCTCAGGGATTCCTCCATGCTACAGAATGTACTATATTGTGTATTTCTTTTCCTTTCTGTGATCTTTCTCACAGAAACATGCATTATAAGATTTTTTTCTTTCAAATTGCCATCCAGTTTGACTTGATTAGAATTTATGGCAGTGGAGTCGCTTTCAATGACAAAAGGATAAAGGACTAAATTGTCTGTCACCCCTTGAGACAGTGGTCTCTGCAGGTCAGCGTGGAGGTCATTGCAGGGCATTATGGGGGCTGCACTTGTGGGTGAGGCTGCCTTGCGCCGGTGCATCAGTGGAGGCCTTCATTATGGGATCACTGTCTTTATTACTTTATTTAAATGTCTCTCTCCAGGCTTCAGCACCTTGGGTATTTCTAACATTCTGATTAAATATTCTGGAGCCAGTAATCAGTACCAAGAACTTAAACCCAAGAGGGATTTAGCTAGCAGGTGATGAGGTAAATTCCCTAGAGAAATAAAGTTATTTAAAATATGTATCATGCTTCTGTGTTTTTCAAAGTTGCTATATTATTTCAATTGACAATGTATACCCCTTTTCACTGAAGAAAGTTTTGCTAAAGAAATATTAAAAGTATATTTCTTTAAATCAATGAAATAATTTGAGTAATAGATTAATGCAAAAACAGTTATTTGAAAGGAATCTGTAGAAACCTGTATTTGTGTAAGTAAGTGAGATGCATAAGGTATTTGTCAAAAATCAGTTATGATTTAATAGTCAAACAAGCCCTTGTCATGCTGCTAACGACTTGAGTGGAAAAAAAATGTACATTTGGATACATTTCTTACATTTAAGAAAGTCTAATGCACAGGGATATTCTTTAAAAAAAAATCAGTGAGAGGCTTTGTACATTTCAACAATTTTAGTTTAGTGGTTTCCCCCCACAGTAATGCTTCATTGATAATAAATCCACTTTAAATAACATAAATGTGTAAGCTTTGAAATAAAAATAAATCTGTATAGAGAGGCACTGGTGTTCAAACTTTTCACCGTATTTGTTCATGGAGCTGCTCATTTCTAAGTGCACTTCACTGGGGACAGTGCACAATATGTGTCAGAAGCGTCAGTGGGGACCTTCCTGGTGCCTGCCTTTGCTAGCTCTTTGCCATGCCTGGGGTGCTCAGGTCAGGCCTCTGTATAAAGCAGGAAGTTTAATATTGCAGTGTCCAAGGATATTCTATGGTAACACGTTAGCAAAGTCAAACTGCTGATACGGTTTTGCTTTTTTCTCCCCTTTTATTTTGATTACTGTGATTTTTGTATTTTGCTGTTGTCATTAAATAGTCCTACAAACAACAGGAAATAAGGTATTAGAAATGAGATGAATCTGTATATCATCACTCCTTTAAATGACCCCTTTTTAGTCTCTTGAATGTCTTGGATGTTTCTGACTTAAAGGTTACATGGCATTATAGTGTTTTTGCAGTTCACCCAGCCCAGTTTATGTTATAATTAATAAATAGAGGTGCATGCCAGATTCAAGCTCTCAAGGCTCAGCCCTCAAGAAGATTGCCTTCGCTCTTAATTACCTGCTTTAATTATACAGCTAGCATTCCCCTTCTCAAGAATTGACCAAATATGTTTTTCTCCCACTTCAACGTTGAGATTTCACTTGACCGTTTCAAGTGGACCTTGTTTGTTATGAGACAGTCAACAGATAATTTGTGAGAGAATTGCCACTTTCTTTGATTGACGACCTTGCTGGTTTATATTTGGGGATTAATAATACATCAGACATTCACACATTAAAAAGAAAGTAGATGTGAAGAGGAAGGGTGGAAGGTTCAGTTCTGCTATTGGGCTGCCCTGATTATTCAGGCCTTCCCTGGGAACGCAGAGGCAATCGGAGAAGCAGGCACATTTGCCCAAATATGCACCTGGCTCCACTTAACATGTTTCTTGATTTTTTTATGCTAAAGAAAAAGATAGCGAAGTGTTTATACCAAACTGGCACCCTGTCAGGGGGCAATCTGTATAAAGTTTCCCGCTGTCAGGTTAATAAATTTTTTAAAAATATCCAAAGGCAGAGGTAGCTAGAGAAAGCTCATAGTAACAGTTGCCATTCTCCAGCGGATGGGTTTCTCTTTAATATCCAGCCTGGCTCTGGAATTTTCCTGTTTGTTGTCTTCCTGGGTTCTGTACTTAGCTGGCGTTTTTGTTCAGCTTTTCTTTTATTCATGCCATTTCAGTCTGTCTTTTTAAATGTTTATCCTTTTAAATTTCAAATGTCTTTTCTTTGAGAGAGAAACAAGTGAGCATAATTTGTTTTAATTTTTTATATGGTATTTTGCAGTTGAATGTATACTTTGTCATGCTATGACTCTGAATGAGCTTCTAAATCTATAAACACTGGACTTTTCTTTAGGAATACCTTCAAGTAATATTTATTCATAAAGGAGTATCTGTGCTTTGGCAATATGGGGTCTTCCGATGAGGTCGATTATTAAACATGTTGATCTGACTCTTAATCTTTTCAATGTAAACTTTCACCTCCTGATTGTCAAAGTCAGATTTCATGAAAATGAAACAAGGGTGGACTCGTTTGGAGACATCTCCTACTCTTATGTTGTGACATCTTATGAGCTATCAAAAATGGATTAAGCCCTTTTAGTGTGAATGCAGAGGTCAGAAAGAAAAACATTGGATCTCTTAAAGCTAAAGAAAGTTTGTCATTTGCAGAGAAATGGAAATTAAGTTTGTTTTATAAGTATTCCAAGATAATTTTTTACAACTATCTAATCAAGTTGCATACCTCCTGAGATCTCTTCTTAATAATTAGCTTCTACATAAAAAAATTTCCTAGTATGCCATATGAATGTCTACATTTTATTTGAGAATAGAAAAGAATATCCCTACCCAAACTTCTCTTGTAGTTTTTCCTTCTTAAGTGATTTTAAGATCTTATAGGTAACAAGAATATACTGTGATTTTTTTTTAATTAAAAAATTTAGCTACCTGGAACAACATAACTAATAGTCTAAGCAAGTCACTATTATTGGAGGACCACACTGCCATTGAAACTATTTGAAAATATAAGGAAAAAATGATCAGATTATAATTAGAGAAACTAAATATAATTATACATGAACTAAATGCTTAAGAGATTTGCTATACAAAAGACCATTTGAAAATGGGACTCTATAATGAAATCTGCATTCATTAAGATGGTTAAAGATGTTTTTAGTAAATAACCAAAATAAAACCTGTTAGTTTAGCTCATGAATGAAGTAGACTATAAAGGTATTTTTAGGATGCATATGATGTTCCAATGATAGCCAACATGGAACAGTGTCACAATTTAATGAATAGGTATGTCCTGCCATATATTGTTTGGCATTAAGTAGTTTTCTTAGTGTTTCATCTTACAAAATAGTAAGTGTTCCTTGGGATTAATTCATGCACCTTCCAAATATTTTGTATTACTTTAATTTCATCCTATTAATGAGAAAAAAAGCACAATTATGACAGAAATTTGTGAAAGCTAAGAAATTCATATTTAAAGACTGATATTAACACAATGTCTTAAAATAGCAATGCCAATTTATCCATATTCTTATCACTTCCATACTTTTTTTCCCTATATTTTCTTTCTTAGGCACTGTGAGTGCACAGTGAAAAAAGAGTAATGCTATCTGTTTAAAATATTTGCATATGTCTATGGCCTGCTTTTCTCCATATTTTCTTCATACATATATAATGCTTCAAATTGTCTTACTAAATCTGTAGTATGTATGTATTTTCTCTTTTATAAAACTAACAAAGGCTAATTTATAATAATAAGCTTTCTTTTAGTTCATGCTATCCATCCATCATTTAAATGTACTTTTCCTGTATATTTAAAAAATAGTTTCCTGATAGATTTATAAAAATTAATAGCTTACCAAAAAAAGGGAAACTAATTATACTGTGGTATTGCTTCAGCTATACTTGGGCTAAAATCCAAGTTCCAGTGTCTCTTCGATGCTGCTATTCACTGAACAGGGGAGAAAAGAGGATTCCTCAGGATTTGTGCAGCTTAATTCAGTAAAGAAATCTGTGGTTTTCTGGACAGCTTGACTTACAGAAAATATATGTATTTTTAAAGCATACAAACTTACCCAAGCTAGAGAAGACTCTTGAATCTAAAAATTGGGAATCTAAATATTTGTCTATTTCTGGAATATACATATATCACAATATAAATATTCATCCTTTTCTTTTTTAAGTCAAAGGCATTTATTCAATAGTTATTAAGCACAATTTTTGTTACACATTCCTTTAAGGATTCTATGTGCCTATATATCAAGGTAGAATGAGTGATTGGTACACAATAAACAAATCATATTATAAACTTTTACTATTAAAGTAATGTGGTATGATTAATCTCCTTTTGCAGTTCTTGATGACCATATGTAGTGATTTGTCTTTTAATACCAATATGGCAAGATTTATTTTTACAAATTAATGATTTGGGGTATCATCACTGTCAAAACAAAAGAGAATCTAAGGGGTTAATATGATTTTAAAAATGCAAATATTTGAAGCTGTTTTAAAATCATGAAAAATTATTACTGCACATGACTTTTTGCTCAAATTAACCCAGGGTAAAGGAGAATAAAAACTTAAATGGAATCCTACCTGTTCCTGTATTTAAAAATGTATACACATGGAAGTCATGTGGAGAGTGAAATGCACTTTGTCAAAACTGGCATTTTAAAAAAATATACCTACTTCATTTCCCCAAATATTGCAAAATAGAAATGTATCAGAAAGGAAGCATACAATTTGCAAAAGAAGCATGCAGGAAATACTGCATGATACTCCTGTTTCAATAGATCTATTTAATTAAATCCATACACTGTTCTGTAATCTATGAATGGGTAAATATCCAGAACAAGGATTCTCTTGATTATGAGAGAAAACTTTCACAAACTTTTGGAGGGAACGTGTATAATTGTTTTAAGTGTTGATTGACTCATTTTATTCTGATTCCTAAGATGAAGGCAGGTTTTAGTCTTAAGTCTTAACCTAAGAAATCGCTCAAATTTCAGGTAGACTAGTCTATTTCTTTGTTCGAGTTTGAATGTTTACTTATCTCATTAATTACATCCTGTATTCATAGTAATTTTCTAATGAGCCAAATGGAATCTGCAGGCCATTAGAAAAGTGTTAGAAATTATGCCTCATGTTTTAAAAGGGATTAATGTCTACAGCTGCCTGCTTACAAAAAAACAGCTGGTCACGTTGGAGATTGCTGATGGCATCGAGGTGGTTGCAGTAGCCTAGAATGGTGGCTACACGTCTTGTCATCTGTAGTGTATCAATATGTTTTTATAATGATACAATAACCTGAACCCTGTAACGGTTTATGGTCCTTTTGAGAATTCCTATGGATTCTTAGAGTGACGGAGGTCTGAGAAAAGATCTTGAAAGCTTTCACAAAATCTGGCTGGGTGACAGAAAACTAGCAGGACTGTGATTTAGCTGCTAAGAAATCCTATTGACCAGGAACATCATTAAACTTTTAGGTTAAAACAAAAACCACAAAACAAATGGTACATGCAAAGGATAAGGGGTACCCAAAGTGACGGTGAATATTTTTAAAGTGCTGAAGCTTCTTAGATAAGAGGCAAAATGTAGCAAGCCCATTGTTGGTCTTGATCTCCTACTTAGAAATAAGCATTTTTTAATATACTGTTCTGAATATTGCAGTGTGTGTTGGAAATCTGTAATTCGTGCATTTCCTTTATGGAATCTGTCAGAACTGATTGTTGCTCTTTCATTTTCTCTGGCTATTTTTAGCCAATGATAAGTAAAGAGCTTGAATTTTGAATCTGGCACCAGTGAGATATAAAACCAGAAACAGCAGGAAATAACCATGATGAGTAACTTCACATCAGTATATGCACAGAGATCTCAGTCCTGTTAACATTTGTAATACTGCTAATTTCTATGGGCTTTTTAAAATACTTCCACATGAGCTCTCAAAACCCATAAAAGTGGGGCATGTAAAGTAAATTGTTTGTCACTTGCCGACGACCTGCCATATTTATTGTCAGGAGAAATGGACATTAGTTGGAAAAGCAGTTGTTAAAGGCCAAACAATTTTTAAAGATGGCAAAGATGCGCGAGGGTTTTCCTTTTTCTAACAACGAGCCACCCCTTCAGACATCAAAAGACAAGATAATAAGACACTTCAAGCACAATTCAAGATTATATTCAACATCTAAAGGCTCATCTCTTGTCAGTTTGCATTTACTCTCCCAGGGATGTGATGCTTCTATCATCTTTCTGTCAAGAGGAGTCTGGCAGAAGAAGCGAGGGCTCTTATTTCACACACTTAGGGTTTTTTATCAAATAGCCCACACTCGTTCTGATTCAGCCAAAATGGGGGGATAATTTGAAGAAGGTCATGCACAAGTACAAAAATCTCATATTGATTTGTGTGATTAGAAGGCATTAAAATTGCACGTTTATGTTAGTTGCTGAGATGTTTTGTCAGTTTATTGGGTAATACACTTTTGCAGCCTAGAAAAAAAAAAAGATGACTTAAAATTTTAAAATAGATGGCTGAAAGCCGAAATGGTTTGTTTTAACGTGGACATGTTTGAACATTTAACAAGTGAACATAAAAATAATGTAAAGCTTTTAGTTTAACAATATTTGAAATTAGCTTATATAATGAAATGCTTCATGCAGTGTAAAAGCAAAATAACACAACTTTTGAATCAGGTGAAACAAATAGATATGTGGAATTATTTTTAAACACTTTAAAAATTGATTTCATATCTTTAATATATAGATAAAAGATGATGACATTTTCAATATAAATTTAATTATGAAGCTGTTTTACAATGGTTATCAAGTTTTTAACATTTTGCACTCTTTGAAATTACAATGTCATTGTATTTGTCGTTTTATGCCATTCTTAGTATATATGCCCTTTTCCAGAGAGGGTACTAAAGAAGAAATAAAAGGGTTTTTATTATTATTATTATTCTCTGTCAAAATTCATCACATTTCCTCCTTTGCTTCTGACAGTCACAAAGCCATACAAAGAAACATTCTATTTTGGTGGGGGCATGTTTATAGAAGTTAGAAGAACAATCTTTTCCTCTCAAAATAAAACAATTGATGAAAATAAAACCATGATATCCTGGGATCATTTCTATATTGAATCTCTGAAATTACTTTTCCTAGGAATTTTCATCAACTCTCTGTTGTCTCCACTTCTTATATTTTTCTTCTTTGCTGTGAAGTGTTTTGAAACTGGATTTCTTACTTTTGTGCCACTTTCAAAACAAAGGAGAGGTATATATATACCATGTATACGGTGTCGAATAGAAGTGAAAACCCATAATTTGCCCTATTTATTGTAGGAGTTTTTGTCTATTCAATATAGTTTATGCATTCCATGTGGAACTGTAAATTAATCCATTCAACAAATGTTTGTTGAGCACCTGCTGTGTGTCAGGGGCTATGCTGTGTCCTGAGGACTCAGTAGAGAAGACACCAGACAGAATTGATCACCTGGCTCATCCATTGTCAGGGATACTGAAGATGCAAAACTGAACAAGACATGATGACCCCACTCTGAAAGAGCCCACAGTCAGCACCATACATTGGCATTCAATTTTACTTGATCACTTCTGGTACCTTTTTAGGCAATTTTAAGTCTTCAAAACCATGCTTTACAAAAGTTGTTTGTTGGTTAGAATCTTCAACATTTGAGGGAAAAAAATATATATTATCTCCAAAAAGTGGGGAAGAAGAAAGGAGTATGAAGTGGTTTGTGACAAATGACATTCGCAATGTTTTCATCACAGGGTTTGGTGCATATGCTCTGGAACACAATTGCTCTTCTTTAGGAATTTTTTCTTAATCATGTCCAAAGTAAGAATGAATTAGATTTATTTCTTCCTGTCTGTCTTTTCTGCCTTCATTCTCCTCCCAAATTTCTTGTTTGTCTTATATATTTTTTATTTTCATTTACTTATGTTTTTACCTATGTTCTCTCAGGGGCCAATACATTTTAGTTATTTATCTAATTTTTATTTTTATTTTTTGAGACAAGGTCTTGCTCTGTCACCCAGGCTGGAATACAGTGGTATGATCATGGCTGTAGCTTCAACCTCCTGGGCTCAAGCGATCCACCCACCTCAGCCTCCTGAGTAGCTGGGACTAAAGGTGTCCACCATCACACTTGGCTAATTTTTTTTTTTTTTAATTTGTAAGAAAGGGACTCTCACTTTGCTGCTGATGCTGGTCTTGAACTCCTGGCCTCAAGCTATTCTCCCACCTTGGTCTCTGTGATCCCTGTTGGGATTACAGGCGTAAGCCACCATGCCTGGCCATTGTCTTATACTATAAAGTAGTGCTTCAAGGCTCTGGAGTCAGCTTGCATGGGCTTGAGTCCAGCTCTGCCACTTGTTCACTGGCTGGGTAAGGTAATAACATGCTAAAGCTTTGGTTTCCCCATCTCTGCATGGAGATATTGCTGGTATGCCACAGGGCAATCTTGAGCGTGAAGTGAAACATAACTGGAGCTCAATGAATACCACACGTTGTTAAGAGTTGAAAATGTACTTGCCATGTTTAGAAAGTATCTGATTAATTTTTGGCAGCAGATACCCTAAAGCAACAAAAACTGTGGCCTTTGGAAGTAGCCACGCTTCTCCATAAGGAAACACCAGCTGCCAAGGGCCCTTCTGATCTAAGAAAGGTTCTGGGGATCTTTTCTTCCTAATGGCAACACCTCTTCCTTCTTCAGTCTCTGCTTTCTCTTCAAGTCCATTCAGGAAAGAATTCAGACTCATAAATGGATTGTAAGCAGGTTCTAGAGGGGACAATAGTTCACGCTCCTCATGGTAAGCAAGGATGGAATGGGGCAGTTACACATCTCAATCTTCTCTAAATTTAAAGTGTTGGAAGGTGTGATTCTTTCAAATAATAGAGATTTTAAAAATAATGTTGGCCTTGAGAAGTGCTATGAAGCCAGATGTCTGTGGGCGGCAGCAAATGCCTCTCTCCCTTGTAGTGTGGTCAGATACCCTGGGGACAGCCTGCCTTTGGGTGGATTTCCTCCCAGGGGCTTCAGTTGTCCCTCCCTCCCTCCGAGGGAATTTACCAGCTCCAGTCCAGGCACTTCTATCTCTCTGCTTTGATCACACTGTTGCCCAAGCTGGGAACAGAGCATCTGACTCTAGTTAAATGCTCAGAGATTTTTCATAGGATGCTTTTGTGATCAAATCAAGATGAACTACAGAAAATTTCAGAGAAAGAAACACCTTTGAAGTCATGATTTTAGAAAAATGTTGCTGCAGAAGGATGGTAACCTGGGTTCGAATCACCACCCTTGACCTAGGCACAGGGCTATGAGCTTATGCCTCCTTTTCCTCTTCTGAAACATGAGAGTTAAAATACCTATCTGATGGGATGTTGAAGGTTATGTAAAAGAAGACAAATAAGATGCCTGCACATGGTGGTGCTTAATAATGCGAGCCCTTCACCTTACTTTTTTTTTGAGATGGAGTTTTGCTCTTGTTACCCAGGCTGGAGTGCAATGGTGTGATCTCGGCTCACCACAACCTCCACCTCCTGGGTTCAGGCAATTCTCCTGCCTCAGCCTCCTGAGTAGCTGGGATTACAGGCATGCGCCACCATGCTCAGCTAATTTTTTGTATTTTTAGTAGGGACGGGGTTTCACCATGTTGACCAGGATGGTCTCGATTTCTTGACCTTGTGATCCACCTGCCTCGGCCTCCCAAAGTGCTGGGATTACAGGCGTGAGCCACCGTGCCCGGCCCTCACCTCACTTATTAGCCCAATGTGTATCTTTCTAAGGCCTGAGAAGTGAATTATTCTGATGGAGGTCCTCTTAGGAGTGTGGATCAGAGATTAATGATCAGCAGGTGTTCTGAATGGTAAGATCTGTTTTCTCAACCTAACTTTCTCCATGAAAGACAAACCTCAAGCTAGATGTAGACAGAATAATCTTTGCTCTGGAAGCAAAGGATTTGACTAGATTGTGGATCTTCTCTGTCCCAGCAGAGAGCTCTTTTCTGCCCATAAATGCAAGTGCTTCTTTTAAAAGTTAGTTATGTGTTAGGTATAGGAACCTACCTAACACATGGAGTCCTCGTTCCTTAAGAAATTTTCATAGCCAATGTTTAATTGGAATTTTCTAATCTTCAAGAATGAACCCTTTTCATATATTTTTCAAAAGGAACAAACCAAAAATAAGATTGCAACCTCAAAAAAATCTATTAGTGCCACACTTTCAAGAGTTTGAACATGCTGTGAATATTTAAGTAGCTTAAATTGACATTTGGAGCTATAATTGGGAGGAAATATGTTATAACCTTTGTTGAGGATATTTACAGATTTTGGTTGAGATCCGTAACACCCAGTTTCTTTTATATACACCGAAGTCATCAGGATCAGTAAAGGAACATCTTTCTGTTGTTGTTGTTGCCATGACAACCCCACACATTCTTAATTACATATTCATGCCCTTTGCTCATTTCTTAGAAGTTATTGGCACTTCTAAAACCACTCATTTAACATGTCGATCAATGCCAATAAATATATTGTGATATTGAAAAATATTAAATCATGCTTTCAGATTGAATTAATGTACATGTTTGTGTTAATGTTAAGTAGAAGAGACAAATTCTCTTTTAAGCCAGTGGCAATGACCATCCCTTTCATATAATGTGACAGTTTTGACTTTCTTCACTGAATTTATAGCTGTATAGCCCCTTAGATGTCCCAGATATTATTACCGTTCCCTCTGTGGTTTTGTCAATGAGTAACCAAACTTAGATCTGTCTCCACTTGGCTGCATCTCTGAGCAGTGTCAGGGTGGAAAGGATGATGTTGGGAGAACAAATACAATGTTGGGCTACATTGTACATAGGAATAAAAATCCATATCTTCATTCTGTGGCAAGGATTGGGTCCAGCCTTCTTTACTGAGCCTCTCACCCAGCTCTGACTTGCCTTTCCATTTCCAACCACCACCTAGAGTGCATTCTGCAACTGACTCTTCCAATTTTTCATGTTTTTATAAAAGTTAAGTGGAGTTTCACTCCTGTTGCCTAGGCTGGAGTGCAATGGTGCAGTCTTGGCTCACTGCAATCTCTGCTTCCTGAGTTCAAACAATTCTCCTGCCTCAGCCTCTGGAGTAGCTGGACTACAGGCGCTCGCCACCAGGGCCAGCAAAATTTTGTATTTTCAGTAGAAATGGGTTTTCACCATGTTGGCCAGGCTGGTCTCGATCTCCTGCTCGGCTGATCCACCTGCCTCGGCCTCCCAAAGTGCTGGGATTACAGGCGTGAGCCACCATGCCCAGCAGTATGTTCTTTTCTTAATCAGTCCTGACTGAAAGTCAGCACTTAAGAGAAGAATTGGTTTTTCTAGGCAAGCTTTTTGTTTGTTTTTCACAGATTTCTCTTTTATGTTCCATAGTAGTTCAAACATCTTCCTTCCTTGGGGTCCTTGAAATGATTATGGTCTTTGACATCCCTGAGAATTTGCAGGTTGCAGGAGTAGGATGGGAAAAGGGGAGATGTTCGTCAAAGGGCAGAAAGTTTCTGTTTGATGGGAGGAATGTGTCTTAGGGACTATAGTTAATAATAGCATGGCATCTATAGCTAATAATCATATACTGGATATTTCAAAATTGCAAAAAGAGTATATTTTAAATGTTTGCACCACAAAGAAATAAGTATGTGGTGGTATGATGAATGTGTTCATTAGCATGATTTAATTATTCTACATTGTATATACATAACAAAATGTCACATTACATTCCATAAATATGCACAATTATTATTAGTCAATTAAAAAAATTTAAAAGAAATTTGTAGTTTACATTTTTAATTGAAAATATTAAATTAGGCTGGCTCACTCTAAGGCTTTCTTTACAATAATTTGTCCATGAAAATGGCCATACTTTTAACACTACCTTTTTGAAGGACACCTTGTTTTTTGGTCTTCTGATCCTCCAGAGATGCATTTTTTTTTTCCCTATCAGCAATCAGCTTTTTTGAAAAAATCTACAGAATCTACAGAGCAGTACATTGTTAGCCAACAACACTTCAATTTCAATTAGGTGAAAGGGCCAGGTGCAAATAACCATTTAATATATTGAGGTGCTGTCTAAGTCACTTATAATGAATTTATTGAGAGGTTAATTTATTCAAAAATTAACACTTATTAAGTGTGTCGCCATTTGCTCTGCCTTCGTTCTTGTGGTCAAAGTATTTTGACTAAGCTTTTTGATTTCCAACATTACAATGAATCTTGCCTTCCCCTGCTTTCCAACTACTTTCTCATTTTTTACAGCCTCTTTTGCAGTCATTTCCAGTGTTTGCCTGGTATTATCATGACTTGTGCATTTGTCTGCCTCCTTGCTGGGTAGCTAGCCCCAAGAGGACAGATAATAGATCTTGCATATATTAAGTGCCAGATAAATGTTTTTTGAATTGAACTGCTTCTGAATTGGATGTTTCTGGACATCATCCACACTTGGCAAATATTTGCTGAATATTAAGGGAAAATAGACTCTACCCACAGGAGTCTACTATCCTATCAAGAAACAGAACTAAATATATATATTTATGGTTATATATGTATGCATATATATATGCACACACATACATATATAGTGATGTGTCAGTTAATGACAAGAATACATTCTGAGAAATGTGTTTTTAGGCAATTTCATCATTGTATGAATGTCATAGAGTATACTTACATAAATCTAGATGGTGGAGCCTACTACACATTTAGGCTTGTATGATACAGCCTATTGCTCCTAGGCTACAAACCTGTATAGCATGTTACTGTACAAATACTGTAGCCAATTGTAACACATTGGTATTTGTCTGTTTAAACATGGAAAATGTACAGTACAAAATAAGATAAGATCTTATGAGACCACCATGATATATGTAGTCTGTTGTTGACCAAAACATTGTTCTGCAGTGTAAACTGTATATATAAACAAATATTAATAGCAAAACAAAGATAAAGTGCTTTTTCACATATCTAACAAATATTTATTGAGCCCCTTTATGCTAATCATTAGGCCAGGTGCTGAGACTATGGTGAGAAGTTAGACAGAACTGGTTCCTCCTCTCATGGACCTCACAGATGTTAGGGAACTCAAGTACTAAGCAATGATTATCCAGAAATTTATTAATTTGTCATTGTGAGAAGTGTTCTGAAAGAGAAGTGCTAGGAGCTAGAGGGATGAATAATGGGAGTTCATGACTTTGTTGGTAGCATTGCCTGTTGTAGTGGACACTGGGTAGACAATATGTAAATATGACTTGGCAAATGACTCCTCTCCCATTGGATATAGACTTGGTGGGACTATCAATGAAGATGCTCCATCTTCCCCTAAACAAAAAGATGTTACATGGCCCAAAGTAGACAATAAGGTGCTTTTTCCTGGTAAGCTAATTCTTGAACTGAGTGATCCAAAGACTGAAAAGCCATGAGTCTGTGTCTAGCTGGTGCTGCTCCTAGAAAATGTCCACTGGTTTTTACCATCTTGATTCCTGGAAGAGTCTTGGTTACTGTCTCTTCAGAGAAAACTAGATCTTTAGCTTTTTCCTTGAATTCTGTGATCCATCCTAAACCCTTACAACAAATTCTTTTCTCTCTTTTTCTAATTTTTGCTTTCGTAAGCCAATGTAGTTTCGTGTTACTTAGAGCTGGAGAATCCCTGTATTGGTATGTTCGTGACCTCCAGGCTTCATTTAGATAAGACATTTTTCTAAAACTGATATTCCAAGGTTAGAACAGAGAAGGCATCCCAGGTACGGCAAACATCATGGACAAAAATACAGAGTGAAAAGAATTGTGTCCAGCTATAATTACCTAAAGGGAAGTAAAGAATTAGGGCTTCCTTGTGGGAAAAGGGGTAGGACCAGGAAGAGTGTTAACAACAAATACTGAAATCTACCTTCTGAATGAGCAAAACTGGGAAAGTTGGAGCAAAACTAGGTAGGCTCAAAATTCTGGAGCTGCCCCCTCATTCCTCCTGCTTAGCCTAGACACAGTGGGAACATGCACCACCAGCTCTTATGCGTTCTCTGCTAAAGTGTTATTTGAAGTACAGCTGATTCTTAAAGTACAGATACTCTAGTTACAACGACAGGGTTGCTCCCATTATTTATTGCTGCACTAAAACCCACTCCAGAACATAGAGGTTTACATAATGACAACATTCATTTTGCTCACAAATCTTCAATTTTGACAGGCCTAGTAGTGATACTGGATTTCTATCTGCCTTAGTGACAGCTGTGGCAGGTTTTGGGAAGAGGGCTGGAATCATCTGAAGGCTTATTTTCACATGAGTCTTGTGGTTGATCTCCCTGGTGGCTGGAGCCTTAGCTGGGCTTCATGGCCAGAGTACTTGCATGTACTTCTCTCCACATTACCTGGGCTTCCTCACAATGTGATGGTTGGGTTCCCAGGGCAAGCATGGAGAGACGGGGAAGGGAAGAGGCACTACGTTGAGTCTGGCTTTTACAAATGAGACTTTTCTAACCTAGCCTTGGAAGTCAACAGCGTCATTTCCACCATTGTCTGCTTATTAGAGTCAGGTTATTAAGGCTGTTCCGTATTTGAGAAGAGGGGAATTAAACTCTACTTTGATAAGTGTCAACAAATTAATGGACAGGTTTTATAATCGCCACAAAAGTAATATTGTTTCTATATGTCGATTTCTTTTCTCTCTCATATATTTACAAAAAAAAACCTCTTTGGAGACAGTATCTTCTTATTAGTGAAGAGATATTTGAATGGATCAGAAGATCTTGTTTGAAACAGGGTTAAATAGGAGATAATGTATGCAACATTTAATGATCATAGCTCAATATCTTATAGATGTTTGCATGTTTAGTTCTCCTGAAGGTTACCTTTTTAATCATTTTTATTTTCCTCACAGAGATTAAGAGGTTTAGTTTAAATTTTGGAATCTGGGTTTTTACTCAATAAACATATAAAAAAATCAAGTCTATCTTAGGGCATCAGGAGCAGAGGGCAGATGGAATCTAGAAGTCCACCATGTCCACACTTATGACAGACTGTTGGTTATAACAAATGAAAATAGATTTCCCAAACCTAACATTTCTCTCTGATAATAGCAGACAGAAATTTCAGTTATAATAAACCATTTCTGAGCCTTTATGTCCACCACCAGACATTCTAAAAAAGGATAGGCTAAGAAAAAGCAAGTTGGTGTGTTTGAAGATATTTCATGTAATTTTTGTTTATAAGAAGATCATCTACATCACAGTTTTCTATAAATACTATTAAATTAAATAAATTCTATGTTCCAGGATGTTTTTTAACCTCAGGTGTTTTTTTTTTTTTTCTGGTTTTATCTAAGAGACTCTCTCTTCAAGCGTCTTGAATTCTCATAGAAGTTGATGCCACATTTCCCCATATGTGATAATGTCTATTAAGAAGTCTCAGCACAGGCAAAAAATAAGTATTCTTGGTTCTTTAGATAGAAGGATATACAAATAACGTATATTCTTTCTGGCTCTGTTGATGAAAGTGGGGGAAGGCAAAAGATCCCATTAAGACTCAGAATTATCTGTAGTTATTCTAAGTATGGACTTGGTAAACTAAAATGTGCTTAATTGCTATGTGTTGTTTAAATAGTGGCCAGACTAACAAGCTTTTGTTAACAGAAAAAGTCATGAACTTAGTTCTGATTTCTTTTCACAATTCTAAGAATTCTAGCCCAGAATCTTGTTTTCCTGAATCAATACCCTCCAGCTCTCCAGTCCACCAGGGGATACATGGAAAGCCAAGATGGAACCTAGTTGCATGTCAGCCTTCACACACAGTACTGCCAGGGATGTTCCCAAGTGGGGAGGTGGGTAGGGTACCAGAACATATTGAGCTCTGTAGATCATGGTGTGTGGACAAAGATGCAATATGAAATGCTAGTCTGCAGAACTCTTCACAAAAGTTCTTTCCTTAGATCTCAATTTTAAGAATTTCATAATAAAGTAAATATCCCAGACCAGTCACAGTGGCTCATGCCTGTAATCCCAGCACTTTTGGAGGCCGAGGCAGGTGGATCACTTGAGGTCAGGAGTTCGAGATCAGCCTGGCCAACATGATGAAATCCCATCTCTACTAAAAATACAAAAATTAGCCAGGCGTGGTTGTGTGCACCTGTAATCCTACCTACTCTGGAGGCTGAGGCAGGAGAAAGGCTTGAACCTGGGAATCAGGGGTTGCAGTGAGCTGAGGTCGCACCACTGCCCTCCATCCTGGCTGACAGAGTGAGACTCTGTCTCAAAAAAAAGAGAGAGAGAGAGATCCGAGTGCATCTACACACTTGGGCTTTACTGTTTCCAGATGTCTTTAATAGTGATGATAATAATTATTACGTAGACTAGGATTTTCAAAGTATTGTCATTTACAGAAACTCCATGAGGCAGATATTTACCAGGACTTGGCTATTAGACCTTAGGTAATACAGAGTTGATACCGCTATGAGCATTATTGTTCTCTACTACTTAAAGACTTATGGCGGTTTCCTGTTGATTTCAGAATAAATTTCAAACACCTGCAACATGCCTCCCATGTTACAGATGATGTGTAATAATCTACAACCTAATGCTATAACCATGCTGTAATAATCTGTAACCATGCGGTAACAAAATGGGTTTGTAGTTTCCTTTTCTCATATTTAGTTTGTTTGTATGGAAACTATAATAGTGGATATTTTTCTATGCAGACATATTTTATAGAAATAGCTTAAATGATGTGAAGTATTTTGCTCATCATCTATTTAATTAAACTCCTATCATTAGACAATTAGATTGCTTTCAATTTTTAAAACTGAACATTTTTGTAGGTAAAACCTTTTTTTCATCTTTAACCATTTTCTTAGGGTAAATTAATAGAAGTAGAATTACTAAATCAATAGGTATGCACATTTTAAGGCCCTTCAGAAAGGATATGCAAATTTATACAACTATGAACAGTGTTTCAAGCCTGAACAGTATTTGAGACTGTCCATTTTCTGATTTCTTCACCAAATCTGACTTTTATCAGTATTTTTGGTGTTGGAAAATTTGGTACTTGAGAAATAGTATCTCTTTTACTTTGCCCATCTTTGGTTACTAATTAGGCTTAAATACTCTTTTTGTGATTTTTGACTACTGGTAATTTTTCTGTGAATTGTCTATTTTTCTTTTCTTTTCTTTTTTTTCTTTTTTTTTTGCTGGGAAATCCACCTTTTTTCTTTTTTTTCTTTCTTTCTTTCTTGGTTTTTTTTTTTTTTTTTTTTTTTGAGAGAAGGTCTACTCTGTTGCCCAGGCTGGAGTGTAGTGGTGCAATCACAGCTCACTGCAGCCTTGACCTCCTGGACCCAAGTAATTCTCCCACCTTAGCTTCTCAAGTTGTTGTGACCACAGGCATGTGCCACTGCAAAAAGTTTTAAAATTTTTATAGAGACAGGATCTCTCTGCATTTCTCAGGCTGGTCCCCAACTCGTGGGCTCTGATGAGCCTCCCACTTCAGCCTCCCAAAATGTTGGGATTACAGGTGTTACCCACTGTTCCCACCTTCTTATTGTTTCATATGAGCTCTTCATATTAAAAAAGACATCAGTATTATTTTTCCCATGTTTTTTCAACTTTTGTAGACTGTTAGATAAGAGCAAAAAAAACATATTAACAAAAATATGATGGGAAAAATGTTTTCTTTTCAATTGGCTAGTTATCTAAAGACCAACAATTTGTTTATACATGGCAGAATATTATAGTATTTTTGTAGTCAGGATCTTGGTAGGAAAGAGATGGCATACTTAAACTGGGTAAATTGAGAAAAATTTATTAATGGTACTATTAACAAAAGTTTGAGTAGAACGTAGGGTGACACAAGGGATAGTGGAACCGCCCCCTGCACCCCCTACCCCCACCAATACACAAGCATAAGTAAGGCAGTGTCCTTATCCCCCTCGGGCTCTTGTGTTCTCTCTTTACCTGAAAGGTACCAGGGAGAAGACAGACACCAAAACCCAGAAGGAGAGAGTCACATGAAAAAGTTTACCTCTATTGTGGGATGCAGCCATCCCCAAGAAGACTCCACCGGAAAAGAAACAAAGGAATAAATGTTCCAGTTTTATTCCCTCTCCCCTTCCTTTGACAAAACCCAAGTGGAAACAGCAGAGCAAGAAAAGGCTTTGATAAAGTCCATAGAGATCAGCCTCCCAGAACACAGAGCAAGGTGGAAAGGGTAGAGTGTAGATCTGCAGGAACAGATGGTTTCAATACAATGGGCTATAACTGTGATTCTGAAATTGCTCCCAATCCTGCAGCCTTGCCATTAAACTGTTATTTAACACGGGATCCTCGCTGTAACATGAGGGCAACCATAGTAACTACCTCATCTGGTTATCCTGATAATCAAAAGAGTAAAGGCACTTGCAGAGTCTTAACACAGAGTGTCTAGATGCAGATGTTGGGGGGAGGGAGTCAAAGGAAGTTGAAATGTTTCCCTTCAATTTTTTTTTTTTTTTTTTTTTTTGCTCTTTCTCTTTTTTCCTCTCCTTTAATAATCCCAATTTCTATCTTAGCCTGGATGCTGGTTGAGATTCTACCGGGTACCAGCAATATAAATTATTAGGGGTCAACCCTCTTTCTTTCCTTAGACCTCAGCTGGACCACTCATGGCAATGGCTCCCACACAGCATCCAGACAGACCTGTGCCTCTCTCTAGGGGCCTATACCTCTGACCAGTGGCCCAAGGGAGGTTCTGCGGTACCCCATGCCGTGTCCCCAGATACTTGATCATGTTCCCCCAGCCTAGGCTGGGAACATACACCCAGGGAATATTTCCCAGAGATATCTTCATTTGCCCAGAGAAATTATGAGATAAAATGAATGCATTCCCCCAAAAGGAAACTTTTTTTGTTATTACAATAACCATATGAGATGGGTCTTTAGTATCTATCTACAGACTTTAGTTTTAATGTTCTCTTTCTAGATAAAGATAAAATAATTATTAACCAATGAAATAAATATGTGGAGAGGTTTGCATATGGAGTATGCAATGACAAACAGATTTATATGTACTCTTAAGATGTTCTTAGGTAATAATTTGCAACCAAAAGTATATCTTTTTATGAAGAATAAGTAAAAGAATTTCCCAATCAAAACTAGAAGGAAGCATGAAGTATACAATTGTAAGCTAAAACAAACAAGCAAGCAAACAAAACTCAAAACAAACAAAACTTCTTGAGAGTCTTAGTGTCTGTAAATTGAGTGTCCTATTTTTGCTGTTAATTATCAGTTTTTGTTTTTGCTTTTGTGTTTACTTTTTGAGACAGGGCCTCACTCTGTCACCCAGGTTGAAGTGCAGTGGTGTGATCACTACTCACTGCAGCCTCAAACTGCTGGACTCAAGTGATCCTCCTGTCTCAGCCTCCAGAGTAGCTGGGACTACAGCCATGTGCTGCCACTGTATCTGGCTAATTTTTTATAGAGACTTTGCTATGTTGCTCAGGCTGCTCTTGAACTCCTGGGCTCAAGCAATCTGCCAACCTCAGTCTCCTAAACTGCTGGGATTATAGGTGTGAGTCAACATGCGCAACCAATGGTTAATTTTTGAATGAAGTAAGAATAATTCCATATGCAATTATTACCATTTTAATACCCACTAGTAGATATAAAATCACCACAGTTGTGTGTGCAGCTGTTGATCCAAGACACTGATATCTAGCCTGAGTTGCTCTTTGGAAAGGAATAAATTCTGCCTGATGAGTGGTAACATAATGTGACCCTGCATCCAATGAGGCATCCTTCCATTTGCTTGATGGGGATTTTAGCTCATTCTCTTAAGTTAGTCCTGGTATATGAGCTTATAACATTTTTATACGATTGGTAAAAAGTACTGCTTAGTTTGATAATGTAATTTATATTGTATTTTAATGATTTGGAATAAATATTAGAGCTGTAGGTCTGGTATACCTATTTCACAGTAGAATATGTAAATCATATGGGTAGCATTACTGACGAAGTTATTTTGGCTTTAAATTTAGAATGATATTTCTGATTTGAATCAATGATTCCAGAGCTCAGACAGGAGTCTAGTAAACTGAGGTAGAGCTCAAAAAATTACATATCTCTCTAAGTCTACCATGAGTGGTGTCCTGGAGCCAGCTCATGCTGGCTTGTGAGAGATTATTGCTATATTTTTAGGAATTTTGTGTGCTAATTGTTAAACATAGCTGCTATTAAGAATTAAATTATATAATCTTATTATGTAAATAATATTAAAAACAAGGCTAAAAATACTGAAAGCTGATCGTTTCCTATTTTACTTTATTTTGTTGGTTTCTGTGCTCTTGAAGTTACTCACATTTATTGCATCTGCACAGTAGAAATACTCCTTAATGATGTGCCATTATATGTATTTTCCCAATTCTACATTAAATAATACCACATTGGTAGCTTGAAATTGGCCAGGGAAAGAGTATTTACACTATGGAAATAGGCAAATGCTTTATTTATTGTTTTGTTGGTTGTCTAAACTTGAGAAAAGTGATGGAGAAAATGCTAATAATGTAGATGAAAGTTAAAAATATGTTGTCTCTATAAGTATTATATCATGAATAGCATAAATAATTAGAAAATGGTTTTCTAGTAATCAAAAGATATTATATGATTCTTCACAGAAATCACTTATGTCATTGACAAATGAGTAAAGTTCTTATATATATAAAATACATATATAACATATATAAATATATATAATATATATAACATATATAATATATATATTATATATAATATATATAATATATATATAATTTCACTTTTGTCTTGTTGACATAAATGAAAATCACAATTAACATTCACACAGAATGTTTGTCAATGTTTGTTTCTTGCTGAATCAGATGGTAATCAAACATTTGTTTGAAGTCTGATTTTATAACACTATCATTGGTGATAGAATTATAAAAACGGATAGTAGATTTTGTAAGAAATAGTATACCACAGAATAATACATGTAAAGAATTTTAAATAAATTGTATTGTATATTTTGTTATTTTTTTGTAAACTGTGTTATACATTCTTTGTATCAATTTTTGATAAAAGTGTATATGCACATATATGTATACTTTTGTCCCCAGGAGACTAGCTGTTAAACAATTACCCCTACACAATTGTTTGGATATTATTAATTCCAGAAACAATTCTATGAATGTCTGTTATTTTGGTCTCATAATATCTGTTTTAGGTTTGTGAGGCCTCACAAGGACATTAAGTTTTACTAAGAATTTTTTTACCTCAGAAACATCATGAAGACATCTAGGCAGGATTATCATGGTAGCATTTTGGCTCCAACACCAATTTCTTTTTTTCCTTGAGGGAAGCTGTTTACTAATTATTCTTAGTATTTAGATTTCTGTGGATAGTAAATGAAAGTGAAGAGTTTTACCTTTACTCAGATTAAGAAAAATATAGTCTTTTAGTTATATGACCAAAATATGACCAACCATTTAGGGTTTTGGTTTTTGTTGTTGTTGTTGTTGTTGTTAATGGTTCTCTGCATAATTAATTAAATAAATGTTAAAATCATGGATTTTTATACTTTATAGCTGCATCATAATTGTAGATACTTAAATAGGTACAGATAAAAAGAGACATAGAGATATATACAGATAGATCAAAATGACATTGTATGATCTTCAAAGTGAAGAGCATTTGGTTTGGGCAGTGAAGAACTATAGTACATTCACATGACAGTGTTTGGAAGATAAAGGGTTTCACAATTATATTATGCAACTACTGAACAATGAAACAGTTAACCTGCAGAAATGAACACTTAGAAGGCCTTGGGAGATATTTCCAATATCTGCAAATACCAGCAGATTTTTAAAAAAATGTTGGAGGAAGACCAGACTTATTCTGAGTGGTTTCAGAGGTCTTACCAAACCCCAATGGGTGAAAGCTATAGGGAATTGAATTTGGCATGATGCAAGAAGAATTATAAAATAGCTAAAATTGTCCAAAATTGAATGTGGCCTTTTGAGATGGTGGTGATTTCTTCACCATTAGAAGCCTTAGGTAGGGATCATAGTTGCTATAAATGGGATTCAGATGACCTTTGTTCTCACCCTTCCAGTTCTATAATTCTGTGAGTACCTGACTTCTCACTTGTATATTAAACCCAAAGTAGTAGCCAGTCCTTGTCAATGTGTCTGCACATGTTTGTTCAGATTTAAGGACTGAAATTAGTCTTTTAAATGTGATACAGGTAACTGAAAAATACCACTTTTAAGTGAGCGAATTCCAGTAAAATCTCATTGGAACAAATATCCTTACAGAAAGGTGCTCGCTATAACAAAATGTTTCTGTATATTGGAAATAACAAATAGCACAAAAGCTGTATGATCCATCAACAGTACATAATATATTACTGCATGCTTATAGTATTGGTACTATTGCTTGATCACAGATACCCTTTTTGTCTACTCTTTTTTCAATATACTTATTTTACAACCAAAAATAAAGGCAGGGCAGAGAGGTAACATTCAAAAATGCTGTTTAAACTGAGTTGGCACTGACAAGCTATTTCAGTTAGTATCCCCATGAAATTGCTTACAGCATAGGAATTGAATGTATTTTTTTTTCTTCTACCTTTTAAAAATACATCATCCCCTCTAGGGGCCAATTATAGCCCCCCAATCAGTGTTTTACTTGAGAAAGTTCATAGATCAAATGAATAAAAATGAAACTTGACTGGCACTCTGGAATATTAATTAGGCTTGGCTACATAGCTCTATAATAACTATGTGCTGAAAGGATTTGTGTTGATTAGCAATGCTAATCAGATTTCTAAAGTTTCTGTTCCCCAGAGAAAAGATACTGCCATCTCAAACTAGTATGGATTAGATGTTTATATTTTAACCCTCTAATTAACTATTCTTGATTTTTATAAGACAGCTGAAAATTGTGAATTTTAATTGTATTTTTACAGAAAAAAATATTATTTCCAGATATCAGAAAACTCACATGAATATCCTGATTTTATCCTAGAGTCAGCTTAGAATATAAATTCCAAAGAAGCACAGTATAGTAAAAGAAACATGGAAAAACTTTTGAAGCGTATCATTGTCTTGAATTTAAATTCCAAAACTATGCTCAAGAAAGGGCCTCTTGGTACCCACTTTATAAGAACGTATCATCATTGCCTGCAAAAGTCCACGGAGAAAATACCCTTGTTTTTTGTATTGTTTTGTTTTGTTTTGTTTTAGATTTTTTTTGTATTTACTTTTTAAGCATCAGGAATAGAAAAGAGAAATACTCTAAGTTAAATGAACGGGTGAAATTTGCTAGAACCTTAAAACACCACCACCAGACAATCTTATCCTGAGGTCCAGGTTACTGGCTCAGAGGTTCATGGCTCCAGTAATGGAACTACCACTGGGAGCAGCTCACCAAGGGAAAAACAAACCTCATGTTTCCACCTCAAATTAAAATTAAAAGACAGGAGAATATACAAGGAGAGGACATAGTCAAGGAATTAGAACATTCTCCCTCAAGTTACACACAGGAAACAGGAGCTAGAAAGAGCAGAGATAAAATCAGGGCTTCTAAAGATCTGGCCACCAACCTAGTCAACTGAAAAAGAACTGGAAATTTGAAGAAGTGGTTGTGAATTATTTCATCTCTCTTCTTATGTTGTTTCTATTGCAAACTGACTTTTTAGGGACCAGACCTCAGAAATAGTTTACCTTTAGTTTCTGCAACTAGGAAAATGCCTCATTTCCACAAAATCTACCCTAGACCAAAATAATCTGTGAACACATGGAGTTTCTTATAATGGAGATTCCCAAGAGCACATTTGCTTACAATGTGTGCACTGCTCCTGATCACAAGGGCTGATGGGAAGTGAGCAAGTGTTGGAGAAAGGAGCAAAAAGACATGGCCATTATTAAGAGGAAAATTCAAGAAAACACCCTTCTGGCTAGGTCTGTAGCACACTTTTTAAGATTTAGATGTCAACAGAGTGTAACTCTTAAGAAATGGTATAACTGAATACTAATTTGGGGTCCACCAGGATCCTAAGTTATACGGTTCACAAACAAAACAAAAAACAAAAAACAAACCAAAAACCACGAATCCATGCATGTACCTCTAGGTAAACATCCTGAATATTGACAAGGAATTGCATAGTACTAAGATTGCACACACACAAATAAACATTACAAAGGAAGATATTGGGTGAATCCAAATTTCTTTGTCATTTTTGTCATTGTTAACAGCCACGTGATAGTGATGGTAGTCATCATCATCACCTTTCAACTGTGAGTAAAAATCATACCCATCTCCCAGTAATTTAAATAAGAGGCAAGCTCATTCATCTCTTCTGCAGGGTTAGAGTGAGTATTCGACTATGGGAATTTAGCATTTACCCTTCATGGGTCAATGGATAGGTGAGTCTTAAAACCTCTTTAGGTGAAGATTATTCTAATAGAAGCTTCCTCTAGCCCCCTGCCTTTCAAAGACCCAAAGCAATATTCCATATTTCTTAGAAGAAAATAAGGTCACATGTGGAGAAAGTACAGATAAACAATATCATTCACATGGAAATCACCACCTGAAGTTAATAAAAAGGTGATTTTTTTTTTCTGGGGAAAAAAAGAGATAAAACTGATTTTTGATGGTATTAAAAGCAAGGAATTTATTTAAAAAATTGCCATTTCTGAGGTGCTAAATTGCAGTTTTTAAATCATAAAAATGAAGTTGTTAAACCTTGCATCAAAAGAAGAGTATCATCTTTTAATGTTTAATAATTTTTTTTGTATTGTGAGCACTTTGTTGCTAGTTGGAGAAATTATCACCTATCTTAGTATGTGTATCTTAGCTGAAGAGGAATTTTAAATTTTATAAAAGATGCATAACATTAGTTACTCACATACAGATGTGAGTACACATACAGATAGGTGAGTAGATAGATACATGTATATTTGCATTATATAGGCCTATATTCCTTTGATTTACACAGGTATAAATCATAGTGTTTAGGTAGCCAAAATGCCTATTAGCAGTTAAAAGATATATAATTAGCAATTTATGCTCTCAGTTGTGAAAAGACAAAAGAGATCTCCCCAATATCAGGTGGATATGGAAAGCAAACCTTTGAGGGTTTTGGCTTTATCTTTCATTCAGCAGATGAGAAATATGAGACCCAGATGGGTGCCCATGATCATACAGCCAGAGAAGAGAGCTGGGCCCAGCCAGGGTCTCCTGTCATCTCTCTCCCAGTGATGATGTGGAGAGGTGTCAGAGATGGGATATTTAACCATAAATCTTTTCTCTTAACAAACTGCCATTTCTTTTCACCCTCCTGTTAAATCTCAACTTTCTTTAAAACCTTCAAAACTTGATCTATCATCTATCTATCTATCTATCTATCTATCTATCTATCTATCTATCTATCATCTATCTATTATCTTAGGTATCTTCTATGTCCATTGCTTCCCAGTCCTTCGCTGCTACTTCTTTTCTGGTATTTTGGGCTCCAAACAAGGTCAACTTCCATCAGGACTTCCCTCCCTTGCTGTCCTGCCACTGTTCTCTGGGCCCAGTAGAGCCTGCTGGTCTCCCTCACATGAAGAAGCTCCTTATGGCTTTAAAGCCAGGCAGGTCTTGCCTACTCCATAAAGACTTCTTTGATTACATGGAAGTCTTAGAAGTGAGAGTAGAAACTGTATTTACTGAGATATTTACTGAGATCAAAGTCATGGGAACCCCTAAGTTGGACCAGTGTGTTGGTTTTGGGGAAAAGATGAGAACTGATCAAGTCAAAGCTTCCGGAGCTCAGTATCAGGCCTGGTGTGTTTGTTTTTTGGATGCCGCCATTTGAAACAGGGAAAAGAAGTAGAGAATTTGGCAAAATAAAGTGAAATCAAATCTTTTTTAAAAAGACAGGTTCTGTTTGTATAGTATAGTTATGTAGCTCTGGGCAACAGTTTCTCTTTCCTGGATTACAGAAATATTTATTGGATGTAGGCTGAATTTGAGTACTTTACTCTCATTCACAGATTATAAAGTGAGTGATTGTTCAGAGGTTAAGTAACTCATTCACTGTTCTACAGAGGATTTGGGCAAAGTCTACTCAGCAGACTTGCCTCTCCATCTGGGCATTATCTTTTTACTCCCCCGCACTCAGGGCAAGCTGCAGTTAAAATCATGAAGCAGGCCAGGCACAATGGCTCACATCTATAATTCCACACTTTGAGAGGCCAAGGTGTAAGGATCACTTGAGCCCAGAAGTTCAAGACCAGCCTGGGCACCATAGTGACACCTTGTCTCTACAAAAAATTTGAAAATTATCTGGGCATGGTGGCATGCACCTGTAGTCTCAGCTACTTGAGCAGCTGTGGTGGGAGGATCTCTTGAGCCTAGGAGGTTGAGGCTGCAGTGAGCCGTGATCATGCCACTGCACTCCAGCCTGGGTGACAGAGTGAGACCCTGTCTCAAAGAAAAAAAGAATCATGAAGCAAGTTATCATTATCACTCATATAATTAACTAATGTTTATTGAGTATTCACAAGGTGCGAGGTACTTTGCTAAGCATTTTTCATAGGTAACCTCATTTAAACTCTTTGAAATAAACATTGTCATTCCTATTTCACAGATCAGAAGATGAAGAGAGAGGCTGTTTAATATTACACAGCCAATAAAGGGAAGTGAGTTTTGAACTCAGGTCTCTCAGGCCCCCAAAACCTTTCTCTTAGTCACTAAACTATTCATCTGTGTAACCAGTTGGCTGGGGTGTCTGGTGTCTTCTCGTCTCCTGACAACCTTCTTCTTCATCTCTAACATTTTCCTCTCTTCTCTCCAGTGTTAGATACCCTGATGAGCTCCCTACTTCCAAACAAAATTCTTCAGTTTTTTTTAAATTTGCACCAAGCTTTTTATGTCTTAACACTTCCCAAGAGTACTTGCACATCTAAGAGAGAAACTCTTAAGCCCCCCCAAAAAATTAAAATTAGATACAGAGTTTTAGGCAATAAGTCAGACAGAACCTAGGAGGTTCAGGGGTGGATTAGGAGCCTGTCCTGATTTCTCGGAAATGACATTATGTAGTGGCACCTTCTTGTTTGTGTGGTGAGTCTGTGAGAGCTCCTTGTCTGAAGTGAATTACAGCCAGGAGGTCCACCTATGCAGCTGCATTTCAATCTCATGCATTTTGGAAGAAGGTATGTTTCAAGAGAATTCGGCAATGTGTACCCAGAAAATTACTTAATAGCAAATGAATTATTGCTTCACTTGTTACATAGTAAATCATTACGATAATAAATCTTTAATGTGGTTGCTGAAAGCTTAAGCTGGAGTGTTGAGTAAGGGAAAAGTAAACAACCATGCCTTACAAGGAAGTACAAACCCATCCTTCCTAGGGAAACCAAACAAGCTCCCATATTTATAACATTAGGGGCTACCCAAAACATACAAACTAAGACAAAAAACACTACAGTAGACCCAGAGTTAGACATGGAAGATTGAACACGTGCATTTTTCCTCACTCTTTTCTGAAACCCAGTAAACATAACCATGAAGGGATCTAAAAAGACATAAACCTACAAGGACAACGAGGAGCAGGAAAGAGATGACTCTGAACAAGACAGGTCAGCAAACTTTTGGAAGCAGGAAAATGGATGAGTAATAACTGACTTAGCTAAGTAGAGAAAGGTGAGCTGTTACCGCATGTAGGAGGAGAAGCCAATAGAAGGGGAGCCAGTCCTCACAGGAGAGCCACTCGTCCCCTAAGGAACTGGGGCACCTCGTACCTCTGCACAGGAAGTGTTCAGGTTGAAAACCTATAAAGAGCAGTCAGAGAACCAAGATCTCTCCTGCTTCTCTCTTAGAATGTGAGCAACTCTCCCCCACCCACCGGAGACATGAGCCTTACCCTCTGGGGAAACTGAAACAGAGAGTTTCTACTCTCAGGGACACACCCAGCCCAGCAGAGGAAACCCAAAGGACGGAAAACAAAAGCACTGAGTAAGAATTGGACATGCAGAAGTTGAACCCTCAATTTCCTTTCCCTGCTCATCTTGTAGAATGCTGATAGCCAATCTTAGACTCTTAAAAGAGTCTCCAATTAGCAAAAATTACGGGATTCTTCTCTGGAGAAATGAGCTAGTCCACTAGAAAAGGCCTCCAGATTTTAACATTGAGTGTTCTCCACCAAAATGACTCCTTCTCAGCCTAATAAATCCTAAGTCAATAAATCTCACCTATGCATACAGAACATCCAATCAGCTTGTTATTGTCTTTCTTTTAAATAACAACTGATAGCCTAGGATCACCAGTATTTGAGGAAAGCCTTCAATATGAAAGATAGATAATAAAAAACAGGACTGGGAGGAGGAACTCTGGGAAAATAAAAGCAATGTATATAGCAACATAAAACTTGGAGAAAAAAAGTCCCCTCAACTACCTAAGATACTACAATTGTGCAGCAAGAAAAGGATGCCACAGAGAAGAGACAGAGACCATGAAAGAGCTGTTGGAAAATAAAAAGTATGACGACAGAAATAAAAAATTCAACAGAAGGTTTAGAAGAGATCATTGAAAGCTACCAGTTGTTTCCAGGCAGTACACAGAGATCCAACAGGATAGAAAAGATTAATAAGAAAATTAGAGGTAGAACCAGAAAATTCATTCTCTGGTTAACAGGAGTAGCAGAAGAAGAAGGGACAAATGAGAAAGGGAAGAATTATCAAATAAATAATACAAAAATAATTTCTTATAAACAGAAGATATGAACTGCCAGATCAAAAGGGTTAAGTACCCAACACACGACGAATATAAAAAGAACATGCCAAGGTAAATGGCCATGACATTTTAGAAGATTCTAATCGTTTTCAGAAACAAAAAATGGGCATATATCAGGAACTGGAGTGGCATCAGTTTTCTCAATAATAACAAGTTAGAAAATGATCAAGCCATGTGTAGACATCTAAGTCCAACCAATCTATGCAGTAAGTGATAGTTTTTTTTTAACTCATGTTCAACTTTAAAAAATTGTGTCTCCCATGTACTGCTTCTTGGGAAGCTACTGGAGGATTTGCTCCACCAAAATGAGGGGATAAGCCAAGAAAGAAGGCCTGAGAGCCATACAACAAGATGGGACTCAGTAAAGAGGTGGAGGGAATTCCCAGGCTTACAGGAGAAGCCAGGTCTGGATAGCAACCAATCCTGTTAGTAATAGAGCACTGGGGTGCCCCCAGAGAAAAGAGTACAATTAGATGCCTGACATGTTCAACAACGTTGAGGCCAGTTGGCAAAGAGTTTAAAAGAAGAAATAATGATTAACAGATAGAAAATTACTAAATAGACAATTATTAATTACCAATAAACTGTCAGAAATAACTATCACTGTACACTGTGTCTCAATTTTAAATAACAAATACATAATGATAATAATGTAAACATCACAAATTGATTTATTCAAAAATAGTGATATAATTTTCTTTGGAAGAGAGTCAAAAGGAAGGATGATTGGAAGAGAAGAAGAGAAACAGGGTAGAGAGAATTCAGTTCTCACCCTCCAAAAGAGAAAGCTATAAATAATGGCTAAAATAGATAATCAAGGATTAGCATGACAAGCCTATTATTTTAGAAATATAGATGTGGAGGGGACCTAAAGAGTGAGAAAGGATGGGGCAAGATAAGCGGTTTTCTCTGTAAGCATTTTACTATTTGATTTTAAAAGTGTGTTGTTGTATTACTTTTGTAAAAATTAAAAATGAATTTTAAAACCAGAAAACCTGACCTAAAGGATAAGTATTCTTATAAAGACCCAAAATAAATTAATAGCGGGTTTGGTTCCTTCTGCCATCATTTCTCCAGGTTAATAAGAATATATGTCATAAATGGTTCAAACATGAGACAATGGGTTAAAACAAAGGGCTTGAAATTCACAGAACTAGAAGGCATCTATGGTGAATTGATGTTCTTGGAGTTGGGGAACACAAAGCTCTCATTTGATGCTGTGTGAAATGAAATGAAATGAAATCCAAGCCAAGTTAAAGTGCCACATGGTAGGAAGTGACTATAAACCAGCACTTGTCTACAAGAGTTTGGCAAATACATCACTTATTGACCAGAAGCCTGTTAATTCTCTGGGTACCATAGTATTGTATCAAATGAACTAAGTTCTATATTATACTTCATGTATCTGATTTTAAAACATTTTTTAAATAGAGATGGGGTCTCACGATGCTGCTCAGACTGGTCTCAAATTCCTGGACTCAAGCAGTCGTCTTGCTTTGACCTCTGAAAGTGCAGGGATTATAGGTGTGAGCCACCATGTCCAGCCTACATATCTGATTATAATGCCTTGTGTAACTAAAATAAAAAATAATTATTTAAAGCTCAGGAATAGAGCACTAACCAATGCAATGAACTATTACCTCTCTCTTTCATGAAAAGTCATACCTTTAATTGAAAGTAACCTAATATTACACATAATATATTTCTTGGGGCTATGTCAACCTTTGAGCAATGAAATATACTGATTTTCATAGCTAGTCTGCAATAAAAATAGCTTAAGAGAAAACACAAATTTTACAATTTATTGACAACTCAACAAAGTGATCTTTGTATTAGTTTCTATTCCATTCTTCTCCACTTCACATATAAAATGTTGATTTCCATCTGTGTCATGAAATCAATGTAGAAGGGTAATAACGGCATTTATTTTTTTTAGTCAAATAAAATAGAATATTTCAGAATATTCTGGAATGAATAGAATAGAGCAGTTGTGGCTGTAACTGGAAAAATGCTGTACAATTCAATATTGCTTTCTTGCTAGAAACTCTGTCCTTTATACTTTTCAAAAGCCTTGATCCTCTTGGAATTTGATACAGGAGTGCCAGGACTGGTGAGAATCACATAAACTGGATAAATTGGTAAGCCAGCAGTATCCTTGGTGGCTCTTTCTAGTCAATTTGCAAGAGTCTACTGGGCCGCTTAGCTAGCTTTTCAATAATTAAAAAATGTTTTTACTATGACCCACAGTGAAAAAAATGTCAGCATGTATCACGTGCAAGTAAGGGTGATTACTGTTCTGTGAAACTTCCGTTTTAGTTGTATATAACTAACTGAGAGACAGATTGAGAGACAGAGAGATGTTGGTATGAGAAAGGCTTAAAAAGTCACAAAAACATCTGTTAAGACCATAATTTTGACACATGAATCTTAGTTGCAACAGTTACAAGCTGTGCAAACTCTGAAAAGTTGCTTACTCTTGGAACCTCCATTTCCTAATCCATTAAGTGGGAATGATAGTATCTTCCTCAGATGATTCTTGCCAAGATTAAATGCAATAATAATCCATGTTACATTTTTCCCAGCTCATGGTAGAGAAGGCCCTTGGTAGATGCTGACTTTCATTACCAAATGTATTCTCCCTTCCAGACTTGTCTCTTGCCAGAATCCTTTGCTAAGTGGCATAATTAAGAATGGCAGTTTAGGCCGGGTGCGGTGGCTCACACCTGTAATCACAGCACCTTGGGAGGCTGAGGTGGGTGGATCACAAAGTCAGGAGTTTGAGACCAGTCTAGCCAACATGGTGAAACCCCATCTCTACTAAAAATACAAAAATTAGCCAGGCATGGTGGCGCGCACCTGTAATCCCAGCTACTCGGGAGGGTGAGGCAGGAAAATTGCTTGAACCAGGGAGGCGGAGGTTGCAGTGAGCCAAGATTGCACCACTCCCACTCCACTCCAGCCTGATGACAGAGCAAGACTCTGTCTCAAAAAAAAAAAAAGAATGGCAGTTTAGAAATGATTTTCCTAACTGGTTAGAAAAGATTGGTCAACATTCTTTGTCAAAGTACGTAATTCTCGTTATTATTCCTCACTCATTACCTTGTAGTAGATGCATAGTATATTTGTTGTTTTATTTTCCAATTTATTCTTTGGCCAGCATATCTATTTTCAGAAATGTGCATATCCACGTAGGAGGAAAAGATTAATGTGCACCAACTTAGTGTATATGAGGCCATATACAGATAATATTATGTCTTTATTTATTCAGAGATGGAGTCTCAGTTTGTCACCCAGGCTGGAGTGCAGTGGCCTGATCCTGACTCACTGCAACTTCTACCTCCTGGGTTCCAGGGATTCTCTTGCTTCAGCCTCTCTCAGTCCCAGTAAGCTGGGACTACAGGCATGTGCCACCACGCCTGGCTAACTTTTGTATTTTTAGTAGAGATGGGGTGTCACCATGTTGACCAGGCTGGTCTTGAACTCCTGACCTCAAGTGATCCACTCGTATCAGCTTACCAAAGTGCTGGGATTACAGGCATGAGCCACCACACCTGGCCTACAGACAGTATTTAATAATCAGGTACAGGTGATGATAGTGACCATTGATAATATACTCCGGGCAAGGGATGTGATGCCATTTCATTTTCATACTTAATTTGTAATGTAATCTTAAGCCTATCTTTTGAGCCTTTTGGCAAATAGCCGTTTTATGAAATGTGTGTATGTATTTTCCAAAAGGATTCTGTACTTCCTGAAAGATAGACTGCAAATTACCTTTAAGTCGTGAGCTTATTTAGAACTTGGCTAATGTATGAAATTCACGTAATTCACACACACAATAAGAGGAACAGCATGACTAACTGGAAAGAGCACGTGCTCTTGTGCAGTTAGGCCAGCCCTCAAAAGCCAGCTTCACTGCTCTCTGTGAACTTTGGGCAAGCTAACCGCTGAAGAAGCTCAATTTTTCCATCAGCCGAATGGGTATGTTCATAGGCCACCGTGCCAAGTAGTGTGTAAAGTATTTAGCATACAGCCTTATGCAGAATAAGGAAACAAATGTGTTTTAAGACAGCATGCAGTGTGCATGTAACAGCAGAGGGTAGGCTGTGTGAGGAAGGAGAAATATTGCCTTTTCCTGATGCTCCATTTTCTGTTTTCTCTTTATTTTAAATAGACTGCTATCTTAACCTGTTTACCTGCTTGCTTATTGGGGTCCCATTTAGAGTCTAAACTGGGGAGATAATAAATATGCATGCTTTTTTTTTTTGGAGATGGAATCTCGCTCTGTGGACCAGGTTGGAGTACAGTGGAGCGATCAAAGCTCACGGCAACCTCTGCCTCCTGGTTCCAAGTGATTCTCCTGCCTCAATCTCCTGAATAGCTGGGATTACAGGTGCCTGCCACCATGCCCAGCTAATTTTTGTATTTTTAGTAGAGACAGGGTTTTGCCGTGTTGGCCAGGCTGGTCTCAAACTCCTGACCTCAGCCTACCAAAATTCTGGGATTACAGGTGTGAGCTACCGCGCCCAGCGATATGCATGCCTATTAACATGCTACCAGTTACGCACTGTGTGATTTGGACAAGTTATTTAATTTCTCTGAGCCTCAGTTTCCTCATATGTAAATACTGAACCTAAACTGTGTTTAGTTATTGAGCAGACTACAGCTAATGGGTGCAAATCAGCTGTCATGATGACTGACAAATATGGTAGGTCCTCAATCAATGCTAAATTTACGCAAATGAATTTTCTAGGCCATAGAAGCCAGTTTCATTAAGCTGTATGTAGTGTGTGCCCTTGCTCTGCCTTGATCATCTTGTACTGCTAGGGAAAACTGAAAGGTTAGTTGCTTCTTCAGAGATGTAGTACAATCCAAAACATAGACTGGAGCTAATAACCAAGGAATCAAGCATTCAGAAAGTTGGTGAGAAATAGAACGTGTGTTTGATTAGATACTTGTGAAAATTATGTCTTCAATTTTCTTTGGTTTGGGCCTGAATTAAAACATCCACTCCTAAAATATAGTTTCTTACAGTTAAGCATGATTTTCCCAGATATTTGAGCATCAGTTGCTTGCTAATTTGGGGCATTTTAGAAACTATTCTGGAGCTGTCTCCATTGTCCTTTATGGCTTGGCCAGGATTTAAAATACACTAACAGCACTTCTATTATCTCTCGCTCATTTTCAGGATGTCTTGGGTATTTTTAAGGCTTCTATTATGGTTGCACTGCCTCATAGCAATGACTCTTCAGTTTCTTGGAGAGTTTTACCTTCCCTTGATCTGATCTTTGGATTATTTTTTTATTTTTTATTTTATTTACAGTTAGTTATCTATTTTGACACTTCAACAACTTCATACATGTTAAGAAAAATCAAGTAATAGTAAAATCTGTAAATTAATGATAATGAAAGTAATTGTATACATATATAGACTGTGAATTGGATAGATGCATATCCACTGTGACTATACATGACTAAGAAACCAAATATGTTCTTCATTCCTACATACCCTTGTTCTACCTCACTTTCCTCATCCATAGCATGGGCTATTCTTGACATGTGGGTCTGGTGCAGATTGAGTACAGTACATTTTACTCTGGGTACTTTTGAAAACAAGGGCAGTGAAAATGAAGAACACTTTAATTCCTTGTTGCTTTGCTATGACATTCAGCTTGCTACTAAATTTCCACCAATATGGAAATTTTATTTATCTGTGTACATTTTCAGAAATGAAATTGTCCCATGAAAAAGTAGTATTTGGTGATCAACAGCTATATTTTTACAAAATAGCTAAATTGTATTTTGTAATAAATAAGAATAACTTCTTAGACGATGTGAAGGCTTGCTATTGTCATTATAGCTGTTGTCACTCAGGTGACAAGAGTGGCTTCTGAGATGTATGGAAGTACTGAAGAATTTAATTGTAGTATTCTCCTCCTGCCAGGGGCTCATACACTCATACTAAGCCCTCCTTTCATAGAAGCAGATTAAATAACAGCAGCAATAACAACAAGAGAATCCCACCGGTGAAGACTGAGTCTCGCCACAAAGCTACCACATTTTGGGGACACAAATCATGTGCCCCACAGAACAACCCTGTTAGTGGAAGAGCTGCATGTCACAGGTTTTCCTATCTCTGTACAGCCAGCTTTTTCAGAATTTGAGTTTGCTTTCATTTTAATTAGGACAGTTAGTTCAGGCACAGATAAATCCTTAAGCTTTTATTTTTCTCTTCTTCCCTTCTTTGTATTTTCTTTGTATGTGTGTTTGTGTGTGGAGGAAGGCCAAGTTTATATTGCCTATAGAAACACTGATAAATTTGCCATCGTGTGAGGCCTTTAATGTTAGATGTCTGTTAATATGTCTATGTATTATATAATTTATGTAAAACATAAAATCACTACTGGGCCTTGATATAAAAATGCCTACCACAATCCTTTTTATGTTTCTTTTCCTTTCTTAAAATTGCACCTTAACTTCTATAAAAAATACTTGGATTCACTTTGAAATGAAGCAATACGACACTGTTAGGCCTGAGATCATGTACTAGTCTGGTACTTCTCTTGAAACTTTGAACCATGTGTGTGTGAGGTAAGCATTTATGTATCTGTGGCAGTGTGTTAGCAGAAAGATTCCTATACAGCCGGAATTCGATGTTAGATGGTATTTTTAAAGCTGAAATTAGATTCTCTGCTTTGATTATTCCATTGTGGGTCCCCAGTTATATTTTAGTGTCCTTCACCCTTTCTTCCTTTATTATTTATAACCTGTACTCTTTGAGCAATGACCAGTACTAATCTATAACCTTCTGTCCTTCTGCCTGATTCGCTGCCTTTTTTGAAACTCCAAGATTGAAGCATATATTCTCAGAGTTTCTGTTAAAAAAAGATATTACTTTTTTTTTCATATTTCTGAGCCTCAAATAAGAGTCAGTCCTGGGTTTGCTAGTCTCATTCATTTTCAGCAGGCCAGCTTCAAAAAAGAGAGAGAGAGACAGAGAGGGGAGGAAGCATAAAGAAAGATCATTTTTATATTTATTATCTTATAATATCTCTCACATGAACACACAAATATACTTTTACATATACATGTGTTAAAAATATATATTGATTTCTAGATTAATGCACTGAGTCTTTCTCTCTTCCCTTGCCTTGCTTTTTCCCTCCCCCCTCCATCCACAATAGCTCAACCTAAATAATAATAAAAACAAAGAATAGCAATTCATTTGTTCTTGAGGTGCACTAAAAAGAAGTGGGGCATAAAGCAGCATTAGCGGCAAATTCCCTGAGGACCAAAGACTCCCACTGGTTCCAGTCTCCTAAATGGTGCCTGTCCCTCCCATGAAGCTAATGACTGAAATGGGATCCATTGCCACCGGGAGCTTTTAATTTCTTTACATTGTTCAGATCGCTGTGATGTGATGCAAAGTGACAGCTTCCATTCCAGTCTTGCTCATTATCAGCTCTTACACGAGACAGCAAAGACAGACGTCTTTATCTGCACATTGGAGCTAACCTTCACTGCCATGTAAACTGAATTCAGCCTTGGCTAAGGTATAAGGTATACAGCACTGTGGGCATGCTTATGAACCATCTCAGATCCAGGGGGATAGGGAAAAGAAAAGAAAAATGGAGGCAAGTCTTGAATTCTTCAAGATTCACAAATGGAAGAACTTCGGTTTGGTTAAAAGCCACCACTTGGAGGGCAGGGAACGTCCAAGGAAGGTCCAACTGTGAGAAGGGCATGCAAATTTCAGGTGTGGGTCTGGAAGTGGATGCAGTGTGCCTTGGCTTGTCCTGGTGTCTACTCCTGTCATATTTGGCCATGAGCACTCCGTCATTAAGTAGGATGTTGAGTCTGTCCCTGTTAAGTTAAGTACATTCGTGAGTTTCTTTTACTTCTTCTAGAAATGGCTGCATGAACTACAGCAAGATTCATAGATTTCTGCCATACTCAGTCTATGTTTAAAAATGAAAATAATTAAGACTGGCCTAAGATTTTCCTAAGCAAGCCTCAGTCAACAAAGATGGTCCAAATTCTCAGTATGTTGATGATTCAGATTCTTCTCCTGAAAGCTAACACTCTCTAATGTTGCATGAATTGTGTGTATAATTTGCCTTAAATTAGAAATCAGAGATACACATAGATATTTGCAATCCATACCAACACATGCTTATCTGCAAGGTGGCTTATTGGAATCAAGTGTAAGTAGAAAAATTTATTAGACCAGTGGGCTAAAGAAATAGATTAAAGGCTTTAAAAGCAGTGAAATATGCTTTAGACCATTACAGTCCAGTAGAAATTAAATGTGAGCCAAGTGAGTAATGTTAAACTTTCTAGTAGCCACATTAAAAAAATAAAGACAAACAAGAAGTTAATTTTAACAATATATTTTATTTAACTTCATATATAAAAATGCTATCATTTCAAGATGCAAATCAAATGTATTCATTAGATAAAAATTTTAAAATTGCTAATGAGATATTTTACCTTCTTTTTTGTACTTGGTCTTTGAAATCCAGAATGTAGTCTGCACTGATAGCACATCACACTTGGACTTGACACTTTTTAAGTGCTCAATAGCCACATGTGGCTTTTGGCTGCGGTAATAACACAGCATGAGACAGACATGGTGACTCATAAGAAGCTATGGTTCCTTACCAAAAATGTGTCTGTCTTAGAAATGATGAAGAGGATCTTGGTAGTATCTTGGCTTAGGTAGGCAATATTTATTCATTCATTTAGTCATTCAAGCAATATTCAAAGTGTATCATGCACTAGGAACCAGAGTGAAGAATGGGGACGGCATACAGAAATGAAAAAGACAAACAAGGTCTCTTCTACCATGGAGCTGACATCCTACTGGGGGAGACAGGAAGAAAGAGACAACCAATATATAGTCCATTAGTTGGAGACAAGGGCTATGAAGAAAAATAAAGCAAGATTAAGAACTGGAGTGTGATGGTGGTACCATGCTAGGTTGGAGGGGATTACCAGGGTGTCACATAAGGGGACATTTGAGCTGAGACCTGAATGGAGAGATTGAGTCACCTGGATATCTGGGGAAACTTTGTTTTAGGAAGCAGCTGGAAAGGCTCTGAGGCAGGAAGGTGCATTTTATATGTTCTGGAAGGCCATGATTAGGATTTAAATTTACCCTAAATAAGATGAAAAGCCAGTGGAAAGTTTTGAGCTAATATATGACAAGGTCTATCTGGATGCTTTATGGGGAAGAAGCAGCTTAGATAATATCATGTTTATGTATATGCATACTTTTATACTTTAAAACATTTATTTCCCTTATAACTATATTATTTCTACAAGATTAAATTCAATATTCCGTTCAGTAATATTTCTGAACTTTACTGAAACAATGCTCTTATTAACCAAAAAATTTATAATGAAATCATCCTCTCAAATGCAGAGGAGCTGAATCCTAGACATAAATCGCATATTAGGGCTTGTGTAGAGCTAGGCAGCTAGCCTGAACATTAGCGAAATTTGGTACATGTGGATTATTACATATAAATGGGTTACTGTAGATGTGTATCTTAATTTGATGATTATCTCTGGGAAATATTCCTGCATAAGGATGTTTGGACTTTTTGGTGTGTAGATGTGGAATTCTAGTCTACTGCCAGTCTTTACAGAAAAGTCTGATTATCATCAGTGATGAATGTGCACAGGATGAAATTGGTGGTATTTTATTTTTATTCAACGTTTTTATTGCTAGGAAACAAGAAAGAAAACCAAAGATATCCAGTTGCTTGGATCTATGATCGCCATGTGTTCTCAGGCAGTCTGGCAGCCAGATATAAACCATTTCTTATCTCCTATTAGAATCACAAGTTATTCCTGGTCTCTGATTTAAGTTTTCTGTAGAGTGAAGAAAGTACATTTACCTCTGAAAAGGAATTCAACTGAAATTCAGTAGGAGTATATTAGACTCAAAGAACAAATCTCTTTCTAGCATCCTTATTTAGTAAAAGACTCTCTTAATGGAGTTAGGATGAAATTCAGGATCAGGGTAAGAGTGGATATTGCTTTTGGAATATCATGGTGAAAATAAACATATCTGAAATGACATGAATGCCCCTCAGGAGTTCAGACTGGGTAAAAGGTGCTGGCAAAGGATTCAAAGGGGAGACTCTTTATCTTGGTAATTGGTCATTTCTTAGTGTGGTCAGAAAAATTGTCTTTTGAGTTGTGTCTGGCCATCATTTCTCTGCTTTCTTACAGGTTTAGCAAATCGAAGGATGTCAGTTCAAGTCCCAAGCATCATGAGAATAGAAATTCTGCCTATCTTGTTCACTATTGCATTCTTATTGCCTAGAAGGTGCTTGGCATATAGTAAATGCTCTATGAATAACAGATAAAGGAAATTTGACCTGAACCGATCTAAATATATATTATTAAGTAGGAAAACCTTAAGAAGTACAACTGGTTCCTCCCTTCTCACACCCCCCCCAAAGCTTTGCCCTCAGCTTAACTGACAATGGACTTATGCAATTTAATTTTGAGATGATGGGCATTCTTTGGCATTTAACCCCAATAGCTGTTTTGTAATTGTGATATCATATTCAAAGTGGTAACAAAAATTTTTTTCATGTATCCAGGTGGCTGAGAAACAATAGAGAGAGAGAGAGAGAGAGAGAGAGAGAGAGAGAGAGAGTCGAACTGCTGGCTCCATATACATTATTTTTAACACAATTTGAAGGATTTATCTTTCACTAAGCAACAATTCAAACTTCAAAGGGCATTATTATAATTATTTAAAACTTTTTTTCACAGCATGCACTTAAGTAAAATACATTTTTTTTTAAAAAAAGTAAAGGTTCTCTGTGTGTGTGTGTGTGTGTGTGTGTGTGTGTGTTTTAGTGTCTTTTCCTTTCTATAGGATCATATTTATTAACTGGAGGAAAACTTATATTTCATATCAGATGAAACAAAATGAATGAAGGTGAAATCCATATAATTACTCACCACCCAGAAGGCAGAAAAACACTGCACTTACAGAATGAGAGACTTGCATTTTTCCTTAAGGATTTCAACTCTTTAAATATAGGATGCCTGATTTAGACACACATGGACCATCCAATCGACTTGGTTGACAATACATGGAACAGCATCATAGCTGCGAAAACATCACTTGAGAGAAGCTATGTAGGCACAAGCAACCTGCTGAGCTAAGTGTGCTCTGGCTTGGATTTTTATCTCCCTACACAAAAGGAAAATGAAACTACATTGAGCAAATTAGGGAATCCTTCAGAGATTGTGTTTTTCTTTAAAAAAAAGTTCTGCCGATATATGTGGAAAAGTCACTGAATCATAATAGAGTTTATTAATCAGAAGAACAGTTTTAAAAAAAGAAGTTTTGTGTGTGTGTGTGTGTGTGTGTGTGTGTGTGTGTTTTCAAATAGGAAGAAAATAACTTGTTTAAAAAACATGTCTTCTGGGCCATGTCCCCAAACGTGTCTGCATTTTTAGATGCTAAGTATGGTCTAGGTGGGATTGTCAGTCACCCCAAATGAACAAGTAGTATCTGGAAAGGCGCTGTTTAATGAAAAGGGCACACTTGGGATTTGGCCGCCTCAGCTAGAGGAGGAATCTGGCCTTTCGGCGTTCCCACCTGCTGCCCGGCGCACCGGGAGCCTCGTTGCTGCCTCTCACGGATGCAGGTGAACCCAGCGCTGAACCACTTTCACAGTCCAGAAAGCATGACATTCCTTGTTACCAGTGGGAGGAAAGGCTAATTGAGAAGTGTGTATAAAGGCTGTAATGAGTAGCATTTACATGTATTGATTAGAAGTAGGGCCACCGTTTCTCATTTATCACCACCAGCAGCTGTGAGATTTTCCCCACGTCGATTGGCACGGCTCAGATTCCCGCTCCTCCGGTCCGTTATTGCTTTTTTCCCCCTTCCCCTCCTGAACCAGAGTGGGATCCACCAGCTGGAATGGCCTGGTAATTACTCCAGCTCCTCCACCAGCTGCCACAATTGCCAAACCGCTGGAGTGAAAAATTCCATCCCGCATTTCCGATTTTTTACATTACCATTGCATAATCATATTTGACGAATAATTAACCTGGGTTAATACTTCAGGGAGCCATTTGCAAGTAAATTGATAAGCTGAGTGCTCTAACGGCTCACAAGGGCCGAGGACTTTGGCAATGGGACGCTGCTGCTGCGCCTTGCTGCCATGGGGGAGTGTTCTTTCTGACGGCCTGAACTGACCAAGGCGGCCAGCTTTTAAGAAAAGCCCCCGACTCAATCGAGTCAGAGGAGAAAAGGCCCTAAATCTAAGGTCATCTTGAGTGGCTGGAATCTCCTTCTTCTTAAAGAGGTAGACCCATTTTCTATATCCTGGGTGTGAAATGCGTATTTCAAGTGCCATAAGCCCATGCTGAGAAATTCACTAAGTTAGTTGTGGGTTTGTATTGAGGAAACTACAACCTTTATCTTATCTTCTGATCTTCCTCCTGCGAAGTGGAGGGGCTCCTTTGATGGGCTAGGGAGTGATTTGCTTCCCTTCCTATGAGAGGTCTCTCTTTTGTTTTTTATTTTTATTTTTAATTTTTTTTAATTTTTAAATTTTGTGGGTAGGTGTGTATCTTTATGGGGTGCATGAGATGCTTTGATGCAGGCACACAATATGTAATAATCACATCATAGAAGATGTAGTATCCATCCCCTCAAGCATTTATCCTTTGTATTACAAACAATCCAATTATACTTTTTAGTTATTAAAAATGTGCAATTAAATTATTATTGACTATAGTCACCCTCTTATGCTATCAAATACTAGGCCATATAAGTGGCATCTGTTTTGGAAACAAAAGAACTATGGATGCCGGACAGAGGGACTGAGTGAAAGTAATATATAGTGACCATAGTTCCAGATCAAATGTAATTTGGTTGGTCATTTTGGAAAACTATATGACTACAGCAATAGAAGCACATCACAGTTTAACCATCTGAATTCAGATTTGCTCATAATTCCATTTGTTGTGGCCAGCTGGAACACAGAATTACTTTCCAGTTGCTTAGTTCCCATACCTTCTGATTTTTTTATCTCTTCATCCATTCATTTCAGGCCATGCTCTCATTCAAGGCTAATCAGAGAGGCAAATGATGACCCTGCAATTTCAGAAATAATATTTGTATCATTTGTAGTTGAGCTTTGGCATGTGAGCGAGTGTTCCTAAAGTGGAATCGGTGTGTACAAACCCAGCACAAAGTCAGCACTCAGCATTTGTCACTGTGTGAGGTATGGCAAGGCAGAGCAGCTCCTTTCAGACTCAACTGTAGCTCTAAGTGAAATCAATGGCCAAACAATCTAACACAATTGGTCACATATTGATAGAATTAAACACCGCTGTTAACGTGGCTTGTCATTGATCTAACAAAAGTGGAGTTTAGGGTAAAAGTAGCCTGAAGCCTTTAGACTCTGTGTTTATGGAGAAGAGGTGTGGGGTGAGGAAGGGGAAGGGGAAAGGAACGTGAGAATTATTTTGCTCCGTCTACTTAAGATGGATTTTTGTTTTCTCCACTTACTATATTCACTATGGAACACATTTTCAGGACTTTGCCTTTTTTCCCCGCATGGGTAACATGAGGTGGAAACTAGAGGTAGCTCATTTAAAGTTAAGATATGATGTCAAACTGACATCTGTCTCTATTAAGAACATCTCCCTGATGGTGTATGAGATTACCTCCTTGACAAAAGTCCTGTAGCTTCTTGTGGACAATGAAACAAGTCAATCCAGCTAATAAAACATCACAGTCTACTGTATCAGATAATTCTGCCTACAAGCAAGGATCTGCATGTCAAATATAAATTCTGAAAGTGTCTTCCATCATTTGCATGCACTCAGATAATATTGCAACCTACCAAAGCCAGGAGAGCCTGGCCGTGTCATTCCTCATGATGCCTCTGAGCGTTGTAGTCAGCTGTCGCTGGGACTCCGTCTGCCACAGGCACTCATGTGACTAATACGAGACTGTCCCCTTGTCAGAGAGAGGCAGCTGCTACATGTATGTAGTCCGTGTGCTGTGGTTTGAGTCAAAAGCACCCACATCAATAGCTGTGATTTCTGAAGAGCTGTGTAAAAGAGAGCAAGTCTGTGTCAGTGTCTTATCTGCCATGAGTAGTCAAGAGAAGGGATGTGTTTCAAAAGTTGAGTCTCTTTCTTTACTAGATTTCAAAATGATTGTGGGTGCGTTGGTGAATATACTCAAGAATTTGGATAGGAAATATTTTTCTCTATCTTGTTTCCTGTTTAGTTTCTTTAAAGCGCTCTCACAATCTATAATTATCTTTTGCATTCGTTTGCTAGTTTAGTGTGTTGCTCCCAGTCATGAATACAGTAACATTATCTTGTTCACCATAGCGTCAACCTAATACCTACACAGGGGCACAGCCATAGCCTGTGGCTTGGTAGACTGTGTACTGTACAATTCCAAGGGGTGATATTCACATAGACCACAATGTACAACCATTGTAAGCTCTACATGGCAGTCCTGAGGGGCTGAAACACAGTAGAAACTCAATAAACATCTTGGAAATAAATGCATGAATTTTTTCTGTCTGTTTTTTATTAGACTATCTTGCCCTATTGCTCAGGCTGGAGTGCAGTGGCATGATCATAGCTCACTGCAGCCTTGACCTCCTGGGCTTAAGAGATCCTCCCACCTCAGCCTCCTGAGTAGCGGGGATTACAGGTGTGCACCACCATGCCCAGCTAATTTTTTATTTTTTGTAGAAATAGAGTTTTACTATATTACTCTCAGGCTGGTTTCACACTCCTGGGCTCAAGTAATCATCCTGCTCTGTCTTCCAAAATGCTAGGATTACAGGCATGAGCCACCAAGCCTAGCCACATTTTTTCTGATGTTATTTTCCTTATGTTACAGTGGACAGAAACTATCACTTACTTTACTGCTGAATGATGAATAACTAGAAGGCAGTGGTTTTTAGCATACATGAGAATCATCTGGTAGGCTTTTAAAGGCAGGAATAGTTGTGCCCCACCCACAAGGGTCTCTGATTCAGTAGGTCTGGAGTGGCACCAGTAACCTTCTTAGGGGATGCTGGAGCTGCTGGTCTGGAGCCACACTTTCAGAACCACTGCTGTAAGATCCACAGACGATGATGATGATGACGGCGATGAGAGAGCACTCCAGTGACAATCTCTCTCTCCCTTTCTTCATTCTGTTTTTACATTGGAGCTCAGAGTTACTGTCTTGAAATCTAAATTTTAAACCTGCTGTCAACTTTTGTTGACTCCTTATACCTATAGCTCAAAGTCCAAACTCTTTCCTGTAGTGCTTAAAGCCATCTTCCACCTTTGGGAGGCACTAGTCATTCTCTGTTAACCCCACTCCAAACCGCGAGTGAGCTCTAGGAGGCTTAGACCCACATACCCCAACTCTGGCTGTATATCAGAATCACCCAAGGAGCTCTCAAAAAGTACAGATGACTGGCTCTGTTCCGCAGATTCTGATTTGATAGGTCCCACATGAGTCCTGTATTTTTTAAAAGCTTCACAAGTGCATTAAACTACCAACTTATGAGATGTGGTCAAGATACAGTCAAAGGCAAGTTCATAATTTTGTAATCTTTCCCAATAAAAGAAGAATGAATAAAAATAAATGAAATAGGCAATAACCTTAAAAAGTTATGAAGAGAACAATAAAAGAAAATTTATAGACTGAAATAAAAATGAAGAGTAAAATTCAGTAACTTAGAGAACTAAAAACAAATAGAAAGGAAAATTAAATCCAGAGAGCAGATCTTAAAGAAGCTAATAACACATGAACTTCTGATAAATATATGAACAAAAATATATGCCAAGACATTTGAAAATCTGGATGAAATAGACGATTTATGTGAAAGCAGTTATGAGCATTGACTCAAAAACTTCAAAAATATCAGATATGTTTTATTAATGCAACAAATATTTATCAAGTACTTACTATATACCAGGCACTGACCTAGGCAGAGGGTCCAGCACTGGACAAATTAGGCAAAAATCTCAGCCATTGTGGAGTTTACTTTTGGTGAATCTAAGCTCAAAATCTGACCGCCCATATACAGAGGCCAATAACCTAATCACATATATAAATAAAGATGGAAAAATATAAGCATAAGACCAGGAAACTATATCCAAAAGTACCTTAAAATTACTACTTATCCACACTCATTCCAGGGTTATGACAGTTTAATATTTTTAAAAATACATTAATATAATGCATCAAGTCAATAAATCTACTAATTTTAAAAATGTTGATCTTGGTAGATGCTGAAATGATAGTCAATAAAATTGAATGTCTATTTCTGATAAAAATCTCTTGGAACACTAATAGGAGCATAGTTTCTCAACCTGATAAAGGCAATAGAAACTAAGAGTCAACAACACCTTTCATCGTGAAGGTACTTCCACTTAAAGCAGAGAAAAGAGATGAATTCTCACTGTCACCATTGTTATTTAGCATTGTCTGAAAGTTCCGGTAAATACAATAAACCATGAAAATAAGAATAACTATAGAAAACGGAGATAAAATTATGGTTCTGTGATGACAGCATGATCACACACACCTTGGAAATCCAGAACCACAGCTAAATAATGTTTTGAATTAATAAGCAAGTTCATCGAAAGTACAATGGCTGCAGGATAAATATACAAGAACCAATGACTTTTCTATATAACAGCAATAAACATTGTAGAATATATAGTAGCAAAAACTATGAATTATCAAAGGATGTGTGACACCTATATGAAGAAAACCACAAAATTTTATTGAGCAATATAAAATAAGATTTGACTAAATGGAAATGCATATTGTGTTCTTGAATGGGGGTACTGTAAAATAAAATGATGTTACTTCTCCCTAAATTGACAATTTTCACATAATTCCAATCAAAATTTATATGGGACTACCTGGTTGGCTTGACAAAATCTAAATTAAAAAGAGTAAAAAAATTTAAATACTGTAAAGCATTTGAAAAGTGAATTATTGGGGTGGAGGTGGAAGAGAACTTGCCCTACCAGATACTGAAAGGTATTGTGGTGGTATAAACACTGGAACTGCAAAGTATTGTCCCAACAAGTAAAGATCAAATCAACGAACAGTTACAGACACTTCTGAGACAGATCGTCGGATATGTAAATGTCCCAGGCAGTGTGATTAAAATAGTATGCACCAATGTCATGGTAGAAAACAGTGGGCATGTTAAAGAAATGAAGGCTGATGTGGCTGTGGTATAAATAAGTTTAGTACACATTTGTACAGTCTTTTAAGAAAGCAATTTTAATATGCTTGTAAAATAGGCAATTTTAAATACATGATAAAGAGTGCTTTTTGTCTCAATGATCATTCCTTAAATAATCTCAGAAGGATGTAATCCAAAGTGTAGATCTGTTATTAAGAATGGAGGTAGTTGGGCATGGTGGTTCACACCTGTAATCCCAGCACTTTGGGAGGCTGAGATGGGAGGATCACTTGAGCCCGGGAGGTCAAGGCTGCAGTCAGCTGTGACTATGCCACTGCACTCCAGCCTGGGTGACAGAGTGAGACCCCATCAAAAATAAAAAGAGTGGAGGTGTTCCTTATAATATTGTTAATAGAAGCACTAAAACTCAAAATAACTTAAATGTTAACTATAATTTATTGTATATTATCAGAAAGCTAAAAGAGGATTTTAAATGTTAACAGAGCAAAGAAATGATTAATGTTGGAAACTGTGGATATGCTAATTACCCTGATTTGATAATTACACACTGTATCAAAATATCACTCTGTATATTTTAAATAAGCACAATCAGTATGAGTCAACTAAAAAGAAGAAAAAAGGAAAGTTAAGAAGCCAGGTACACACACCAAGAGCGGACTTAAATGATAAGCAACAAGGGACATGTTAAATAAATTATAGCACCTCCATATATTGGAATATTTTGAAATTATTAAAAAGTATGATTTGAATGACCCAAGCATATTTTTAAATGAAAGGGCCGGATTCAAAACTATATTTGCTATACAACCCCATCTTTCAATCAATATACACATGTGAAATATCATAAAGAAAAATGTAACACATGGTTAGCAGTGATTACTTAGGGGATGATGACCTTACAGATTTTTTTGATAGTTAAAGAGCTTTCAACTTTTCAAAAATGTTAATTATCACAAAGCAAACTTTAGCAAAGATAACATTCAGAAAAATAAACATTAAACACTCCTGATGTCATTTCATGCCCAGCTCAACTATCACCTCTTCTCTGAATTCTTCAGAGCTTCTCCAATAGCATTACTCTTTATAAACCCCATCTGCCTTTTTATAATCCCATGCTTTACATTCCTGGATGAGTTACAGTTCAAACTATGCACATTGATCTTCCCACTTACTTCTAAGCTTCTCAGGGATGTGGGCATTAACTAGGAAGTTCCTGTGAGAAATATCACAAAACTCTGCAGAGAGATGCCTATAAGCCTACAGTCCTGTGAAGAGACCTACACCTAACTTGGAGACTCAGGAATGTGAGCACAAATCTGGTGGTGTCATCATGTGTATCACAGGAATTGGGTGTCTGTAAGATTTTGCTATTAAATTAGGTGACAGTACTTTTCTGCATGTTTGTTGGATGTAAGAAAACAGTATTGCATAATAATTAGAAGAAAAACATTCAGACATTAGACCTTGGAAAAATTAACCCCCATGAATCTCTGTTTTCTTATAAACCTATAAAATGAGGAGGGCAATATTACTTATTGGTGGATGTTGGTGAGAAATAAATGAGGTGATGCAAATTTGTAGGCAAAGTGCCTGGCCCACAATGGGTCTGTTACGTACGTAATACACGTATCACCAAGAGAATTGTATTATTTAAACAAGTGTCCCCAACTTCTGGGCCATAGACCAGTACTGATCAGTAGCATGTTAAGAACCAGGCCTCACAGCAAGAGGTAAGAGGTGGACAAGCAAGTGAAACTTCATCTGTATTCATAGACACTCTTTGTCACTCACATTACCACCTGAGCACCGCCTCCTGTCAGATCAGAGGCAGCATTAGATTCTCATAGGAGCACAAATCCCATTGTAAACTGTGTCGGGGAGGGATCTAGGTTGTGCATTCCTTATGAGAATCTAATGCCTGATGATCTGTCACTGTCTCCCATCATCCCCAGATGGGACCATCTAGTTGCAGGAAAACAAGCTCAGAGTTCCCGCTAATTCTACATTCTGGTGAGTTGTATAATTATTTCATTATATGTTAGAATGTAATAATAATAGGAACAAAGTGCACAATAAATGTAATGTGCTTAAATCATCCCCAAACCATCCCCGCTTCCCCCTCAGCCCCCAGGTCTGTGGAAAAATGGTCTTCCACCAAACTGGTCCCTGGGACTTCTGATTTACAGTGATCTGATTGGCACACCTCATCTTTCTCTTTCACATCATGGAGTCATAATTCACATCTCCCCTCCCTCACCTCCTCTTGCTTCAACCTAGTGAACTATAATTTGTTACCTGTTGGGAGAGAGAGCTATCATTCATTGCAGGGTCAGCTTCATGGGCATGAAACCTGTGCAGACACTTGGCTTGTGCACAAAGGAGCCCATGTGTGGTTGAATGCTCTTTTGTCACCCTCTTGAACTTTTTAAGAATTTTTGAACCAGGGCCCTGCAGTTTCATTTTGCAATTGGCACTGCAAATTATATAGCCAGTTCTGTTAAGTAAGCTATCCCATCTTACTGATCCCCTGGCAGTTGCTAGAAGGTTATGTTCACTGATAGAACTGTAATAGTTTCTAGATTATTGAGGCATTAGAGGTGTTTGACTTGTCTAACTTTGCTCGTGTGTGAGAAACAGCCTTTGCCCCAGAGAGGTACCATCTAGGGAGACTGGACTTAGGGGATCATTTCAGTGCTGATGGGCTGATGTTTGCTGTTGATTTTGGAACTCCCAGTTTAGATTTCTTCTGTTCTGCCTGCCATTACCTGAGTTATTTATAGGAACAACCACCACTCTTTTGCTAGAAAAGCAAACTGCTGTTTGCTTCATCTTAAGCTTTCTAAATAAATTGCTAAAAGCCACATTGCTCCTGGTTTTGGTGACTTTTGCTGTTTTCCAATTCTAACTCTGGATGCTGTTCTGCAAGGTTGGAACCAGCTCTGGCCGTCATTTGTGCTAGATTCTCCTCATGTGATATCTATTTCAGAAGCTAGACTGGGAAGGATTTTTGCAGGAGCTCTTTAATGTGCAAACAGAAGAGGATTTCTTTGAATCAGGGCAGATGTCTGAATGGCTCCACATGGCCTCTGAATCCAGCAGCATGGACATGAGAGATGTGGCCCACGTTCTTGGCTTGGTCTGTGAGTTGTCACTTCTTAATTTGCAAGTTGATCCTCCTGGAAAGGCATTTGAGTCTTGTTTGCACTTAACGGCTGTTCTGCCTCTAGGAAAGACTCAGGAACAACCAGTAGCTAGATGATTTGGACTGGGGTTGAAAAGCAGATGTCAATGCCATTTTTACAGGACACTGAAGAAGGCAGGAATTCACATTAGAGACTCCCGATAGGGAGACTAAGAGTGTCATTAACCAGCTGCCGTGAGATCCACTCTCTGAGCCTCAGTTCTTTCATACATAAAGGGTGATCTTGTTACTTTCCCCTCCCCGTATCACAGGGTTCTCGTAAGCATCAAGTGGAATGGGAAAGAGCTCTTTGTTAACCACAGAACCCTGTAAATGTATCAGAGCTGTGCCCTGTGACATCTACTTTTATAAATCTAAGCACAGAATTAAAGTTTATTTCCATTTTCCACCTTGATGTCCCTCTACCTCCCAATTTTAGGTTGGCAGGAGTCTGTTGGCAGAGTGAACAGCATATGCTAACGGGTAGAGGCTAAATTGGCACCATCTGTTTGAGTGACTGCAAATAGTTCCAAAATGGCTAGGGCATAGGGGAGTGCACTGGTTTTCTCTAAGCACCACCTCAAACTGGGTGGTTGAAATAACAGAAATTTGTTCTTTCACAGTTTCGAGGCCAGAAGTAGAAATCAAGATGTCTGGAGGGTTGATTCACTCTAGGGATTATAGGAGGCAATTTCTTCCTCTTTCAGTTTCTGGTGGCTGCTGGCATCCATTGGCTTGTGGCCACATCATCCCAGTCTACTTCCTCCTCCATTGTGTGTGGTCAAATCTCCCTATGCCTCCTTCTTTTTAGGACCTACCTAGATAATCCAGGATAATCTCCCTATCTCAAGAGTCTTAACTTCATCACATCTGCAAAGACCTTTCTTCGCCATAACATTCAGAGGTTGCAAGGATTCAGAAGTGGCCATCTCTGTGGGGCATTATTCTGCCTGCCATGGGAATGGAGATGGAAAGATCTTGAAAGATTGCTTAAGCCTTGCTCAGGGATTTGGAACATATCCTGAGTGCAGTGAGGAGTCATCAGGGGGTTTTAAGAGTTTGCTGAGGTGGGCTGGAGGGTCAGGAGCAGAGGCAGGATGTCTGGCTAGCACCGCTACAGCACAGGGGCCCCAGACCTATAAGCAGGAGGAAGCCCCACACTCCCTTCTGGGATTGTGGAGAGGCTGCGTCTTGTGGCCAGTCAACGTCAGAAGTTATTCCGAGCACTCCCTGAGCCTCCTGGTGGTCTGACTTAACTCACACTAGGGCCTCTAAACCCCAGTATCAAACATTCAGGGGGCTGTGTTTGCACAAGATGTGTAGCTGTTCTTGTGTTCTCTTCCTTTTGTTTGGAAAAGAGTGAGAGCATATAAAAGCTGAACTGATCACCAATGCAAAATCTCACTTTTCTCAGGAATATTTCTGATTGAATGAGTAACAAAGTCTTAGGAAAGCATCTTGGTTGGGATTTCAGGTATCAGGAAGCAGTTGGAGTGAGTTTGGGGAAAATGGATTTTCCTGCCCTCTGTGGGCAAAGTTACCCTGTTCTTTGGAGTTCCCCAAATCCCAGCTCACGCCCAGACATCTGAGCCTACTCAGTTTGGGATGTAGCATGAGGAAAGATGGAGAGGGCAAAGCCTAAAGCTCTGAGATATAATTATTTTTCAAGATATCATGGCCTCATTTTACTAAAGTCTATTGCATTCGTTGTATGTCTTAAACACCATTCCACAGAATTTTAGTGCTTTCCACTTCTACCCTTAACATTTGTCCTTAACATCTGTAATAGTTCAAAAAGTGTATATCTTAATACTGCAAGTAAAAAATGAAATATGATGGTCTTAAATGTCCTTTCTCAGTCTCAAAATAAACTATAAATAATAATCATAATGAATATTTGTATTGTTAAAGATGTTTACAGATGAAACTTCGGGAATGCCACAAAATAAGGCTGAAAAAAGTATTAAAAATATTGTCATACCAAACCAAGCCTTGCTCTTCTAATAAAACTCTAAAATGTCTTCTAATGCATGGCTTACCTCTTCAACTCCTTTGTGAAGAGCACGTGCTGCAGCGTAGAGGCCTGGCTTATGGCTGGTAGCTACAGCTCTGCCTTTGCAAGAATCTCTTGGCTATTGGTCTGCTCACTGTTCTCAGAACGTTATACCGTGACCCTGTGGAAAAGAACGTTCATGTGATTTGTTGTACCATTGTGTTTATAATTTTGGTAGGGCAGGAGAGATGGGTAATGAACTGCTGAAAATTGTTTACAAGCTTGTAGATGTCCCTGTGCATTTAGCTACAAATCTATATTAAAGAAAGAGAGAGAAAGAATTCACTCTGGTAACTAATGAAAAAGAAAAGAAAAGTAAGAACTGCATTTTGGAAACAAATAAAAATATTACCTAATAAAGTTCAGCACACAATGAAATTAGGTTTCCATGAAACTTCATATGCCTTTGATTTTCTTTCCTTATTGATATTTTTTTGTTGCATTGTAAGTTCTCTTGGCTTTCAGAAATATGCTGAGTCCTGGCCCTGAAATAACTTTGTATTTGTTAAATTCCTCCTTATTCGAGCCTCTCTTTTGCTTTAATACAGTATAAAAGAAAAAAATTTTAGCACCCTTACACCTCCTTTCCTCTAATTCATTCCCCTGAGCTAATAAATGTTAGGAGTTTTGTGTATATTGATATATTTAAAGACATATAAATGTATATGGATCTATAAAATCGTACATACATTTATTTAATAGTTAATTCAAGCAATAATTTGCTAATTAAGCAGATTTTTATGAAATTGTTGTATGTGTCATCTCTGTTCTAGATGCTGGGGATACAGCATGGAACAAAATGGGTATAAACCCCTGCCTTTATTTGTATTTTACTGGATTGTTTTTTCTGAAGAAAGTCTTAATATCAGAAGTAGCTGTGGCATAGAGGAGTACATGCAATGAGGATATTATTGCAAGAGAACTCCGCTTTAGGAAGTTCTCTTGCCTTTGGTGGTCTCCAAGTTGATTCTCATAGTGATCAAGTTTAGCATCAGAAGAGGCTGCCAAAGGATCTAGTGAACTGATAAAATAAAATGATCACCTCAGTGTGTTAAGCACCATTCTCTTTGTGGGCAAGGTGAGAAACCAAGTTCTGTATACAGAGCTCACCTTCATAGGATTTGGCCTAATTAAGGATATAAAATGTTGATTATAGCTTTCTGAGAACCGCTGAAGGACCATGCAGAAGAGATTGCCTGAAGCCAGGTCTGGTTCATCAGTGAAGCTGTCTGGGAAGCTCCTTGCTCGTTAGAAACTTCAAAGGTGATAGAGAATCCTAAATGTATTAAATAGCTTTCTATGTGAAAGAAATAGCAATATTTACCCAAACGGTGTCTGCTTTATAAGCAAGATGGCTTGACTGACCAGAGATGGACATTTGGGGAATAAGAGTCACTTAAGGAGTGAGGGAGCTGAAGGAGTGAAGACTCCCAGAGCTGAGGCTTTTGTATTAGCCTTTGAACCTACAGGACCAAACTAGGGCAAGTTTGAACTCATTGCAAGCACCCAGATAATTGTTAAAATAAGAGAAATGGGTTGAGGTGAGGGTAAAAGGAGGAACTTTATTGAGTATCTAGACAGATTGAAAAGTTTAAACATTTATTATTTTATTCCATGTAGAAGGATTATTGAACCACATCAATTATTGAAGAAACTGAATTCCTGAGAAATCTTGAAAAGATTTCAAAAGTTGAATCAAGGAACTATGGACAAGGGGGCAAAAGAGGCTGACATATTTAGGAAGTCTAAAGAGGAGGATCACCACCACAAGCCAAATAGCACATACCATCAAAATAGGTCTTCCTTCTTATTTCTCCTCCTCCCTCCCTTCCTTCTCTCTTTCCTTCCTTCTTAAAATATTTATAAAGTACCTACAAGGTGTCAGGCACTGAGAACACAAAATTGACCACAACTTGGACTTTGCCGTTTAAGAATTTGCCTTTTAAAAAGAAAACTGTACTCTTCTTGTTTCTGAATAAAGTCACAAGATAAATAATATTTTAAAAGCTCACTTATGATAAGAAGTATCTAGATCTTACCATCATATATAGGAAATAAAACCACGTTGGACTGGAAGAGTGTGTTACTTTAAAAAGTTTCTCATATTGCATAATTGGTTCTGAAGAACTGTGGGTAAATCTAATAATTTCAAGATAATGTCCTATTTCCTATTACATGCATTGTAATTTCTTTGGAGCTATGTCTTAATTGTTGATGGCCTTTCAGTATGCTATAGATTCTATCAGTTTCTTTTAGGTTTATTCAATCACCATTTTCATTCTCTATGCATCCCCTAATTGTCTCTGTAAGTAAATAACTAGTTTATTTGGGAAGTTACTGTTTCAAGAACTACCTGTAAGTTCAAGTGGCCTTTGGAGTGTGAATAAGTACCCATAATTTATCTATCGTCAGGCAACACCATTGTGAGTTTCTCTTATGGGTTGAATGGTGTTTACTGCTTTCTAATACCTCCATGGGAATCATCAACTATCTTTCTAAGTGCTTACTTTTTACATGAATGATCTCAGACAAAAATGTCATTTGGTATAATTATTATAGCAAATCCTTTAGAATTGCCCAAGGGTATATTCTTCTTCCAGGGCATTATTGCAGGGACACAGCTCTGAAGATTTGAAGGGTCCTCCTTGCTCCTTATGGAGGAGTCTTTGGTCTATGGTAGCCTCCTTTCTCCATTGGAGTTCAAGTGGCCTAGGCTATTATAGACTCATGCAGAATTTACAATTTATAGGCAAGACATCGAGACATCGATGGCTTCTGCAATGAAGGCTTTCATTCCTTCACATAGCAGCACATTTTGTCACTTAGATTGGACATTCCATGCCAGTGTCTTATGGCGCCTTCTTCAGACTTCTCTCTCCATTTAAATCTGATATTTCAAGGGAAAAGAAAAAAGTAAACTATTTTTTGCCACTCTATTATAGAGTATCTCTAATGTCTTTTCATAAAAATTCACTAAATATCAAAACAAAAGATTTATTTCCTCCATAAGTTATGAATTAATATGTTCATTGAGAAATTTGCAGTGAGACAAGGAAGCATGCTCACAAAAAAAACTACTCTGAGAACAACTACATTGCCATTTTAGAACATACTTGGAATTTGTGGGCATGTGACGTTTATGAGAGACAGAACCAGATCACACAGTTTTGACCAGTGTATGCCATTTATTATAAGTAATCAGATAAAACCTGCCTGAAGAGAGAGAAGTAACTCCTTGACACATTTGTTGAGCCTATTTGCAAATGTGTAACATAGACTGAGCTGCATTTTAACCTTCTTACTTCTAACTGGCAGTGGTTATAACAGGTCCTGACATAAGTGGAATAACTCTAAAAAGGTTTTCCAAGTGCTTTTATTTGCTCTGAAATATTCTCACCCTTTGCACTTAGGTATTTGGGTCTGGGGTATTTTGAGTTTCCTTGGGCAATTTGCAGGGAAGGAACCACTCCAGTGGAAAGGTTGCTACCCCACACTCCTCACCCCTTTCTCAGAAGCTGCTTTGTATAGTTTTAAGGGTGTGAGGTTGTGGATGATTCTTATTGTTTTATGTTTTCTTTAAAAGAGAAAAAGGATAAAAACCCACCCTCTATTCATTTTTATTTATTTGCTTTTCTCATCCTGGATCCAGAAAGGGCATGAGGAAGCTTACCTTCACAGAGATCGCACAAGGAAAACTGCAACTTAAAATATTTAGAGGAGGAAATAACAAAGAGAAAATGTACTCACTTTTTAAACAAATATCTAGTGGGTGCCTGCTATGTGCACAGAATTGGGCTGAGCAGTAAAGCTTCAGGGATAAGCCAAGCAGTTCTCTTGCATGGAACTTACAGTCTAAGGGGAAACAAATGCTTATCACATAACCACATGTATATGCTGTGCTAACTGTTATGGGAGGGGGAGCACTGGAAATGATGATCTAATTTACCTCAAAGGAGAGAGGAGGCATATGATTAGCTTTCCCTGAAGGCTGAATAAGGATGCACTACTTTTAGAGGGTGGGCATGGTGGTGATGGGACAACAGATGTGATCTGTTGTTGATTATGGAACCTCCATTAATTAGCCTGTGCAGAGGTTCAGTCTATATCCAGCCATGTGCTTAATTGCAGGTAATATTATGGCAAAATCTCATCAAAATACTTTTTTTAAGCACAGATATCCAGTGGTTTTATTTATTTAATTTTTAAAATAAATTTTATTGTGTATAATTGAAGTTTACAACATGATGTTATGGGATACATGAAGATAGTGAAATGGCTGCTGTAGTGAAGCAGATTAACGTATGTGTCGTCTCACATAATTACTAGTCTTTGTGATAAGAGCAGCTAAAATCTATTTATTTAAGAAAAATTTTTAATACAGGACAATTTTATTAAATTTAGTCCTCATGTTGTACGTTAAGTCTCTGAACTTGTTCATCCTACATATATGCTATTTTGTATCCTTTGAACCACATCTCCCCATTTCCTCTCCCCCTACCTCCTGCTGGTGGTAACCACTGTTTCATTCTCTGTGTATTTGAGCCCTTACATATATAAAGGGCTCATATATATACATATATATATATATATATATATATATAAAATAAGTGAGATCAAGCAAAATATTCCCCATGTAAGTGAGATCAAGCAAAACTTTTCTGTTACTGGCCTATTTCACTTAGCATAATGCTTTTCAGTTCCATCCATTTTGTAGCAAATGGCAAGATTTTCTTTTTTAAGGCTGAGTAATACGTGTGTGTGTGTAAGTGTGTGTGTGTGTGTGTATGGCATCTAGGTTGTTTTCACCTATTGCCTATTGTGAATAATGCTGCAATGAACATAGGAATACAGATATCTTTACAAGGTGGTGCTTTCATCTCCTTTGGGTAAACACCCAGAAGAAGGATTGCTGGGTCATATGATAGTTCTATTTTTATTTTCTTTAGGAACCTCCACACTGTTTTGTATAACAGCTGTACCAATCTACATTTCTTTCTTTTTTTTCCTTTTTTTTTTAAGACAGAGTATCACTCTGTTTCCCAGGCCGAAGTGTAGTGGCAGGATCTTGGCTCACTGCAACTCTCTCTCCCAGGCTCAAGTGATTCTTCTGCCTCAGCTTCCTGAGTAGCTGGGATTACAGGTGCGTGCCACCATGCCCAGCTAATTTTTGTATTTTTAGTAGAGATGGGGTTTTGCCATGTTGGCCAGGCTAGTCTTGAACTCCTGACCTTAGGTGATCTGCCTGCCTCAGCCCCCTAAAGTGTTGAGATTACAGGCATGAGCCACTGCGCCCAGCTCAATCTACATTTCTATCAACAGTGTCCTGGGTTCTCTTTTCTCCATGGTGTCGCAAACATTTTTTATCTTTTGACTTTTTGACAATGACTATGCTTATGAGTATGAGGTGATATCTCATAGTGGTATTAATTTGCATTTCCCTAATGATTAGTGATTTGAGCACCTTTATATTAAGTTATTTATAGAACTGAAGAAAGATTCCTCATTCGGAAAAAAAATTCTTCTAATAATACAATTTATTCTTTGTAAACTATGTGGAATTGACTTTTTCCACTTTTTTTTTTCATAGAACTCTTTCATCCTATGGGGGGTAGGGACTTCTGCCCTCCAAGTTTTCATCATGATTCCAAATGCACTACTGAAGTGGCATTGCTTTCTTTGCTATTAAACATGGGTTTTCTGCTGCTTCTAGAGAGTTCCTTTCCTGATGGAGGTCAGCAAACTGCAAGGTCTAGCAATGATTGATCCCAGTCCCACACGGCATTTTACAAAGCCGAAGTAACAGCAGCCTGAGCCACTGCACAGTAAAAGTGGTTTTATGTTTCCAATGCCTGTCCTAAAGTAGTTTTAGAGGTCAGCATTGATCAATAAATCATTCTGATCACATGTATCCTCTCTGGGGGCCCATTAGCTCATGGTGATGACTTAGTCATCTCACCATCAGCTTCATTAGTCCAGAAGTCCCTGAGACCACAAGTTCAAATCCCTGTTGAGCTGATGTAGCTCTTGGTCCTCCTGAAGTAGATAAATTGAGCTTCACAGAGTTTGTCGTGCAGAGATTTCTATGACGCATCATCTGCTCTCCAGTGGCAGTACAATATCTATGACCCCTTTCTGAAAAAGGAGACAATGCCTGATCCTACCTTAGTAACTTCTCTTTTTATCTAACTCAAATAAGGCAGATATATGGCTTCTGAAATGATTAGATTTGTTAAATTCCTTAAAATGCCATGTCAGGGCAATGATGCCCTTTTGCCAATAATCCCATGCCCTTAACTGTGTGTACATGCTGTGAGGGCTTGGGAGAGGGAGGCTTTCAAATCCAGTGCTTCCAAAACTCCAGCAGAGGACTAGAGTCAGGAAAAATAAGGAGGAAGGGGACCACTAGTAACTCTTTTGAAAGACAGTAACAAGATGTCTATATTTTTTCTCCTTGTGCCTTGTGAGTGGTAAGATTATCAGGATGAGAGTAACATCAAGGTGCCTTATCTTCCTTCTGTAGCCAAGAGGACTCACGCTAGAAAAAAAGTGATCTGCAGACCAAGGACATTATTCACACTGCATATTTATGCTTGTATACTCATGTAATGTTAGAAAATGCAGTGAACTGAGAGTTTTAGTTGGGTAGGGCTTTGTCTGAAACTGTAGCCCAAAAGTATCACGAATATTCTTATAGTTGAGATGCTCAGGGTCCTGAAAAAACTCCTCAACAGTCAATATCTGATTAATTCTCCCCCAAGAGTTCCTGAGAAGTCAAACAAGAGGTGAAATTATCTTCCGCGCTGTGGATGGGTAAGTGACCCTCAGATGGTCTTTAGGAACTGGCTGTGGCAGTTATTTATTTTACTAGGCTGGAAAAAGCATGAGGACCTTTTTGTCCCCAAAGGTTCCTGCCTCTCCTCCTGGCCACTGAAGAGAGATGCAAAGGAAGGCTGGTATTGAAGTTCTCTACCTGGTCCAAACCTCTCCTCCCTTGTCCATATATTAAGAGATTTCCCATATCTGTTGGCAGAGCCCCCCAAAAGGTGGCAAATGGGCAAAGCAGTGAGGGGTGCAGCCCTGTGGTCTTCTTCCTGTGGGTGGGTGGGCTGAGATTCCCAAGGTCACTCAGTGATTTACTGCCAGAATGGAAATCACTCCCTAGATCCCCTGACTCGGCATCTAGCTCTCCATCCATTAGACCGTGTAGCCTTTCACCACCAGTGAGACAAACTCAGGACACTTTAATTTCAGAGTTTGATTATATGTCTATTTTTCAGCTATTTGCTGCAACATTCTGGGAAAGTAAGGTTTAAATTTCCTACAATTCAAATCATTTTCTAGTTTACTTATAAGTGATTTTGAAACAGTTGGCCCTGGAAAGCTGACAACTTGATAAAATGTATCTTTCAAATCAACCTAGTGCTGCCTTTATATATAGTTAAATCATTCAAATCCATGGTGCTGAGTTAAGAAACGGAGATCTTCTGTTCCCAGGCTGCCTGTCACTTTGGGTAAGAAAACACACAGAGTTATGCTCGCTTACGCTTACTCAAGTGAGGTCTCTTGGGAAAGAAATAAGCACTGGCTTTTGGCAGGTTTATCTGCTTTTAGCCAATAAGAAATGGTTTCTGAGGGATGTGCATTGGGCAAAGGTGGTTTGGGGAGACTTAGTGTCAACACTAGCAGCCAATATAATGTTGATGGAGAAAAGATTTCATATATATATTGTTATGAAGGTTGGAGGGTTGAGGAGCAATACTGAGTATTCAACACCAATGAGGCAGTTTCTATTGCTTTAAAATAGTAGATTGATCTGTATTTGAACTGATGTGGCATTTATTCATGACATCAGTCTGGGACTGATGTGACACACCTTGCATCTTCCTACACCAATCCAGGATCTCAGACATGGTGGCTTCTCTGCTTTTGCTACACGATATGATTGCATCCCACTTTTTGGGGGGAAAATGGGGTCAAGAGCATGAAAAAAATAGGGAGTCATTTCAAAACATCTACATTTATATCCAGAGATTCTAGATGTCAACAGAAGGGTTTTTATGCATTTTTATTTCAGGGTAAATCAGTGAAATGAAATCAGTATCCTCATACTACTACTGTAGTTAACAATTAATTAAAAGGTTAATTAAAAGAAATGAACAGATACGGTGATTAAGCTGACTTTCTTTTTTATTCCAATAGCCCAGATAAAGACGTGGTGCTACTTGTTCAGTTGTTTCCCTTCATCTCTGTATGATGCTTGTTATTCTAAAGAATAGGAATGTAAAAATCAGTACTGTAGTTGAGTCCCTTAACATCCAGACAAAAGAGTGCAGTACCATGAGCAGCCTTGGGGTTAAAGGGGGCGCACTTGAAAAAACAGCCAGGTTGCTGGGAGGGTGAGAGATCAGATGGGTACCCTTGCCACTGGTGTAAGGAGGGATGACAGCTAATTCAATATACTCTGCCACCTATAATGTTCAAAAGTAAGTGGTAGGAACACATACACATCAATACTATCTGTTTGAAATCTGGCTGTTCATAGTGATAATTAGCTTTAAAAATAAAAGATGGTTTAGATTTTGAGAAATACTGTTATAAACACAATGAATAGCATACATTACTCATAGGTTTGTTAGCCAAACATTTCAAAGTACGAACATTAATCTGGTGAAGTCATTTAAAATTAAGTTAAAAGGATTGTGTTTCCTACTTTCCCCGGTCATTTCCATACTCTGTTGTCTGTCTCCTTGGCTAAGTAGATGAGCTGGGAATGTAAGACGGTAGTTACAGCATGGGCTTTGGAGTAAGGTAGATGTGAGTTTGCTTCCTGCTTCTACTTTGCTTTAGGACCTTGGTATATAAGCTCTCTTGGTCCCAGAATAATAATGCCTGTATTGGACATGTGTAGAATTAAATGAGCAAACCTACATACAGCTTTTTGCTTAGTCACTAGCACAGTAGGTGCTCACTTAACAGCACTGTTACTGTTATGTGCTCATGCGTCTGAACATTATGTCTAAGTTCATTCACTTCTAAGTTCCTTAAAGGCAAGGTTCATGCCTTGATCTTCTCTACAGTACTTCCCACGTTGCTAATAGTTGATTCATTTTATTGAAATTAATTGGATTAGAAATTGCAACCACAGGTAGAACCACTTTCTAGGATTGATAACCCTGAATGAAGCATGAATTCATGCTCTTCTTTTGTATATAGGCTCTGTGGGTGAGGGTGGAACCTCCTAGCCAAGTTGAAAAGAAGATGACGACTGGGGAAGAGAATACCACTACTGCAGTGAATGTACTGATGATTGCCCTGGCTCCAGGCATAGTAATCTTTCCCTTTGTTTACTGTGAATCTAAGGAGAACCCCAGCAAAATGAAGAAGCTGACTGTATTTCTATAGTAATTTCATGGCACAGAAATAGCAAAATAGTTCAATATGTCCTGTTCACCTGATACTATGTGCTGATTCATGTTTTCAGGTTGTAGGACAGTTGGAAATTATGCCAGAGGGCTGTGCGATAAAATGATCCCAGTACACAGGTTCTCCCCTCTCATCTGTAAAAGAACCACACCTGAAAGTGAAAGCGGTATAGTGACTCTCCTCAACGGCCAATGTGGTAGAATGAGTGATAAAGCAATCTCATACTCAAGCAGGCAAAACAAGATCAGATTAAAGATAAAGCATTTGTGGTTCTGAAAGGAACTGATCAACTTTTAAAAAGAAACAATAATTCCAAACCAGTATTTCTCTTGCTATTACTGATTTTGTTGTGGGGGGAGTTCAGTCCTAAATTTTTTTTTTTCTTAGTAGTGAGATAGAACAACCTTATATGAGAGGAAAGAGATGAAGAGGGTGAGATGGAAAGGTTATTAAAAATCTTTTTCACTATAGCTAGGATGCCTTGCTTTCCAAAGTTATATAAAAATAGTGAAAAGTGGTTTTATTTTTGGGAAAAAAAGGGAGGAGAGTAAGAGAATGATTTGTTGAAGATCATTCTGGAAAAGTATAATTTCCATTTAGAAAAACTGAACTTGCAAATTGTAAGCTCTGAAGTTGCAAATACCTTTGAAAAACTTTGCTAGCATATCTATATCAAATGTATCCTGTAATATTTGTCTTAAACTGGTTTCCTATGTATTGAAAGGTTTTACTCTCAAGACAACTGCACGTTGAATCAGAGGATGCATAAATAAAGGGCAAACACCCAATTTTATAATTTACATTATAATTCAGTGGTCTTAATTTTTGTCCCCTAAGCTTTCTGAAAGGAAGATAGATTTGAAAGAGAGGAATTTATTTAGAAAGTCTACCTATTATATTTTAGTGTGAAAATTTTACCTATATGTTTTTATATAAAATGTGTAAATAACCATATAGCAAATGCTATTCAATCAGTCACCCATATTAAACAATATAATACTATTATTGAAGCCCCTGAGGATTTCTTCTTGATAAAATTCCCCTTCCTACTCCCAAAATGTAACACCTATCCTGAATTTGATGGGTCATATTATTTTTCATATTAAATAACTATTAGTTCAAAAAATACATATTAAATACACATTTTGGCTGATAGAGATATAATGACCTAGGAAAAGGTCTACATCTCTCTTCAAATGACCAAGTAAAATCCAGATTGTGAGTTTCTTGTCTTACACAGGCATGTAACACAAATAATAAGGGAATGTTTATTCTGTGTCTAAGATTAGTGGATTAGAGCATGATAGTAAACATGTATTTTGCAAAAGGCCGTCTTAACTATAGAGAACTATTAGATCATTTAAGTTAGCTGAATGATCATGAAAGAATTGGGCAAGTGTTCATTGACTTTTGAGGCTTTTCCATTATTCCATAGATACTTTGCAATTTCACGTGGTTTTTCCCTTTTAACTCTATCTCTAATCTTCATCTCAGCTATATAGTTTATGTCCAGTACTGTGCTTTATATTAATTGAGATAATATATGAAAAGAGTTTAGGAAACTATACAGCATGAAATGAATGCTGTTTTAATTGCTCTGTTACTGAGAAAGCTTGAAATTTAAGAGATACTGCTTAAAGGGTAATGAAAAAAATCTCAGAGTGGAGTTTGCAAACTAACTTTTATACATGGAGGATTTCCTTACAGATTTTTTGAGTTTTATAGCTGGAAGGAATCTTCTAGACAGTCGTTCATCTTGTTTATTTGAAGATATAAAATCTAAGGTATAGAGAAGTTAAACGACTCAAAAGCATGCAAGATCATTCAGGAAGATTCAAGATGAAAACCAGTGTTCCCAAGCCCTCATTTATTGCTCTTCCCTTCCCTGCTTACCTCTTCAGGAGAAGCAAGCTGGGGAGGGATACCTAGATTTCAGTCATGCACCATTTACATGCAAATACCTTCACCTAATGTCAAAGTAATGCTTTTGTGTCACTTGGCCTGGCAGTGCTGAACAGAATGGTTTTCTTCATGGTCAAAACTTTAAGGGGAGTTTTCTTTTGTTTCTACTGCAAACAAAGTAGTCTCTCTTTTCCTAGTAACACCAGATATGTCCTTAGAACTTCTTTGTATTTATTGTAATCTGTGACTATTGTGTTTTGCAGCCTGTAAATTAGATATAGAATTGAATACTGAGGCAGAGCACAGAGTGTTAAAATGTTCAATTCCGATGGGGGAACCAGCGAGCGGTTAAGGCCTGGTGCATATAATGTTAATATTACATTAACTACTATGTTATTGCACGAGATGCTTATTGTTAATGTCTGTGGGGAGGATCCATTCCAAAGATTTCAATTTCAATAAACAGATTACGCAGTTCTACCATACACAATTAGGTAGGTGGTAATGAAATGGTTATAAAGTCCCTTGTGGATCTGTCATCTTTTTTTTTAATTTTGTAAATAACATCAGAAGCATTCTAGAGGGAAGTGCTTATGCATTTATTTATTATTGATTTTTAAAAAATACATTTAACATTACTAGTTATTGCAAATCCAGTCTCAGTGAGTTAAAGAAGATAAGCTGTTTCTAGATTATTAAATGCTGAGTGTACGGGGAATTGTGAAGTGGCATCCTTCATATAAATATATTAAATATTAATGAACAGTGATGTAAGGAATTAATTTACAGCTACATTTACTTGGCAAATAAAACCGTATTAAGGTTTTGCCCTTTTGTTGCATGCAATGCATGTTTTAAAGAAACCCCTTTGGCTAATGGTTTGGGTGACTGCAGTGATGCTGTCCTACAGCTGAAATCATGCACAATGGCAGAGAATCAAGTCGGGTTAAACATGTACCCTTTCAACAGGCAACGAATTGTTGGAGGTGCAACTTCAATAAACTGGCAAAGTTTTTTTTTTTGGTTTTCATTTTTTCCAAAAATTGCACCAACGTAAAGCAAAGCTCTAGTTGATGCGAGTGTGTTGTTTAGGCGTTAGCAGTTCTGCCCTCACTATGCGCTCATTGGACAGTAGCGTAACCCCAAGAAAAGGATGGTTAAACTGACAAAGTTTTGAGGGGTCCCTAAATGGTTAGCTGTTATTCCTTCTGGGGCCTATGATAAAGAAGTAAAAATGAATGCTGGATGGTTAGCAGCCAAAATTTCTTCTTGGAGTAAGATGCTTAATATAGCAGATAAAAATCGGGATGCTGGCCGTTCATTCAGGAAGCCATTCTGCAGGTGAAGAGCAGGGTCCGAAGCAGGCTGTTGGGATTTTATTTTTTCCGGCTTCAGCAATTCATGTAACTTACCTGAGCTTTAGTTTCTTCATCTGTAAAATGTGAATAACTATATTATATTCTTCCTAGGGTGTTGTTATGGAGATTAAAGGAATAGTATACAGTAAGCACAAAACATAGTATATTGCTCATAGTACTCAATAATTGTTAGTAATTTTTAAAAAGCATTCATCATTCACTCCTGAATTCAGTAATATTAAATATTCTAGTTGACAGGACTGAGAATACAGTGTTGAATTGCAGTCCTCAAGTTTCATAGATTTTGCCAAATTTCTAGACATGATTGGGGACTGCCAAGGAATTTAGATACAGTATTAGTCAGGTTTTTCAGAGAGGCAGAACCAATAGGATACATAGAGAGATAGACATATATGGGTGGATTTATTAGGGAGCTTCGCTCATGTGATTATAGGGGCTGAGAAGTCCCATTAAGGGCCGTTTGCAAGCAGGAGAACCAGGGAAGCTATTGGTGTCACTCTTGGTCTGAGGCTGAAGGCCTAAGAACTGGGCGTCTGCATGTGCAAATCCCAGAGTCCAAAGGCCAGAGAACCTGAAGTTGTGATGTCCAATGGCAAGACAAGGGTGTTCCAGCTCCAGAAGAGAGAGCAAATTTGCCTTTCCTCTGTCCTTCTGTTCTATTCAGGTTCCCACCAATTGGATGGTGCCCACCCACATTGGATGAGGATGGATCTTTCTTATTCAGTTCACTGATCCAAGATCCAAATGCCATCTCTTCTGGAAACACGCTCACAGACATCCCCAGAAATAATGCTTACCAGCTATCTGGGTATCCCTTAATCTAGCCAAGTTGACATAAAAAATTAACCATTGCAGGCTGAGCGCAGTGGCTCACCCCTTTTATTCCAAGCACTTTGGGAGGCCCAGGTGGGTGGATCACTTGAGCTCAGGGGTTCGAGACCAGCCTGGCCAACATGATGAAATCCCGTCTCTACTAAAAATACAAAAAAATTAGCTAGGTGTGATGTTGTGCACCTGTAATCCCAGCTACTCAGGAGGCTGAGCCAGGAGAATTGCTTGAAACTGGGAGGCAGCCATTGTAGTGAGCCAAGATTGTGCCACTGCACTCCAGACTGGGCGACAGAGCAAGACTTTGTCTCAAAAACAAACAAAAATAATTAATCATTGCAGATCCCCTCCTCCAGTGTCACATTACTGTTGTTCTATAGAATTATGTTCGTGTCTATGTTCTATGTCTTATCTTTCATTGGCACTTTATAATTACCCAAAGATAAACAACTGCTTTTCCTTTTTCTGTTTCTTCCCCAATCCATTCTTCAATGCTCATCCAAGAAGAGGTGTTAGACAAAATCTCCCCCACATGCAAGCACTGTGGAGCACCTGAATATATCGTTAACCCAGTCAGAAGCTATTGTCCAAAGAGTTACACTTTTATATCTTTGACTACTTTATTTAATTTCTACGTAGTCTCTTTAAAGTGTTGAAATGTTCACACCTTTCTGCTGGGTCAACACATAAGCATATCTAGCTCAATCCAGATAATTATTGCATACCTACTCTGTGCAATGCACTGCAAGAGAAAATGCATAGAACATACATTAAAATGGGCATCATACTACATACTGTGGTGGGAAGAGGTAACAGAAAGATGATAATAGATAGTAGGAGAAAGGATGAAAAGAAGGAAGGAAGGAAGGAAAAGAAGGAAAGGAGGGAAGAAGTAAATAAGGCAAAATGTGCTTTTGAAATTAAGAATTTGTCAGTGAGAGAGAAGAGGAAGAAAAGAAAAAGAGGAGAGGGGAAGGGAGGCCGGAGAAAGAAAACAATCTACTTAAACCCATGAGAAAGGAGAAGGTAGACCAGTGGCTCTCAACCAGAAAGATACGGGTTCCCAGAGTCTTTGGATGACATGGGCAATTTGAGTAAGCCAGTCCTGAGGTTCTGATATGTAAGGGCCACTGTCTTGTTTCAGTGTCTCTGATGGTGTGGATAGAAGTGGAATTAGCAAGAGACACTGGGAAGTAGGAGTTGAGGAACTATCAGCAAACGTAGGAGAGGACAGCATCCCCAGAGTTGGGAGAGGGTTTCTGAAAGAGGCTGTGGCCAGTGTGGAGCATATGTCAGAGTTCCTAGCACACAGGGAACACTTAGTGAACGCTAGTTATTAAAATAATTTATTAAATCTGTGTGGAGCATCCAGTAGAGGAAGACTGAGAACGGCCAAGAGGATTTTATAATTTCAGTAAACCAGTGGTGGAAGGCTTATTTCAGAGCTCTGGTGGGAGCAGTTTACAAGAAGGGTCCCTCCAGTCCCTCCTGTACTTTTCTGTCCCACAGACACTCTCTTGGTTCCTTCTACTTCAATGTCTCCAATTAGCCTTTCTGCTTGGAGCCTCTGCCCCAGTACACACCTCTGATTTTCCTTGTTGCCACTCTTCTATGGCAAACACCTCAGCTATCTACAAGAGAGAGTCATTCTGTGTATCAGGGGACACTGCTTCCTCATTTGTAGCTGATATTCATCTAAAATTGACCTCCTGCCTTCCTGCTTCTGAGTTTTGCTCCAGCCCGTTCTCATCTCCCTTGGTAGAAACCCTGCCTCTACCATCAGCCCTATTTAAAAATCAACATATTTCATGAAGACTTTGTTGCTTATTAATTCTTTGGGATTAACTCGCCTCAGTATTCTTGAAGCATTTATAATATTATGTCTTGTATGACAGTTGTGAACTTGTAAATCTCCTTACTAGATTTAGGACTCTTGAAGGAGTATGCACATGTTATAAGTGTCCGGAGGATAATTTTTGCCAGTGAATTAGTAAGTGAGAACATTACCTTTTTTTGGTGACTCTGTTAGTGCCAAACAAGTAGTTACTTGTTAAATAGCTGTTGAAGTGAGTTCATGGCAGCTATTGACATCTTTCATTAACCTTTTAGTTCACACTTTGTGCACAAAGCAGTAATAAATTCTGATGAAGGTTCTGGGTTAGACTATCAGAACTGTGAGAACCCAGGAGAAGCAAATGCACAAGGGTAAGTACCAGCGAGATTTCCTGTTTCTTTTTTTTAATTTTTTAATTTTTATTTTTTAAATTGTATTTTAGGTTTTGGGGTACATGTGAGGAACATGCAAAATTGTTGCATAGGTACACACATGGCCGTGTGATTTGCTGCCTTCTTCCCCTTCACCTATATCTGGCATTTCTCCCCATGCTATCTCTCCCTAACTCCCATCCCTCACTGTCCCTCCCCTATTTCTCCCCAACAGACCCCAGTGTGTAGTGCTCCCCTCCCTGTGTTCGTGTGTTCTCATTGTTCAACACCCGCCTATGAGAGTTCCTGTTTCTTAGTTCGCTATTGCAATCATCACCTACTCCAGGCACCATCTATTCCTAACTACAATCTCTTGCCTTCTGTCTTTTCTCTTGCTTGCCCTTTCTTTCCTCTGCTGAGATTCATCTTCACAAATCTTTTTATAGGAAGATGGTTTAATACCTTACACTTCATGTAGTACTTTATATTTTCAGAAAAACATTCACATGCATCTCATTGAAACTGATACACGACTTGAGTCACTTCCATCTGCCTGAAGTATATTTCTTTGTTCTGAGTTAGGCTCATTTCTGCAAAGGTTAGTAGAATTGTAGCACCAGAACTTAGTATTTCTTCAGTTTTCAGTCTTCCAAAGACAGCTGTATGACAGATATGTTGGTGTAGGTATTAACCCTGCCAGGTAGATCCAAGCTGGTATCTTTGTTTTATAGATGAGAAAATGGGAGCCCAGAGAGGTCCAGTGATTTGCTCAAGGTAGCTGACTTCAAAATGGCCCCTGTAGACTGATGAGGTATCTTTCAAATCCTCAGAGCAAAGCCATATGAGTATTACTTAGCTCATGGTTCTATTGGTCAGCGACAGGCACTTTGTCTCCCCACAATTTTTTTTTTAAATGGAGTCTCGCTCTATTGCCAGACTGGAGTGCAGTGGTGCAATGTGGGCTCGGACTCCCTGGTTCAACCAATTCTTCTGCCTTAGCCTCCCAAGTAGCTGGGATTACAGGCACACCCAGCTAATTTTTGTATTTTTAGTAGAGATGGGGTTTCACCATGTTGTCAAGGACGGTCTTGATCTCCTGACCTTATGATCCGCCCACCTCGGCCTCCCAACCCACAATTTTATAATACAAAAGCAGTACTATGCAAATCAGGGAAGAACATCTGGAGAAAGAATAACAAAGAATAAGGCAAAAGATAAATAGATTATGCAAAACAGGAGGTAGACGGCCCTGCCTCTGCTTAAGTACATTTTTCCATGACATTTAGAGACCAAGAATTGGGTGTCTTCCCATGTGTCATCATCCTACATGGTATACTGGTCATCTTCTCCAATGTTTATTTCACCTGCATGGTACATTAACGCTGTCCTTGGATCAGAAAATAAGGCACTTGACCCACCATTCATCATAACATGTGCTTTGGATATATTTTTCTATTTGTGGGGATGCCTTTCTGCTGATCCATTTATACCCTCTCATGGAGTTTCCATGGTGACCAGAAAGCATTTTTATAAGACACCTGGTCAGGGGCTGTAGATAAGTCTGTGCCTGTAGAACATGGACAGTCTAAGTGCATGTAGCAGGAGAAAAAAAGAAACTTGGTAAATGAAGCCCTGTGATAGAAAAAGAGCTCCAGAGAGAAGACAAGAAGTGTGCAAAAAAAAAAAAAAACTTAGTGAGGAATATTTACAGTAGTTAGGACACTTTAATTTGGATTTTAATTTCTAACAATGGATGCTCTGTAGAAGACTAGTACATGTTCAGCGAGCAGGCTTGGTTGCAATGCCAGCTTGAGAAAGTTTAACTGGTAGACCTAGTTACTCTATGCTAATAAATACAATAAAGTTTTACATCTTCCAAAACAGTCTGTAGTTTCAAGGGAATAGGTTTTAACTTTGCTTTCATTCACACAGTGAGGTTTTGTTGTACCTGAATTTTGGTTTTTCCAAGACCAGATAGTCTCCATTTAGCAAGTCAGATAAATCTCCGCGATGTTAAGTTTGATGTGAGTCCGACGGAGCCATGTTCCCCAAAGTGTGTTCCCTGGTGCACCACTTCACCAGGGTGCTCATGGGTAACATACAAAACTATAGATGTGTGGACAAAGAAGTTTAGTATAAACAAAGCTAAACACTCTGGCTTTCTCAGAGCCGCAAGCCATTGTGCTGGTAAATTTTAATATACCATTATGCTGGTAAATTTCTAAGGAGGGATAGTATGTAGTATTTCTCAGACATTTTAGTAAATAAAACATTTCCCCTAGAACATACCGCAGTATCATTCAGAAAACTGAGTCATTACTTGGGTAAGTGCTATTATAGAGCCTGGGTTTTCTGGCTATCTGTGACATATCATTTTGTCATATCATTAGAGGGAAGACTGGGGCATGAACAAAGTAGAACCTGTTGGCTGTGTGTCTCTGCTATTACCCCATACTCCAGAGAAGCTCTATAATTCATGGCAGCACCTTGTTTTGCTTTCTGATGTCTGGCTTGAACCCGTGCCAATATGAATTTAACCCACTTTTCTTTATCAAGGACAATTTTAAATGCAATGTGTCAGAGAGTATATGATCAACTAGATTCTGACAGAGAATATCAAGTCCTGATCTACCTAAGGAAGTTTTTTGGACAATTAATTAGATAATTTCTAAAAATCGAGAAATCGTGTCTCCCAAGAATCATGTCTAAACCGTTAGCATTGTCTCCAAAAAGCTGCTTTAATTCTCATGTTTGAATCTCTAGTGGAGATAAGAAGCTGTCTATTGGAGCTACTAAAATTGTGGAGAAGTTTCTAGAAGTAGCTTCATGGAAGGAGTAACACAGAGAACTGGGCATTATGATGCATTATCTGTAGTGGGAAGTGTTCTGGATGGAGATGCAGAGACTTGGGGACCTAGTCCCTCCTTTGACACTTATGAGGTAATTTTGACCAAGTCCCTTAAAACCTCTTTTGGGACAGCGTGTTCGGTGTCCTGTGGATCTGTCTCTTGAGTCAATAGTGTTTAGCCAGAAAAGATCCAGAGACTCTCTATTAAGTAAAAAAAATAAAAATAAATAAACCTCTCTTGGTCTCAGTTTCATCTTTAAAATGTAATGGCTAAAGCAATTTCACTACTGGGAATATTTCCAAAGGAAATGAAATCAGCGTGTTGAAGAGATGTCTGCACTCCCACTTTCATTGCAGCATTATTCACAATAGGTCAGAAATGGAAACAACTAAGTGTCCACCAATGGATGAAAGGGTAAAGAAAACGCAATATGATACACAATGGAATACTATTCAGCCTTGAAAAAGAAGGGAATCTTGTCATGTGTAACAGCATGGATGAACCAGAAGGACAATATGTTAAAAGGAATAAGCCAGGTGCAGGTTATCAGAGACTGGGAAAGGGATGAAGGCAGGGGAAAGGGGAGATGTTCAAAGGATACAAAATTTCAGTTAGGCAGAAGTAAGTTCAAGAGATCTGCTATAAAACATGGTGACCATAGTTAATAATGAGGCATTGAATACTTGAAAATTGCTAAGAGGGTAAATTTTTAAGAGCTCTTACCACAAAAAAGACAACTATAATTTCTACGTTAATTATCTTGATTTAGCCTTTCCACAATGTATACATATTTCAAAACATGTTGTATATACTTCTGGTACTTATGATATACAACATGTTTTGAAATATATATAAATTTTATTTGTCAATTAAAAAATAAATAATAGTAGTAAGTTTCAAACATAGTGGTTAAACCATCGATTTTTTCACCATCTTTTCCTTCCTACGTCCATGCTTTTCAAATGAAATCATTTCTATAAAGTGGATAAAAGTACTCCATAGAGTCCTACTTGAAGGTCACAGGGAGGGACAGGTGGCAGAGTAGGTGGAACTCTGAGCCCACTTCCATCGCATCCCTGTGACTTCCAGCAGGACTCTATGGAGCAGGGGAGGAACCCATTGTTCTGTAAGGTCCTTATTAGCAATAAGGCTCTGTGTGTGCTAAGTCCCATTCGTGCTGGGTGCAGTGTCAGATGGTAAGGGACGCTGTGGAAGCATTAGCCATGTAGAGCTGCTGGGGTCCTTAGAGTGTGCACTGAAGCAGGGTGGAGTTCACAAAAAGGGTTGTAGCCAACATGGGAGAAGCCAGGGACAGGGCATGCTGGCCTCACACCTATAAGCAAAGGAGAATGAAGATGAGAAGGAGAAGCTAAAGTCTAATACTCCTGTAGTTAAAGGTGAAGATCTGTTAAGAATTTTGTGTCTGAAAGTTATTTCTTTATGGGAGGCTTTGCAAGGAGATGTTGATCCTCTTGTGTAAGACAGCTAAGTCTTTTTCACCCTCATTCACTCCATTCCCAAGTCTGCATTAGGTATATTAGATATGGTCCCATTTTTCCTACTCATTAATATTAACATGGTACCACCCATTATTTTTATTTCTTTGAAGTCATTCTTGGCCTATTTATTTAAATTATGCAAAGGGTTCGTATTTCCTAAGATTACAACTCCACTAGGAACAATGACGATGTCATGCTTCCCTGGGGATTACAGCCCGCCCTGACTGGCAGCACACTCAGTGTTTTCATAAGAATTTTCCATCCTGGTGATAATCTAATGCCCTTGATTAAAAGTCAGCCACACTTCCCCCAGTCCCTCATAAAGTGGTGTCTCAGATGGAACTAGCCCCGCCTTCATTTGTTAACCCTTTTAAGCCAGGCTGTGGCTGTGTGTTTGGTGCATTTAATGGGATGAAAACTCATTGAATTTGAGAGCCCAAGAAGATCTTAGGGGTCCTATAATCTAAACCATTCTATCCCATTTTGTACAAGAGAATGTGGACCAGTGACTTACCAAGGTTGAAGCAAGAAAAGCGATAACACTAACATTTACAAGGCTTTGCAGGATGCCGAGCACAGTGGGCATATGTGATAGTGCTTCCTATATCCTTGTGTTTAATTTCCTAATGACACAGCCAGGAGGGAACTAGCAGCCTTACTTTGCAAACAAGAAAGTTGACAGCCATGGAGTTTAGATGATGTGTCTGCGTTGACATGCACATCCAGTTCTGAGGAGTAGCTGCATTTGACTGGGCCTCTTTTGTTTGGCTCTAAATGTATCCTCCCTCTACCTCCCCAGGCCCATGCCATTTCCTGTAGCTGTAGTACTTAGACTTTTTTATGTTCCTGGCACATTTTAGTGAACTATAATTCTCAGTGGCTCACCAGTTTTAAAAATGTGACTCCCATTAAAATAGCAACAACCAACAACCTTTCTATAGCAATCACTCCATTCCCTTGGCAAATTGTGTTTCTGCCCCAGTAGGGCTGCCCTATGCCCAAATGACACACACTCTATGGATGTGCATAGTTCTTGTGCATTCTATTAAACAAGAATTCTGATTTTACATCTTATCTGCTATCCCTTATTCACAGCTATCCCATTTTACTTTAAATCCTTGAAAAGTTCTAACAGACATCGCAGTCAATATCTCTTTGGTTGTAAGACAAGTAAATGATACATTAATCAAAACTTGGCAGCCCACTTTACAAGGGTTTGCAATGTACTCATGGACTACAGTACACCTATTGAGAACCAATGTAGATTAAATCCCAAGTTCCTAAACTCTGCTTGAGCATTGAACTATACTTGTACCAGAATCCAAATGCCTTTGTAGATTCATTTCTCCTCTGTTTCAGACAGATTAGTTATTTCATTTTCTTCTTGTATCTCTGGCACTAAGACTGTGAACCTGCATTATTTATTGATTTTAAAATGAATTTTATTTATTAGTAATAGTATTTCTATGCTAGCTACCAATAAAACATTGCTAAATTGCTTTTTGGCCATTTCAAAATTTATTTCATTTTAATAAGCAGTTTTTAAGCATTTAAGAAATGTGTCTAAGACTACTTTAAGCATTATGAAAGGGGCAAAGAGGTATAATACATGGTCTTAACCCACAAGTAGCTTATAGTCTTCATAAAAATATAAAAGCTATTCCTGTGAAACAATTTAACAAACTGAATGCACAAGTAATCATTATGGACTGTAACTGCTTAGAAGAGTGGTTAAGAGAAAAACAGATCTATGGGCTACAGGGGCTTCCACTGGGCCTCAAATGTTGGGTTAGATTTTGAAAAAGGAATAAAGGGCATTTTAAATTTAGAGATGGCAAGGACAGAGACACAATGACACAAATGATCTTGAGCTCAAGTGATCAGAAAGTCAAAGGCTAAAAGTTCACACTGCAACCTGAGCAGTTCTGGGAGGCAAGGGTTGCCTTAGAAAGAGGGTCCAGAGCCTGGAGTTGGGGATTCTACAAACTACCTTGAAGATTTACACTTTATCTGGAGAATGGTGAGGAGCACTGAAGGTTTGTGAGCCCAGGAAAAACTTTACAATGATGATGCTTGCTGGACATCAGTGAGAGACGGTGGATGGGGGGGACACAATAGCAAGGGGAAATGAGAGCCAGCAGAAAGAACAATTAGAAGCCTGTTACAGTAATGCAGGCATGATGTAGAGAAAATAGTTGGTGATTGTGCACATAGAATGGGAAAGATGTGAGATACATTGCTAAAATAATTAAGACAAAAGCAGATGATTAGTTAGACATGAGATGAAAGGAATGAGTTGAAACTGGCTCCAAGGTTTCAAACCCTGGCAATGGGAAGAATCCTGATTTAGAGGAAGAACCTCAACTTTTATTGTGAATCCACTTTATACCACACACTATAATAAAAGCTTTACATGCATTAATTCACTCATTCCACATATTGCCTGAAAAGTCAGATATGAATGCAGAATTTTCACTCTACATATGAGGATTCTCAGACTCAGGGAGGCTATGTAACTATTTCAAGTTCGCACAGCTGACAGAGCACCAAAAGAGCCCTTAGCTTGAAAGCCCACTTTTACCAGTTTTTACCATGCTTACTATATTGGTTTGCTCTGAGATGGTCCCCTTGTTGCCGAATCCAACAAATCCTTCTCAGTCTTCATCTTGTCGACTCTGCCATGATAGGTACTCTTGACCATTTCCATCTCTTCCCCTTGGTTTTGGAACTTCGTTCTGTCCTAGTTGTTGTTGTTCTTCTTCCTTCTTTTTCCTTCTTTCTTCTTCTTCCTCCTCCTCCTTCTTCTCTTCCCTCTTCCTCTTCTTATTCATCTTCTTGCTTCCTTTTCCTTCTTCTTTGACAGTTTCTTTTGTTTCCAGTGGTTTTCCTTCCTCTGCCTGCCACATGAAGACTGGTGTTTTGCAGGATTCTGTCCCCATACTCTTCTTAGGTTATATTCTTTAGTTCCAAGGTTTCATTATTACATATATTGATGATTCTAGTGTTAAATTTTCTATCTCAACTCTCTTTCTGAAGTGCAGGACTCCCATATATCTACCCATCTCCAGGTTACCTCCACCTGCATATCCCATAGATACCCCAAACTTAAATAGCAAACACATTATCTTTTCTGAACAATCTCTTTTCCCTCCTGTTGATTTGGCTGTTGCTGTTGTTCCTGTGTCACTGAGAGGCACCACCATGTATCCAGTAATCCAAACTTAAAGGACAGTTAATTTGACCCATCATTTTATAGATGAGAAACATCTCCCACCTACTTTCTTAAGTCCTCCTTTGTTGTAACCTGAAGACTTTGGAGAGATGACGCCTCCTCTCCAACACTGACTCAACCACATGCAGAAGCCTCTCTAAACTAGAAGCTACTTATTAACTTGACTTACCTCTTTTGTATTAAAAAGAGACGAGAACCAGAGAGATGATAAGTATAAAAGTGAGGGCTCTGAAAGGATATACAGTGATGGTGGTGTATCCCAGCCTTGGATGAAAGGATGAGGGAGATGGCTAAATATAAATGCCCCATGTTTGTTATGTGTGTCTCCTAGAACCTTGTTTGGAATTGATTTTAGTCACTTAGAAATACTTCATGTTTACTACAAAAATAAATAAATAAATAAATTCAGAAAATGGCAACAGTTCTGAGAAATAAATATAATTTGCAGGTTAATAGTTTTCCCCAAAATGCAGAGAATTCTTGGTCATATTAGTAATTATGGAATATAACATTTTTTTTCAGGATCTATGAAAAATTTAGTGTCCTCCTCCCCACAAAATACATTATTAGGTAAAGAGACAGCTAGAAGGTGAATTACTGAAGAATACACTTATAAATATGTTCAATTACCCAACATTTCTTACTCTTTGTCCTCAGTCTCAACTGAAGACCATGAAAGAGAATTTATTTCCACTAAAATATGAAATGTAGAAGCTAGACCAACTACACAACTAATTGCCTGAGACAGCGATGCCTTACATGAGTCCCTGGACCCCTAGAGATTCAGAAGCCAATAGTGGCAGTTTCATTAACTATTTTTATTGTTTCAAAAGTCAAATAAGAATTTACTCATGATAAACAACTAACAGATCAGATTTATTTCATTAGGCTGAAATTACATTATTTTTGTGGCTTAATATGCTGATCTGTAACCCTGAAGGTTAGTCATATATGTTTTGATAAAATAAAAATAAGATCAAAATATTATCATATTTAAATAAGTTCAGTTTATTTGACACAAAACTTTTCCAAGATCAAGATGCTTATGATAAAAGAGTAGTCAAGCTCTTGATGGAGGAAAAAACCTGGAAACTTAAGAAAAAGAAGTGGGGGAAGCAGGAGAGTTTTCTAAGTAAAGGAGGGTCAAGGTGAATAAAGATCCAAAGGCAAAAAGTAATAATGAGCCAATAAATACAATAAAAATTAGGAACTGACCAGCCACATGAGTAAAACTTTTCTCAATCCCAAACTTTCCAAATCCATGTAATACACTGCAGCTCCTAGGTGATCATTCTTGCTTTGTGGCAAGCAAATCACATCCTTCAGAGAACCTTTTCCATTCATTCCTTCTCCCTACTCTATGATTTTTTTTCCAAAGCCTACAGTACCCAGTATTTCTAGGCCGTCTCCCATCCAAGTACTAACCAGACCCGACCCTGCTTAGCTTCATGAGATCAGACAAGATACGGTGTGTTCAGGATGGTATGGCTGTAGACTACTGTAAGATCTTTAACGTCATCTCTGTCATTCACCTCACCACCCATCAGCACAAATAGCTATTCATGTTTATCTTGTCCACCAAAGTGTATCCTATGTCTTGACAATTTTCTGTGTTCATCATAATGTCACACACAAACAAGATATTTTATCAATAGTGGTTGAATTAATAAATGCATGAATCTTGCTGCCAAGACCTAAGACATTTTATGATTTTTAGGTCTGGTTTTTCAAAGAATTCCACAGACATTGTGAAAAACTTGGTTGGTTCCACAATTAAAAATAACATCAGAAAATGCTACATCCTATAATCCCTTTTCATGTTCACAGTCCATTTTACATATTAACGGGAGTTAGACTTTCTCTCCAACTTGGCTTGACCTTTAGTATCTCCCATCTTTATTTGATCATGGAAACTTTCTTTGCCAACTAAATTATGGATACCAGAGAAGTAATGGTCTCTAAGACACTGATTAGGTAACAGTTCTTTGTAGAAGGAGGGCACGTTTAGGAAGAGATACAGCGGGCATCATTTTGACAAAGCCCAAGTGTCAACCTGATTGTTATCTGTGAAAACCGGAGCCTGTCACTAGCCCTTAGAAAAGTCACACTACCAAGGGAACTGAGGGCTTGTCCCTACCCCTCTCACCCCCTGGGGCTCTCTGAAGCTTTTTTGTTACCCCTGTGATCCTTGTTCATCCTTATTTGCCTTAATAGATCCTGTCAAACTGCTGAGCCTACCTCTAGAAGTGCTGGAATGTTCACCTTGCCCTGGTGAGGCAGAAAGCCTCTTTCCAAGCAGGTGCATTTCTTGGGGGGATAAAAGACACATTTCATGGCTAGTAGTGTCCCAAACTTCAGTTGGGTTTTCCTATAGACTTACATTAGCTCAGTAAGTTTTCTATATGGAAATAGATAAACTTCACATTTGGGGAAATTTTTATGGGTTTTGCTATTAACTCATTTCAAAATAATACATATTTTTCGTAGCATATTCAAATAATATAGACACCTTTCCTCACAACTCACACCCCATTCTCCAGCAAACATTTTGAAGAGTTTGATTTAAATTATTTAGTACTTTGTATATATTCAAACAAACTTCATATACATAAAGACAGATAATATATTGTATATTTATCTATAAGGTATATTATATAAACATATATACATATGTTTGTATGCATATGAATATAATTTTATTTTGCTAAAACATTCATCTTATGCATGTTATTAAACCTTTTATTTTGTACTCCATAAAACATCTTTAACATCTGTCTATAGCAGTGCTCACTGTTTAACAGCTACATAGTATCCTAGTATACCATGTTAGGAATGATTCATAATTTAGTTAGTTTCCTGTTAATTACTTTACCTTTGGGTCATTTGTAAAATATTTAATTATTTACCTGTACAATATTTCCATGAATACTATATGCACATATTTGTGTCAGTGTGACTATTACTACCGGCAGGTCATCTAGAAATGGAATTCTTGGGTATCATGCATGAACATCTTTCACTTAAGTCACTACTACACACTTTCCCTTCCCAATGACTGTAGCATTTTATACACTTCTTTAATTACTGGTGATATTAAATATCCTTTTCTTTATTAGCTACTTGTATTTCTTTTATGAATTGTTCATTCTTATCTTTTTTTTTTTTTTTGAGACTATGTCTCTCTCTGTCACCAGGCTGGAGTGTGGTGGTGCGATCTCAGCTAACTGCAACCTCCGCTTCCTGGGTTCAAGCGATTCTCCTACCTCAGCCTCCCAAGTACCTGGGACTACAGATGTGTGCCACCATGCCCAGCTAATTTTTGTATTTTTAGTAGAGATGGGGTTTCACCATGTTGTTCAGGATGATCTCAATCTCTTGACCTCAAGATCTGCCTGCCTTGGCCTCCCAAAGTGCTGGGATTACAGGCGTGACCCACTGCACCTGGCCTTATTCATATCTTTTACCAATATTTTGCTAGATTATCTTTGTATTATATTTTATGAATGTTAATGCTCTGAATGTTTTATATATATAGATACATTGTATACCAATTCTTCATTGTCTTCAGAATTCATTTGTGCCTCAGATAAGTTACATATTTTTATATAATCACAGACATTATACTTCTTTTTGGCTGTTAGGTTTTAGCTTTTCTGTCATGCTAAGTAAGACCTTTTCTAACTCAGGCATGTAAAACTATTGCCATATTTTCTTTTGATGCTTTCTCAAATTAATTATTTTTAAAAATAGATATTTAATCCAGCTAGTATTAATTTTTTTGTGGATGGCATACATAAGAATTTTCCAGTTGAAAGGACACCACAGAAAACATATCTACAATGGTAATACAATTTAATTACATCTTATAGGAGATGTTTTTGTCTTGAAAGAAAACAAAATTAGGAATTTTGACCAAGCATCAATAGTAACCTATTTTTATTTCTCAAGAGCCTTCAGATGACAAAACGCTTCGTATTTGTGTAGCACCTTGAAATTGTCTGAACATTTTTGTATCCGGGTTCTCTATTTGCAGCATCATGACAACCATATAAGGTACATGGCGCAGGGAGTATTATCTGTTTTAAGTGACTTGTCTAAGGTCTCTAAGATAATTAATGGCTAAAAACAGCTTTCTTTAAATTCCAGTATTCTTTCTACTAATATAACAATCATAACCTTCCTACCAGGAGTTATTCCACACACAGAGAAATCCCAAGGCAGAAAGTCTTGACTGTAATAAAAGCGAGAGGCTTAAATAAGTTAAGCTATACAAGTTTGTTAAAATCAGTGGTCACAAGCCCTTTCTCCCCATCTCTGGCCTGACATAAATGGTTGTGACTGAGTTGGAAGCCTGCTGGAAAGAGTCTGGGGTGGTTGCCCGGTGCAGGTTTAACTGGAGAGGTGCAAATCGTGCTAGTGTAATTCCTAATACAAGACAGTGGAAAATTGCTAGCACAATTGAGAGTTGTTAACACAATAGAAAGGACGCCAAAGGAAAACCTGATGTGTCTCTCCTGCATCTTTTTTGTCCCCACTGACATTTTCTGAGGGGATAAAATGAGATGACATTGGGAAGAAAACTACTACCCCAGAGCCAGCAGTGATTCTGCTTTGAATGCCGCACAGCTGCGCCCACGTGGCCAGATTGATCCATTTCAAAGCAATGGTCATTAGATTGCGTTTTACTCTGAAAATGCAGCGCCTTTCTGTTTCCCAGGTTGTCCGTTGTGATGGATGGTGGGATGCCCTACCTCAGTACATTATTTTATGTTTAACCATCTTTCATTGTGGAATTAATTGAACTGTACATTTCAATAGTATTCTAAGACAAATTCTGGACTACGAAGAGAATGTGAATTATGGAAGAGGAACTTTGTACAGTAGGCAAGTTTTATTTTGTTCAAACAACTGTACTTTAGATCTGATTAGATCCAGCATCTAACTTCAACTCCTTTATTTTAATGCCTGATGATTTTTATTCACAGAAGAAAATTCTTGTTCTTTTAAAAAGTTGACTTGACATTTCCTTTAATTTCTCTCCTTTACTACTTTAATATTTTAAAGACATTATGCTTTGAGAATGAAAGTCTTTGGGAGAAGAATTGTTCTGCTTGTTAAGCACATGCGTGAACTGCAAGATGCCCATAGTCTGGGCCCCTCCAAAACAACAAAAGCCTGTTCGAGGGGAACAGAGAGTTAGCCTGTTCACGCTCATTGCAGTGAATACAATTTCATCAAGTCATACTATGTTTAAAACTTTCAATTGTAAAAATGTAATTTCTGTGTTCTTCTTGGGCCTAGTATAGACACATGATCACATATTAACTAAATATACCTAGAACTTTCATTGTCAGATTGTGATTAAATACACCTGGAATTTCCCCCACACTATTTGATAATTGATATTTCATAATGTTATGTCACATTATGTAATTATAATGTGATTTATAATCACCACTTTATGTGATTATAAAATTGAATTAAAAGGTAAGGCCAGGTGCAGTGGTTCATACTTGTAATTCCATCACTTTGGGAGGCCAAGGCAGGCAGATCACTTGAGATTAGGAGTTTGAGACCAGCCTGACCAACAGAGTAAAACCCCGTCCCTACTAAAAATGCAAAAATTAGCTGGGCATTGTGGCAGGCGCCTGTAATCTCACCTACTCAGGAAGCTGAGTAGGGAGAATCACTTGAACCTGGGAGGTGGAGGTTGCAGTGAGCAGAGATCTTGCCACTGCACTTCAGCCTGGGCAATAGAGCAAGACTCTGTCTCAAAAATAATAATGAAAATGAAACATTTTATTGGTTGTTTTTGTTTGGTCTTTACATGTTTCTATTGCTTACTATCCTTTTAGCTTTGCAGATTGGAGAATTAGATTGGTAAAAATTCATATTCTTGCATTTTGTCTTTTTTTAAAGAGAAAAATGAAGTAAAAAAATTAGAAAATACCCAGAATCCTTTGCAAACTACATGCTTTATATAGGTTGTAATAATAATTTTATTAAAACTATTAGGTCTCAGTATTTTGGATGAATTCATATGGTTAGGACAACTAAAAATTTCCCAATTTCCTGACTTTGAACAACATAACCTTGCAATATTGCAATATCATTATATATATTTAATCATAAACTAGGAACAATGGAGATAAAATAGATGAAGACTTACCTAATCTTCATGTAATTAATCCAAGAAGCTTCATATTCCTATAATATTATTAACTGTTTAAAATGACTTTTCAGCAAATCTGGAACCAAAATCAGAATTAATTTTATAATACAGTGGTAAATTATAGTTAATAATAATTTATAATATATTTCAAAGAAGCTAAAAGAGGAAAATTGTAGTGTTCCCAACTCAAAGAAAAGATAAATGTTTGAGGTGACAGATATCTCAATTACCCTGATGTGATCATTACACATTGTATACATGTATCAAAATATCACATGTGGCTGCTCTGCCTATGCAGTAGCCATTCTTTTATTCCTTTACTTTCTTAATAAACTTGCTTTCACTTTACAAAAAAGAGTCACATGTAACCCAATAATATGTACAACTATGACATATCAATAAAAAACAAAACGTTTAAAGAATTAGAATTTAAATGTAGTTCACATTTATCTTTTTTTTAACTTTAAGTTCTAGGATACATGTGTACAACGTGCAGGTTTGTTTTATAGGTATACCTGTGCCATGGTGGTTTGCTGCACCTGTCAACCCATCATCTAGGTTTTAAGCCCTTCAGGTATTAGGTATTTGTTCTAATGCACTTGCTCCCCTTTACCCCATCCCCCAAAAGGCCCCAGTGTGTGATGTTCCCTATCTGTGTCCATGAGTTCACATATATTCTTTACCTATTTTACGATATGCATTTATCCTGTAAGTTCTGCTATAAAATTATTAATTAGAAATTAAACAATTTTCCTTAGTCAAAATGTTTTAGTAGTTATATTTAAAGATGGAATATTCAACTTTTAAGTGTCAGCACTCATTTTAATCAGGGAAACAATCTATAAATGATAAGATATCTATTATTTAGATTTACATTTTTCTTAGACATTGTTAGCAAGCATCTCTCAGTATTGTCTATGTTCCCAAAATATTGAGTCAAAAAGGGAGAAACAGAAGCAGTTGGATTAAAAAGAAAAAAAGATGTTCACCTATAAAACAAAAATAATCCGTCAATTGGTTAATGGCCCTCCCTGATGGACTCGTGCAATAAAACCAGATTTCAGAGCATTTAGCCATAGGACACCCATCATTGCTCCTTTTTTTGCAACCTTGGGTAGGAAGGGATGCTACACTGTCCTCTGCCCTGTGTAGACAGCAGCGCTGGTCCACTCAATCTGCTCTTTGAAAATCACTTCAGTCTTGTAACACATCCAAGTGTTAAAAACTCTTAAAGTCAAGAGAGCTTCTGTATATTTAACTTAACATCTTTTGTGCTCAACAGTTTCATGACTGTTAAGGAGTAGGACCATCAGGCAATTTTTATGAATCACTTTTTTGTTTGTTCTTATTGGAGTGGGGGAGGAGAACAGAGAGAGTCTGCCAAATGAAAAGTGGTTGGCTTTGCTAAAGCATCATTTTTACAAAAGAAACACTTGCTCCTCTCAGAGAAATCAAGAAAGTGTGAAAAGATTTGTTTTCTAAAATCATCTCAAACCTCATCTTCTCCAAGAGACAGTCATTACTAATATTTGATGTATTGTCTTCCAGTTTTTCTTTGTACATTTGTGTTCACATATTTAAGATAATATATATTTAACATTATCGCAAACATTTTTTAGTATCATTGTAAACTCTTTAGAAGAGTTTTTAAAACATTTTTACTTAACATTCTAGCTCATTTATATCCCATAATTTTCATAACCATTTCCTCCTGTGAGGCTGTTGCGTCCTCCAATGAAACATCATTTTGGACCTGAACTTCTGCAGGGTAATTCCTTAGTCACATAGTGGCTAATTCTGTAGGATTTATTAAATCACCCTACAGAACTTAACATAGTGAAGGTGATTCTTAACCAGAATATTGTTATTTTCAAGGCATCTATAACCCAGGAATCATAGGAAAATTATACTTGAGGATCAATTACTACCCACCCCACCCCCACCTTCATGTTTTAGAAAATTGAAGACAGAAATTATCAGAGGCCTGACTCTTCATGTCTCCCTGCATTTTTTTTTTTTTTTTTGAGACAGAGACTCATGCTGTTGCCCAGGCTGGAGTGCAATGATGTGACTTTGACTCACTGCAGCCTCAACCTCCTTGGCTCAAGTGATCCTCCCACCTTAATTTCTTGAGTAGCTAGGACTACAGGCATGTGCCACCACACCCAGCTAATTTTTGTATTATTTGTGGAGATGGAGTTTGGCCATGTTGCCCAAGCTAGTCTTGAACTCCTGGGCTCAACCATTCTGCCTGCTCGGCCTCCCAAAGTGCTGGGATTACAGGCGTGTGCTATCGTGTCCGGCCTTCAGGTCCCTTTTTAATACTTCGGAGAACTGCTGTCTAATAGAAATATGATGTGAACCACAAATGCAAGACTCAGATGTCAATTTTCTAGTTGCCATATATAAAAAGTAAAATAAAAGAGGAAACTAATTTTAATAATATACTGAATGCAATGTACTCCAAAGATTAGCATTTCGATCTGCAATCCATATAAAACTTACTTATGAGATATCTTATAGATCTTCTTATACTAGGTGTTAGAAATGGGTGTATGCATTCTGTACTTAACACATATCTCTGTTTAGTCTAGCTACATTTTAAGACTCAGTAGCTACATTTAGCTAGCGGTTACCATTTGGGACAACACAGCTGTAGAGAGAGAGAATAAGCAGTAGATAAGAAGATGGATTCAATCTGGAGTTTGAGCTAGCTCTGTGCTTATCTCTATGCTTCAGTTTATCTATCTATAAAATGGGAATAGTCATAGTAACTATTGAGTTGCTATAGACAGAGCTTGATGAGATAATCCCCAGAGACAGTGCTTGATGATGAGACAGTACAATCCCCTTGATGAGATAATCCCTGGAGAGAGTGCTCAATAAATGTCCTGTAAAGAAATGTTGAAAAAATGGCTGTGAACCCATCTGGACCTGGGCTTTTTTTTGGATAGTAGGCTCTTAATTGCTGCCTCAACTTCAGACCTTGTTATTAGTCTATTCAGGGTTTCGGCTTCTTCCTGGATTAGGCTTGGGAGGAGGCAAGTTTCCAGGAATTTATCCATTTCTTCCAGGTTTACTAGTTTATGCACATAGAGTTGTTTGTAATAATCTCTGATGATGGTTTGAATTTCTGTGGAATCTGTGGTGATATTCCCTTTATTGTTTTTTATTGCATCTATTTGGTTATTCTCTCTTTTCTTTTTTATTAGTCTGGCTAGTGGTCTGTCTATTTTGTTGATCTTTTCGAAAAACCAGCTCCTGGATTTATTGATTTTTTGAAGGGATATTTGTGTCTCTATCTCCTTCAGTTCTGCTCTGATCTTAGTTATATCTTGTCTTCTGCTAGGGTTTGAGTTTTTTTGATCTTGCTCCTCTAGCTCTTTCAATTTTGATAATAGGGTGTCAATTTTAGATCTCTCCTTGCTTCTCTTGTGGGCACTTATTGCTATATATTTTCCTCTAGAGACTGTTTTAAATGTGTCCCAGAGATTCTGGTATGTTGTGTCTTCGTTCTCGTTGGTTTCGAAGAACATCTTTATTTCTGCCTTCATTTCATTGTTTATCCAGTCAACATTCAAGAGCCAGTTGTTCAGTTTCCATGAAGCTGTGCGGTTCTGAGTTAGTTTCTGAATTCTGAGTTCTAATTTGCACTGTGGTCTGAGAGACTGTTACGATTTCTGTTCTTTTGCATTTGCTGAGGAGTGATTTACTTCCAATTATGTGGTCGATTTTAGAGTAGGTGTGATGTGGTGCTGAGAAGAATGTATATTCTGTGGATTTGGGGTGAAGAGTTCTGTAAATGTCTATTAGGTTTGCTTGTTCCAGGTCTGAGTTCAAGTCCTGGATATCCTTGTTAATTTTCTGTCTGGTTGATCTGTCTAAAAACCATCATTCTCAGCGAACTGACACAAGAACAGAAAATCAAACACCGCGTGTTCTCACTCATAGGCGGGTGTTGAACAACGAGAACACATGGACACAGGGAGGGGAGCACTACACACTGGGGTCTGTTGGTGGGAAATAGGGGAGGGGACAGCGGGAGGTGGGGAGTTGGGGAGAGATATCATGGGGAGAAATGCCAGATATAGGTGAAGGGAAGGAAGGCAGCAAATCACACTGCCACGTGTGTACCTATGCAACAATAATGCATGTTCTTCACATGTACCCCAAAACCTAAAATACAATAAAATAAAATAATAAAAAAAAAGAAAAAAGAAAAAATGTAGCTAGTGATCCTACTCTAACTTATCCAGTGACTTTTAGCATCCTATCATCTTCGCCTTTCATCTTGTCCTGTTTAGGGAAGAATGAATTATTTGGAAGCTAATCACTGCTCTCATGCTCTGGAGAAAGGGACTAGCACTTCACCCATAGCCTAAATGCCCAAAGCAATGTGGAATCAGGTACCTCTTTGTTATGTTTAATCTATGTTGATGAGAGCGCTTCTCCAGGACTCCTTTTGATTCTCCTCTAACAGAGGCCTACACTATTTCCTCCTGGCCTGTTGGATAATATGTTCTGATCTCCTCCAAGTGATGGATGGGAACGTAGAGGGAACCACAGGTTCTTAGTATGGCTACATACTCTACATACTCTGCCTGGTGGCTGTCATGGTAGTTTGCATGAGTTACTTAGTGGAGATTTAGGCCTATTCTACCTCTCTTCTCAACTTCTAATATTCCAGCATCAGCATGGAGCTGAAACAGAAATAACTGAAAAGAGAGTTTGGTAGAGATTTCTGAGCCAGAGAACTTGCTTCTCATGCTGGTCCATTTGTATGTGTCTCAGTGGTTCTGCCGTAGGCCGGGAGAGACCTACCAAGTGGAGGTGTGATGGAGAAGGCTCCCTTCAGTTCACCCTGGAGGTGGTTGGATTCCTTTAAGCAGGAGGACACTGGCCGCAACCCAAGTCCTTTCTACTTAGAAAATGTGACCAAGTCTCAAAGATAATGCTGTATTAAAGGCAGGCTGTCTTCAGGCACATTGCAGTTAGAAAACATACCTGCAACCTCTTGTTGAATTCTTGTCGGTTGCCACTTCTCTGTATTGGCTTTTGTGTCCTGAATACTGAGTGTTAGCTGACAGTATTTTTATATTGTGGGTGTGATCTGGACTGTTTTTAAGGGTGGCTATAATTAGAGAACAGCCAGCTATACCTGATTTTCATTTTATTCATATATTACTGTGATCTCTTTGTTTTCATTTAGTGCTGAAAACACCTACAAACTTATCTGCAGTCACGTGTGTCTTTTCCTCCTGCTCAGGTGGAAGAGGAATCCCATCCTGGCCAAAGCCCTCAGTCCCATTCCTGACCACCTCCTCCTTCCTTCACCCCATGGCTTGTCCCCTCTCTCCTCAGTCTTCACCTGATCGCTCTCACCTGGCTCCCTCACATCTGTTCTTACATCCACTCAGGTCCTTTCTGTCTTCTTGGACCCCACATCCTCTCCAGTTATTGCCTGATCTCTCTCTTTCCTGTCATAGCCTGATACTTGCAAGAACTAGTCTCACTTGCGACATCCCTGCCTCAACTCCCATGTACCCCTCAAGCCCTGTGATCTAGATTCCGCCCACCATCGCAATGGGACTGTTCTCCCCAGGTCAGCCATGTGCTTCTTCTGCTCTTTATTTCTCTTCTCCTGTGACCTCTCTCCATTGTTCGATGCTGTTGTCTATTCCCACCATCACCAAATTACTTTTTCCCTTTGGTTATGGCTTCACACTATCTGTGTGTGTGTATGCTCATCTAACTCTTCGGTTTACTAGGTCCTCTTCCTCTATGCATCCCTTGCATGGGTGCTATTTTCAGTCCTCTATTTTTCTTCTGCATTCACTCCCATGGCTTTAATGATGTTAAACAATGATAACTCCACTCCATGCTTTAACTCCAAGTCTTTCTTCTGACTTCCAACCCCTACTTCCGACTTTCTGCTAGACACTTTCATTCAGACATCCCAGCAGGCACCTCAAACTAAGCATGTCCAAAATGTAGTGAATCAGTATAGGGTGACCATATATTTTATTGTCCAAACTAGGTCAACTTTTGAGTGTGAAAAAGGGGCCCTGCTAGTAATTATGCCACAACAACAAGCTTAGACAGAAACTGTTCCGGGAAAATCAAGACAGGTGTCTAGGGCCAACTTGTCCCGTCCACACAGCAAGCACACTGCTCAGGCCATGGTGATAATACTTTTAGGGTACCATAAAAATAGTTTAATTTTGTTTAAAATCAGAAGAAAAATTAATATACTAATAATAAAGTAATAATGAATCCAGCCTGAATTATCTCTGTCTTATACAGAGATATGCAGTCATAAACTATAATTTTGATTTTTTTTAATGACGGTAGGGGCCCACAAAGGCCAGTGTGCTGGAGAAACCATGAAAATCATCATGTGGCCTTATGTGCGGCCACCCTAACATCCACTTTTCCAGATGTACCTTCTTTCGTGATTTCTTTATCTCACAGGCTGGCATCCTCACATTCACTCAGAAGACCCCACTCAGAAAACCTGGATATCATCCTTGAGTCCCCTCCACCCACTCCACTGACCAGAAGGATTACCTATGACTCGACAGTTCCCTAAGCTTCTGTTTCCATCTAGGAAGACTGTCCCATGTCTCTCTTTATCTTAGGTCAGTCAGAAAATCAAAGAAGCAGACTTTTGCCAAATGTTTTCTCCTTTTTCGTTTTCTTCCTTGAGTGCATTCCCCTTTTTTTCCTTTGTAACTTTCAGATGCTTTTATTGGCCAGCAACAAAGTGCTTAACTCTTCCCAATAGTCACCCCTGGCCTGCAGGCTCTTCTCCATGCAGGACCCAGTCTCCTCTCCCACCTGCTGTGAATTTGTTCTTGGGCTGTGAGGAGCATCTCTCAGCATTTCAAGATTCAGGTGATGGTGTTTCCTCTCTTTGTCAGAGCAGCCTCGTATTTTTCTAGATTATCCTTAATGCTTGATTTTAAGAAAAATTGCTCTGTAAGGAATGTTAATTTTAACTTCACTGCTACAAATAATGAGACTGAGAATTCCATACAGTGCCTGGACATTGCCTGGGTGGATGGTTTCTCAACACCCTCACGAAGCCCCATCTGCTCTCACATTTCATCTGATGAATTTCCATTTGTTCCATGGATTGGACTAATGAGGCAACACTAGGGGAGGAGGGTGTTTTTCCCAGAAAGACAGGGAAAGCCTTTTCCTTCCCAAAATATGCTTCCTGGATCACCACTGCTCTACAGGTCTAACTGATCATAACTTTTACATCATGCTCTTGAAATGTTCTGTTATTCACAAATGAGCATAGAACCAAAGAAAGGTTAAAAAGAAAATGCATGCATACAAACACATACCCCACATCTTGTGTTAGCAACAAATAACAATTTCCCAATTCTAGAACATTGAAGTTTTCCAAATACTATGAAACCTGATAGAAGAGTCCATAACATTAAGCATGAGAAATAAATCAGGTGCCTTTAGTCTGTTAAAAACCAGAAACATGTTGATGCCTACCAAAATAAAAGTCAATGGGCATAATGAAACCATTGGAAGGAATAGACCTTATTTGGAAACATGCTCATAGAAAGTCACAGAATTCCTTTGCAGCCTCATCTCATGACTTACTCTTCAACCAGCCTATTCCCTCTATGCTATGGCTCACTCAATTTTAAATATTTTTTCCACTCCTCAAACACAATGCATAGTTAACTGCATTTTCTTATAAAATTGTTTATTTTTAGAATGAAAATCAGGTCACTGTAGGAGGTTTCATATGCAAAACTCAGTGTCCATCATTCAATGTATTTGTCCCTGGAACACTGGCCTTTTGCCTCCTCCCCTTACCTCCACCCTCCTTTTAAGGATTCAGAAGCTACAAGAATTTCCTCAGGACTTCCACAGAGCTCAGGGCAGGGATGGAAAATATCTTTCAACCTGCATGGCAACCGTGATCAAGTCGGGGCACCGGTGTTAGAAAAACTAACGGGGGCTTCAGGATTCACTCCCAGTGTCTGCCATGGGCCATATGGGGGAATAAAGGCTCAAATGCCACTAAATGGTGGTCTCTGGGATAAGAACACCTGGATGAGATGATCCAAGGATTGGGAAAGAAACAAAACAAAATTGCCTTCTGAGATGTAAAGTTTAAAATCAACACTATTTGTATTGCATTTCATCTACATTGCCTCCGGGCTTAATCTGAAGCTGGCATGTCCTTCCAAGCACTTCACATGGAAGGGGCTGGCATGAGCTGAGAACTTGGCCTAAGGGTCCTATAGTTCTGAATGAGCTTGGATTCGGAGAGACTGATGCCACCAAATATGAAATTCCCAGTTTTTCTTTCTTCTAAGTTTTTTTAACATTCTCAAGTTAGGAGGTGCCTCATAATCAGTTCTACTTTTGATACAGCATTTTAATCTAAGAAGTTATTGTATTGATGCTACATTTTAGAATTAATGATTTCTCTGAATAGGAAAACTCTAATATGTACTCTACTTTTGCTATAAATTCACAAGCACACATTTATAACTGTAACTTGTATTCCACATAGTACCTATATTCATCTTTTTTAAGCTTTAATATTTTCTTCAAATATGAACATTTTACCATTCCCCATTTTTATATGCCTCACTCTCCCCTAAATATACCACAGGAGTTTCTCTTTCATACACCTCTATTGAAAAAAAGTATTCATTGAGTATTATATTCTATAGTTTGATTATAAAAGTAGTCTTCATTTTCTAAGTGTATTTTATAAGTATAATACAAAGTATATTAAAAGTTATAACATTAAATATGCTTTTAAAACTACCCATGTAAAAATTCTCTCAATTTGGAAGCATAGCCTACCCAGTGAGGATGTATTATTTTAAATTTAACTTAGTAAGTTGTCATTTTGGTGATCTTGTGATCTTCATAAAGTTCAGTCTTTTTATGAAAAATATTTCCACCCTGTGAACCAACAGAATCATAGCAATCAAGTTCAGAGACAGCAAAGCCGAAAACCAGATCTTGGATGATGGTAGCTCATGAAAGATAGGACCACTGAGAGAGCTGCCTGGCTCTTGTATCCTCTGTTAACTGCTAGTTTACCTTCTACTTGGCTATGGTGGAAGAAGGCGAGTCCTTTTCCAGACAGTTCCATCCCATCAGGGCATACCTTTCTGTACCCAAGGCAGGCTGATCAAGTGTTTGGGTACAGGGCATTCTCAGCTGAGTTTTATTAGGTGAAGTAAAAACTGCTTTTTTCTTAATTAAAGGGATGAGATGTGATGGTTTTTTAATCAGCTATATAATCTGTTCTGGAGCTCTTCTGGAAGCCTATGTTTCAAGGGTGCTGGCCTCCAGAAACCTGGAGTTGGGATTCCATTATGATAATATGATTGTATTCCACCTTATTATAGCATTATTGGTCAGTGAAGAAAATTTAAGTCACTACTACTGTATCAAGACTATTGTCTTGAGTGCTGTGGAATGATCCCAAAAGACCAAAAAGGACGCTCCTTCATTCTGCTGGTGAGGAGGAACGGCATAATGCTTAAGAATGTGCATGTTGGTGCCACACTGCCTGGGTTCAAATCTATTTCTGCCACTTTTAGTGGCTTAGGCCAAGTTACTTTACCTCCCAGGGCCTTGCTTCTGCTGTTTGTAACATGCAGTTTGTAGTGGTATCCTCCTCTCCCCCAGCTAGAGTTGCCATGGGGGTTAACTGCGTTAGAATATGCCATGCGTTTAGAAGAGTCTGGCACTTGCTAAGCGCAATTGAGTCTTTGCTATTATTATTATGTATGGGACTCAGAGAGACCCCACCTCCCCACACATACACACACACACACACACACACACACACACACACACACAGAGTCTGCAGAACTGATTTTTGATACACACAGAAAACCACCTGGGGATCTTAAAATGCAGATCTTGATCCACTGGATCTGGGGTGGTCTGAGGCTCTGCAGTTGCTGCCGGCTCATAGACCATGCTTTGAGTAGGAGGGATGGAGAGCAGATGTGTTTACAGAAAATATTAGCAAGAATGACAAATCAGTGTGGCTCTGGTTATAATCACTCCCTGTCTACTGGAAAGTTCCCAGAGCTGGTGGGGAGCTGAGAGGATGCAGGTCTGGCCCTGACTAGCTCACGTTATATCACTTAAGGCCCATCACTTAAGCACGTTGTATTTCATTTCTCCCATCTTCCAAATGGGGATAATAATACTTGCTCTACCTACTTCATGGGATTGTTGTAAGGGTCAAATGAGAAAATGTATGTGAAAGCTCTTTGAAAAATTAAAAGTGCTGCCCAATTGTAAAGGGATCAATAGTAGCAGAAGGAGGGTGGACTGGGGGACATTTGACTGGGAGTGAAGAGCTCCCCAGAAGAGTAAATTCTGAGCTGAGGTTTGAAGGAGGCTGGAGAGGTAGACTGGCTGTTATTCCAATGTAGCAGTAACTGCTAATAGAGGAAACAGCACAAAGACAGAAGCAAATACACCCAGGTGTGTGTCCATGCATTCAGAGAGCCAAAGCAAACTAGCATGCTTTCTCAGCAGAGGGTCCATTCCAAAGAATTAATGAGATATTAGATTTTATTTTAAGTAGCCAGAGAAAAAGAGCATAAAAGGGAAGGTAGAACATTTGATCTGAAATCTCAATAGAAGCCTTCTGAGTGGATGCAAAGACAATAGACAAATTATTTTACAAAGGACTTTCAATGCCACTCAATCAGCAAATATGTCCCTCACCACTTCTTGGGCACACAGCACAGAAGCAGCCTCCCAATGCCTGGCCACTAATTACTGTCTCCACCAGGCTTTGGTGCTCCCAGGAATTAGCTTGTGTCTGCAGCAAAGACTATTCCAAAATTGTATGAGAATCTCCAGCCTCATGTCTCTGCTGCTCCTGGTCATTTGCCTTCTTGGGTCATGGCTGGCTTCATGGCTGTACGATTTGTGCACGTGCTCAGGACCCCAAGCTCAGAAGGGCTCTGTGTTTAGTTCAATGCTCTGCTGTCACTGTCTTGAAGTGCTTGATGTCTTTGAACAAAGGACCCAGAACATTCATTTTGCACTGGGCCCCAGTGCTGGCTTCAGTTTCCCTCTTCTCCCTACCAGCTGCCCACTGCTGACCCTCCTGCCAACCTTTCCCCTTTGTCTTTCAGAACACCTTTCCATAAGGACCCCTCCCATCCATGGTTCTCATTGACTATGCATCAGTGTTACCTAAGGCACTTTAAATCATACTAACGTCTAAGTCCTACACCAGACAATTAGAGCAGAATTGCTGGGGCTGTGTATTTCTATGATGATGTGCATGTGATTCTAATGTGCACCCATTCAAGGTAGAGAAAAGCAGTCCTGTTTGTAGAAAGCTTCTTCCCTTCCTAGCTTTAAGCAAAACTTTGCTGTTCTCTGTAGACATGGCTCTCTGCAGTCCTTTCAAAAAGAGACTGTTCACTCATGTCCACCCTACACATGATGGCATCAGAAGGAGGTTGGGATCACCACATCCCTCAAAGGCCACTAACACACCATAACTCCTCCACTGTGTTCCTTTGAGAACCTTGCTCCTCTGTGATATGCCACATTTCTTGCCTCATTTCTGTCACTGAAGACACTGTTCTTTGGCCACCTCAACTCACCTCTGGCAGTCTTCACCTTCTCTGTGGATATGGTCATTTCTAACTGTTATCACCCGGAACTCTTTACTCCAAAGACCATATGCAGAGCCCAGGCTTATTCTGCATCATCTCTCAGTGCTATCTTTGCTCCTACCATATCTATTCTCCCACCCCAAATAAGAGAACATTCGCTTGCTTTGGTGAATAGGGAATGGATATATCTTTGGGGAGGCAATCATTCAATTCATTACACAAACTTGTGCAACTTTGCAGATTAGAGCCACAGAAAATCCATGGTCTCCAACCTCTTCAACTAGTCCTGTTACTTGCTCACAAAGAGCTCCTGTTCCAACTTCTTTCAATTGCCATCTAAAACATCACAACCACCCATCTCCAACTCAAGCCATTCCCACCTCTCTCATAGCAGATGAGCTGGTGTCCTTCATTCCTTAGAAAATTGAAGTCACTAGGTTGCTTCTCCATCACTTTCCTCCGTACACACTCATTCTCTTTTCTTCCAGCCCCAAAGATGATGTTTCCTTCCTCTTGTTCAAAACCAACTTACCATCTGAGCTCTCAGTTCATTTCCCACCTCTTTCGGCAAGCTTATTCCATTAGGAGTACCAACTTTCTCACATATATTTTCAACCTTTCTCTTTTAACTATCTCCTTCTCAGATTATAATAGGCTCTAATCTTTACCTCCTTAAAAAAAGAAAACAAAAACAACAAAAAATTTTACTCCATATTATCCTTTTCTGCTTTATAAATCAGAAGATTTCAAACTTTTTGACTTCATCTTAAAGCACAAAAGACATTTCACGTTGGTTATAATATTGATATTGTAAATGTTACATTGTCATCTGTATTACAGAGGACACATTGCAAATAATGTTTTTCCTTAATGTGTGCTAAGGACTCAGTTATTTCCTATCTTATTCCACTTTGTTCTATTATATATTTTACTATTCTATGTTTTGTAAATGCTGGATGCTACTCACAAACCTTCTTTCGCATTCTTCAAATAAACTACAACCTATAGTTTGAAAATAGTTGATGTAACCTGTTCGCTTATTTAAACACATTGTATATAAGTCTTCACTTCCTATGCATCTCAGCCCTCACTGAAACGCAGTCTCAATTCCCATTATTCCAATGGAACTGCTCATGCTAGGGCTTATTCATCCAAATAATATTTTAAGTACTTAGTACTTGTTAACATATTAACAAATCTAGTGGGCATCTTTCTCTTCTCTTCTTGATCCCTTTAAAGCATTTGGGATGACCAGCTTCACCGTCCTCTTGCAAAATATCTGTTTCTGTGGCCACCCAACAACTGTGAACTCTCTGGGTTCTTATCTCATCTAATTGAATGTTTCTCCTCGGTTTAACTCCTGGGCTCTTTTCTGCTGCAAGAGTAAACCGTTGTATTCCCCAGAATTGCAACTTTAAGTCATTGTTCTTCTAATCCACTCTTCCTGAGAGCTCATCCATTCTGTGGTTGAAGTATCACCTGCTTGTTGATTGTTTCTGTGTCTGTGTCCCTTTCTTGAGCATCTAGTGACATCAACATCACCATCAGAGTCCCATAGGCACTTTACACTTACTATGGCCAAACCAGAAATTTTTATTCCAGAAACATTTTTTTCCAGCAAAAATGCAGCAAGGAAAATCATGTTTTCTAGGAACCTGGCTTGGCAACAATTGACATATACTTTAGACTAGGGGTCCCCAACTCCCAGGCTGCAGACTGGTACAGGTCCATGGCCTGTTAGGAACTGGGATGCACAGCAGGAGATGAGAGGCAGGCAAGCAAACATTACTACCTGAGCTCTACTCCTGTCAGATCAGCAGTAGTATTAGATTCTCATAGGAGCATGAACCTTATTATGAACTGTGCATGCAAGGGATCTAGGCTGTGCACTCCTTCTGAGAATCTAATGCCTGATGATCTGAGGTGGGACAGCGTCATCCCAAAACCATCACCCACCTGCTGTATTAGTCTGTTCTCACATTACTATAAAGAACTATAAAGAGACTAGGTAATTTGTAAAGAAAAGAGGTTTAACTGACCCACAGTTCCACAGACTATACAGGAAGCATGACTATGGAGGCCTCAGGAAACTCACAATTGTGGCAGAAGGCAAAAGGGAAGCAGACAGTTCTTACATGGCAGGAGAAGGAGGAAGAGAGAGAGAAGGGAGAGATGCTACACACTTTCATAAACAATCAGATCTCTTGAGAACTCATCCTTACAAGAATAGCAAGGGGGAAATCTGCCCCCATGATCCAATCACCTCCCACCAGACCCGTCTTCCACATTGAGGATTATAATTCCACACGAGATTTGGGCAGGGACCCATCTTCCACATTGAGGATTATAATTCCACACGAGGTTTGGGCAGGGACCCGTCTTCCACATTGAGGATTATAATTCCACATGAGATTTGGGCAAGGGCATACACCTTAACCACATTACCATCCTCCTTGGTCGGTGGAAAAATTGTCTTCCACAAAACTGGTCTCTGGTAGCAAAAAGTTTGGGAACCGCTACTCTAGACCAGTAATTCTTAAATTTCTTAGCCCTGATAATGCCAAGAGTTCATACAGACCACCTTCTTCTATAATTTCCATTGCTGATGAGTGAATTTTAAGTTTATGTTACTATTTGTCAACCACGATAACAAATATTATTCCTAATTATTATAACACAGAACACGCTATGCAATTCTGAATTATTGTGTCATGCTCCAAGACAAAGTACAAACATTTTCATATTTCCAACATAAAATCCACTCAGAGTCCAACATTCCAACCGCCTGATTAAGGTCGATAAGTCCAGGCTGACACCTGCATTCCCGTTTAGTCTTGCAAATACCAGGGACCTCCCTTCCCAAGTGGCCCAGTTCTGTTTTGATAGATACTAAAGAAGGGCAAATTCATGAGTCTAGTCCATGGGAAAGGACAAGCTGGTCCATGCAAATAGGTCAATAAATTATGGATTTATTTGCACAGCAATAGAATCATCATAAAGATTACAGTGACCTAATAGGTTAATTTTTCTTTTTCTCTATTTTGGTTATCTTTCCCCCCTCAGGTGCAGAAAAATTTGAATCAGTGCCAATTTGTTTAATTGGATTTTTTAAATAACCACAAAAAATATCAAGTAGTCCTTTTAAGCTTTTTGAGTGAGCTCAACAAGGGCCAAATCAATTAAGCAAATTGCTTTAAAAAAATAACCTACTAACTCCAAACAAACCTCTTCACTATTTCAGAGATAGTCTATGCTGAGATTTATGCCCAGCACATTTTTCCAGTTGAATTACCAGCTTTTCAATACTAGGGATTTAAAAGGGAAATACTGACACAATCTCAGCCATGGTAGCAAAATGGTGCAACTTTAATCCAGCAGGGCTGTTTGGACAGCAGCTGTGGGACAAGGCAACAGTTCCCTGGCACTGACCAAGCCTGTGGCTGTCACCTGATTTGTTTGTGGCTTGGGTGGGGCACTCATGCTCAAAATGTCTGCACTCTGACTTACAAGACATTTTTCTCTCCTCTTTGGTTTTCTTACATAAATATATGTGAAATATGAAACACACCAAATGGGTGGGAGATTTAATGGTTTTCTTTTTCCCTTTGTCTGCCACCTCTCCTCTCACCTACCATTTAATAAACAGTAGCATAAGAGCTGTATTTTCTTTTGAGCAGTAATATGTAACCAGAACAAACAGAGGACATAGGAAAGGTGGAGCAAAGTTAGATATATAAGCAAGAAAACGTGAGTTATTGATTTTATTGACTGGTCTGTTAACTTCTGACATTGCAATAAAGTCTTATTTATTTGTATACGGAAGACTCAATTACATAGATACATATCATTTTAACAACTGGGTTATTTACAGGAGAATTGCAGCTTCATAAATAATATAGACCTGGAATTTCTCAAGCTGATGTTTATCTATTGTTACCTAAGAAAGTTATGATGGCTGCAAGTACACTTCAGTGTAAAGTCATTAGAACCGCGTTACAACAGGCTGGATGGTGGGACAGAGGAGAGGGGTTAAGGAAAGAGTGTACTAAGGGCAAGGATGCTCAGCCCAGTGAAGATACACAGCAGATACTCCTGGGCTAATAAGATCCAGGACAGCACCACTCAGCTGCCTTCTTCCTGCCATAACATGACAATCAGGAAAACTGTCAACGGAGACAGTTAGGTTCAAGCATCCAGGTCTTTAAATGTCTGTTTTAACTGTTTTTACAAACCCTGAAATACAGTGCCAATGACTTAGAACAGAAGTTTGTGAAGGATATGTCTAAGAATGAAGCCTATGTCTCAAAAAGAAAGTTTGGTAAGAATAGAACCAGGTATTTCCAACATCTTCTCTTGATGGGGTAGACATGTAGGGGAAGATTCTAGTGCTGCTCTGCATTCCCTGGAATTTCCTAGAGCCTTGTTCAGGTGATCTCCTGGAATAATTCCTTGTTTAACCATTAGTTTAATAGGTAGCTTCTTTGCTAGGTTATAGGCCCCAGAGGCTCAGGGAGCATATCTTGCCATCATTCAGAAAATATTTTTGGGAATGAGTAAATTGATTAAGTAATGAGAAGTGTGACAACTTGGTGTGTGTGTGTGTGTGTGTGTGTGTGTGTATAGTTTTGTTTTGTTTGCTTTTTGAGACCGGGTCTCACTCTGTTACCCAGGTTGGAGTGCAGTGGTGTAATAGCAGCTCACTACAAACTCCACCTCCTGGGTTCAAGCTATTCGCCCATCTCAGCCTCCCGAGTAGCTGGGATTACAGGTGCCCACCACCATGCCCAGCTAATTTTTCTATTTTCAGTAGAGACAGGATTTCACCATATTAGCCAGGCTGGTCTCAAACTCCTGACCTCAGGCAATCCGCCCACCTTGGCCTCCCAAAGTGCTGGGATTACAGGCATGAACCACCTCGCCTAGCTGGTATATTTTTTGTGTATTCCCAGCATGTTGCAAAATACGTTCCACCTGGCAAGAACTTAATAAATGTCATGTTAAATGAATAAATGAACAATTTTCAGATGAGGTGGCTAGAGATCATAGTCAATAGTGGACTTGGAACTCAGATTGGAATCTTGGAACTGGGAATCCCCAAGTATAACTCTCCTGCAGGGCAAGGACTGAGAGCTACTGGGAATGGAGTGCCGATAAATGACAGCGGCAAGAAAATAATCCAGCCTGGGCTCTGAGCAAGCGTTTGCAACTTGGTTAAGCATGCAGGCTGTCACTACCTCCCTGGTGGCTGTCTCCCTGGTGGCTGTCTCCCTGGTCTTTATTTATTTATTTAACCATTATCATTACAGTCCACCTATATCTACATGTGTGCTTATGCTCCACTTACAACCTGAGTTATTTTGGGGATGCACATTCAGACACCACCTCAGCCCTTGTATAGATTCCTCAGCACCAACCTAGCCATTTTTGCCCAAAGTCATCACTGCCAGACATTGCCCTGGAAAAAGATATCTTCCACACCAGAAATATAACTCCTTTCATTCTTCTTCCACTACTGCTTATACGGGACTGTGAAGATTTCTGTCCTGAGCTCTATGTCCCTTGTGTCTGAGCCCTGAGCAGTGCCTGTCATCTCCCCTCCCGCAGAGCCCTTGCAAATCACTAGGGGAGGTGCTGTCAGGGTCTGCTCCTTCCCAGGCTCTGTTTCTTCCCGTCCTGACACACCTGTGGGCTCAACCTTGCCCCCAGGCACTGACAATGCTTGAGGCTAATGCTCAGAATCTCAGTATCTTGTCAGATCAAACAGCTGTGACCCGGTTTCCCAGGCCTGCCTCCTGCTCCGTGTTCTGGAGTCCTGCTGGGTGACATGCCTACTAATGTGATTGCCAAGGTGGTCTCTTGTCTCCCTTCAAATATAAGGTACAATAAGAATGCTTACATTTATTGTGTGTTTACTATGTACCAGAAACTGCGATTATGCAATTTGTGTATGGGAATTAGTGCACTTCATCCTCACTCTATGAAGGAGGTAGCATTTTTGTTTCAATTTTACAGATGACAAAACTGAGCTAAGAAAGATTGCTGGAGGTCCCACTTCCAGTAAGTGGTGGAGACAGGCAATCTGCCTTCAGAGCCTGTGATCCTCGCCCTAAGGCTCTTACTAGATCCCTGCCTGGGGCTGGTGCTTAACCATTGACGGGTGTCCTGATGGAGGCTGTGTTTTGACTGCCTGCTCCACCCCAAACCCCAAACCCTGACCACTCCGTCTCCTGACTCAGCTGTCTGAGAGTAAGCACCAAAGTTGGTGGCAGCTGCTGGGCTTCGCTGAGTGATGGCATTAACAGGTCTTTACTGCCATCAGAGGGTAGGATGGACAGGAGACAGGACAGAGCAGAGGCATGCAGCTGTACTTGCAGTCTGCATGTCAGGGAGGGCCGCTGAAGGACCGGAGGAACTGCCAGCAACATTAGTTTGGAGGATTTGGGATTTGAGAGCTGCTACTTCTGGGGATGAGGCAGAGAAACCAAGCAAAGGTAACTGAAAGATGGGGTTTTTGAGCTGGTGGGGGGACTAGGGGAGGGACAGTGGGGGGTGGGGAGTTGGGGAGGGATAACATGGGGAGAAATGCCAGATATAGGTGACGGGGATGGAGGCAGCAAACCACATTGCCATTTATGTACCTATGCAACAATCCTGCATGTTCTTCACATGTACCCCAGACCCTAAAGTGCAATAAAATATATATATATATATAAAGATGAACATGAATGGAAATGTGAAATTAGGAGGAACCGAAGCTTTTGAGAAGAAAAAAAGCATTTGAGTTTTTTGGACTTGTGGGAGATGTGCTGTTTCAGAACACTGGATGTAAGCTCAGAGGAGATTTTAGACGTGGCCATTTAGATTTGAAATCCCCTCCTCCTCTAGTCTTCCTGCATTTTTTCCATATGCCCATTCTTACATATTGGCCACATGAGTCTTTGATTTTATAGGTTCCACTAATAAGTCCCCTTGTTAAAAGGCATCCTCCGTGGCCACAGTGATTTATTTAATGCTTCCCTCTTTCCTTCTTTATCACAATTGTGATTAAACAATTGTATGTCAATGTCACTTGTAAAAATAATTGATAATGACAGCCAACATTTGTTGAGTGTTTATTATGTTCCAGGTACTGAGCTGTGCTCTTTTTAGTCAGTAATCTCTTTAAATCTCACAATTATGATGCAGGTGTTATTATTATGTCCATTTTACAGTTGAAGAAACTAAAGATCAGAGAGGTTAAATAACTTATCCAAAATCACACAGGCAGTGCATGTGAAGCAGAAGAGAAAGCACAAGTACGGTCAGATTCCACACAGTTGTCAGAATCTTTTTTTATTTTTTGTTTTTTAAGACAGTCTCACTCTGTTGCTAGAGTGCAGTGGCACAATCTCAGCTCACTGTAACCCCATCTCCTGGGCTCAAGTGATTCTCATGCCTCAACCTCCCAAGTAGCTGGGATTACAGATGCATACCACCACTCCCGGCTAATTTTTGCATTTTTGGTAGAGACAAGGTTTCGCCATGTTGGCCAGGATGATCTCAGACTCCTGACATCAGGTCATCCACCCACCTCGGCCTCCCAAAGTGCTGGGATTACAGGCATGAGCCACCATGCCTGGCCAGAATCTAATTTTTAGAGACTCTTGTTATCTTCTTTTTATGGGTTCTGGTTACGGGATTATATGAATGATCTTCCTGAATTTTTCAGGATCTGATTTTCTAAAGTCTAGGCACGTCTGCCTCTGCCTCTGATTCACTTTCTTGCTAAACAAGCCATCTAGGTATATTTAGTCACATTATCCTAAGGATCCTACTATAGCAACTCCCTGGAGTTCAAAGACTCTGCTTCTTGAACTCCAGAGAGATGAAACTGTCAGGCCAACCAAAAATTTATCAGATATTCTGCTTTCAGCTGACACTTCCAAGAGAAGCTCTTCATTACCAAATGTATCTCCCTGTACATTTTATAATTAGCATTAGCATCATCCATACCTCTCACATGATTTGGGGTCCATCATATACCCTCAAAATGAAACTTGTGTTCTTTAACTGAGAAAGAGAAAATCAGCCCCTAACACCCAGGACCCAGCCTGTGCTCACAACTGGGGCCTTGGTATTGTCCCACTGAGCAAATTTCATAGAACATCAACATCAGACAAGGTCACAACATCAGACAAGGCCACTCTGACCAGGATGGGCCATGGCAAAACCAGGTTCACTCCATAATTATCCCTGAAGACAGACAAAAACACAACATTGTCCAAACCACAAAATGACCAAATAGTCACCCATCCTCACTAATATGAGTGGATACTGTTCTTTTATCAAATACAGTTTTTTGTTGTTACTGTTTGTTTGTTTGAAATGGAGTCTCAATCTGTGGCCAGGCTGGAGTGCAGTGGTGCGATCTCAGTTAACTGCAACCTCAACCTCCCGGGTTCAAGCAATTCTCCTGACTCAGCCTTCCAAGTAGCTAGGACTACAGGCACATGCCACTACGCCAGGCTAATTGTTTTGTATTTTTAGTAGAGATGGGGTTTCACCATGTTGGCCAGGATGTTCTTAATCTCTTGACCTCATGATCTGCCCGCCTCAGCCTCCCAAAGTGCTGGGAATACAGGCGTGAGCCACCACACTCAGCCAAATACAGTTTTAAATTGGCTTTATTTTTCCTACCTCCTTCAGAAGAATTGTTAAAGTATTCAGTCATAACACTGCCCCACTTTGAGAAAGCATCATCCAATTCAGAGTGAAGCTCCACTTTCTTGAACCCTTTCCAAAATCACCGAATGCAAACCCAAATCGTATCAATCATTCCTCCTACCCGCTTCCCACTGAGATGTTTCTATGGTGTATGTATGTATGTCATCATTTTTCCTCATCCAGGCTGGAGTGCAGTGGCATGATCATAGCTCATTGATGAAGCCCTGACCTCCCAGGCTCAGGTGTTTCTCCCACCTCAGCCTCCCGAGTAGCTGGGACTACAGGAACGTGCCACCATGCCCAGCTATTTTTTTTTTTTTTTTTGTATTTTTTGTAGAGATGGGTTTTTGCCATGTTGACTAGGCTGGTCTCATGCTCCTGAGCTCAAGCAGTCCTCCCACCTCGGCCTTCCAAAGTGTTGGGATTACAGGCGTGAGCCACTGCACCCAACCCTTCCTTTCAGTGAATCTATAAATCAGAATGTGCTCCACCACATGGTGGTCTGCTGTTGAAGTATGTTGACATACCTAAGTACTCCTCATGATACACATTGATACTTGCATATGATGGGCAGATTGTGTGCAATGCAGCTTGGGATGGAAAGAGCACAAGAACTTGACTCGCCTTAGGTTTGAATCCCACCTCTTCCTTTTCCTCCTCCTCCTTCTGTAAAAAAAAAAAAAAGAAAGAAAGAAAAGGTTTGAGTCAGATACTTGAATTTTCTAAACCTTATTTCTAATATTCTAATATCATTGGGGTTGTTATGAAGATTAAATGAGATCACAGATGCAGAATTTTCTAGGTAGAATATTGCCAGATTCTAGGCTGATGCTCAAGGACTGGGTGTTTCTTTCCCTGATCCCTTCTTGATTGAGTCAACTTCTTTTTTTTGTTGTTTTTTAATTAATTAAATTTTTTTGAGATGAGTCTCGCTCTGTTGCTCAGGCTGGAGTGCAGTGGTGCGATCTCAGCTCACTGCCATCTCTGCCTCCCGGGTTCAAATGATTCTCCTGCCTCAGCCTCCTGAGTAGCTGGGACTACGGGAACACACCACCATGCCCCACTAGTTTTTGTATTTTTAGTAGAGACAGGATTTCACCATGTTGGTCAGGCTGGTCTCAAACTCCTGACCTCATGATCCACCTGCCTTGGCCTCCCAAAGTGCTAGGATTACAGGTGTAAGCCACCATGCCCAGCCGAGTCAACTTCTATAAGGCATTTTATCCAACTGCCATACTACAGCAATATATTTTAACCGACCAAACCTTAAGGATCTTAGAAATTGTACATCAAAATCTCCAGTTTATTCAACTTCCTATTGTCTGTGCCATAACTCACTGATATATAAAGGCCAATGAGTAAGGAGTACTAATGTATTTTATTCATTCTAAGATACACAGCCTCTTTGCCCACATTTTAATGAGACATCTTAAAAGGAAGATTTGTGAATGCAAATTGGTATGTGTCTTATAATCAGTGGCGTGTCATGGTTTAACTGGCAGCTTTGTTTCTTTGTGGAACATAAAATATCTATGAGTGTTACATCAATAGCATCTTAGATTGAATAAAATATAACATCTTTTATAAATTATTGGATACTTTTTTTATTATTATTTCACCTTTTCCCCATTGTATCTAGGGGTTTTGTCTGTGTCTTATTTTAATTCTGACCCTAAAGTTCTAAAATCAAATGTAAACTCAAGAAGTAAATTTTTTAAGTATTTGGGCTAAAGACCTGTAAGTTATAATCAGAGTCCAAGTCATGTTTAGTAGGGATATTTATAAGATGAGCTCTGACACAGATCCAAAAACAAGTTGATACAACAAATGGAAATTGCTACGCAATTGATACTATTGTGTAATGGTGTTAAAATAATGATAAAAATAATCTGAATAAGTTCTGTGAAGGTTTTGTTCTATTTGCCTTTAAGTGGAACATCATCTTCAGAACAAGAAGACAACAAAATAATGCTTTGCTAAGAGGATAAAAGAATATGACCTAAGTCTATTAGTAATATAACACTCTGTGAATGCACTCAAGTTAATAGCATCTTTAAGCAATAGATACTTTTTCAATTACATTAATGCGAAGAAATAAATAGACTAAGTGAGAGTAAAGTGGTCAGAGACACATGAATTGGACTAGTTGCTTGGCTGTTTGGTTATTTATAACCAACTCTTGGGAAGAAAAAAAAACATCTTCAACAATCTCTTGATGGGACATCGATTTGAATTTTCATAACTTAGATCTACTTAATCTTCATAGGAATGCAATATTTTGTTACCCCATCTTTGGAGAAGGTTTGAAACTCTTGGTAATTTGTTTGTAATGAGTTGTGTGACATCTTTTTCTTCCTGATCAATCTTTTGTTGTACTGTCATGGAAGCTTTATTACCATAAGGGGTTGCTGACTAGGTGTGATGCTACAATTTCATGCAATGTAATTCCTCTAGGGGCATTTCCTTCCTGTCCTTTACTGAGTTCTAAATGACCCTCTTTTCACTGATTTTGAGTTGCACACAAGAGTGATTGCAAATGCTACCCTTTTGGAGTATCCGTGTAAAACTGCTGTTTTATTTCTGCTTTAAGGGATTTAAAATGTTCAATCCCCTTATTTAAAGTGGTGCTTTGGCTACTTTTGTAAAGAATGTGGTGTTCTGAGAGCAAATAACTGAAATGGATAGGCCACACTCTTATCTTCATGGACCCTCACAAATGGAAAAGTAAAGATATGGATATGGAAAGAGAAAGTGGTCAGGAAAATTGCCATAAATAACAGAGCAATGATATCGGGCTACATTTGGCACCAGTTTTGTTGTGTTTTAAAAAGGATAAATATGCTTCCCTTTAAGAGAATACAAGAGCAGCTCTTCCTGCTGTGAACCTCTTCCTTGGGCATCCTCCCAGCAGGTTGCATGGGGTGAGAAGTGGCCCAGGTTATTACTGTGATTGAGGGCATTCCTCCAGCACATTTTCTTTCTCCACATTCTCACGCCTCCCCCTTGACTTTTGTGGGATAGGATTTAAGAGTCTACTGCAAATGTCTGATACAAGTTAGGAGTTGTAGGTGCATTCCTGATTTTAGAACTACCCAAATAAAAAGGAAAGGAAGTGGGGAAGAAGGAAGGAAAGAAAAAGAAAGGAAACAAGAAAGGGAGAAGGGAAAGAGAGAAGGATGGAGCGAGGCAGAGAGGGAGGAAGGCAAAAGAGAAAGGGAAAGAATTACAAACTCAAACCCAGTGCTTCTTGCACCTTACCACGGGTGTGCATCACCTGGGGGCTTTTTTATAATGCAGATTCTGATTCGGTGGGCCTGAGACCTGGGTGGACTGGGGCCTGAGCATCCGTCTTTCTCAGAAGGTCCCAGGGGATGCCAATGCTGCTGGCCCAAGGTTCACACCTTGACTACAGAGACCCTACACTAAGAATGCAGCTGTCACTTAGCTTATTATTAACATTATTTTAAAGATGGTTGTTGGGGGATGCTTATTTCGTAGGAATTTAGTCAAGTTTCCCTGAGAAAAAGTGGGGCACAGGAAAAGGATGTCTCTGGTGGGACCCACTCTTCCCCTCCCACCACTTCTCTGCCATTTCCCCTCCTCCATCCACCATACTGGGAACCTAAGTGCTCTGGGGCCAGGTTCCATAGATGCAGAGGAAAATATCTGAAAAAAGCAATTTCTATTACGATATTGATGATTTATTGTGGTCTGTCTTTTTGAACTATTTGCTTTTCATGTATAATGTAGTGTAGTCTTCATGTCAGATCGAATTGGATTCTGATTCCAACTCTATCACTCACTAACTGTGACCGCAGGTGAATTGTTTAACTTGTCTAGACCTTAGTTTCCACATCAGCAAAATGGGAATGATGGTCCTAATTACACAGAAATTCTGTGAAGATTTAATGAGAAAACAGATACAAAATACTGAGTATAGTGGCTGGCACATGTTAAGTATTGAGTCAGTGGCCGCTATTATAAAATATTTGAGCAGTAGCGTAGCCTAATTGGATAAAGACTCGGTCCTTCCATCAATGAGAAAGCCCGGTCACACTCATCTCTCTGCACTTCCTCATCATGCTGGACAGGCAGTCAGTTAATATCTATTTTTTTAGACAGTTTATACAGTTTCATTTCCTGTATAAATAAATGGAATAATCATAAACACCTAATAGGCTTATTGTAAGAGTTTATGAAATAATATATACAAAGTAATTAGTGTATGACCTGGTACATAGAAATATGTATATATGAAAGAAATTACATTACTATCTCTTAAATATAAGGGTTGAGGGAAGAAAGGAATTATTTATTCAAGAGAAGTTTGAATAAAGAGGAGCATTGGCCACACATTCCTGTGCCTAGAAGAACAAAGCAGTGAGCATGCTGTGATTTCTCAAATCCTACCTCGCTAACACAAAACACTTGGAACTCCCAAATGCTCCAAACAGACCAGTGTCCATCTACGGCCAGTCACTGGTCAAAAGGAAAGTGAAAAAGAAAGCACAATGATGTGAGTTTTTCATTAGGCTGAAATTCTTCATTTCAAAGGATTGTCTTTAGGTCGGGAACACATCCTTTGGGGTGGGAGAAGGGCATTAAAATACCTTGTTTGATCATGATAGTGCATGGCAATTAAATTTTTTTCTTGGCAAAATTAAATTTCAAGTTCCATATTCCTATTGACCCAATTATTAATGTTCTCATTTAATATGACTGCCCTGTGAAAATTCAAAGTCTGAGGGAGTCCACAGTCTATGATGATCTAATCACCTGCCCTTTGCAGTCACAAATGCAGCTACTGCCAATGAGGAACCACTGTTTTCTGTGTTGAAGGTCTCTGAGATCTTGTACTGTGCGAATTATCAGAAGTGACTGCACCCAAAGGCCATCATTTCCAATTGAAATAATGGTTTATTCTGTTGTAACTCATGCTTAAATCATATTCTGCATGACAGATTAGTAGCCTCCTAGCCGCTGAAGGGTTGTGCAGAGTTCAGACCTCTGGAAGGCATCTGGGATCTTGGAGAAGAGGGGAATGAGATATCACTGTAGTTCCCAGGATAACTGTGGTCTGAGCCAAGAGTGTGGACTCATGTCACCATGACACAGTGATCTCTGTTCCATCCTCATCTCCTCTTCAGGCTTCAGTTTCCAGGTATCCATGTGGGGCCACTTGGCTAATAGTCTCAATATGTAAAAACAGTTCAAAATCTTATTAAGACGGTGTCAGATGGGGAAGTCCTGTAGGTCTGTAAGGTTGCAGAGAGAGCCTTGCAGATGTTAGAACACAAATCAGAATGTTTTAGAAGTGGGCTGGAGTGGGTGGGATTTGCAGAAAGAACTGCTGTGTTCTCTGGCCTTGCCTTTCCAGACCACAGTACTGTAACACAGGTGTTAGGTAAGAAAACATGGACGAGCTCCACTCACCTCGCCCACAGCTCCTCGCTCCCAAAATGTTCTTTTGTCTCTCTCTTCACCTAAGCTAGTCCCACAATTTCAAAGATTATTTAATAGCTTTTGCCATTTTTCAAGCACATTTAAAGCCAGCTCTTAATAATTCTTGCCTGTTTTACTATGAGTGGGTGAACTGAAAACAATTTAAAACTAGGTCAATCACACCACCTTGAAGAATCTAGATCTTGCCCCCTTGCCGTTAAGCCCCACGATGATTTGGCGACCAGCCAGGAGAGAAAATCTGTGTTGTTAGTGAAAGCAAAACACTGTTACAAAGGTAGATCTACAGCTGAAGAAAGGCACTGATACCTTTCAAATGCTTCCTCTTTTGAACAATTCATATCTTGTCTTTCTATTCTCAGTGTAGCTAATGAGTTAGAAAACAAAATCATATTTTGTCTTAATTTCCCACCAAATGATATGTTTATGAGGTCATTCACAAGGACCTGTAATAGACATGTTGATGATTTGTATGTTCGATTTCTTGTTGGGGAAAAACAGCCATATTTAAATTCCTGTAGATATAAGCATTCCTTTTTTGGGGGGACAGAGTCTCGCACTGTCGCCCAGGCTGGAGTGCAGTGGTGCAATCTTGGCTTACTGAACCTCTGCCTACTGGGTTCAAGCGATTCTCCTGCCCTAACCTCCAGAGTAGCTGGGATCACAGGCACCCGCCACCACGCCCAGCTAATTTTTTTTTTAGTAGAGACGGAGTTTCACTATGTTGGTCAGGCTGATCTCAAACTCCTGATGGTGTGATCTGCCCACCTTGGCCTCCCAAAGTGCTAGGATAACGGGTGTGAGCCAAGGTGCCCAGCCACTATAAGCATTCTTAACAATTTGCACTAATTTGGGCCGGGCATGGTGGCTCAAGCCTGTAGTCCAGCACTTTGGGAGGCCAAGACAGGCAGATCACCCAAGGTCAAGAGTTCGAGACCAGACTGACCAACATGGCAAAACCCTGTCTCTACTAAAAACACAAAAATTAGCCAGGCGTGGTGATACATACCTCTAATTCCAGCTACTAGGGAGGCTGAGGCAGGAGAATGGCTTGAACCCAGGAGATAGAGGTTGTAGTGAGCCGAGATCATGCCACTGCACAGCTGGGGCTACAGAGCGAGATCCCATCTCAAGAAAGAAAAAAAGAATTTGCACTAATTTAGAAGTGATTTTCCTGAAGCACGTGTAAGTATAGGGACAATTTTCAAAATTTGAGACTCCTTTCTGGGGTTTCTTGAAAGAAAACTAGTAACCCAATATTGTATGAAAACTGAGTCGGTGGAATCTGGCAGCAAGCTGTGGGCAGGGCTCCTTTCACAGGCAGGTGACGGCTGCAGTCCCACAGAGCCCCACACCCAGCAGAACCCCACGGCTGGGATTTAATGCCCTGAGGTCACCATCCTGAATTTCTTCAGAATTTGTCTGTGAATGTGTGGGAAAGCCCAATGGGACATCCAAGCGTGTGGAAGGATGAAAGGGGCTTAGAGCCTCCACACCTCCCCAGGAGAGGACAGGCTCCGGCTACCCACTTCCTGCCCCTGGTGGCCCTGGAAGCCTGAGTGTGGCTGTCATGTGCTCCACTCTGCCCTCCTCAGGGCGCTTGGGCTCAGGTGAGGAGAAGGTCATATACTCAGTCATATGCTCAGGGTGCAACTCATCAAGGGTCTTCCTGCCCAACCTCGATCCAGGTCTCCAACACCTCCCAGCCGGGAGGTTACAATCCCTTGGGTTCTCCCATCTGTGATAGGTTGGGGTGATGCCTTGGGGAAAGAGAGATTGATTTCCCAGCTCCAGGCCAGGACCTTTGTTCTCTGAAAGAACTTATACTCTTGTAGAGATAGCAGTACTCAAGGGATAATCTCTACCCGCAGAGTTCTCCAACTGCCTCAGGTATGTCATGGAATTTTGCTAAAATACATTTGATGAGTATCCCTTTTTTTCATGTCTCTCTGAGAAAAAGTATTTACAGAAATTGAGACCTTTATTGGCCTGGATATCACAGAAGTAGCTCTGCTTTTATTAGATAGATGTGAAAACAAATGATAAAAAATTGTTGGAGGCAGACTGAAGGGATATTTAGTTAATTTGGGGGGAAAAAGGTCATTAAGGTCTTCTATAGCACAGACTAAATCTACATATAAAAAGGAAGCAATTACTGAGGAATTTTGGCAGATGCTACAAAAACATCTTCAGTCCAAATAAGAGATTTGTAGGGTTTCTTTTTGTGTTTTAGCTAAATATCCCAAATCTCCCTTTGGCTTTTCATGTATAGATGCAGCCTTAAAATAAAGATTTAGAACCACTTAGGACCAAGACCCCTCACCCGAAGAAAGCTGGACTTCCCTCTATTGGAGCCAGATAAGTCACTAGCTAGAAGAATAAAGGAATGTATTTTTCATATTAACCTAATCACACAGTCTCAGTTCTCCAGGCCTCAATGGATGAATTTATAAGCACTTGAGAATGTCATTTGCAAAAACACACAAACCCTTATGTGGATTAATGAATGTTTGATTTTCAAGCATGACTTGTAGAATCAGCTTTAGAGTCTCAAATTCTACTGGGGGTCTGTATAGTGTTCTGTACATAAATACCTGTGTGGCCAGTATCATAAAGAAATCCTAACTGGCAATAAAAAGTGACGAACAGTGACAGTGGCTCAGCAGAGATTTTTATAGACACCTCCACTCCCTCCTTGGTATTTAGTAATCTTGAAAAAATTGAAAGAAAGAGAAGTTTAATTTAGAGGGAACTTCTTCTCTGCTTAGCTGGGGTTCACTTGCCCAACATGAAATAATAATGCATTCAACTGTCTGTCTTAGAATAAGTAAGCTTTGCGTCACCTCCTTCACTGGTGGAAACTGTACACAGTGGGTGAGAAAGGTGTGAATACCAGAGAAACCTGAGGGATCTCTGTGACTTTCATGTGATTATGTTTGTGCTAGTGCAGAGAGCACAGAAACCCAAACTCTCCATCTGAAGAACCCAATTCATAAAAAATGCATTGGTCATTAACCAGGGAATCTTAAGCACTGTACTTTGGAGGGACTGCCAGCACACAGGAGGAAGTGAAGCTGCTTTGCCCGGGATGAGCAATTTATATTTGCAATTCTGTTCCTTTCTCAAACTGCCCTGGTCATCATAGCCTCATTGCAAAGGGTAAGGCTCCAGAAAGGAGCATATATTCTCGAGATTAAAAATACTATATTTGTTTCTTAAAATGACTTACTTGGAAGAGTCAACTCCAAAAAGAGGGAATAATTCAAAACTGTGCAAGAGGGAACATCTGTTTTACTTTTAGTATAGCTAAGAGATGCTAAGCCTGGTTTCCCTTGGTCAATGAAAATCTGTCATACTAAATTAAAAAAAAATAATTTGTAAAATAAAAATGAACTTGCTATGAGGAGCGCGGCGACAGTCATCGGTGATGGTTGTTTAGGAACTTGGCTTGAGCTGGGTGGAGAGAGTGGAGTGCGGGAGACTCAGTCTCCAGAAGGGCACTGAAGAAAGGCTTATGATGCTCAGGCGGTCACCCTTCTCAGCTCTGTGGGTCACAGTCTCTCCAGAGCAGAGGAATCTGCAAGCAACCCTATGGGTTTCAGATGTAAGATCAACCCTGCGACCAATGCTGTTGAGTGAACAAATAACCTTTTGACAACCAGGTCTTATAATGATTAATAATAAGTTGCATCCAAGTGTACCATCCAAACTCCGAATCAGTCTTTTGATGTCTTCACCATTTATGACCTATCCTTTCCAAAATACATTCAAGTCAGGGTTTCTTGTATTTGCAGAGAATTAACTCCTATTATATAGCTATTTTAAATTTTATATTATAACCCCTTTAAAATCAGTTATTATACTTTTAAGATTACCTGTGAACAAATCATAATTACAAAAGAGATGTATCTGAGATGATTCCTCCTCTTGCTAAGCTAGAAGTCAATCAGCAGTATGATACAAGAATGGTCCAGATAAAGAAACTTGGAAGGCCAAGGGGATTATACTACCTGCCGACCCATCTGCCATTCAAAAAATTGATTGCATATGGCAGTCTCAGTGCAAAGGAGATTCAGCCTTGACTGGGCAACATCTAAGCCACTGCTGGCTCCCTGTAGTCTTTAGTCACAGGTAGAGTTTCACAAAACATTCATGTGAGCTACTCTTTAAATGCTCTGTCAGTGGCGTCATGAGGGATATCAACCTCTGTATTCAAGAAGCTTCACAAATGATTCACAGGCCTGGATGAGAACCACTGGTATAAGCTACCATCTGTGTGACAATCTGGAACCTCTTTGCCACTATCTTTGTGCCATATTGCCTGCTTATGCTACCATGAATTAAAGGAAGCACTATATATGTAAACATTTTGCTTCATAGGCTCTTCAAGATCCAACTAGTTAGTTCAGTTCCAGTCATCCAATGATACCAAGGACAGAGTTAGGGTCAGTGCACAGTGGCCACCTTTAGCCAGTGTGCAAGAGCGTGTGAGCTGCACACAAAGGGACAGAGCAACAGGAATATGAATTGAGTTGACTTGGGGCAGGTCATCATTATAGACAAATTAAATAATATTAACTATTATTAGATTAAATACAATTTAGGCTGGGCATTGTGGCTCATGCCTAAAATCGCAGCACTTTGGGAGGCCAATGCGGGAGGATCACTTGAGGCCAGGAGTTCAAGACCAATATGGGCAATGGAATGATATGCTATCCATACCAAAAAAATTGGCTGAGTGTAGTGGCTTGCTCCTGTAGTCTCAGCTACTCAGGAAGAGGCTGAAGCAGAAGGATTGCTTAAGCCCAGGAGATCAAGGCTTCTGTGAGCAATAATCACACCACTGCACTCTAGCTGGGGATACAGAGTAAGATACTGTATCTTTTAAAAAAAATTAATTTTTTATTAAATAATAATAATCAAGAGAAATAGCAGTTATATGACAAGCATGCATAATTTCAAGACAGTTACATATATATTAGCTCATTTAATCCTCACAACAGCAATGCCGTGAGGGGGTACTATTATCATCCCTGACTTTTACAAGGTGATGCGTGAAGTTGCAAAACACACCAGAGTTCACTTTCTCAGTTAAGTGGTAATGCTAACTTTAAACCCAAGCAGAGTTTACATTTTTTTAGAGTCCTTTGTTTTAACCCTTACAGCAAACTTCTTTTAATATCTAAACTGGAATTGAGGTAGAATTTGCCAATAAGCTAATAATTTCGAGATATTTTGAAGGTTTATGTTAAATAGCAGTGAGTAGTCAAGTGGATGCCAGTACCTATCTTAAAGGAATTATACCACTGCTCAATTAAAAGCCAACCCCCTATTTCTATTGAGTGAATATTCACAAAATGTGAATGAAATGACAGCATAAAGTGATGAACCAGCAGCACAGCCCCTGACCCACAGAGCTCGTAGTTGCTGCCTCAAAAGCACAAGCTGTTAACTTCAGAACAGATGGAATTCCTTGGTCTCCAGAGATGTAACGTGTTTCCTAAGCTCCTGGTCAGGAGAAAACTACCCAACCCATTCAAGTTTGTGTTTTCATATCTGTGCCCACGAAAATATCCAACCTCAAATTCTCTGCGAACGTTCAGCTAAGTGTTGCTTCAAATCTCTCTGAAACCCTTAGCCAATGTCATTTATTCATTCTGACTGCCTGATTCCCCCTCTGGCTCTGAGAAGGCCCCTGATTCCAGAGCTGCCTTCCAACCAGACGGATTAGTTTATGGTCCTACAAGGTTATGTGTGATACATGTGTTTGGGGAAAATGGAGATGCACATTAAGAAGAAACATTACTTTTGGATCCAGGCAGGAGAGCATACATAATCTCCTCTAGAGCCTGTGAAAGACTTCATTTTACACATTAAATTGTGTGGAATTGCCCTGGACTACACTGAACGTGGTTTTTGAGAATAACCAGCCTCAGAACAAGCTGCTGAGCACCAGCTAGGCCTCCAAGCAACAAAGAATAAATGTAAGCAAATGTAATCTGTGTAAAGTTGAGGGGAACAAATGCACAATCTTGTTGACACTGTGCCTGTGTGAGACCAATCCTAAACGTTACAATGGCATGCATTAGAAACAGAGTCAAAAAGTGGCCTTGGTATGCATGAAAGAAACATGAGACAGAAGGGCCTGACGTGGCACGGAAATGTTTAAGCATGAAGGTATTCATTTTCTAATTGTTTAAAAGGGCTTTTCCATTTTTCTGTGCATTGTAAAAACTCTCTTTTCATAGTCTGGCATAAAAACCCATGCCTGGCAAGTATGGGAAAACAACCAAATTTTTTTTAAACTGTGCATTTTTAGCCATTTGAGAATTTACCTAATCTGAATATTTGACCAAAAGCAACACTTTAACACCTCACAAGCTCTTTGAAGTATATAAGGTTCTGCTGAGAATTTTAGGGCAAAATTGGACTTGGGTATATAAGAAAGAACAGAGACTTGTAAGATTTGCACTGCCCAAGACATCTCCCAGCTTAAACTGCTGTGCTTTTAAGTATAATAAGTAAATCACATATAAAAAATTTAGAAGAAATCTTCTGCACATTATGGGGAAATGGTTGGCATCTTATGATGGGTCATCTTACCCTTGTTATTAAATGACAGCAATCATTAAAATGCCAAACATATTTTGACAGAATTTACTTTATAAAATGTCAGCAAGTCTGTGTTTTTATTAGTTTGTTCCAAATCAATTTAGAAATTTCAATAGAATGCTTGTAAGTATTCCCCAAGCAATGTCCGTTCCTGACTTTCTGCACAAAAAAATATTACAAATTAATCAGATTTTCAGATTTCTGCATAATGGCTTTGCACGTTTATTGCTTAATCCTATTATAAAATGCTGTTATGATTGACACATCGCGGTGGAGATAGAAGTCAATTGAATAATATGTAGCAGTCAATTTTATTTGTAGCTTAATGTGCTGAAGTATTTTTTGCCGTTTCTATTATTTATAAGTCTGTCCCTTTGGAGAATATATAGAAGAATTTGTTTTAAATGAGCCAATAATACCTTCTTTAAAATTTATAAGTGTGACACAGTCATATCTTTCTTTCTGGGTTTTCCATGGCATGCTGGTAAACAGGGTTTGAATTGTCTTCCACTTGTTATTCATAGGACAAACATCAGGAAAGAGGATCTTGTTAAGGTTTGCTTGGAATTGGATTTCAACCACCCATTAGAAAACTCCAAGGAAACAAAAGCTACCAAGTAGAAATTCTCAAAAATTGGGACTGGTTTTATTTGTTTGTTTGTGTATTTATTGTTTCTGCCACTATCTTACCTGCTACGATTTGTCCTGAAACAAAGCACAGAAACACACACAGAGAAATGATCATGTTAAAAGGGTTTGAAGGATTTGCTTTTGGGTGGAATTTCATTTTCTCTGCTCTGATGTCCAATAGGATTCCAGTAAAGGAAGCAAGTTGTGTTCTGTGCTTAGCATAGTGGAACTCCCTGTTGCTCTTGTGGGATTCCTACTGTTTCAATTAGCACCTGGGACACTTGCTTAGGGAGAGCCATATTCTTTTTAGGACATTGTGTAAGGTTATATGGAAAAAGCCTTTGTTTTCAGGAAAGTGATGTCATAAGATTCAGAGTTCAAAGAGCATGGAAGAAGGCCACAGGAGTATGAAGGAGATGGGGAAAGCCATATTAGGGGAAAATATTGATGGGCTTGGTCATATCTTGGATCACACTTCAATTTTAGAAAATTTAGATTAGCTATGGCTCACCTGTACTTAAAGGGTGCAGTTCCCCACACATATGATACACTGGCATACTCTATGCAAACAGGTTTAACGTAAGTTTAGTGAAACTGATGATTGTTCTACATTCCCTGCCATTCTATTCTTCTACCTCTCGATGAACTTGGCCATCCTGAATGTCTCTCACCATCATTTATACAGTTCATAAGTGATTTGAGCACTGGAGATATTGATAAACCACTCTGTCATATCATCTATGCCTTAATGTTATGTTACATTACAGGAAAATGGGGTCGTGTGCAGTTCCCAGGCTGGATCTTATATTAAGGGAGCATTTCTCTTTTTGAATTCTAGGGGCCAGAGGAAACCCAGCACTATCAGACCCAGGCACTCCTGACCAACACCAGGCCAGTCAGACCCACCCCGCATTTCCAGTTGGGCCACAGGTCAGTATCTCTCAACTGCTTTCCATTAGACTGCATTTAGGATGGTTTAACCATATAAATAACCAAATAAATAATAATGGGTTAAATCCAATTAACTCCAACAGAGCAAAGATGGTAATAAATTTTCATATGAAAAGCTGTATGACTACATTACTTATTAAATACCATCAAGAAAATATGTGTTTGCAAAACTCCTCTCTCTTCTTAAAGGAAAGGTTGGCTTTAATCATGTGGAAACACTTTTTTTTTTTTTTACTTAAAACCCACTACAATTGTGCTGTTGGTTACCATGCAGTTTTCTGGAAAGTAAAACTTTAATGACTGGAGTGTGAAGAAAATTAAGTTATTTCAACCTTACTATAGCCATTTTTGAAATACAAGATGTGATTTAATATAAAAAAGTTAATGCAATTTTAATGCAAGTTCAGCTTATTGGGTTTGACAATACTGTACATCACACATAGCTCTTGCATTAATAAAGAAATACAATCATTATTTTTTAAAGTCCAATATTTGTTTTTTGCAGCCTGGTGTGGGCTATATGGAGATGTAGAACACAATTATAAAAGGCTGGGCTTTTTTTCCTTTTTACCTCTGTCATTTAGTGTGAAGCTTTCAGCGTTCATCCTGCTTTTATGGAAAGAGAAGCTGATACTAGGGCCTTTCTCTCCCTTTTGCTGTCATTGTTGCTCCTGGAAGTTGATTGCTTTCAGCACATTGAGGGCTCACCCAAGTTTAGAGTGAGGGTTGGTTTTGACGTTCTTATTCCACTTGCCACCAAGTCTCCCTATGGCCTCAGTTCCCATAGTCCATCTCAGAGCACAGATAACTCTGTGCCCGTGGACAGAAAGCCTGGGGAAATGTCTGCTGCCTTATGGAAGCCTAGAGAGTTTTCCTGGGACTCTCAGGAACAGGATTTTTGGTGTCATATGCTTTATAATTTTATGCTTATAATATCGTGTGTGTGCACATGTAATAATGCGTGTCTGTGTGTGTGTATGCCTGCACACGTGCCTGTGACCATACTGGGGGTAACACACTCTAATGCCTTCAGGTTGGGTAGGCAGCCCCACAGGCCCAGGTCAGTGAGGAGTGGTGGCCCTGAGGCAATGGAGAGTGCATGCCCTGCCTTGAGCTCACAAATCCTATATGAAAAATGCTGCAGGCCAAAACCCCTAAATGTGTGACCCATGTATGGTCTGAGAACTCTCATTTGCCTTCCCTCTTACCATAATATAACTATCGGTAGTGATGTAACACCTGAAAACTAAGGGCCAGCATATAATTTTGTGTTCATTCCCAAAGTATATTTCTTTTGCTCATTAGAATCATCATCATTATTATTATTATTATCATTATTTTGAGACAGAGTCTCACTCTTGTTGCCCAGGCTGGAGTGCAGTAGCACGATCTCGGCTCACTGCAACCTCCGCCTCCTGGGTTCAAGTGATTCTCCTGCCTCAGCCTCCCGAGTAGCTGGGATTACAGGCACTCACCACCACTTCCAACTAAATTTTTATATTTTTAGTAGAGACAGGGTTTCAACATGTTGGTCAAGCTGGCCTTGAACTCCCGACCTCAGGTGATCCACCCGCCTTGGCCTCCCAAAGTGCTAGGATTACAGGTGTGAGCCACTGCACCCAGCAGAATAACTGTATTTTTTTTTTAAAGGGAAGCACAGTTACTTGTGTGAATTTAGCAAAGTGAACAAACACATTAGGAGCAAGGCCTGTGGGGTCTAGAGCAGCAGTTCTAAACTCAGCTAAGCGGAGTCCTGGGGTTCTGCAGAGCCTCCCCCAAAGGGTCCTGGAAAGGACACTGCAGGGAATGACCAAAGTGTGGGCTTAGCCCTCTCCACACCTCACCTTATTCTTCAGATAAAGCAGCCTCACTTCTCTAAATCTGTTCTTTGTATTGGAGGAGTGACAAGAAAGGGGTAAAAGATGGGCTCTGGAGCAGCCTTCCTGGACTTGAACTTGAACCCTCTCGCAACTAGATATGGGACTTGGGCAAGTTACTAACCTCTCTGTATCTCACTGGTAGAATAACTGCAGCATTAGAATAGTGCCTGGTTATTATACGTTGGGCTTGGTGGTTTGCCTATATTTAATTACCTACCCCTCACATAAGAGTTTTGCATTGGTTCCTGTAGAAAAATAGATACGGGATTATTATGTTCCATGACACAGCTCCCACAAGACTACAATGAAAGTCCTGAATCAAGGACTCTAAGATAAAATGACTCTTGTGGCCATCTGGCTTGACTAGGGCAGGAATCCTTCCCATGTCATCCTGGTGAAGAGCCCACATGCTGCACTTAAAACATGCCCGGCAGTTGCCCTTCCCTACCAAAGAAAAGCTGTTGCATCCATAATGGATGTAAACTTGTGTTTGTATAATATCATTTTAATTGGGCAAAAGATGTTAGAGTAATAACAAAAGAATTATTTTCAAAGATTTTAAGTTTTATCCACAGCAAATATGTTTATGTCTTATATTCTGTTTTAGGTCTTGTTATTGTACATACATAATTCTACCATTTTAATAATAATCATTGAAGTTTACTTAATAGTTATCCAGCTTATTTTCTATTGTATTCTCATATTACAAACGTTTTCTATTTTTCTGAAGAGGTGTCATAATGAGCCATTTTAATGACGATGCAATATTTCATCTAGTTTAGTACTGTAATAAACTGTTTTCAATATTTATGTATTTTGAAACATAATGCATGTTTTTATGCAGTTATCTTATTTCCTTTTGAATAATGTCTTCAAGCTCTATCCTAGGAGTATATTCTGAGTGAAAGGGGGATAAATATTTTTGCAGCTCTGGATAATCTATTTCTAAATTGCTTTCCAAAAGGATTATGCCAGTCTACATGTCCCCCAGCCATAGATCTGTGTAACAGTGTCAGTACAGACTTTCCAGCATCATGTAAATTTTCTACATTATTTTTGTTAATTTAAAAGTTAAGAGTAGTATTTCATTGCTCTTTTTGAATCAAAAAAAATCCCACTGATCCCAATGAGTTCTTTCTGTAGCGACACAGAATAAATTAGCTGAGAACTTCGAATACATGAAGATAGGATCAAATGGAAATTCATTCAAAGAATAACATATAAACATAAGTTATTACTTGTAAAGGTATTTGAGTTCCTCAGAAGTCCAAACCAAATGAAACTTTTTAAAGAAATCAATGAAATGCAACTTTGAAATTTTTTTTCTACCAATCTTTTTTTAATGGGAAAGAGCAAGAGCATGATTTTTTGGTACTTCTTCAGGAACTTTCTGATCCTGCTTAAATGGAAGGAAGATGTTTTTAAAACCTATGCCTTGGTTCCGCAGGAAAGTGAGCTATTATCTGTTTCCTTGCAGCCACTTCTGACGGCACAGCAATTAGCTTCTGCTGTGGCTGGCGTGATGCCGGGAGGCCCCCCAGCCCTCAACCAGCCAATTCTCATCCCCTTCAACATGGCGGGACAGCTAGGAGGCCAGCAAGGACTGGTTCTCACACTGCCAACAGCGAATCTCACCAACATCCAAGGGCTGGTGGCAGCAGCTGCAGCCGGAGGCATTATGACTCTGCCATTGCAAAATCTACAAGGTAATCTATAGCGTCTATGCACCATGCAGGGCTCTACCCACTGGCCAGTATTCTCTGAAGTGAACAACAAAAATAGTGCCTAGAATGGTGAATGTGGTTCAGAGTTGCTTCCGCCATAAACGATATTGAAGACTTCTGTAGGAAGCAAAATTTTCTGTTGTCTGTGAATCCTGAGCTTGCACAAGCCGCTGGCTTTATCAGTCCTCATTGCCTAATATTGGTATCAAAACTTTTCAGGTCTTCTGGAAGCATTTATGCGCCATCATTGCATGACACGTCAAAAATTTAAAAGTAAAATTCCTGTTGCTGTTATTTGAAAACCTGAGTTACCATTTCATCAATTCTTCAATTTAGATGTGTAAAGAAAAGTTAGAGTTTGCTTGTTTGTGTTTGAAGCAATTGAAACTTCTCAAATACAAGATATTGTTTGGAATAATTTATTAATGATTATTTTGCTCTAAAAGTATCTTTTAGTTATAGTTATTAAACAAAAATTGTGCTACTTGAGCTCATATTTTGCAATGAGAAAAATAGACTTGCATGTTGAGCCTTTATATTACGTGGGCATATAGCAAGTAAGACTCTAATTTTACTTAGGAAGGGTAGTTGTCTTGATATGATGAAGGTTTTGACTTTTCTCTAAAAGATTTGGTAGCATTGACTGACAGATTGATTTACGAAAGATTCTGTCAGAGGAGGAATTATTTTTGTTGAAAATGGCCTGAATATCAATAGGATGCCTACTAAAGAGAAAATGAATTTATTTTAGACTTAGTCAAAGATGTTTCTTTTCTTCATATATATAAAAATTAACAATTAAATTTTTTGCAGAATGAGGGCTCATCTGGGTAAGTTATCAGAATAGTAATTTAAAATACTTTTTTATTTGGTCAAATGTCAGTGTTTCATATTATTTATTAGAGAAATCAGTCCACAAGACTAAGAAACAGGCCAAGTAAGAATTGATTAACTCTTGACCCAAACTTCTTTCCATGCTCTGTATTCTGTTATCCCACCCATTGTTGCCACTTCTTGCCTTTCATTTTAATGTTTAAAACAAAGTCTCTCTTGTACCATTAAATTGTGCCGAGAAACCTGCCATTCATAAATCATGCATGCCCAGGATACGCTAATGCACAAACTTTGCTTGTTTCAAATTTCAGAGTGCCCGGGAAGCCAGATCTTAAGATTAAGCAAATAAAGCAGGAATACACAAGGTGAAAGCCAGAGCAACAAAGTGTAGGGAGAGGCTTTTTAATGTAGTTGGATGATGAAATCTTAATGAAGAAATGGGCATTATCAAAATGCAGCCTTCCATTTGGAACATTTGTGCTTATGGGAATATTGAATATTATAAATAAACATAAGCTTGAAGAGCTCCTGGGCCACGAATTAATCCTGTGTGGTTAAGAAGGATGCCAAAAATTAGAGTTAAAAAAAAATAGGCTTGTTATTTCGTAATCGTGATTTGGTATTCTTAAGATTTTAGTACCTGTTTTTTCAAGGGTTCAAAATTAGTGATTGGCTTAATGTGGACTTCTATCAAGATTTTTCCTTTTGTATTTGTTTGTTGTAAATATCAAATTTCAGTACTAGCTTATAACTTGGAGTTTGGTTCTTTGGGGTACCTCTGGTTTCACAAAAGGAATCCCAAGTTTTGTGGCCTGATTAAATAGGGGAAACAAAAGCACTCGCTCTTTTTATCCCTGGGAGCTTCCAACACAATTTCTCTCTCAGCATCATCTTCAGAAGTGTGTTGTAGTTGATGCCTAAGCTCTTGTCTGCTACACAAACACAAGTGAACATTTCCCCCATGTCTTCCTCTTTGAAATTTCACTGATGTTGGAGAGAGGGTCCAACATCATGAAGTTATGATGAGGTTATTAAAATAAAACACTTCCCTGTTGCAATTCAGCTGTTTATAGGAAAAGCTTTCTAATTAGGCTTAACATCAAACTCCTTCCCCAATTCCTTCTGATTTAATATCTTTGGGAGTGAATCCCAAGTCCCAAATCAAGATCTAGGAAAGTTCTACCTTCCAGGTTTCTTGGGATTTTCTATTCCAAGTCTCAGGCAACCCAGAAAGAGGTGGTCATTCTAATGAGAAGTTCAAGGGCAATAAGGATGGTAATCAGGAAAATCTCATGTCTCAAAAGTGCCCAAGATAAATGTCTACCACCTAAATGGCAAAGCCAGTGGTCACCTTGTAATCGATCCACCAACAGCCATCCCAAAGCTGATTTTCCCACCTTTAGGCGACCTACCACACAGCCCTTGACAATCCCTAGGTAGAATCAATGGCTTGTGGAACTTCCCAAGTTATGTTGCAGAAGTAGTGGGACTCTTGGGATGGTGGGTGGTTGGCTGGCAGGCTGAAAGGTCATCTGCAGGGGCTCTGAGACTGATCCAGTCTTCAAGATGACCTCAAATCTCATCATCTTTCAAGGGTAAGAGTCTTGTAAATGGGTTATTAGTACCTTAGAAGAAATCCTTACATGCATTCTTATAGTCAATAGTGAGGAGAGAAGGCTGTTTCCTCTCCTCTGGCTCTTTCCTATACAATAAACACCATAACCTCAGCCCAAGCCTTTTCTGAGTCTTTAAAATGACTCTTAAGTCTGCTCATCTATAATAAACACCCACTTCTCCAGTGATTTTATACAACAGATTTGGTGGGTCAGTGTGAGGGGGAGGTTGCACACCTAGTCTGAAGCAGAGCCTGTTACCGTGTAACATGCTTGGTCATGAATAGTTCCCTTTTCCTTATTGTGAAGTGTTAAGCTTTTATCCCTGAAACAATTCCACCAACTGGAATCGTCCCCAACCTTCCTACCCAGCCCTCCAGCCTCTGTTCTTCTAGCTCAAAAGCCATAAATTTGCTAAGATGAAAGGAAAAAAAAAAGTTGCTGACATCAGTCTCTTAATGGTTTGGAATTCAAGGATAAGATTTCAAATATTTTCCTTTTTACTGAAGTGATTGAGAGGTTGTTCATTTACATCCCCTATCAAGTCACACGGAATAGCTCTCAGAGCCTCAGAGGCCACGATTTACACATGTATTTTAATGAGCACTATGACATGCTGTTACACCGAGAGCAGCCCTTCTCGACTCTGTCAGAAGGGGTCATATCTCAATCTTCTCTCAAAACATGGTCCTCAGACTAGCGGCATCAATGTCTCCTGGGAGCCTGCTAGAAATACAGGACCTCAGGCTCCACCCGAGACCCTCTGAACAGAATCTGCATTTAAAAAGATCCCCAAAAAATCTCTACACACATTAAAATTTAAGAAATGCTGATCTAATTAGGCAACTCCCTGCCTTTGTCTGTTTGGGCTGCTATAACATAAAAACCATAGGCTGGGTGGTTTACAAACAACAGATTGTATTCCTCACAGTGCTAGAGCCTGGGAAGTCCAAGATCAAGACACAGGCAGATTCGGTTCTAGGGAGGGCCCATTCCTGCTTCATAGATGTCTGGCTGTCTTTTTACTGTGTCCTCCCACCACAGAAGCTATGAGGGAACTCTCAGGGTCCCTTTTATAAAGGTACTAATTTCATTATGAGGGCTCCACTCTCATGACCTAATCAACTCCCCTCTCATGACCTAATCAACTCCCAAAGGCCCCACCTGCTGATATAAGCACCTTGAGGGTTGGGATTTCAACATATGAATTTGGTGGGGTTGAGGGAGCAAGCGTCAGGTCCATGGCATTCCCCAATATCACCAGCAGCCAGAATCAGAGACTCTTATGATTCTGGAGGACCCACATGAAGGCAGTGAATGTCCTCTCCCGCTCTTACTCACCACCCCAGGCCTCCAGATGAGAATGACTGAAAGGAATAATGTGTGGGAACATTTTTGCTTCTGTTAGGACTTTCATATCCTCAAGACCAAGGGAAGTTCTTTTACGTAATGGAAGCTCTCTTGAAGACCTTGCTGTGAGATTTTATACAATGAAATTTTTGCTTTGCTGATAAAAATAACTTTTAACTCAGCAGAAAACCTGTATGTGTGGCCTGGGGATTGTTTTCCCTTTCTCTTCGATCCTTCCCAGCGTGAAAGAGATTCATTCCTGTCTCATCAGTGATGAGCTCTTATTGCAAGAAGACACACAGGAGTAAGGAGTTAGACGTCTTGCAGGATCCTAGGAACAGCCCTGTAACCCAGCCTCATTGGAACCTGGAATGAAATTTGGACAGCAGAGCATCCAGCAAACTGTGAGGCTGCAGGCTGTATCATCCTCTCCTTTGCAGGAGGCAGGCGTCTAATCCCCACGCCCAGAATGACTAATGACCCATCTCCCTGTCTTCTCTTGCTCCCTCTGGGACCTTTCTCTATTGCATTGGTTGGATTTTGGCTAAACCATAATTCTGGTTCACTCCTGTTCCATTTTGTCTCCTCTAAGGTCAGACATTTTTCCAATTCAGGTACCTGTTGGGAACTCTCCATTTTTATCTGTCTCCATCATCTTTATCTTTATCCTTATCGCCATGTCTATCTAAAATTCTGACTATCCAAGAAAGAAATTACCTGTGAGGCTGAGCCTTTTAATTTAAACTATCTCGTGTCACTGGCCAGACTGGAGACTGACTGCCCTGAGATTGACAGGTTCATTTTTGTCCTCTCGTCTATGACGCTGGTGGGAAGTGGGAAGCCAGAATGATGTGATATGGAATATGGATAAGTGGGCTTAGGAAACTACTGAACCTCCCTCATCAGCAGAAGGGGTAGCAGGTATGGCAGGCTGGACATTGGCCTTTCCGTTGGGAACTGTAAAAGCCAGTAGCCTTCCCGTGAGCAAGGACTGAGGCAAATTCTGAGCTCAGGAGATGCCAATGGTGAGGTTTAGGTTCTGACTATTTTGAACAAAGTCCCTGGAAGCTGTGGCTGGGATTGCGTCCAGAAATGCTCTACTCAGAGCATTCAGATAAGACCTAGAAATGACCTACTCCTGAAAGCCCTGTGTCCCTACATGAAATAGGTTAAGTTTTGTGCCCTCTTCTACCTTGCCTTGAGTGTTCCTTTCCTCTTCCAAGTTCTGTTCACCATTAGCTACACTGGGTCTCTCCATCCCTGCATCCTTCATCCCATGCTTATAGGGCTTTGGCCTCTGGTGACTATAAGCACGTGCACATCTATGAAATAAGATGAATGATGACCATAAACTCAAAGAAAGAAGATAACGAAGCTTGCTCTGTCACATACACCATAAACTCCTTGAAAAGTCAGTGTCTTCCCTTTTACTTATTACTTTGGATCACAGATAACTGCACTAAAGATGTGCAGTCCTAAGGTAAAAACAGAGGTTGTTAGTTAATATAGCAAAATAAAATCCCCTTTATGGAGCTCATGCAAATGTGTTGGATCTTTTGCTTCTTTAAAACATAGGCAGGAAATGAAGATATATACAGCCTTGATGTGAGTGACAACAGGCAGCAAAGGGTTAATGGGACAGTAGCGCTGTGTCTACCTCTAGGACAGACGGTTCAGGTTAGTGACTTGTTCTCATAGCACAGGCCAGAATGACCTACTAATCACTGTAGGCAACATAAATGGAGAATATAAATGTGCTACATAGGAGATTTATATCAAAGTGTGAACATTCCAGTTAAGTCAAGCATAACATTTAAATTAATGACCAAAAATACATTAAAGAGTGCTGCTAAACCTGAACATGGAAAAGCAATTAGGTTCAAGGCCAGTTGAAAAATCGAGGCCAAGGATGGTTTTTCTTCCCTTCGCTCTGGCAGAAAACCTGACCTGGTTTTCTCTGACTCCCCAATTTAAAGCCTGTGTATGCTGAAGTACGTGGGACTATTTTGGGGGTTAGGGATTTTGTGTGCAAGTTACATTACGTTCTCTTTTGTTTGTGTTGGTGTTTTCACTGAGGTGTCATTTACATACAAGAAAAGACACGGACCTTACGTGCTTAGTTCAATGAGTTTTGAAAATTGTATCCACCCATGCAGGCTCCATCAATACATAAAACATTTAATTGTCTCTAAAAGATTCCTCTGTGTCCCTTTGCAGTCAGTCCCTTCCATCCAACCAGGTAATCCTCAATCTGCTTTCTGTCAGTATAGATTAGTTTTTTCTGTTCTAGAACTTCACATAAATGGATTCATATTATATGTATTATTTTGTGTCTGGCTTTTCTCATTTGGCAGTTTTTGAGATTTATCCATGTTATTGTGTATACCAGTAGTTCCTTTCTGTTAATTTACAAGCAGTGCTTCATCATAAAAATTTCCCACAGTTTGTTTATCTATGACCATTCCAACATCCCTGTGGGCAGACATTATGGAAGTTCCTTGACTGCGTGTCTCTAGGGAAGCACCTTTGGCCACTGTTCTCCTTGGCCCTTGACTACACCCTTGGGAGATTCCTTCCTGTCTGTTGTCTTTCTTGGCCACATCTGATGAGGAAGTTGAGGAATATATCTTTCTTTGGGTAGTTTCTCAGTCCACTTATGGCTTATGGAAGCTGGAGGTTTAATGGGCTGCTTGATGTTTCTGACAGATAGGGATGTGCAGCTGTTTCGAAAATGCAGTCCCGCAGAAAAGGGAAGGCTTCTGATCTTTCTGCTTCCAGTCAGTTCCCCGTGCAAAAGTTTTTTCCAAGACAGACATCTTGAATCTATTTTGCTTTCTTGTTCCCCACACCCCTCTCCTTCAATTAAATCAGCCTCCATGTGAGGGTACTCTGGCCTCCTTGGTGTTCTTTGCATGTACTCCTAGCCCAGGGTCTTTTGCACAGGCTGTTCCCTCTGCCTGAAGCACTCTGTTCCCACCCAGAAAGCATCAAGGCTTTCTCCCTTCTCCTTCCCCGCCCTAGCACTCCTGTCTCCCTTACTTGCTTTCTGCATTTTCTTTTTCCCTGACGTTTAGGACCTTTTGCAAAATCTCAAAAATATTTAAGTGGTTTTTTTTTTTATTTTGCTTTTTTGAGCATTTTGGGTGATGCCTACTGTAGCTATCAAGGGCAGGGTCAGCAGCATTGTGATACTTGGGCCTGCTGCTGTACAGGAGAATCTCTGTGTATAATGTATTGCTCATATGCATCATTTATGTCTGACTCTGTCCCTAGAATGGAAGCCCTGTGACAGGCATCTTTATTTGGTTCAATAAAATAGCCCAAGAACAGGGAAAGTGCCTGGCTTACTTGTAAAGGTGCTCAAGTGTGAAAGAGTAAATTTTAAAGACTAAGTAAGAGTCCAGTGAAGAGAAGTAAAGAGAGCGTTCAATGTAGAGAAGAAGGCACGAGGAGACCAGAGTCTACAGGTCCTATCAACAGCTCTGTCTGTTCAGTGAAAATTAGGAATCCAAGCTGGCAAGAAATCAGACTACAGGAGCGGGAAGAGGCAATACTGAGGACCTTGTATGCCTTGCCTGTGTGCGAGCGTGGCCATCATAGGGCCTGAAATGTTGGAGATGAACATACTTAAAGACAATGCAATTATGCTATGATTTTTCATGGATATATGTTTGCATTTACTGATTTATGCCTGGGTAATCCCAAGGACTTGAAGCAGCTTGTAATGTAAAAAGCAAAAAACAGGCCGGATGTGTTGGCTCATGCCTATAATCCCAGTACTTTGAGAGGCCGAGGCGGGCCAATTACCTGAGGTCACGAGTTCGAGGCAAGCCTGGCCAACACGGCGTAACCCCATCTCTACTAAAAATACAAAAATTAGCCAGATGTGGTAGTGGGAACCTATAGTCCCAGCTACTTAGGAGGCTAAGGCATGAGAATCACTTGTATCTGGGAGGCAGAAGTTGCAGTGAGTTGAGATTGCGTCACTGCACTCCAGCCTGGGCAACAGAGTGAGACTCCATCTCAAAAATAAATAAATAAATAAATACAAGAAGCAAGAAAGAGCAAAATCTTTTTAATAGAAAAAGATAAAACCTAGAGTAAGATTTGAAACTAGAGGATAAATCAAAACTATATATCAAGTTATATAGTTTCGATTATCTGACAGTAAAAGACCATACCAGTTTGATAAGAAACAGATATTTTTATTTTTGTTTTTCTATTAAGACTAAGTTTATTCATTTGTTCAATGAATATTTACTGAACTTTCAAAGCATTAGAGGTCATGATCTGGACTCAGGACTTGGCAGTAAACAAAGAGTCCCTTAATGTATATACATGCTAGTGGGGGAGTGAAGCAGATAGAGGTAGGAAAGGGTGGCAGGGATGGGGATGTGATGCATTTTATGCAAAGTCATAAGTCATGGTCTCTACACCACGCAGAGACCCAGTGAACAAGGGGATTAAGCTGTCCAGTATCTGGGGAAAGAGTGTCCCAAGGAGAAGTCCTAGGTGCTAAGCATAAAATCTCAGTGTCGTCCAACAAGAAGGTGTGTTTCTTTGTTGATTTCATATTACCTCTCGGCCATAGGTGTGCAGTGATTCTGCTGCACATCCTCCACCTTCTAGGATCCAAGCAGAAGAAGCAGCCCCTGTCTGGGACATGCTTTTTTCATTACAAAGGGAGCAGACAATGGCAGAACTACACTAGCTCTTAAAGCTTCAGCTCAAGAGCTGCTCACATCACTTCCACTCACAGCCTGTCGGCCAGGCAAGTCACCTGGTCAAGCCAGCTGCCAGTGGCATGGAGGAGGAAAATAAATAATCCTAAAGGGAGAGAGGAGGAGCACATAATTGGAAACTATATGACAAGACGCTGTGTCCAACAGCCATTGCATTCACGATACACTGCAGAAGTATTTGACTTAGGTGATTCCTTCCAACACTGAGATTCTAGAATTCCATTAGGTGAACCTGTTAGATTGTATGGTCTATCCATGTGGTTCCTCAGAACACACACAGTAACAATTTCTAACCATAGAATTCAAAAAGGGGTAACAAATATATGGGCCAATTGGGGACTATTTAAAATGGCAAATTAGGGCATAGGAAAGAAGGAATTCCTTAATGTAACATTCAGGACAAGGCAAAATTAGAGGATTACAAGCAAATCAGTGGTTGCTAAAGTGGAGGGCAGGTGAATTTAAAGGAGCACAAGGGAATTTGGGGGCCGATGCAACAGTTCTCTGTCTAGATCGTGGTGATGCTTCACTATGTGTGTTTGTCAAATTTGTACAAAAGGGGAGAATTTTATGGTATGTAAAATATATTTCAGTTTTTCCCCAAAAAGAGAAAACATAAGTGAATGCTATAGGGTTTCACAAAATGCTAACCTCTTTTAAAACATAAAAAACTTTTAAATACAAAACTTCTAATGAAATTGAAACTAGGAAAATCTTTATGGAAATGGGAGACTCAAGTTCCCCACTAAACAGTGTTGTTGGCTCAATTTCAGAGATACAGAGGCTAACACTAAAACAATCAAGATTTCAAATGCCTGTAATTTGATCCCAATTGTTTAAAAGAACCCCCTTCCCCACTCCCATAGACACCCACAGAGAGAGAGAGGGAGGAAAAGATAAAAGATAAATACTCCATATAGCAAAGTGTTACTGGTAGATTCCAGACACTGAGAAATTCTTATAGTAATAAGTTTTATTTTAAAAATCAGAATACTTTCTATTCATTAAGGTGGAATACTATATCCACAACATAATTAGTAGCATTGCTAAGGTTAGGATTATGGGTCTGCTGTCTTGACCTTCTAACCACCTTCTTTATCAAGCACACAAAGTGCATTAATTCTCAGATTAAAAAAATACAACCACAAAGCAATTCTGTGCATTCATTATGTATGAACAATATTTAATATTAATAAAATTGCCTTTAAATGTGCTTGATTTTGTTGATCGAAAGTGAAATTGCTGGCAGGGAGGGGGTGGGTGGGGGTGGAAATATGTGCTAAACCTTCTTGTACCATTCTTGAAGAAGACAAGTAGGTGGCCAGATGCAGCACTTTTCCCTGTGGTTTAGTTTTGTGCTATTCTAGTGATGACCACACTCAGGAGGTTGCATCCCTACTGACATCATGAACATGGGAGCAGAGATCCAGTACCACTCACAGAAAAGGGACGTGCAGTACCTGCCACAGAAATGAGAGGAAAGGACTTTGGCTCTTAGTACGCAATGATACGTGGCTTGCTGTCACAAAGCTCAATATTAAAAATACCTAGTGCATAAATTCATATTCACAGTGTTATTCAGAAGAGCTCCACAAGACATGCCATCCAATAATACCAAATCCACCATAAAGAAGTTACGAAAAGTAGTTGCAATGTGTCTTACTTTGGCAGTTTTTCAAACCTCTGTATCTCTGAGGCTTTAGACTTTTTATTTAAAATACCTGGAGAGCCTGTTCTGTAGTACATTATCCTTGAAGCGGGTGTCACTGAGGCACTGGGGCATGGATTAAACTGGAAGCACATGAATGAGGAGTATGACTAGTATACTGCGTATTTAAGAGATACTGTCAATGGAATAAAGCATTGTCAAAGGATAATGGTTTCCAGCTGCCACATAAATGTCAAAGCAAAGCCAAAGCATTTATTTTCAAAGCAAAAGGCAGGAAAGTAATGTGATCCCCAGTTTGCACATAATAAGGCTGTAAATCAGGGCTTCTGATGGCATCTAGCAATGATTCTACACTAGGATGTGCAAACTGGATTAGATTCCAAGCCAGCCATCAGAGTTGGCAAAAGTGAGTAGCTCATTTCCAAGATGGCTGCCACTAGAATGCCACTGATGCCTAAAAAAGGAAAAGACTGTGTTTGAAATTCACAATCTCACTCCATTACCATGGATGGAAGGGAAGCGGGCTTACTTGCTTACTTTTCTTTTGGAATCAAAATACAGAGAACTTATCTTTCCGAGGGAAGGATGGGAACACAGAGTGGGGGGTTATTGAAAATAAGACAGTGGGAGACAGTCTCAATTCTTCTTTGTCCACTGTTTTGAGAATGGAGAGCTAATGCTCTTCAAGAAAACTGTATCTTCTCTTTTGTGTGCAATTCTTGCAGGGCGGATTCCTAGTGAGAGGTCACAGCTATTATTTCTCAGGTCCCTCTGGGGAAAAGCTAAACTTCATTTCCTTCTCTGAATTGTACCCAAAGATTGATCAATTTCACAAATACTTACCAAGCATCTGCTGTTTGCCAGGACCCATAGTAGGCACTCCAGTCTAGTTAGGAGGTCATTGCAGCAATCCAGGGAGAAGAGGTCATGGTGGCAATGATGGAGAGCAGGGGACTGATTTAGGAGACATTAACAAGGTGGGTTTGACATGACTTGGTGATGGGTTAAATGTAGAGGGATAAGAGGAAAGAGAGAGGAGGTCCCTAGTTTAAGCTGACCATGATTAGTTCAAATTTCCTGTAGAATACTGAAATGGAGATACCAGTAGCCAGTTAATAACACCTGGCTCCAGAACTCAGAAAAATATTTGTACTAGAGATCCTGATGTAGAAACCATGACTGAAACTAGGGAGGGAAGAGATTTGTGGGGAAGAAGAGGTTAGAGAAGGAGCACCACTCTTAAGCCCGGGGAAGAGGAAAGGACAGGCACGACGGAGGCCAAGGAAGTATTCTCAACTTGTGTAATCATTGTGTACCAGGTTATGTGGGGCTCCTATAGATCTCTCTGTGTTTGGATTCTCTTTCATAGACATAATCTCTGTATTAATGTGGGTGTTTTTGATTGTTGCTTACCTCTTATTTAGCCAGAATGCAACAAGAAGGAACCAAAAAAAAAAAAAAAAAAGTATGTCAGTTTGCTTTTTAGTCTTCTAAGGATTTACCACGTTTCCATGTATAAAGAAGCTATTTTAAGAGTGTTTACATAAAAGTTTCAACAGCGTTTGCTCTTTTGCTGAAAATTAACTCAACTGATTTAAATCTATTCTTTAAAAAATGTAGTTGTAGCCTTAAAATCTCAAAATGAAAATGTTTGAGTCCTTTTTCCCTTCCTTTCTTCTTTTTAAAGAACCTTTGGGTCATGCCTACTATCCTCATGTAGGGCAGTGAAAACTGAACCATTATGTTTAGTTCTGGTGCTATAGGGAAGGATATTTGTGCTTGTAAAAACTGTGTTTTAAATAATACAGTTTTAGTTTTCTGAAACGATTTACCTTGTAAAATTGTGTTTTACTATTGCAAGCAAACTTAATCTTTGAAGAATACTTGGCTCCATGTTAACCTTTTTCTCTGGTTTAGTGTTATCTTCTCCCAACTGTGCTTACCAGGTTTATAGACAAAACTAAAAAAAAGTAAAATAAAAAAGAATATAGTATATTTGTCATTTGTCACTGGATTAGGATTAGCACAAATACATAGGTCTATTAACACATTTTAATGCATCTCAGTTCCCTTGTGTGCCATTATTTTAGAAATTCTTAGCAGAACGTGTGTGTGTGTATATATATATATTCAACATTTGACATAAGATAATTTGAGTTTTCTGTGTTTGGAAAATAACTCACATGGGAGAAAGTTGCATTAAATAAATAATAGAAATAAAATTTATACTTCCATATATTTCAAAGCTAATGCTGCTAACTTGCAATAGAATGGTAACATGAAGACACAGTGCTATAATTTGATTGATTTGTTTTGACAGCAGCCAAATAATTGAGAGTGAAAGGTGTCAGCACAGATGAAATATTGTATAAGCCACATTCAGAAGGCAACCCTAGCAGCAGCCACGACTGGAATTTTATTTCCTTTGATTTGGTTCTGTTACTCACTTCCAGTTTATTATGAAACCATGAAAGGTGTGCCACTTCCCCAACTAGGAGACTTTTATGGAGAGAATGGAGATAGGAGTTTGTCAAATAGCTGAACAATGGATACAGACAAAAGAATCTAAGATGGCAGTAGCATACCAAGCTAAATTGTATCAGTCTCTCCCTTTCTTTTGCGACTTGATGCCCTAGTACATTTTGTCTCATTGTGAAGTGATTCTGAGTCAGAGCATTTTCCAGCCCCTTGACAAGAGATGGGGAGAAAAAAGAGGGGTGTACTTGGCACCACATCTGGGACTAGATAAGGCATTTATGCAACTGAAAACTGGAGCACCTGGTAAGAAGAAGATCTGAGATGTTTAGTTAATACAGAAGCTACATGGTCAGGAGAGGATTAATTAGGACAAAGACTCTGCACTTAGGCAAACATGGATCATGGTGATTAATAGAGTGGCCTGTAAATCACACTGACAAGGTTTACTTCCAGCCCTTCTGCTTGCTGGCTATGTAGCCTGGACAAGGCACTCTGATTTCTGAGATTCGCTTTGCTTGTCTATTTTTTAGGGTTGTTTTAAAAGTTAAATGTGATACTGTATGGAACATGCCTAGCATGGTGCCTGACACTTAGTAAGTGCACAACAAATGATGGCTACTTTTATTTTTTAGAGCTGCAAAATCCAATATGGTAGCCATGAGCCACATGTGGCTATTGGGCATTTGAAATGTGGATAGTTGAAACTGGGGTATGCTGTAAGTGTAACATTCACACAAGTGCAAAATAGCTCTTGAATATTTATATATTGATAATATGTTGAAATGATATTTTAGATATATTGAGTTATATACAATATCTTATTAAAATTAATTTCAGCTGTTCCTTTTTTACTTTTTAAAATATGGACACCAGAAAATTTTAAATTGCATGGGTGGCTCACATTTGCGACTTACATTAAGTTTCTCTTGGGCAACACAGGCCTGGAGGGTCTGCCTATACATATGGCACTGGTTAAAAGCTATGCTCATTAATAATAAAAATAACAGTGTACATGTAAATTGTGAACCTTCAAGCAGAAAATCACAAAGGATCCACTTTGGTAACACAAATTAGAGAGAACACATTTTGTAGATTCTCTGCTATAGTATAGGAACTACTCAAGATTTTTATCTATGCAGAGAAATAAAGGATGCAATTTTATGAGCAATTTCCATTGATCAGAATCTAAAATTCTCTCTCTCTCTCTTTCTCTCTCTCTCTCTTTGAGACTGTGTCAAAAGAGAGAGAGAGAGTATGGTTTCTGTGACCCAGACAAGAGTGCAGTGGCACAGTCTCAGCTCACTGCAACCTCTGCTTCCCAGGTTCAAGCGATTCTCCTGTCTCAGCCTCCCCATTAGCTGAAATTACAGGTGTGCACCACCACACCCGACTAATTTATGTATTTTTAGTAGAGACCAGGATTTCACCATGTTGGCCAGGCTGGTCTCAGACTCCTGACCTCAAGTGATCCACTGATCTCAGCCTTCCAAAGTTCTGGGATTACAAGCATGAGCCACCACAGCCAGCCCAAAAATTATCTTTTCTTTTTAAATATTAGTACATTTTTTACTGTGAATTATAAAGAAATTATGTGCTTCAAGTGCATTTATAGTATTCTTTTTTTTAATGAAGCAAGAAAGACAAAATGTTAGAATTTGTGAGAACAGTGTGATGAGTACACAGGCCCTCTGTATGTTATTCACTGTAGTTGTCTTTGTGGTTTAAACATTTCAAAACAAAAATAAATTATAATGTTTTAAAATGTTCCTTAAGAATTATACTTCCATACCCTTAATAAATTAACAAATAAGCTATTTATTTTTTCTGGGATTAAAAAATGTCTTAATTCATTTGCAATCTCAGTTACTTATTTTCACCACCAAAGGTTAGCTGAATAAAAGCTTAGGCATACACACAGAATTTGGTTTGTTTAAAAATAACCATAGGCAATGCTGTCTGTCACTGAAGAATGTTTGTTTCAGAGGGAATGCTAGACTCCAACATCAGACATATTTGCAAGGGCCTGTTGTATTCTTGCTAAAAGCTTCCAATAATTCCACAAAGGGTATTTGCAAATTTCTGAAAGTTCCAGAAAAAAAATTAAATGAACTGCCACATTGAATTGAATGCTTGAAAATTTTAGGAGTTATCTGCTAAGGATCTGATATTCAGTCTTATCTAGTTAGAGAAGTTGTCAAAAGGAAGAGAAGAGACTTTCCATGGCAAAATTGGGCTAAAATATACCTAACATAAAACTTATCATTTTAACCACTTTTAAGTGTAGAGTTCTGTGGCACCAAGTGCATTCGTATTGCTGTGCCGTCATCACCACCATCTATCTCTCTAGAACTTTGTCATCTTCCCCAGCTGAAACTCTGTACCCATTAAAACACAATTCCCCATTCCCCCTCCCCCAGTCCATGGCAACCACCATTCTACTTTCTGTCTCTATGAATTTGACTACTCTGGGTACCTCGTAGAAGTGGAATCATATAGTATTCATCCTTTTGTAACTGGCTTGCTTTGCTTAGCATAGTGTTTTCAAGTTTCATTCATGTTGTAGCATATGTCAGAAATTTCTTCCTTTTAAAGACTAAGTAATATTCCATTGTATGTATAGCTACTTATCTGTGGATGGACACTTGGGTTGTTTCCACTATTTGACTATTATGAATAATGCCGCTACAAACATGGGTGTACAAATATCTATTTGTTTCAGCTTTCAGTTGCTTTGGGTATGTACCCAGAAGAGTAATGTGAGATCATATGGTAATTCTACATCTAATCATTTGACAAGTTGCCATACTGTTTTCCATTGCAGCTGTGCCATTTTACATTCCCACCGACAGTGCACAAGAGTTCCAGCTTCTCTGCATCCTTAACAACACTTACAATTTTCTGAGGGTTTTTTGTTTGTTTGTATTGGGGGCTTTTTGGCTTCTTGCTTTGTTTTGTTTATAGTAGCTATCGTGTTTGTTGTGAAGTGATATCTTGTTATGGTCGAAGGAGCATTTTTGAGAGAACAATTACTTACTAACATCTCCTAATATGGCTTAATCACATTCAAGTATGATATCAAATATTAAAATAACCTAAGGAGAATGCACACTTTAGAAGTTGCATTATTTCTGCTTTGTGCCCTTCAGATTGTAAATATCATCATTACGGTATTTATGTAATTGCAGTTGGCTTTACACTTTAGGTATACACAACTGTGTTATATATACAGGTGGATACTAACCTGAAAGAACATTTCTTTTCACTGTGAAAGAAATTCTTGCAATGCAAATCCTCTTTTTCTATTGAATTCTGATATAGCTAAAGGCTACACTGGACAAAAAATAAAACACCTAGAGATTGGAGGAAAATTTTCCTTAAAAAAGATTTTCAAGTTGTGACTTGCTTAGTAAAATCCTGACTGTTGGAATTCAACAGAGAACCTAAACAATCATCCTCTTTTTCTTTGTAGCATTTTTCCCCAACCTTGAAATCTTCCCTACCTTTGAGAGCTATCTGAATCCCTTCCTGAATCACAAGGATCTCTTCCATGCCGGAGTATTGCCTTATTTTCTGCTTTGAATGCCAAGAGTGTGTCTGCCATATTCATGCTTTAGTCTAGTGGGAGCTACTCTTTCATCAACTTGAAGTATAATATTTACTTTTCTAGTAAATTCTCTATTCTAGGTCTTGTTTCACCCACTGTAGCCTAAATTTTTATAATTAAAGCCTTCAAGTTATAGTAACAAAAGTAAGTTGGTTCTCTAAGTGAGCATGTCTATCCAATCCTATATATTTATTAGACATTTTTGGTGTATTTTGAGTTTAGAGTTTTCATATGCAATAGGTGATTTTGTTTAAGTCAAGTGCGATAAGCAGTACGCTTCACCTGCAAGTTTTTGACATTTATGTCATCTACACAGTCTGCCCCATACTCTAGCCACAAACAGAATGCAGGATAAGGTCCCCAGGTCACCTAGAAAGAAAGAATCAGTATACAGAAACCCCTCAAAATCATAAAGTCATTAGTGCTCATAAAACGATATTGCACACTTTTCAGGAGATTAATGAGTCAGTCATAAAATAGCATTAATTTTTTGGCCAACTTCCAGCCAGAAAGTTGTGTATTTCCTAGGTAGTACTTTTCCAACTGCAAAAGCCTGGCTCTGAGAATATTTGTACTTCAAATCACTAATGCTGTTGCATTTCTTCACTTAAAACAATAAAAAAGAGGAAATATAGCTATTGAAACCCCAAACTGCTCCAGCATTTCTGCCTGGGCTATGTCTTGGCCAGTTACGTCTTTTTAGCTAAATTTTCAAAGTCTTTGGAAATGAGAATGAGGCAGTTGGAGCAGAATGCTACTGAGAGTTCAGTGGGTCCACATAGACTCCCCCAACACAAATCTTAGAACCACCAACGGCTGTTTTATCTTACGCCAACTAGCAAATTTGAAAATTTATTTATTGATCACAAGGGTCATAATATTATGGAATACAAACCAAAAAAAGGCAAAAACAATCACTGCTACTAGAAGAAGAAAAAATACCCTAACATCAGTTGATCAGCCTCACGAATGCCTGTCATGACTGGCAGCACATTCATTCGCAAGTAGGCACAGAAAAAGGACATGCCCATTTCCCGCCACAGCTTTTCCAACACTTGGGGGACCTTAGCAGACATGATTGAGTCTGTAAGTGAAATTTTCTCTGTGAAACCTGGGACAGCATTCCATGTCAGTACTTGTCTCCTGAGTGTTCCAGAATATCATATGACCATGTGATGCAGTGATTTGTAATCAGCTACCAACTGTATTTTAGGAAGGAGATCTCCAACCACTTCTCACCTGAAATATTTCAATATTGCATTCACATAGAAATACCATGTATGAATGAATTTGGAAAACAAAAACCTACTTTGGAAAACAAAAACAACTACTTTGAATTTCGTAGACTCTTGGGAGAAATCAGAAATGTTATCAAACATAACATCTATTCAATTCAAAATATCATTAAAATAATAAACTTTTTTTTTTTTTGAGACAGTGTCTCACTCTGTCACCCAGGGTGGAGTGCAGGGTTGCTATCTTGACTCACCGCAACCTCTGCCTCCCAGGTTCAAGTGTAAAATAATAAACTTTTCATTAAGGAGCTAAAACTTGAAAAGAGGCCTATTTTATAATATTTTTTTGGTTCATAACTGCCCAACTCTCCCCTAACTTAAAGATGTTTCAATTTGGCTATATTGAACTCTCATAACAAAAACACAAGATTACCTTTTCTGTCTGGATATTTCTGAAAAATTCTCAGTGTACTGGGGTTGAATTTCTTCATCCCCACCAAAGGGGAATGTGGATTTCAAAGCATGTTCCCATGAAGGGAAAAATTCCACATCCACAACATTCATAGAATTATCAGGTATAAAAGAGACTTTATCTAAAATTTGATCTATAATTTTCTCTTGAAAACTAGATGATATAGCCACAAGCTGTGTATTTAATAGATGTATGTGTATGTGCATGTGTTCTTCAGCAAAAATGTTGTACTTTATGCAGGTAAAGAATGTTGCCGCATTCGTTAATTTTGTCTTGACAAATGTTTGACCACATATGATTTCATGCCATACAAACCCATCTGCATTTTAGGGAGGAAATAGAATGCTTCAGGTCTCATGCCAGGTTTTAATGTAGAATTAATTCCTTTAAAAAAGGTTTTTTTTTAAAAAAAAAAAAACATTTTTCTAATATACATTAAGGATGTTGGAGAGTTCACTGAAGCATATGCTCTGAGCTTTCAGGAGCAATCTGTAGTCAGGCATTTTAAATGAAAATTGATTTGTGATTTACATGGTCAGTGGAAAGAAAATTAACTTATGGAAGGTTGTAATGAAATATTAGACAAGTAAAAAAGTAGATGGTGATCTAGTGGAACTAAAAGTCCCATCTGGAAGAATTCTGTGACATTTTTACATTTATCTGTGTTCTGCATGAGTTGTAATGTTAGTGGTAATTTTATGGGACTGAACTGAAATGAAAAGGGTGTTATCACAGATTGCCTACAATATAGGATTGTGTTCAGTGGAGAGGCCTGTATCCTTTTCTCCATTTTCCTATCATATGACTCATTGCACTTTTTTCAGCTACTGTTGTTGAATGCATTCAGCCTTTTACTTGAGGTTATTAAAGAAGAACATCAAATGCTCACAAATACAATCTAACCACACATTTAGAGGCAACACAGAGGCTTCTCCTTAGTTCTGCATTGTTTAGGTAATGTCTAAGAAAGGTCCTTTAAAATGTACATGAAAGAAGCAAGTACATTGAATGTAAATCTTTTACTTTAAACTGTTTTTTTCTGTTCGTTTGTTTCAAAAGTGTGATTAACACCTCACCAAAAACCTAGAACATGTTACCAGAATGGTAAATTTGTATCTTCCTAAAAATGGGTCATTCAGAAGTTGCCCATTTTTCTCCCTTTTTATTCCAATTTTGTAAAAGCACTCATAATTGTTTCTTTGGTCAAAGAAGCGTTTTCTAGGAAAGAAAGGCCAAGACTTTTTCTTTTCTGTTTAATAAAAGGAAATGTCTATCTTATTTCAACAGTAATGAGCTGATGTGAATTTTGAAAAGGAGAATGAGTTACGGGCTTAATTTCACATGCTATTCTTCTTCCCTTTACATTGACTATATTTGACAGATGGTCATGACTTTTTAAAGCATATCATTTCAAAATTATTGTACCTTAAATATTTGATAAAATTTAAATACTTTGACCCTGTACTAAAACATAAGCTGTGAAATTATTTGCCTTAGAATGTCAAAATCTATTTTCTGTCTCTTTTCTTTTCCCTCCTTTCATCTCTTCCTCCACGAACCACAGCTGAATACAGGTAGAACTTCTAAAAACTCTAAATATTAAGATCTTTGGCTAAATTGGTACTTGATCTATATTTAAATAAATCCACTAAATGTGGGAAATCTTACTTTTAGGCTAGATTGTTTGGAATGTCTTCTTTTATCTTCCTTTTTTTCCCATCAAATTATGTTCATTTGTGAAGTTTTCTCATTTTTATTTTTCTCACTATTTTCTCTAATAAGAAAAGTGCTAGTTGTTTCAGTAAGTTAAAATTGTATCGTACTCATTTCAACCAGAGTGGTAGCTTTCTAGCTCTGTAATGACAGGGGTGCTTCTCATGTGGGGCTGCTCATGTAGCTCACTTGAGCTTTGTAAAAAATAGCAATTCCTAGGCCCCTTCATGGAGTTCTGATGTAATGGGTCTAGAGTACCTCATGACATTGAAAAACTCCCTGGTTGAGTGTCGTGTGAAGCCAAGGTTGAGACTACAGCTCTGTGAGAGCAGATGGTAGGGAAACCCCTTGTGAAGTTGCTCTATTTTAGCTAAGGAAGGGAAAAAGAGAGGGTGGGGTTGTGGGGCCTGGATTTATCCCTGCCTTACCAGAAGACACAACTCTACTCTTCCTGTGTGCAGTTTTTACATTCTAGGAATAATTGTTTGACTCACAATATCTGGATTTGTGTCTTTGACCTAAATACACATACACAAAAAGGTTAGAGAATTCTTCATTATTTATTTAATTGCATTTTCAAATCACAGACTCAAAATGTACTTTTGGTCCATTGATTTTTGTGTAGGGTTAATGACTTAAATTGATATTTCTGTCCCAATTTAAAATAAAATATTTTAAAACTTTTTCCTGAGAGCTGGCCAGAAGAGTCTGTTTTGTAGGCAAGAGGATTGCCTATTCGTTGCACCCTTTTGGCTTGGTTTTTTTTTTTTGTTTTGTTGAAGTAGAAAGCAAATAGCCCTTCCACCAAAATGTCTTCTAACATCAAAACCCAAGACTGTAGCTTTGGGTGCTGACGTAGCATTTAAGCAACCGTTTGACATCCATCCCTCCTGTCATTTCTGCTGCACGTTCGGTTCATAACATTTCTAGGGAAAAGGTCACGGATCTGTCACCAGCAGTGTTTGTGGCACTCAGAAAATAAAACGGGGTGGTTAGTGATAGCTGAGGCAGCCCACATAATCACAGGATGCCACCAAGGTCAATATTCCGTATTGGCTTTCCGTCCTGTCCATCTGAAACAATATAATGGAGTAAACGTAATCAGTAAGTGGTTGCAAATGAATCTTTTGGAGACATGAGCATTACAGAAACAAGAGATTCAAGAAGAGATGCTAAGTAGGACCTTTTGGGTTGTAATTGCAGCCCTGGGAATAATTGCCTTAATTAATAGCTGCTAAACCTGGGACCCTTGCTCCCAGACTCATGGATGAGTTTGCAATTGCTGTTCTGGGAATATCTTTGGGGTCTGCAGAAAGAGTCAGTAGGGTAAACGCACTCTGGGGACCAGGCTTAGGCACTGAGAGCCTCCTGGCTCCACTTTTTTCTCACCGCAAGTACATCCCTGCTGATCAGATAGCCATTTCCATAGACCACAAAGTAGTGAGCAATGGTTGTGGAATTGGATGAGGAGATCCATTTCAGCACTAAGTTCCTGTTTAGTCAAGAGAGCCTTAAATGTATGCTGTTTCCAGCGGATTGATAGCTCTGGTTACAAAACAGCAGCCCTCTTGACATTTGTCTGTGAATATATAAAGAGCTCAAGAAAGAGAAAACAATAGGGCAGCTTTTGTTTGCATATCCTCCAGCCCCATTTCAGTAGACTGTCTTTAAGAGCTGGCAAACTTGTCTGAAGGATCAGCCACAGGTAAAACTGTGACGTTTGTCTCCAGATCTCGGACTTTCCTTTGCTCTCTTTAGTGACGCTCCCTCTCTTCTATTCTCATCTGGCATCAATTGTCTGGGCCATTCTGCCTTCTCTCCTTGGTACAAACCTCCTCTTGAGAAAAGTCCCAATGCACTTGCTCATCTCGAGGTTTAATTTCCCAGCAATGATTCCAGAAACACTTATGAGAACGCAGAGGCTTGGGTCAGCCATCAGGTAACTAGATTTTGGAATAATTTATAAAAAGAGAAAAACCTCCTCCCCCTTCATGCCCTTATCCTATAGCTTATATGACTTCACTAATAAGATAATAGTTTGTGAGACCCTGATGTTCAAGTTTCTCAGTAATAATCTGAATATTGTCTAAACAAAGGATGCCATCCACATGGAAACTATGCTAGAGAAACAGGCAGGCATCTCTTAACAGCGATAAGTCTCTCCATTTACTTTGCAGTCTTTGCCCTAAACAGCGTATGTAATCCTGGATATTGGGGTTGAGAGAGAAGGGGAGATACTAACTCCAATGTTCTGAGGATCTTGATGCTGGTGTACGGACTCACATGCAGCTCACATTTATTGAGCACATATTAAATGCTGAGCACTCGCAAAACTCATCTTTCTTACTTGCCACAAGCACCCTGTCCAGGCATTATCCTTCTCGCTGCTCATGGTAGTCAACCAAGGCACAAATGCAATTAAAAGATTTTTTCCAAAATAATACACCTAGGAAGCAGTGGAGTCCAAGTTTGAACTTGAACTGGCTGGTTAAGGTATCCTGTCCCTATTCCCGGTAACTGGGAATCAGGTTTACCTACTGCTGGTTTAAAACATTTAAAGTGGCTGCCACAAGATCTATAAGAGGCTCATGCTTGTAATCTCAGCACTTTGGGAGGGAGACGGGAGGATTTCTTGAGGCCAGAGTCCAAGACCAACCTGGGCAACATAGTGAGACCCTTTCTCTACCAAAAATAGTAAGAAAAAAAAATAGCTGGGTGTAGTGGTGCATGCTTATAGTCTCAGCTACTTTGGAGATTGAGGCAGAGGACCACTGGAGCCCAGGAATTTGAGGCTGCAGCGACATGTGATCACACCACTACACTCCAGCCTGGGTGACAGCATGAGACACTGTTTCAAAAAAGCCAGACAAAAGTGTTCAAGTTAGCACGGTTTGATTACAAAGTTTTGGTATGCTGAGACAGTAATAGGTGGTCATTAAACTGGATGAATAGATTAACTGGAACAACCTCATGTCTCTGAATATTTCTCCTTCCCTTAGCAACAGAAGAATTTGCAAGTAAATCTAGAAAGGGGAAAAATCATAAAGGGCCCAACAGAAATTTCAGAATTGATAAAAATAGTTTCTGCCATTCTTAAAATTAATAAGTGAAGGGAGAATGCCAGTGAATACTGGTTAATATACTCAATATATAGGCACACACACTTTTCTGTGTGATGAATGTTATTACTAAAATATTAATTTGAATACAATCCCCCCCAATATACCCGAAATAGATCTGTGTTCATGGGGTCAGAAGATGCTAGACAAAGGATAAGCACAGTAGTTCTCAATTGGGGCTGATTCTTCCCCTATCCCCGCCAGGGACATCTGGCAATGTCTGAAAACATTTTTTTGTTGTTGTAACTAGGGATGATGGTGCTACTAGCATCTAGAGGCTAGAGACCAGGGATGCAGCTAAATACCCTGTGAGGCACAGCACGACATCAAAACAAAAAATTATATAGCCCCAAATGTCAATTGTGCTGAGGTTGAGAAACCTTGGATTGAAACATTAATGTTGAGGGTGAAAAAATGACAAAGAGTAAAGAAGCCTGATTGAATTTACAATCTGAAAGTGCAAGTGTGTTCTGGCTAGAAATTGTGATAAGAAAAGCATCTTAATATTGTTAGCTTGATTGAAAAATTATTTCAGTATTCTTCACAGTCTAATGGGATTGGCCTTATAATAAATTTTAGACAGGGATGAAATTAACTTCCAGGAAAACAGCAATAATAATAGGTAGCAGTTTTTGACCCCTGCTGCATGTCAGGCATTTACTATATGCTTTATATACATCATATTTAATCATCACAACTCTATGAAGTATGTATAATTATACCCTTTCATATATGATAAAAATTTGCCGTAAGAGATTGAGTGGTATGACAGAGATAGTTCTGTGATCACCACACTTCATTTCCTTTTCCTCATTGACACATAGACCGTATTTTCCATCCTTTCTTACAGTTAAGTGGGTCTCTATGACTGATCCTGGCCAATAAAATGTGGATACAACAAGATATGTTCTTCCAGAACTGACTCCAAAAAAGTCCTTCTATTCAATCCCCTGCGTGTCCTCTCTTCCCTCAGATCCAGTGGAGGACTCAGGACCCTAAGGAATGGTCTGGATCCCTGAATGATTGTGTGGGCCTTGATAGACATAGATGTGAAAGAAAAAACATATATTGTTGTATTTAGCCACTAAAATTTGGGGTTGTTTCCTGGAGCAGTTGGTGTGCCCTGCTTAATAAATACATGGGGCTTTAAACAAGCCGGAATTTGAATCCATGTTTTTCTAATTCCAGAGCCTCTGTTCATGATGACTACATTGTGTTACAAATAAATGATTATAAACCATTTCAAAACAAGTACAAATTATTTTCAAGAAACAGTTGTAAAAATGTGTCTTTAATTTTCTCTGGGTTTCTTCTGGATAGAAAAGTCAAAGTATAAAACTATCATTGAATTTTCTCATTATAGAGATATAAATTGATATAAATATGTCCCTGAAGTATATAAATATTCAACAACTTTTGAAACAGATAAAAACATGTGATTATATATGAATAGATACTATTCTTCACATGTTCTTCTGATATTAACTAGATATTTGTTAGTTGTTCTTTCCAAGCACCCAGGACAAGCAAATAGATTACAAAAGATTTTTAGAAAAAAAAAAAAATGAAGAGAAGATAACCAAGTGCTGCTTACCTGTTTCTATTCCAAATCAACATAAAATGCTGACTCTTGACGAATGATCTAAGTTATCAACTAGAAAGACAATCATTTTATTTCCAAGTAGGAGAACAAAGGGGGTGTCTCTAAAAAGACTATCACTCATGGGCACTAGGTTGAGAACCCTTTAATAGAAAATATGCAAGTTTTTAAGAATGCCTATAGCTCCCTCCAGCATATGGTATATATTCAAATACTTACTGAATTAATCTGAATATTTATATTATTGCAGTTATCAGATCTAACCAGAATGAACACATACCGAAATTGTTGGTAGGTTTCCTTTAACTTCTTGCTACCAATAATTGTATTGAACTCAACCTATGAAGCAAATATTATTGCAGTGGCAATCATTTAATGTTGCCATGACATGCTAAGATCAGAAGTAGTTATGGCCCATGTCATTTGCCTGACGTAATGCACATGCTAAAGGCAAGGAATCTTCTGGTGTGGGATCAATTTCCATGGCATTAAACCAAGGACTTGCCCATGAAATGAAGTTTTGTGCTCTCTCAAGGACATCTACAGAATTTCTTGAGTCTGTATGTAATATATTTCCACTCTCTCCGGGACTATTCTTTGGTTTTTAAGCTTTTAAGCTTATTGCCAACTATATTTTAGCTTATTGTAGATCACATTGTAGCGATTATATATTTTAAATGTTTTCTGACAAATTACATTCAATTTACTAATTAATTCATTTATTTATTGGGCGTTTTATTAACTACCTATCCTATGCTGTGCTCAGGGATACCAGTCGTCTGGAACCTCAACCCACATTCTCAATATTATATTCTAACGTGAGTCATACAGAGGTCATAGTTTAGTAAGGAAGATAGATCTGAAAACAGGCAATTTGCAAAATAATTTGACAGAATATTGTAAAATGAGAACTAAAGAAATGGTGGTGTTATCTGTTTTACCAAAAAAATTCTACTAAATAGTATCCAGTCTGAATTTAGCATTTGGCTTTTCTCAACATTATCATTAACTGCCTTCTTAATTAAGCAATTAACATGCCAGTATTATTAATAACTTAATAACTGTTTTAGAAATAAGGTACTGCAAAGCATCTTGCACTGCTACATTCTCATTCTCTGGGACTTGTAGGAAGGGTCTGTCCCAAGGCTGCTCTACTTCCCTTTCTCCCAGCACAGAGGAAGAATCCTGTCCGGAGGGCTAGGGGATGATGATCTGGGTTATGGCAAACTGGAATCAGGACATGGGTCACTTCTTCTCTTCCCGGGCTCCCTCCACGTGGCTGCACTACTAATGCCACTGGCCAGAGTCCCATGATCGTTAGTGGACCTTCAGAGAAAGCCAGCATGTGAATGTCACCCCCCAATGAACAATACGTTTACGTTACCAAACTTCCTGGTGACTCATTTTCTGCAGCGTAGCAAAGTCTTTAAGAAAGCATAAAACCCAATCACTTTAATTATATCAATCCATCTGCGTGGTTGTCCTCCTCTTGTGTTTTCCAGGCTCCTGGTTGTGAAACCAGAGCGTGGGGTATTTCCTTTGAGACTTTTCATTAAATGGTATTCGGCGCAGAGAAAGGCATTGCTGAATCTTTAATGTCCTGCTACCAATACACATGTGGGCCTCCTGTCCTGCTTGTTTTAACATAAATTTTATGGAAACTACATCTTCGGTACATGTGTGCTAAGCCCCATTTTGTGGATAATCAGCCCAGGATATTGTAATCCCTCTGTTAGACAAAAATGCATGTTTCCCTTTTAATGATAAATTGATCTGTTCAAATATTGAATAGGATGGGACTCTTGGGATTCTTTATGATTAAAATTAGATTATTAAAGGAAAAAAGGAGTGTGAATGGAAATATTTTCTGGCCTCTGATTAGCACTTGGACGCTTTCAGTACTGCCCTGCTGAGCAGCTGTTACTATATTCTAAGTGACCGACCCCTACCCTCCCCAACCCTGTCCCAGAGAACATGGTAGAAGTGATGCCTCCTGGTATTGTGCAATGCTGAGGCCCAGAGTACTCTTAAGCCTTAGACTCTATGAGTTTTGATGTGCAGAAGATTAAGATCAATCAGTTATTGGATTTAGCGATTTTTTTTCAGGTGAAGACAAAGTGCAGCCATGTTACTGTGTGTTTATCTCTGGGAAGGAGATGGAGTAAAGGAACAAGATCACAGTGTGATCCTTCTGGAAACTTGCTTTTCTTTTGTGTTTTGTTTGTCTACGGGCTGCTTCATATGCCACCTACCTCTAGGTGCAAAAGTATCTTTTGTTCCAAGGATTCCACTGAGTCCCTCTTCATAGGAGCAAACTATTTAATAGAGACCGCAAGAAATTCGTTTTCTATTAATGTCAATTTTCTTGCCAACACACTGACTTTCTCATGTATCAGTAGTGCCATTATTCCATTTTTGTTAAGTTCTGCTATAATGTTATTCTCTAAGTAAAACTATCCAGATAGGGCATCAGAATAATTCTTTTGCCAGACTGCTGAGTGAAGTTCTCTCTCTCTTTTTTTTTTTTTTTTTTTTTTTTTTTGAGACAGAGTCTTGCTCTGTCCCCCAGGCTAGAATGCAGTGGCACAATCTCGGCTCACTGCACCTCTGCCTCTTAAGTTCAAGCAATTCTCCTGCCCCAGCCTCCCAAGTAGCTGGGATTACAGGCACACACCACCATATCTGGCTAATTTTTTGTATTTTTAGTAGAGACAGAGTTTCACCATGCTGGCCAAGCTGTTCTCAAACTCCTGACCTTGTGATCTGCCCACCTTTGCCTCCCAAAGTGCTTAGGCATTCCTCCCTGGGCTCGGTTTCCTCCCTGTGTTCAGAAGCCAATTCTTTCATTCTAATGCAACAAAACAAGTGCCTTCCCACTTTCAGTTTATATAATTGTAGTGCCTTGCAGGTTCTGTGTCTGCTGTCTTTAGGATGCTAAACTCTACACCACCAAGATAGTGATTCGGGGTCAGTCCCTTATGTTCCAGCATTTGCTACTTTTACCTTCTTAATTAATATCACACAATCTTTTCCTTTCCTTGATGTATAACTACCTGCTGCTCACATGCTCATCTCTCTTAGCAGCCTGCCTTTGTCTGACCCAGATCTACAGCCACTCATTTTTAGAAAAGAAAAATGAGGCAACAAAGGCAGCATAATAGATATATCTGGGTGGATCATAATAAAAATAGCTCCTGAATATCAGTGATTGAATATGTGGTTAGGACTTTCCATATTATTATCTCATTTATATACATAATGATTTTATGAGGTAGTTATTATCATCTCGATTTCATTTGTTCAAGGTCACCCAGCTGGCAAGTGATGGTGCTGAGACAAAAGCCAAGGTCTCCCTGCCTTCCCCACGGGACCACCCTGCCTCTTGTCTTGCCAGTCCATTGGGCTTTCTCCCTTGAGAGTCAAAGTTTCAGCCTGTTTCCCCTCAGAGGTCCTTTGTGTTGACAAGAGCTCAGTCTAGATCAGATTGCATTTTATCCCTTTACTCTCTGTGTATTGTCTCCCCTGAGCTTTTTAACATACAGGGAGCCCTTCCTTAGAATAGCTGTCACCTAGGCCTATTGTAATTTATACCTATTGACACTATGCTGCAGATAATTCACCCTTGCAAACCGTCACTTTCCACTGTCACCAGAAGTAGCTAGCAAACAGAAATCGTATGCATGGTGCCTATCAACGGAGGACTTTGGTGTCACTTGATGCAAACACACATGGGGGAAATGAGCCTGCACCTCCTGGATCACACAGATGTCTTCTTTCCAATCAAGAACATCATTTGATGACTTTGAAGGAGTCAGAAGATGAGAGAAATAACTCCTAAGATGTGATCATTATTGAAATAGAATGCTGAACAGGTGCATCTGCGTTTTCTAGAATTTCCCTGGAATAGATCTTTTATTCTTCGGTTAAGTAGCAAAATACAATTCCAACATTTTCTAAAGAAACTATTAATATAATACATATTGAAAATCAAACCACTAACCATTTCCTTTTGGACTCAAAGATAAGACTCAGAGAACCACAGAATTTTCTTTAAATAGAACACACTTCAGAAATTATTTGTCCCCACCTTCTACATCACAACTAAAGAAATTGAGGCACAGAAATATTAATGATGCATTCAAGGTTAAACATGTTGAAGAGTACTCAATAGATATAACCAAGTGCCTCTCAAATTAATATCATAGCACTTGTACACATTTCTGTACCCATCATTTTTCTCTGCTTCCATGGTGTTGGTAATAATGGAAACTTATTCCTGCCTTCAGATTGTGTTTGCATTTTTTTCCTCATCCCTGTGGTTTGAAATAGTTAAAGCATCAGCCCCAACCAATATGCACTTGAATTTGAAATTTGCTGTATGATGCTGCTGCTTTTCATTTTTTACCATTTCACACCTTGTCCGCATCTTGAGCAAGCTTGTAAGTTTCCAGCGCATACATTTCTTGTGATGATATATTGTCCTGGTGGAAAATTTCATTTACTGACTGTGCCCTTTGCTGAACCTGTTGCTAGTCAGGGAACATGATAAGCGTATAAGTAGCATGCTACTTCATTTATCATACATCGTTTTAGACACTCAAATATCTCATATACAATTCTGCATTCTGCACAAAGGGGAACTAACCAACTCACAGAAAAAAAAAGATCTTCAAGTAAATTGTCAGTTTACGATATATAAATGTATCCTCTTAATAAAAATTAATCATAGTTTATACTAAAACTGTAAGTATCCTTTATTTTTTTATAACCTTGCTAACCACATGCTATCAAACACAAATAGAAAGAATCTGGCTTTTGTGATTTGGTGCATAAGAGAATTGGACGATATAAAGACGCTATTTTCAATAATTGAATCACATTGTGAAATAAATCAGGGTATTGGGAATCCCAGCAGTATCTCAGGGGCTGTCTGGTGCTACACTCCTCACACAGAGAAGTGCTTCAACATTTTTCTACTTTTGCCTTGAGTGAAAATGGCCCTAAGTCAGAGCCAGCACTTGTAGAAGCCTGAATGAGGCTGGAGAGAGAAGGTGCATCAGCGAATGGAGAGCCAACGAAAACAAAGCTCTAAGCGTGTGCTTACAAGGTCTTCTTTTAAAAGGGTTGTTTTCCTAGACTGCTGTAGGAGGCCAGGCCTGCCTAATTTCGGTACCTTTTCCTGTATTGATTTCTGCTTTTCCCCTTCTGTCAATGCAATGTTTTTACTAGCGCCCATGTTTTATGTGTAGCATTAAAAAATCTGCATTCTGTCAGAATGGGGCCCTTGAAATTTTGAAAGTGAAACTTGATTTACATTCAACACTGCTTAGACTAATTAGGACCTTTCTCAACGGAATTGTGAACATGAAATACAGCTAACAATTATATGTTCGCTGTCTCCCTTTCTTTACAGTCCAGGAAGTACTTTAGCTGAGTGGAACCCATTGACAGATAAGGGCTATGGACACTTACAGAAAGGTATAAGAATAGATGGAGACCTGGGCATTTTTATCCATATCGGACTACAGAAACAACAGTGTGTGTTTTCCAACATGGTACATCTCAGCAGCAGCTCACTTCTATACCTGTAAAGACGATTCAGCTAGACCCTACCTTGACCCTGCCTTGGGAGGCTGAGGCAGGAGAATCACTTGAACCCAGGAGGTGGAGGTTGCAGTGAGCCAAGATGGTGCCACTGCATACCAGCCTGGCAACAGAGCAAGACTCCATCACACACACACACACACACACACACACACACACACACACACACACACAAGAAGGTGTTATATGTTTCCCATATTAATTTTCTAAAATATTAAAAATTCTGAATCCAAAATTTCTGGGCCAAGATCATCAGGAAAGGGATGTTGGATTTATATCTGCCTCATGGAATTTATGAGGATTAAATAAAATTACACCTAAAGAGCACTTAGAACATTGCCTGTCTCATACAAAGCACTTAAATATTGATATTATTAATCATGATTTCTGCTCCCACTCCAAGGAAGAGTATGGCAATTGTTTTCCTTAGGGCCAGATGACACCAATTATGAAAACTATCAGGAGTCAAATTTCTAAAGACAGTAGCCTATAAACTTTCTTTTGAGCAAACTTCATGACAGAGATGGAAACCTGTGGCTTCATAAGGGGGGCAAAGCCCTGGATTATCACTCAGGAAAACATCACAAATGGGATTCTCTTATGAGAGGCTGTTTTCTGTCACATCTCCAAGCAGACACTTCCACTAAGATCAGAAATTGTTAAGTATTCTTGAACAGAATATGAGGGTTTCTTTGAAGGACCAGGAAGGGAGTTTTATTTAGTGCTGATTCTGCCTAAGTTTTAAAAATACTCCATTTCCAGCATTCCTGCTGGGCTGTGTGTATTTGAAGGACTCCACTGAAAGAACTCCTCTGTCTCTGACATCTTTGCATGTGCCGGAATTAAGGTGGCCATGTGCAAGGAAATTACCCCAAATCAGAACAAGGAAAGAAAAAGTTAATGGGAGAAGCAAGTCACATAAATGGTCCTTCAAAAGGATGTTCAGTGTCTAAAAATAATCAAAAGAAGAACTTTATGGAAAGGGCAATGGCGCTGAGTACCAAATTCTGGGTCCTGCATCTGCCACTGCTTGCTGGGTGACCTTAGACAAACCACAGAATCCCTTTGTGCCTCAGTTTCCTAATTTGTAAATCGAAGGGGTCTTATAAATGGAAAGTTGATTTATAACATGTCTCTCAGCTCTCTGAATTCTAATTGCCCCAATTTTGAAAAACCAGAAACCAGTTCCTACCAATTGACTCAAATTCCTACATAAGACCAGAGGCATCTACAGAATGAGAAACTTTACAAAATACTTATTGATTTAAAACACAATCTTGTTTTGTTTACTGTGGCATACCCAGTATCTAAAATAGTACCTGGCACGAAGTAGGTACTAAAAAAGTATTGCTGCATGAATGAATGACTATTTTAATAATAGATCTTAATAATAATTGAGCTATATATTTAAAATTAGTGTACTTTCTGTGCTTGGGATATTATATCCAAAGTGAAATAACATGAAAGGCAGAGAGACAGAGAAGAGAATGAGGCTGTCAAGGTTCAGTTCCTGATTTTTTACCACTGGCAAGTGATAAGACTGAGGACAGCAATAGTTTCTTTGATAAATAAATACTAATGACGTTTGTTATTTAAGACTCTTGCAAATAAAAGATAGGATATTTTCAGCCATACAGAAAATCATAGCTTAAAATTATTTACAAGAAAAATGTCTTGTCTCATATAAGAATTCAAAAGGGAGACAGCATCTTTATTGGCCTAGGTTTTGGCACCTTTATTGGCTCCACCATGTCACTAAAGACCTAGGTTTCTTCCTTGCTCTGCCCACTGTCTTAAGCATGTTAACTTTCTTTCAGCTGACTCACCTTGTGGTTGCTAAACAGCTGCTGCATTTGTAAGAGTCATGTAAGTTTCATCCCTTCCACCCAAGACCTCAGCAGACTTCTCACTTCTTACTGGCTGGAATTAGGTTGCATGCCCACTCTTAACCTGTTCCTGGCAAGAGGTCTGGGATACATAATTGTCTTAGATAGTTTAGGAGAAATAGGTATGTTCCCTGAACAAAATCAGGGTTCTCTTAGAAAGAAGGAGGCAGAGGAATAGATGCACATGGTCAACAGATAGTGATTGCTCCGGAATTAACTATCTGTTTAATAAACAGCTGTTCAATAAGTAAAAGAGCGAATGAGTGAATGAATGAATATAGAAACAAATGGCATCAAGATAAAAAGTCAAATGTTAAAATGACAAATGGGTGATCCAAAGATTAAGTGACAGAGGGATTTTCTCAAGACGTCACTGTGGGCTGGTGTGGGAAGGAAGGTGTCACTGGGATAGTGAGACATGGCCTGAACTTGGATGGTCTTGATATGGGTGAAGAGCTAGTGAAGGCAATTCATTTGTGGAGACAGTTTGATCCAATGTAGGGAAATAGAAACACATATAACATGTATTCATGACAAGAGAGACACTGAATGAAGAGAGGAGAGGTAATAGGGGACAATAATTAAGGTTCAGTTTGGAAAAATAAATTTTTATAACTTGGCTTATTGACTAGGCCTTATTCTATCGGTAATGGGAAGTATTTTTTTTTTTTTTACTTAAATGTATTGACCTATCCTTTACATAAATCAAAATCCATTCTTTTCAGTATATAGTTTCATAAGTTTTGACAAATGCACACAGTTGGTGTAACTGTAATACAACAAGATAGAGACTAATTCTTCAAATATTTTCTCATTCCCTTTGTAATTAACTCTTTCTTGACCACCAGCCCCCAGTGACCACTGATCTGTTTTCTGACTCCACAGTTTTGCCTTTTTCTGAGTGTCATGTGTAGCCTTTTCAGTCTAGCTCCTTTCCCTTAAAATACACATTTGAGATTCATCCATGTTGTATGTAATAGTAATTAATTCCTTTTTCTGTAAGCCTTCACTGTACCACAGCTTATTTATCCATTTACCAGTTGAAGGATATTTGAATGGTTTCCCTTTTTTTGGCAATGATAAATAAAACCACTGTAAATGTTTGCATATAGGTTTTTCTGTAAACATACATTTTTATTTATTTTGGGTAAATACTTAGGAGGGGAATTCCTGGGTTGTATGGTAAGTGTATGTTAACTGCCAAACGGCTTTTGAAAGTGGTTGTGCTACTTTGTAATCCCACTGGCAGGGTATGGGCATTCCAGTTACTCCACATCCTGTCAGCACCTGATGTTGTCAGTTTTTGTTTTTGCTTTTTTTTCCTTGTCTTGTCTTTAGTTTAGCCATTCTGCTAAGCATGTAGTGACTTTAACTTTCATTTCTCTTTGACCATCTTTCTTGCACTTATTTGTCTTCCGTGTATCTTTCTCGGCAAAGTGCCTAAAAAGAAAGGCTTTTATTTTTTTTATTTTTTTTTTCATGACATGGTAAAATCAAAGCTTCAGAAAGACAAAACTGGGCTCGAATTAGGGTCTTGTTGTTATGAAAATCAGATAGGAAGCTACTGCATAAACCAAGTCTGAGAGGACGAGGGGGGTGGTATAACCCATAATTTCATAGCATAGTTGTTCTAATAAATAGATACTGAACATAGAAAACACCTTGCACTGTGCCTACCAGTATACTGAAAATAATAATTACTGCCATGTAATTATTGGCAGTAAAAATTGCACTGTGGTACATTACTAGATACATGCAGGCGCACATGCACACAGTCACAGGTATGAAGTAACTTAATCTTCACACCACCCCCATCAGGTTTTACTTTCCTCTACACTTCATGTGAGGAAACTGAAGTACAGAGAGGAAAATCACTCACTTCAGATTGTATAGCTATTAATAGTAAGTGACATCTGGAGGATTTGAACTCTGTAACCACCACACAATACTGCCCTCTTAGAAGTGCCTCCATTAATGTTTGTTGAATTAAATGAATTTTAAAACTATAAGAAATCACCAAGCATACCTATTTCATAGTTCTGTTTCCTAGAATTAAAACTGGTTTGACAAAGACACTAAATGTAACGCTTCTCAATAACACGTAGCACGTAGCACATATGCCGTACTGTTTGAACAATAATAAAATGGCAGCATTCTTCGTTATTTATCAACTGGACCAAGAGCAGTGGTCCCTAAAAATAGCAGACTATAGGGTTCATTATCCATTTCCTGTGATTCTTTCTCAAATCTGTCCTCTCAGTAATGGAAAGGAGAGGACTGCTAAATACAGGCTACTTTGGGGACACACCTCCCCTGCACCCCCTGCACCCCTTAACCAGTGCATAATTGAGCCATTTCCTCACTCAGAGGAATGCAAGCTCTTTCCACTCCGCACACCAATGTAAGACCCAGCATCATTGCTTGGGGACAGTGGAAACAATTATGCCCTGCCAAGGTACGAGAGCACCCACCTTTGAAACCACTTCTGCAGAGCCAGAAGGATGAGAGCAAACAAAGAAAAAAATATAACAAAAAGCCCTTTAATCCTTATTTCTTGGCTCAGCTCAAAAGAGTTATTTTACTGAGGGCTCCAAGAAGAGATAAGAGGTGCTAATTGTAGTATCAATACTTTAGTCTGGGAACCAAAACAATTCATGCTACTAGATCAAAATGAACACATTTTTAGAGGTTTTATATTGTAAGGGTGTGAAAACCCAGCTCTGTTAGGACAGTACACCAATCCCCAGAAATAAAGTCCCCAGAATCCATCTGATTTGTCTCTCGGTCAGTTGGGAAACTAAGAATTTTTTTTTTAACTAGGTACCTACTTTTTAAGCAGGTGTTTGCTATTGTGCTCTAGCAAAGATTTGTATGTAGGCAATGAAGGGATGGGAGGTTATGCAAAGGTGTCAGGCCTGTTTTTAGTGCTAGAAAGTCCTAAAGGTCATTGATGGTTTCAGACCTACAATATTGTCTTCAAATTCTTAAAGCTTGTTGAGAGAGGAAACTTGAGGAAGCTTTTTGATCAAAAAGGTATTCATATTTGATAAATTTTCATAAATGACAATCTTTCCCTACTAATGTCCATTATAAGATTAAAGACAGGCTCTCTCAAGGGAAAATGTTGGTTTGCTATATTTCCAGATGAAGTAGGACTATAAAATAGAAAAAGAGAAATTCAAATAAAATGTCATATAAAAAAAATTTTGGTGATGAGGCATTAGAACAAATTTCAAGTGCTGTCATTAACTTTAGATTGTGATGTCTTTCTGAGGCATAAGCATATTTTAAAGTGCTTCTAAAAGGAAGACAGAAAACAGCATTTTACCCACAAACTGTGCCCACACTGCAAAAATATCTCACAACTCCACCATCTGGTGCACTGTTGGAAATGGTCTGATTCTGTGGCAAGAGTGAGCCTGGGTACCACTCCTTGCCTCACCATTCATTCTTGTGACCATGACGAATTTCTTTCTCTGAGACTGAATTTCCTTTTCTATAAAGCAGGCATAAGAATATTTATACTTACTGTTGCTGTGAGGATTAAATACATCAATGTAAGAGAAATAGTTGGAACCAGTATTAACTTACTGGTAGTTACTGGTAACTCCTTTTCCCTAAAATGATAATATCATGAAATCCCAAGAAATTCCATCAACTAATCATTCATTTCTGTATGCACACTCACACACACACATTTCATACAAGCTATGTAATATTAATATAGAAAAATCATAGCCTATGGTTATCTATCCCATGCAGGTCCAAATTCTGAGCCAGGTGTTAAAATCATGGTTCCCATTTATACTTACCATGAACAGAATCATCATCCCCAAATTGGAGAATCTAAACTTGCCATCAGTTTTTCCTTGGCATTAACTTCACAGCTGCCCCTTACCCAGAAATGATTCTTCCATTGAAAAGGGTGACATTTATAAAAATTCCACATTTTAATGAACCAGAATTCGGTAACAGCCACAAATACTCCAAATAGCCTTTAATATTTCCAGAGGGATATGAGGAATCTCTGAACTTCACAGTGGCCCATGAAGAAAAGTATCCTAGAGATGTCCAAATTCTATAACCTTATAGGTATTTCACAGAAATAATGTGGGACTTAGGCAATGAATTAGTGAAGTTAAGGCTTTTGTTGAGTGAGTTACCATCAAGCAAAGGTAAAGTCTACTTTGGGTCTATAAATCACAGAAATGAATATCTTTAAAGGTTAAACCTGCTTGGAGAAAATATCTAGGCCTGCATTAAGAACTTGAGTTGAAGATAATAAATTAACTTATTCAGAAATTAACTTATTCAAAAGTGAGCAGACAGCTTTGTAAAACTCAACCCAAATAGAATTTACATGAGGACTGCCCAGTTCTCCTTTAGTTCTGAATTCTGAAAAGTGAAAATGATATATGATTATCTACCTTTCACTTTTACACCTAGTCATTGGGTCTCTTCATTCTGTTTATTATTTAGACTTACCAGGAAAATATTAGCAGAATCATTAGCCCAAGAGGTTGTATTGATAGCAATGTACACCAGTTAGAAAGAAAATCTTTTTTTATGACTTGCTTTTTATCAACTTTTTACCTTCTTCTTAAACCCATTAAGAAGAGGCTCCTGTCTGTGTCACATCCTTCAGTTTGTTGAAACGACTGTTAATTCTGCATGCTGGATTAGGACTGAACACTAATGCAAGTCTCTTTCCATCTAGGAGGAGCTTAGTTTCTGCAGGAAATCATGTTATCATCTGCAATAAAAACCTTTGTGGTCCCCAGTATATAATACATGGAAATACATAGAGCTCCAGCTAGATTCAGTAGAGAGCATCAATGAGGGAAAGAATCCTTAAAAAGTAGAAAGAAGACCAGATAATTTGACCATGAAGATCATGGGTCGGATGCCTTTTGTTGCTGCGGTCCTCACCACTATTTCCAACCCTTTTTCTACAAGCATGGTGACAGGAGCAAAGTCCAGATGGCATTTTGAGATACGCACTAGATATATAGATGAGAAACTGAAATATTATTCATGATTCAGCATCCTCTCTTTCCCTCCACTGATCATTTCAGGGAGCCGCATATCAGGCAGTCTTGGGGTAACTGCTCAGAGAGAAAGAAACAAGATGTTAACCAAATTGAAAGTGATCCCAAGGCTTTCCTCTCACCTGCTAACCACCTTTTAAAGTTGTCTCATTGGAGAAATGTTGGTCAACCTTTAGGAATATAATCGATGAAATCATGTTTGACCTCCACTGCGAATGTGTTCTGAGCCCCTCCTGTGTGCCAGGCATGGTGCTGAGCACTGGGATGACGGGAGGAGACCAAGGAGGGCCTGGTTTCTGAGGGGACATCTTGCTGGGAGGGCAGATATTTAGCTAAAGATATGAAAAGACAGCACATAATAACAAATTGTGATTAGTACCAAGGGGGGAAACAGTATCAGGACAGAATATAAAGGGACACGGTGTAGACTGAGATGTTTTAAGTTGACCCCCTATTGAAAGTGACTTATAAGGAGCATTAATGGAAGATGTGACCAAGTGGTTAAGCCAAGCTGTCTGGCATTAGGTGTCAACCCCAGCCCTCCTTTGACCTTAGGCAAGTTATTTAACATGTGTGAGCCTTGGCTCCTGTATGTAAAATTGGGAAAACAGAACAACCTAACTATCCCATGAAATTGATGAGATGACTCTGAGATTGAGCTAATTCATACGAATGGCTTAATAAATATCAGCTATCACCACCATCCTTATCATCCATGGTGTAATTGCCAGCAGTAATAGCAGTCATAAACTGGGGCCCTACGAATCTCATTCATGAACCAGATTTTTTTTTTCACTCAGTGTTTCCTTAGCCAATTAGTCTATGACTGTTTCTAGCCAAAGAGAGAGAGAGAGAGATTGATACTCTTCTCTCTGCTGTTTGAGACACATTCCAGCCCACCCCGAATCCAGGGTAGCTTTTTTAGCCTGTAACTACTCCAACTGAGAAATTAAAGAATGAACAAGTCTTCAGTGCTCCTGATGGTCCAAGCTCTGCATTGGGTGCTTCCTCCTAGAAAGTTACCATGTAATTTACAACCATTGGTGGTTAAAGATTATTATTTTCACTCTACAGATAAATAAATGGAGGCCAAATGTGATGGCTCATGCCTGTAATCCCAGCAATTTGGGAGGCCAAGTTGGGTGGATTTCTTGAGGGCAGGAGTTCAAGACCAAACTGGTCAACTTGGCAAAACCTCATCTCTACTAAAAATACAAAAATTAGCCAGGCATGGTGGTACACGCCTGTGATCCAAGCTACTCAGAAGACTGAGACATGAGAGTTGCTTAAACCCAGTAGGCAGAGGTTAGAGTGAGTCAAGATCTCACTACTGCAGTCAATCCTGGAAGACAGAGTGAGACTCCTGTCTCAAAGGTAGAAAAAGAAGGAAGGAGGGAAAGAAGGAAGGAAGGAAGGAGCAAGAGAAAGAAAGAAAGAAAGAGAAAGAAAGAGAGAAAGAAAGAAAGAAAGAAAGAAAGAAAGAAAGAAAGAAAGAAAGAAAGAAAGAAAGAAAGAAAGAGAGAGAAAGAAAGAGAAAGAAAGAAAGAAGAAAGAAAGAAAGAAAAAAGGAAAGAAAGAGGGAGGAGGCCCAAGCAGGCTCAAGAAGTTAGTGTCATACAGCTAGTAAATGACAGAGAATGATTCAACTTGAGGACTCTGAATCTCAAATCCAATGCTCTTTCTGTTCTAACGTAGTCACTGAGGTATCAGCCCATTCACTGATATATGAGTACTCGTCAGCTACTATTTAATGGCCAATCCCACTCTCATAAGAGACCATGAAGGAATTCCAGAAGTCACGCTATCCTCCAGGCTAGGACTTACTTCAAACAAATCAAGAAGTCACAGACTTAAGTTAATGATCACCTGTAACACAATATTCCAGGGCAACTAATAGGTAAGACTCCTGTCAAAGCCTGGAAGTTTCTGCTGTTTTCTTAGCATCTCTACAATCTTTTTTATTTTCCACTGCTCTTTCTGGATAGAGGTAGGTCTTTCCCGACAATCTGGGATGGATGCTTTTCCTAAGAAATTACAAAGTACATTTAATTTCTTAGTATGTATCCTAGGTGGATGCCTTAAAATACACCCAATATCAAAGACGGGATTTAGTACGTTGATTCTGGTAGCCCTCCCAGTAACTGTTCTCTTTTCCAGGGAGCTGGGGGAAGCACAGTGGCATTACCACTCTGGGAGAAGTGGACATATTGACTTATTAAGAGATATTGTTGACATTTCAAGTGCCATAAAGATATTTAACAGAATATGGGATTAAGATAGGATTTCTGACTAACGAGCTCTCTCTCAGACTAAGCATCAACAGAGGGAAAGTTGCTAAAATGGCATCTTCCTAATTAAACAAAACAAAGCCAAGCAAAATAGCTTAAGAAAGAATTCTCACCAGGGAGATAATAAAAGGTATATCAAAATAATGAGGTGTGTTTAAGGAAGGCCAGAGAGTGAACAATCATCCTTATGCCCCTATTGTGTTTCCTGTCCTCAGCCCGTCAGAGAACCCCTGCATGAGGCTGCTCCTGGGTGTGTCCAGATAGCTGTGCCTCTCTGCTACAGCAGGCAGCCCAGAGATCACAGAAATCATTTCTGCATTGAATTTTTAATCCCCAAAGGACCTCCTCTATGTATGCATGGATAAAATTCTTAGGTGGATAATTTTTGTGAAATACGCCCACAGTATGTGCCACATCCGTATTTAAATCCTTATCATCAGAATAACCATGTGCTTCCAGTAGTTTTGGGCAATTCTGTTGTTTTACTGTTGGAGTGCAAACACAAAGCAACCTTCATACCATTAATTTAGAGACTGAACCCATTTGCCTTGGTTGTCCCAGAGTAGTTACGTGTCACGTGGTGGTAGAGACAGGTTAGCTCGGTTAGTCCTTATCCCCACTGAGCCAACTTCGCCCGTCTTGCATGATGGTTTTCAGAGTCAGAAACAATAGCATTTCTCACCCTGCCCCCAGGACGTTAACACAGAAGCCTGCTTTTTTCATGGCTCACCCCCAAGGAGCTTTCTCAGGCCACCATTTAACTGCCAGATCCCTGTGACAATGACTCATTTTAGCCCATGAATTTTTTTTTTCTACCTGGTATATATTTGTTCCCCATGTAGGTCTCCATATTCCACCCATCCACCCCTCCTGACATCTAGGCCCCAGTGTGGCTGTAAAATCTTCATTGCAACAGGGTTTGAAGACTAAGAGGAAATCTTATCTGTGCTGTTGCCGATTCCTTAATGTGCTGTCACAACATGTCTTTGAGTTCCTTTCAGAATGAATTAATTTTAAGGATTGTTTTTCTGCTTCATCATTAAATGCCAACTGTGAGTCTCCATAACCCTCCACTTAACAGATGCTATTAGCATTTTAAACCTGGGTTAGGCCCAGGTCTCTCTCCTGAACTCTGCAGCACCCCTGGTACGTGTGCCCTTCCAGGGGAACCACGGACGCTGTAATGTGTCTCTCTCAAAACGTACAGCACCCACCACATTTCTGCTCTTTCTCAAATCATGTCTGGGAAATCTGAGAAGCTCCGTTTGAAGGATTACATTACAGCTTTGATTTTTATTTATAAAACATAAAGGACTAATATATATCAGTTAGGACATTTTGCTTGCAAAGTGCATTGTAGCAAAATAATTGGAAGGCAGTTGCGGTGTGAAATATATGACAGTTTTACAGGACATAAAAAGCAGCTTTTTCTTTGTAATAGTGTAATTGCCTTAAACCCCACAATCATAATTGTTATCAAAAAATAATCCCAAGGAAAGGCTAATATAAGGTGAGCAGACTATTATAAGAGCTCTAATACACTCGATTCCTTGAGCAGCAAATGCAGCTCTCAATCTCCCGGTGCTTTTAGTGTCAGTCAGAGAGTACTCAGTCATTTCTGTGCATCAAGCCTGGAGTATTGATTTTTCCACTGACTGAAACAGCCATATAAGCATAAATTTTGCATGAGCCTTTCACTTTGTAGACTCTCCTTTGGTCAGATGACACATGATGTGAACATGAAGACTGTATAATAACAATGCATGGTCAACCTGCAGGCATTAAAGCGTGGGCTCTCACAGCACTGAAGGACAAAAGCTGGATTGAGAGAGGGCTGCCTCGGCAGTGCCAGCGAAAACAAATATCAGCTCCATCTTGGCAGCCAGTGCAGTTTTATTTTCTACTTCTCTCCTGCATTTTCACATCTCTTATTCAGAAAACCCCTGCAACCCACACACACCCACTCACTTGCACGCATCTTATCATCGGCACCCACTTCAGGTAAAACTCAGCTTTATGGAAAACAGTGGCCGTGATCTTAACTGTGCAGCCCACCCGAACCCTCTCATTGCACCACCTCTGGTTTTCTCCGTGTTGTTTTTTTGTGTGTGTGTTTTCTATTGGGGATGTCATTTCTTTTGTGTCGCTGGCCCTAGAGACTAAATAGTGTATAACAACATTGGATAAGATCTGGTATCCTGCTGAGAAAGCCTTATCTAAAGATGTGGCTCATTGATACACAAGTACAAGGAAAACCAACCCTCCTTAATAGCCACCTTCCATTTAACCTACTTTGGCCCTGTTTGAGATCTCCTTATTCATTAATAGTTCTTTATCTCATCTCTTTATGATAGAAAATGTTCTGTTTGAAGTGCAATCATTCTGTTCCAAGACTTTGCCAGTGGAAATGAGAGAGAGTATAATCCTACCCCCATGGGACTGATAGCACCTTAATCCCAGATGGCAGAATTGCTCAGCCACCGTTACTCTGCTCAGTCACATTCACTGTGGCCATTTCATGTAATTAATTCATATTATGATATGAAGGATTCTGGAGATTAAGTTGAATTGGCCTGAGGGAAAAATTATCTTTATATAAAAGCATAAATCCCTGTTGGCCAGATAGAGTCAACCAACATTTTCTTTTCAGTAAAAGTCCCGGTGCCAAGCAGGAACTTGCTATCATGAAGAACCGCAAATGCGTTCACTCTTTTGCTTTGTGTCTCCATTTGAAATAACAATAATAGCATTCACCTGAGGCTTGCTAACCTGGAGGAAGAAAGATGTTAGACTCAAAACTAAACACTTGAAACTCCTGCACCTCTAATTAAGGGTCTAAACTTTACACATAGGCAACATTCATTAACGTAAACCTAAACACGATGTGGTTTATTTTAAAGCTAAGTGGTCCTGCATTCATCTGGAATCTCTCCATTGCTCAGAAAAGAGAAATGGGCTCTATCACTTTTAATTCTTTTAATATTTCTCCTTTCCAGAAGAGGCTGCCTGCTTTTTGTGATCAGCCTGATCTGTGCTGCTTGCTGTTTGAAGAGAGTTTTGAAAATTATTCTTTTTATTTCCAGTTGACGGCATCACAGGAGATATTTCCACTTAAAACCCAAGTTATTATAGTGAGCAGTGTTCTCTGAAATGAGTTTTGGCCAAAGAGAATGAACAAAATGACACTTGTGAGCCTAAGCTTGGAGAAGAGCTGGGTCTCCAGGCCAGAGTGTGAAGGAGGAAGAGCTGGTTTGTTTGTTCTTTATAGGAAACTAAAAATCTGTGGAGAAAATGCAATAAGCTTTCTTATTAATGCTTTATTTGGTGGTCCCTCCCTTTAAAATAGGCTTAAATGCCAACTGGTTAGAATAAGGTTGCATGCATATTTAATGTTAAGTAAAAGAACTAAAAATCAGAAGACATCTCCCCATCCCAGCTGAGCTCCCATTTCCGAGACTCCTCTCCTCATGTAGCAAATGCAGTCTCAACTCTGGCATCCTGGGAAATGTTGCACAAAGACACCAGGGCTTTGGACATGCACTGAGCTTGCAGCACCGGATACCAGAGTCTGCCCACCAGACCCCAGCATGGGCACAGAGGTGTTTCGGGGAGACTTCCTCCTTTTTTATTTCTTTTTTCCCTCCTTTAACCACCCTTACAACCCCCACCCTGAAGTTTGATCATAACAAAGGAAGAAAAATAAAAGGACTCAAAGATATGAAAGGGCTGATAGAAGAATCCACAGTGGTTCACATCAGTGCCTGTTGCTTCTGATCCATCCCTGTGTCTAAAAATTGTATCTTTGTATCTGTCTACTCAATGCCTAGCTGAAATGTGAGGACCAACTCTACATCCCTCGAGTGTGTGGCTGTCTCTGTCGTTTCTCTCATGCTCCTCAAGTCTCTATGAAGAGATCAGCACATCATAAGAAAGAACACTAAAGGAGCTGACAGACAGAGTTTGTCCCTGGAGCTCCAGGAGGACCTCCCATCGCTGGGGCAGATGCACCACTGCACTTCCCTTTACCTGTCCTCCGTTTGAATGTGGCTTCCCTTCTAACTGAGTCAAAGAGGACCCCAAAGACTACAAACCAGTTCCAAAGTTTAGATCCATAAGTTTTGCAGACTCTCCAGAGTCACCACACAGACACACACACAAACACACACACACAATCCTGAGCAACACTAGAAAAATATCTGAAAAATATCTATCTAACCAACAGCTTGAAATAGAGACATCTTTGCCACTATGAAGTGAAAAGCATTAACCCAAAACAGGTTTCAGTGTTCACACATTTCAGGGTTCACTCTGCTTTCTCTCCTATGGAGAGAGTCCTTAACATCAAGTTATAAATGAGCTTCCTGTTTGCAGAGGTTGGACATTTGTGTTTGGAGAAACCTAACAGCCTCTGATTTTTTGCCACACATGTTCAGAGTCTTTTTGCTTGCTGTTCCTTCCCTTGGAATGCTTTTCCCTCAGATGTGCACATGGCTTGCTGGCTCCCTTCCCTCCAGGGGTCTGCTCATGGCATCTTATCAGTGAGGACTCCTTGGACCACTATATAGAAAACCACACCCCCAAACTCCCATCCCACAGGCACACCTTATGCCCTGCCCCTGCTTTATTTTAACTATAGCTCTTAACACTATGTGATAGACCATATATTTCCCTGAGTATTTGTCCATTTTCTGTACCACCTCTTGGCCCCCAAAGAATGTAAGCTCCAGCGGGGCCATGACTTTGTGTGGTCTCTGCTGGCTTCCCAGCTTCAGAGACACCTCTCATAGTGGGCATTCCACGAACATTAGTGCAGGAAGGAATGCATCCATAGCTCGCTATGATTCCTCATCCAGCACAGAGGAAAGAACCCATGCAGAGGCAGAAATATGCGTTCAATCCCTGAAGTGCTGCTCTGGGGTGTTGAGCTCAGCAGAACTGCTCCCAGGAACTATGTGGAGGGGTGGTTTGGAGGGTGGAGAATGTCCAAGAAGATGCAAGAATCTAGATGTATCTACTACCTCATTTGCCTCCTGCTAGAACCTGGGATAGAGAGGACCTGTGTGTTGACAGAGGCAAGAAGCAGGGTAGTAGAAAGCTTGCTGAGTGAGGTGCCGGGGAGCACCTGGTTAACAGAGCCTCTACCCTATAAATACACATGGTGGCTTGTGATAGACAAGCTTTATAAAATAACAGCAATAATAGCCTTTATTTAATTTTGGTATTTCTGTGTTTTTTGTACATTGCCTTTGGGCAGTGTGCGGCTTTAATAAATAAACACACAGCTTCTAATGAGGGAATGAAATTACAGAACTGCTACCAACCCCAGAACAACAGCTGATCACTGCTGTCCATCGCCTAAATGAGAAGCATGTAATGTAGGTCAAAATATCGAGAAGCCGACCCCAGTGTCATGCAAAGTAGAGGGTCGTGTAGAGGAGGGCACAGAGTGGGGAGGAGAGGAGGTACAGTGATGCCTAGAGCAACCACTGAAAATGGGGCACTGCAAAGAAACTTCGATTTTCTTTCTTGTCTAAGCTTCTGATGAAGTTATTTAACTGTTTGTTTCCTATCTTGCTGCTTCTTTGTGATAGCCAAACCACTGTTTTTTTCTCTTAGAGTTTATTCATTATAACTTCCTGCCTCTTTATATCTGGGCTCATCGCTATTCATTTGCTAAACTTTATCTTGCCTAGAATGCAATTCCTGACCAACTGTAAGGAGTTTTCATGAGCCCATTTGAAAGTCAGGACACACTTAAGGGCCACTGGAAAATCAGTACAAGGAAAGAATCCATTGATCTCTGCTTCCTTCTGTCATTGCACATGCTATCTCGTGTCATAATTTTCTCACTCTGTACAACCTACCCAAACCCTCCTCAGAGTCCAGACAGCTCTGAGACAGGCACTGGATTTGTGACCCTCAGCACAGACCCTTGCATATAAAAAGGCTCACAAATATTTGCAGAAAAGGTAGAAGCCTGAGTAATTTGGAGGCCAATGACAGTGAGATTTGCTTCTTTCTTATTTTTTTGTTTAAACGTTTCCAACAGCCTGATAGCCATTAAAATACTGTCCCCTCAGAAAAGAGGGCAGCTCTTGCAGTACAAAAAAGAAAATGGGAGAGTCAAGGTTTGTAGAATGGGCCCACTCCCACTTCCATGCAAGTCTGGATTTTCGTGTGAGAAGCAGAGGTCCACTTAAGCTGCTTCAAGTAAAAGAGTGTCCATTATAAACATTAATGAGGATCTCCTGGGAATCTAAAGACGCTGCAGAGCCATCGAGTCTCAGGGAACCAACCTTGAGAAGCCGCCAGGAACCAATGTCATGCGTCCAGCGCCTGCAACTTCCTAATCACAGCATCTCACCCCTCCTTATCAAACTGTAGGACTCTGATTCTTCATCATTTCTCCTATATTTTTAGCTTCCATACCATTTTGACCATCCTCAATCTGTTTTCTGGCTCCTTGCTGTAACTTCAGCTTCAGTGTCTGTTGCAAAAGGTCTCTCAATACCTAATTTCAAATTTTAGAGAGAAATGTGATCTGCCCTGCTGATACATTTTAGCCATACACATGCATCTTCTAAGAGAGGATTAATTTTGAGTTAAAGAAAGTGGACCCAGTTTAGGGCCTCAGCAGCAGGGTATGCAACACAAGTGTTTCCAAATCTTGTTGTGATTCTATCCAACCCATCCAGGTCATTCAGTAGCCCAAGAAAAAGTATACAGATTAATATAAGAGAAGGTAAATTATGGTAGATTTGTAAAATGTCTAAACAACTTTGAGTGTGAATATCCTTTTACACGTCCTTTATATATATATATAAATACACACACGTATATATCCTATATATATATATATCCTAGACAACTTTGAGTGTGCATATATCCTTTTATTATAATTGAATATACGAATAGAAAAGTTAGTTTGAAACATTCCTAAAACAATGACACTTTGATTTTAAACAAATAATCACTCAAAAAATTAATGTGGTTTCTTTAAATATAAGTGCCTTCTTAATGATAAAATTTACTGCTGTGAAAATTATTCTAATTGGGAATAATACATTGTGAATCAGAGGTCACAGCTATTAGATTAGAGTTATTAAAAGGCCTGAACAGGAAAATTATAAAATCATATGTAAATTATAAAAGTATTCCTGCCCAGAGTGGATAAGAATACGCTCTACTAAATTATTACATATGCCTCATGGAAAGAAGATACTTTACTCTTTGTGTTACAATTCAGGACAAAAAAGCATGCCTTTCTCATCTTTGTGTGCCTGGTGTTACATGAAGAAGCTGACATGTATTTGGTGGTCAATAAATGTTTGGGGTGTTAATAATAAGTGACTGCAGTCTTAATATTTTAGGAAATGGAGCAGAATGCAAACTACTTTGGAAAGTATAAAGGTTTTAACTCAAGTTATTTAAAAATTAAGTCAGCTAAATGCCTGGTTTGGATTAACCAATAGCCAAATAAGTCATCATAAGCTGTCTAACTTTAGAAGTGACAATAACTATCCTGGGTGAGGAAAGGGATTTAGGGCAGTGTGTCTGAAGCTGAGGGCCTTCTGGGAGATTCCAGGTGACTTCATTTTAAGAAGTCTATGTATGTGAATTTGTCTCCTCAAATCCCCTTTAAAAGCAGCACTGCCCCTCTCAAATTTCCAGCCATGAGCTACTCCAGGTGAGCAACTATATCTTCTGCTTTTCCAGTCTCTAGCACCTGCCTGGAAGTTGGCTGAATTAATAGATGGCTCCACACATAGGCTACCTTAAAAATCACCTAGAAGTAAAGAATAGGGTCTCAATGTACATTTACCAATGGATTGACGGATTCAAGGGGGTTACAAGTGTGACAATGATTTCTGCCTTTCCCAGGTACGTTCCTTGAATCCCCCAGATGTTTCTCTGTTCCACACTGAGACTGTCTGATGCACTGCTTATTTTTTTTGAACCCTGTCGTTTTGCTCTGCTATTGCTTTCATTACTCTCACCTTGTTATTTGTATGCAACTAGTTCCCTTCATAAAGCACATGGCCTTGCACACAGCAGGCCCTCAACAAGTGCTTAGAACAAGAAGGATGGAATCCGAGGGAGCAAAAGGACAACATGCTCACAGGCAAATAAGCATAGGAAGACCAGGGTATCAAAATCCCCAAGGGAAGATGCCATCAGGCTATGGGGAAAAAGAGGGATGGTACTAATTCTTTCGGGGGAAACAGGTGAGTTGGGAAGATCAGAGTGGAGTGAATTCTTCATTAAACTCCTTCTTCATGCAGTAGAAAGAGTAATGCTCCCCTCGCCAAAGATGCCCATATCCTAATCTCCAGAACCCGTGAATAGGTTGTTACAAGGCAAAGAAAAATTAAGGCTGAATATGGAAATAAAACTGCTAATCTGTTCATCTTAAAGTAGGGAGTTTATCCAGGATTATAGGGTGGACTCAATGTAATCACAAGGATCCTTTAAAGAAGAAGAAGGAGACAGGAAAAAGTTTGACTTAAAGAAGATGGGATGAGGGCAGCAGGTCAGAGTCAACCAGTGTAGAAAGGCTGGCCCAGCCACTGCTGGCATTGAAGTTGGAGGAAGAGAGCCCCTTCCAAAGAACGTGGGCAGTCTAGAAGCTGGAAAAGGCGAGGAAAAGAATTCTCCCATAGGCAACATAGCGCAGCCGACACTTGTTAACCCAGTAAAACCCAAGGAAACCCATTTTGCACTTTTGACCTCCAGAAATGTAAGATCACAAATTTGTATTCTTTATGCTGCTAGGTTTTGGGGTTTTGTTAATAGCAGTAAATGGTATACAAATACCTCATAGGAGTCTAGTATTAACTACATGGCACATCTACACCTAAAAGTTTACCAGCTCACTTATGAGGAACTCCCATCAGCCCTCTCAGTGGAAGGTTTGTTGCATCTGTTTATTGCCACAAGCTAAGCTAAGCTCACCAGTCGCATACATTTATGTTTTGGGGAACAGTGCAGATACAAAGGAGCATGGTACCTAGGGGAAGGAAAAGATGGAGACTTTGAACTTTCCACTTTCCAGAATCCTGACTAACAGACTTCCTAATACTTTGGGGAAAATACATGCACTTGGAGTTAGGAGTAACACATTCTGAAAAACCTAGAAATTATGTAGCCATTGTAAAGCCTGGTTAGAATTTCAAATTATTTAATATACCTTAGATGGAATTTTCAGTTTTTGAAGGGGAAAAAATATCTTCTTGATACAGTGAAATTTTAAATTCCTATTTATATCAGTTTTGCTTTTCCTGTTAGCACATCTGAAAATCATTGTGTGTTATCTAGAAACACAAGCCATGATCAGCCTCCTTTAAGCTGCCTACATTGTGTCTCCGCATGATTATACACCCACAAACCAGCTCAGGGTGGGTGTGAAAGGCACAAGCTCGTGCTCCATATGTACCCACCCTGCTTTGTGAAGACATCTACTTGCAAAGAAAGAGTAAAATTAAGAAGGCAAGAGAACTAGGCTTAGAATAGAGCTTTAAACTACAACCCCAACCCTAAAACACCAGAAATAAAAAGATAATGTTTATGCATTTGAATGAAAATCACATACAGCATCACAAAATCCACTGAGAAAACCCACACGTCTGAAGTTTTGTGTGCCCATGAGGCAGGTGCGCACAGGGGAAGTTTATACATGCATGGCACTCCCACACTTATTCTTTTTTCCCCATAGACGTGTTTTCATGCATATCAAAGCTTTCAGACAACTATAACTTTTATGCAAAGGAAACAAAAAATTATTAAAAGAAAGTATCAGTGCTTAATACTGTTTACATATACATGTTTGAAACTACATGTTAGGGCCACCACTGTTTCCCCCAATTTCTTACTGATGCAAGATTAGCTGGGGAGAAGAATGTGATATAAACTGAGGCCGAACATAGAGCATCACAAATTCTTAGCTCTCATATCCTTGGATAGTGGAATTAACTTTCAGATAATACCAATGTAGATGACTTGGTTATGACTGTAACTCACAACAGAAACAGTAGTTATACATTTTTATTTTTTCATTTATTTGTCTCCCATTTAAAAAAAAAAAAATCCCCAGAGGCAACAGCACTATACTGGACTCTGAAAGATTTGAAGGCGGCAGCTCTACCTTTTAGTTTTTGAGAACATTTACTGAGAAAAATAGAAATATTAAGAGCTGTGTTCTGGAGCCTGGGATTTTATCCAGACGTTTTCACATACTGGTTTTTACAGTGTGTGTCACATTATTCTGTCCTCATTGGTAGCTGGTATAAGCCACAAGTTTCACATTTAAGAATCTTATGCCTAGACCCTGTATGTGATAAATTAATCAACTCATTGTTTTCCTGGTCGCTTCATTCCATAGAGATCCTTCTAGGGCAATCTGTAGTGTGGTAACACAATTGTTGCTTGCTAATTTCTTTCTGGGCTCAAATTATGTATAACAGCTTTTTTTGTTTTGTTTTGACATTTCAGGTGTAAAATTCACCAATAGTCACAAATTGTTTTCTGGCTGCTTTGTGTATTTTTACTCTAGATGTTAAAAAAATAAAAATAATAAAAGAAGGTGGTAGGGATGCGGCAGCAGGATCTGTGATACTGTAAAGTGGTTCAGGTGGGCAGAAAATCACAGTGGCAGCTACAAACCACCTTGCTCATTTCACCTGACAAAGAATGTGAAGGTAAATGGAAAGGAAGGAAGCTGAAAAGAAAGGAAGCTAATTGCAGGCCATTTGTAACTGTTAGGAATGGGTAAACATATTACACTTCTCCCAATATAACGTAGTGTTCTGGGTGAATTGCACCTAATTTTTTTCTTATTATGCCATTTGAAGGACAAACTCATTCTTCACAGAAATTGCTTCAGGGCCTGAGGGCTCATGTAACTTGTTTAATCATGATTGTTATTTGATAGCATTACCTGGTAATCACTCTATCAAAAGTCGGATGATTATCTGGAAGCCACATTAAGTAAAGACATTTAAAGACTCTAGATTGATAAGAGCCCCGTTCTGCCTTCATCACAATACATTTTATAAACTTAAGCAGCAGCTGATTTTTGTTTTCCAGTCTCAATGTTGTCCTCTATCAAGAAAAAAATAAAACAGTGGGCAGCTCTTTAAGCTAACAGTTTACTCAGATGTAATCCTGGGTAAGTTACTCAGCCTGACTTTGTGTTGAGAAGTTTCCCAGCCTTTGGAAATAGACCATACCCCTAAAACATACGCAGATCATAACTCGCCCTTGAAAACAAAATGGCCTGTTGGGCCCCAAGTAGGGAGATGACTGAGGAGTCCAAAGAGTGTGGGAGGTCAAAAGGCAAGCGACAGGCAGAGAGAGCAGGACACCCACCCCTGAGCTCCCGGAGCTTTATTCCTCCTTGAGCATGTTCCAAGGGCAGTGTTGCCCTCCTGGAGTCAAAGGATGATCAGGCGGTACAGGGACACACAGAGAGCCTGGGCCTGTGCACTCCTAACTTTCCTGGGCCATAAGAGCAGACTTGTGTATGCACTAAAACTTTGCATTTCAGCATTCTCCCTGGGCTGCTCCAGATTCTCTCTCTGCTGGCCTCCTCTTCCTCTCCAACAGCCTCCCCTGCTCCTTTGGGAAATCTGTGGGTCACTCGCCGCAGCCCATGCACCCGCCCCAGCTCTCAGCTTTCCTAGGCACCATGCAGACAGAGCCCAGATGCCCAGGGTCCAGCTTGTGAATGTGACTATAGCCTTGGGCCTGTGGGACGCTAGCAGGTGGGACCCCTGTGTGTGTGTGCACACGCCCTACACACACATGCACCACACACGCACATGCACACCCACAGTCACCACAAGCACTCACCACACCATACCACGCTCACACCACACACACAATACACACAACACACACTCTGTACACATACACACATCACACACACTCTCCACACTGCACTCACACCACACACACAATACCATGCACACACCACACAGTCTATATACATACAATACACACACCACACCCCTGACACACACACTCCAGACCACGCACACACCACACACTCACTTTCCATATCATGCTCATACCACATACACAATACCATGCACACACCACACACACTCTCCATACTATGCTTACACCACACACACAATACCTTGCACACACCACACACTCTGTACACATACAACATACACTACACACTCCATGCCATGCTCACACCACACACACAAACAACAGACACTACACACCAGAAACATACACACACACCCCATACACATACATATCACACACATACACACCACACACAGATAAGCCATACACACAACACACACATCATACTGTATACACACAGCACCACATTCCACACACATACCACACACCACACACACACCAAATACACACACAATACAGATACCACATACCATATATACATCACATGCATATACATACCACACCATACACACCAGATACCACACATATACCACAAGCATACATACCACACACCACATATACCACATCACATGCACACAACACACAGACACCATACCACATACCACATACACCACACAAAACACTTAAGCACACATATATGACACACACACATCACATTACACATACCACAGACACACACAACACACACACAGATACCACACCACATACCACAGACACCATACACACCACCTACACACACATATCACATTATACACATCACACACACACACAAATATACACACACCCTACATCACATGCACACCACACGCCACATCTACCTCCACTAATATCACACACACATCACAGCACAGCACCTGTATCACATATATACCACATATACACTACACACATACCATGCATGTACATACCACACACACACACCCACACCACAAATCTGTCTCCTGCCTCCTTTGGTCAACAGTGAAAGCTGCCACAGAGTCGAAGTTAGGTAAAGGTTCAGGGCTCAGCCAGGCTGCCTCTCCAGCTCCTGCAGGAACCTGTTTCACTGCAATGCTCTTTCTGCACTGCCAGCTCTTCTCCCAACACCCAGGTGTTTCCCTGAATCCTCCTTCCTCCCTCACATCTTCTCTATTACTCCCTAGGTCACCTTATTAAAGTATATCTTCCAGTGGTTGCCTTTTAGAACATATCCAAGTCATATGCGGATTTCTCTAGTTACCTGAAACTGACTTTCCATTTTTGGCCATCTTGAAGAATCAGCTTTTCTGGCTCTCACTTTTATAAGGCATTGTTCTCATTAATTTATTTTAAGTGTCTCATTGAATCTTTCCTACAATCAGGTAGGAATCGTTATCAACCCTGTTTTACAGATGAGAAAACAGGCACAGAATGTTTATGTACCTTGTTCAAGGTCACACAGCTGGTAAGTGTCAGAAGCGGGATTTGAACTTGGACCTGAGCACACTACACCATGCTGTCATTTCTCATCTAAGAATGGCAAAACGGAGCTAGTAATTCCTAGGGCGCTTTTCATCTCTGTAGTTCTGTGATTTGTTTTCTACTATGTTGTTCAGGTAAATGAGTTTTCATTTTTGTCATGTTTATGCAGATTGCATATTTTCTGGTTTAACCAGAAAATTCACTAGTACTTATGTCTTTAAGAAGTCAGAGTAGATGTAAAGTAAATGAGCCAGTAAATCTAAAACACATTCAGTATTTTCTCTCATCGTGATTTTAGGCCTGTGGGAATCAGCTGTGAGGGAGAGCTTGAGATGTGTTTTCTGAGTTGGTAGCTGTGGGAAGCAATGTGGGAAGGTAGAGAAACACTGGAAAAGGGGTCTGAGAACAACAAAAATAAGTTGTCAATGGTGCCAGATTAGGGAGATCTGTAAAGGTTCAAAATCTTTCACCTTAGACCAGTTTATAGCCAAATATAAGCTTCATATGTTACATAATTATGCTGAAATGGAGGCTTATTAGGTTCTTATTTGCAGTAGGAAAACAGAGTTGTTATAAGACCTTGATGGGACATTAAGAGAAATAGACCCAACTGGCAACTGTCAAACATGGGGAAAGGGTGGCCTTTCAAAACAGGAAGGAGTGGTGGATCTGAACTGCTTCAGTGGGCTTGTGCCCACAGTTACAGCAACTGAGATCCTGACAAGCTCGAGTCCCAACAGATGTTTATGGGAACTCAGGTTTAGATCCGTTTTCTTTTTCCCAGAGCCTGATTTTGTAAAAGTTCAGTGATGGAATCCACATTGAATCACTGTAAAAGTCTTCATTTTACAAATGCCAAGCATGCAACAACTTGCTATACAACTCTCAACTGTGTAGAGCAATTTTGTGCTCCTTCTTTTTATAAATGACTAGGTTTTTAAAAAAATATTTAAGAAAAGCATAATAATATGCTGATCAATACCACACTGGGGAAACTTTAAAGTTATTATTCCCCAAATGAGTAGAATTATGTCAGGACATAAGCCCTTTACTTTCAAGTCTTGTGGTATGCATTTTATTTACAGCACAGTTGTAGTTCATTGCTGTTGTTGTTTTTCCAACCAACATGAATCATGGAGTCTGACTTTTTTTTTTAAACATAAAATACATTGGAACCTATAACATATACTTAACAAAATTACTCAGTGCATTTTCTGTGAATAGTACCCAGCTCTCTTTCCCTTCTCTTCTAACAACAAGAGTGCTATTGCTCAGAAAATCGCCATTTCCTGTCACTTTTATTTGACGGAAAACAGACAAGTTTCTACGGGTTTCCTAAGGTACCATGTTCTGCTCATCTGATATAAGATCACGTTAAAGATGATTGTGGCAATTTGTTTCTTCTTGTTGTGAAACCACATGCTGTCCCCAGAAATTCAGTCCACATTTTTAGAGACCTCTTTTGTGTGCTTTTTATTATTATAAAGACACATATGCACAATTTTAAAATTCAAAAATGTAAAAATGTATTAAAAAGGAAACTAGAATCATCCCTAATTTGTCATAAGATTAAGGAAGGTGTTAGTTTCTTTTTTTCTCTTTTCAGCATTATTAAAATAAAAAATGTGTTTTGAAATCACCCAAAATTTTGTAACTCAGCCTTATCTACTAATAATGTTTTGGTGTTCTTCCTTTCAATATTTTATCTAATCACACATAATGGATCCATTTTCTAAAAGTTTAAATCACACCTTCTATAGTAGGCAAGATTTTGTTCTTTTAGCATCTTATTCTAAACGTATTCCTGAAGCTGTACCTTTGGTCCGAACTTCACTAGACCTTTCAAGATCAGAAGACTTGTGTCTTTGTTTAAGATACACACAGTTGTATAATTTGACTATCTCTTGGATACATAAAATGTACTGAACAAAGAAAAACAGAAGTCAAAAGAAGATATTCTAATATAATTTGTATTGGTCTTTGAGTTGCAAAGCCTACTGGACATGCATACAATTACACACACGTGCGTGCACACACACACACACACACACACACAGTCACATGTCCCACTTCATCTTTCCAATCACCCTTATTACAACCTGGCAGAATGCAGAACAGCATCTGCTTATTGTCTATTCTCCTTCAGCCCCTGTCACCATGGCCCGTGCCCAGATGTGACCTCCCTGAAGGCAGGGACTGTGTTTACTTCACTGTTTTATCTCCAGAGCCTAGAACAGTGCCTGGCACTCCAGAGGTAGCCCTTCAATAAGTGCTGATAGAATAAAGATGTGTGCATGGCCATTTCCTGCCCTGAATTCTCTCAGTTCTCCCAGCTCCTCGGTGTGACTTCCAGTGTCAACTTGCTAATTTTCTGCTCAATGTCAGGAAGGACTGACATTGAGAGGTACTTCTCGACAGTCCCAAGGCCCCTAAGAAATCAAAATTGAAGTCCAGGCCTCTCAGTGTGGTGGTGAGGACCATGGGCCCTAGAGTTGACTTCCAGGATCTGAGCCCAGCTTCCCCACTTCCTACCTGGGCTGCGTGGACAATTCACCCACCTCAGCTGTGGGAGCATTCAATGATTTAGTGTCCATAAAGCTCTTAGAATGAGACCTGGCATGCAGTAAGTGCTCTATTGGTGTCAGTGTTAATGAAGGAAACCAGGGAGCAAGGAAGTTAGAAGGTAGACCCATGGTTCAAATGTACTTGGACGCCCAGCCATTCAACTGGGCCCTGCTAAGTAGTGTCCCAGTTAGAAGGTTCAAATCCTGTTAAAATGAAGATTTGATGAAACCATTCTGACTGCAATAGTCAGAATAATCTTGTGACCCCCAAGATTATTTCCTGAGCTTATCTTTTGGAATGGCAAGAGTCCCAGCTAATGTCTAAACCGTGTTCATCTCTGTAATTCTGCCAAACCTGGCCACTCAGTCCCCTGACAGACTGAGATCTGGTGAGGTCATCAGTTATTTACCCAGCTGGCTCCCCTCCTACAGTGTAAGCCTATACCTCTGGTACCTAGCTTAGTACCTGCCACAGGCTAAGTATTCAATAAATGTTGAATTAATCAGTAAATAAACAATTCAATAAATAATTTAGGTGTTCAGAGACTATATATGCAAATATGCATATATATGTGCATAATACATACATATGTGTACAGAAGTATATACACATATGTATGTATATGTGTAGATGGCTAATATGTATACTCCCTACATACCACAAAGAATTATTCTAAAGAATAAATTCAAGAAAGTACCCAAAATCGGTTGGAAAAATTGCAAATGTCTATACATCAGAAAAGTATTTGCTCTTATTGTCAGTTATGGTCAGAGAAGGATTATTAAAGGAGGTTGTTAGGCCTTGAGCTGAACTTTGAAGGAAAGGTAAAGTCTGGCCAGGCAGAGAAAAGCCAGCCTGGTGAAATAAACAGAAAAGGTCAGAATGTATACCTCAGGCAGTTCTCAATTTGCTGTTTTATAGAAAAAATAAAGATGCTCTCCCCCACTCCAACACACACATGCCTTTGTAAAAATTCTGGGACCCTGTGGTTCTGAGTTCGAGATGGGAAATCCAAGTCTGTGTGATTAAACACCTTCACTCCAGGTCTGGGGTGAAGGTATTTGAACTGATCAGCCGTACCCATAGCACAGGACTGCCCACCCAGGGCAAGCCTGACTGACCAGAGCTTCCAGAGCTAAATGGACTTTGAGGAAGTCTAAAAAGGGCATTATGGTTCTTCCACCCCAATTTCCTTTAGAGAGAAAACCAGAGCTCCCCCAAATCTCAGACCCAACCCACATTATTATTACTTACGTTTAGCTCATTTGAAAGTATGTACTTTGCTTAATACATTTAAACATTTACAAGTGCATTTCAAGAGGGGCATGTGGTTTCAAATATGTTATCCGTATTTTTACCATTGAAATACTCCACATTTTAGAATGTACTATCAAAATTAAAACAATAATTTATTTCAATCGGCCATAGGTTTTTCCGCAATTTGGTAACCCCAGAGCTGGGTTTTATGTTGGAAGGCAGCATCTCAGGCTGGCAGAAAAGATTTCCATCTCGCTTTGACTCCATTAAAGTAAGCTTCTATAAACAGACATCAATTACAACCAGTTTTAAGGGTTTTAAAATGTAATCCTACAGTGCTGCTTAACTAAATGAATCCCAGGAAGTGATCTCCAGTGAATTAATAGAGCGGTGTGCAGACGACTCACTATGAGTCTGAGTTAATGACTGAAGAAGATCAAATTAATTACAAGCGTCTCCAAGGAGTTTCCAGGATGAATTCTCCCTTATCAGTTTAAGTCTGTTTAACCCTTCATGTTCAAAGTCCGTACATTTTCCATTTGCTAAGATATCAATAATAACGGGAAGAGAAAGAAAGGCTGGTCCGCCTTCTCCTCGGAAGTGGAGGTTTTTCAGATGTATCAAAGCATCTCACCCACTGGGAGGGAAGCATTCCATGAACACACTGATTCACCAGACCCTTTTCATGGATTGGAATCCAGCTGGGTTTCTGTCTGACCCATCAGGGAAGTTCCCTTGGCAAAGAGCCACAGGAGATTTTAATAAAGTTTTTATGCTTAAAAAGTGTCCAAAAAAGATAACTTTATTGGAGATGGAGAATATCCATGTGAACAGGATCAAATATTAAGTCCGCACTGACCAGGAAGAAGGATTCAGTGTCATCATCAACATCATTTTGCACCACAAGGATGTAGTAGTTAATCAGCAAAGAGCTCCTGAATGAGCCAGTTTCCCCAGTAAACCACAGAGGGGCAAAATGCTCAGGCCCTGCTCATTGACAGTGTTTACCAAGCTTTCAGAAATCACCCTCAACCCACCCCTGGGATTGGCACCTTGCATCTCCCTGTGTAGTGATTTTATTTTCTTTCTTCTTTCTTTCTTTTCTTTTTTTTTTAGGGGGATGGGGACTTTCTGTGTCACCCAGGCTGGAGTACAATGGTGTGATCATAGCTCACCATAGCCTTGACCTCTTGGGCTCAAGCAATCCTCCCGCTTCAGCCTCCTGAGTCACTGAGATTGCAGGCATGAGCCACTGCACCTGGAGTTTTTTTTAAATTGACACATTGTAAATGCAAATATTTATGAGGTACAATTTGACATTTTGATACATATCTATGTTGTATAATAGTCAAATCAGGGTAGTTAGCATACTCATCGTATCATGCATTTACCATTTCTTTGTGATAAGAATATTCAAAAGCCTGTCTTCTAGCTATTTTGTAATATACAATACCTTCCTGTTAACCATAGTCACCCTACTGTGTAATAGAACACCAGAACTTATTCCTCCTCTGTAGTGGTAACTTTGTGCCTATTGACCCTACCAGCCTCTTCCCCCACGTAGTGATTTTGAAATGAAGATTCTGTGTTTTGTAAATAAGCTGCCTTGCATTTTATTACCCACATGACCAAGCATTATTTTGGTGAGTGCCAGGGATGGTGTGCTTGTTTGAATAACATAATTGGAGAGGAAAATAGCAATAGTCTAGAAAACTAAAGAAGAGGCAAGTTAAAAATAAGGGGTGAAGAGCACCACAGGAGGAGACTGTGGAGTAGGAAAGAGAACATATACACAGATGCCCACGAAATTACACTGTAGGAAAAGCAAATGGGATTGGGCTCTGGGATTCTCTGCTCTTCAAATATACAAGTGTCATTTTTTGTCGTTTTCTTATCCTTCGAGTAACCTTTATTTTCAATTGTTCTGGAATCATTTCATTTCCGTATTCAATAAATGCTCATGGAGTGTATGTTCTGAGCCAGGCACATGTTAGGCCCTAGAGAGGCAGCAGGGAGGCCCCCATCTGTTGCCTGTTACTGCATATCCTGGAAAGGGCCAATTTGTGACAAGCCTGACACAAGGAGAATCCCAGTGACATTTTATAATTTGCCTGATTGGGAAAAGATATTCTTCTATAAATTAATATACTTAATAAGTACTAGCTGTTAACTTTTCATACATTTTAAAAATATTTCAGTTCTTTTTTTTTAGAGACAAAGCCTTGCTATGTTGCCCAGGCTGGCCTCAACCTCCTAGGCTCAAGGGATCCTCCCACTTCAGCCTCCTGAATAGCTGGGAGTTCAGGTGTGGGCCACTGCACCTGACTAAAACTTCAGAATTTTAATGAGCACACAGTTAACCCTACTTAGCTAGTCAGCTGACACTCTTCATTCCTCATGTTGGAATTTAATTTAATTTCAATATTTAATTTATTCATACTGTGAGGTTTATTCTGCCCAAGCCCTTTGTCTATCTGTCAGTCATTTCCTAAGGTGGATAACACACAGCTTGCTTGCGAGCAGAGTTTGACTAGAAGGGGTTACTGATCTTGATCCTGAAGGTGCAATCCTACAGACTAGCTTCTCCTTAAAATATATTAGTTCCAGAGAAGCATTCACTTTTGGTGACTTTGTCGATTTCAGCCTCTGAGATAATACACCATGTTTTTATGTGTCGTCTGCATAGGGAGATGTGGCAACAGAGTGTGAAAGTCATGCAGTCACGTGCCCAGATTGACTGTGATTTTGTTGCTGCTGTAAAGTCCATCAAAGATAATGGAAAATAGATAAAATAAAATCACATTGCCCGTTCTACACCCACCCAAGCTGGAATTTCAGTGCAGGGACACACTAATTGGTGCCGGTTTAGATCTGCCTGATGTTATTTTTATGAGTGTCTGTACTTGTGGGACGATCATACAAAACATGTCAGCGTGATGGCTTACACCAGCAGAAGGATGGCAGTACATAAAGTACTGAGGCGGAAGGTGCTTGATGACTTTCAGTGGCTTTTTCTAAGCAGAGAGATAGAACTGCTGTTAAGTTGCTCAAGCAGAAGTGTCTATAGGGCACTCCAAACGGCAGTGTTTAAAAAGAGCTCCTTTGTCACTTAGTATTCAGTGGAAAATAGGTAAGGGAGAGAGAAGCTAACACGTGGCCAGCCTTGCACATGAAGATAGATACTGTGTGGCTCTTGAATGCCCTGCCAGATATTTACACTCATGGAAAACTCTTTCTGTGATGATCTGAGCAGAGAACCTTAAGTCTACTTTATATATAAATCCAAACAATCTTTTTATACAGAATTAATACACATTACATTTTCCAAGAATGCAACTACCCTTGACATCAGGAGAGGGCTAAATTTTGTTTTGTTCAAATTTGCCACCAGAGTGACTGAGAGTTTTCACCACTTTAAATAAGTCTCTACTTCAAGTGTTGCTGGGGGTATTTAAGTTGCTAATCCCATGCTCCTGGATCCCTCTGATTAATAGCTGTAATCCTCACAGGACTCTGTAAGCACCAAAAATCACACTACTTCGTTACATCTTTCAGCATAGCCATGCATGAGCTTTTACAGATGGAAATACATGGTATTTTATTATAAATTAGCTTCCTTTTATTTCTTTTTTGTTATAGTTGAAGGAGTCTATTGATTTTTTTTAAGAAAGCATGTATGTAGGTAGGTTATATTGTTTCAATTCAGGCTAGTAAGGGAGTGTTACAAAGTATGTGTTAAAAAGAAATGGTGTGGATGTGATGTCGGTGAGAACCACTGACCCCAGGCAAGACAAGGAAGGTTTCAGGCCCGCACACACACAGCCTTCACCTTGAGCCAGGTGCAGCACTAACCACTCCTGGCACATGGGTTGTCTCATTTTGGTGTGATGTTGGCTCTCCTGGACAGTTCCTCCTAGTACAGGGGTCAGGAGAGATGCCTTGATTCCCTTGAGATGCTGCCTGGGCCCCTCCCCAACCCTGTGACAGCTCCCCAACCCCCAACACCCTCCCCCACCACCAGATACAGATGATCGGCTGGGCAGCAGGGCTCTGGAAGCCTATCTTAGCCTCCACCAGCTGACAAACTGGATGGTCAAGTTGGTGGATGGTCTTGTGTAAGCTATTGACAAACAAAGCTTGTGTAAGCTATTGACTGACAAACTGGATGGTCAAGTGTAAGCTATTCCCTTTAATTTGCCGTGCATCTTCTCACCCTATAAGTGGTTCTTTCTTCTTCAGCTCCTATAGATTCAGGCCACAGAATCTGCCTTCCCAGGTGCCTCTTTTTTAGAGTTTGAGGCAGGACTGGGTTACCTGGCAGGTCCTCTGGGAGCCCCCGAGCCTGTTGAAGTGCAGCCTGCTAGGGCTTTGTTTTCAGTTCTTGGCGTAAGCCAGGAGCTTGGGAAACGCTCTTTTATGTATTGCTTGCATGGAAAAATGTGGCATCAGAGGGTGAGAGTCATATAATCATAGGCCATATTGGCTGTATGTTTGTTGCTATTGTGAAGTCCATCCAAGATAAAGTAGACAAAATAAAATCACACCATCCCATTCCAGACTCATCAAAGCTGGAATTTCAATGTCAGGACTAAGTCAAGATGAGCTCTCAATATTTTTTAGTACTAGAAGAGGTTTTATCAGTGGTTATAGTTAAAACAAAAATCATTAAGAAAAGGCCCACAACTGTAGAGAAGAGCATTTGAGGGTGTTCCCCTATAGGTCTTGTTTATTTCTCCCTGTCTTTGGGAGACAGGGCACCATCACAGTTACAGCAATGAGCAGACCTAGCTTCAAATTCCAGCGGAGGAGACCATTGACAAGTCATATGCCCAAGGCTTGGTATCAATATGTGTGACACGTGATTAATAATACCTGCCTTCAAGAGTCATTGTGAGGATGACATGAGGTAGCAAACACATGAATTAGCACCATGGGTACTTTGTAGATACAGACTGAATTTTAAAACAATCTTATTTTACAGATGAGAAAACTGAGGCACAGAGAGGTTAAAGGATTTGCCATAGGAAGTATGTGATAGGATGGGACTTGAATCCAGGCAGTTTGATATCAGAGATCATGCTTTTGACACGTATGCTATATTACCTCCAGGAAATGGATTTACTTAATGGCAGCTGTTATTATTGTTATCGGTATTTTTCGTCTCTTTGCTTCTCTTCTGCTGTAGAGTGGAGGGTAAGGGAGGGTGAACAAGTCTTTGCAGGTAATGAAGTATACTTGAGACTTTTACCACCTCCACAGCCTAGACCTGGATCTTGTCATGGTAGGAAATCAAGCTACAATGGAACATTCATTTTTACTGGTCACTGTGAGGCCTGGAGGGTCGCAAAATCCCCTGGTGCACTCAAACTTTATTTTTCTATCAATTATCATACATATTTGTAGAATGTGGATGGATAGAAACACTCCTAGGTTAGAGAATCAAACTACCAATATTCTGGCCCCAGTTAGTGACATAACTTCAACTCAGCTCGGTAACTTCGAGGCTCACTTTCTTCCCCTGGCTTTATAAGGCTGTTTTCTTTCAGTATTCTACAAGACCCCTTCCTCTTTGAGGATGCCAGGATTCTCTGCCAGAGTCCTGGCCCAGTTGGCTTTGCTCTCACACACCCCACAGAGCACAAAGCACAAAGCAGTCTCTTCTCCAGCCAGGGGCCAGCTGGCTAGTGCATCCCTCGATGTCAATCAAGGGTGGCTCAGCCACGACCAGCAGCCCAAGATCCAGGTGACCACCTATTATTGTATACCTGTGAGCTAAAAATGGTTTCTACATTTTTGAATGGCTGGAAAAATTCAAAAGGAGAATAACCGCTCATGAGACATGAAACTATATGAAATTCGCATTTCAGTGTCCTTGGATAAAGTTTTATTGGAACCCAGTCTTGCTCATTCATTTACATGTTGTCTTTGGCTGTTTCAGGACTGAGTTGAGTATGAGTAGCAACAGAGACCAGATAACTCCAAAGCTTAAAACCTTTATGATGTGGGTGCTTTACAGAAAATTTTGCTGACCGGGGACCTAAATGCATAGCAAGAGAAAAAGTTCTAGTTTGGCTTTGTTTTATTTTGTTTTGTTTTACAAAGGAAACTCAGGTACTGTCCTGTGCTCAATCCATGAAAAAAAAAAAATGCGTATGACCAGGGAGCGGCTCCTACAGCCAAGGAATCACAGAGTGCCCGGGCCTGGCCGTGTGCCAACAGACGTGGCTCTGGCAGCTGTGTGAGCCATGGGGAGCGGCAGATTATCCCAGCAGTGTGAGCTTTGCAAAATTCCCCTCTCGTGGCTGAGCAAACCTGCTCAATGTGCCACAACTTTCTGTCAGTAAGGTGCCTATATGCTCATTTTCAAACATTATGTCTTCCAGGAGGGATAATTTGCTATAATATGAGGGTGAGACATCCAGGAGCAGTTCAACCAGTTATTCGATTTATTTTATTCTTCTTTTTTTTTTTACTAAAAAAAAATTCTGGAAATGGAAATGTTTTCAGCAAAATCAATTTGCTGCAGAAGAAAAAGTTGAGAGATTTTATTATTTCTGATCCAGTAAAAGGCTTCATTCCATGGGATCCATAAGGTTATGAAGAGGATGAGGAGTGGTGTGTGTGTGTGTGTGTGTGTGTGTGTGTGTGTGTGTGTGTGTGTTAGGTAAGATTACAGAAAAGCTAGTGCTTCTGAAAAACATGTAGATGGTAGATTTGGAGATAAATTTAAATGCTATGATTGCTTCATAGAAAATTTAAGAGGGAAGTCTAGAAATAACCCAGTATTATAGGGAAGAAACTGTTCGGTGGTTTTTAAGAAAACACAGCACTTAGTAGATGCTCAGCTAGAGATTAAAAACCAAATAGAAATGTATTAAGAACTAGTCGATTCATCCTCCTCCCACCATGGCAGAGATACAGAGTCCAGGCTAAACCCTCCTCCACTTCCATCACAGTTCAGCTGCTGGAGTCTTCCCAGTCAGCCTGATCCAGCTTCGTCCCTCTGGACCAGCGGGCCCTTCTGTCTTCCTTCCCTACCAACGAGGAAGCCCCTGGAGAACAGTATAAGATTTTATTTCTCAGTGAATGCAAGGACTGCTTTTAGGGCCAGAGGTGTAATAGGAACCCAATAAATAAATGGTAGCTGAAAAAAACCAAAAACACCTATTTAGCTCAACTCTGGCAGTGGGGAGGAACAGTTTGTTGAGTTTGGGGCGCCCTGAAAATAAATATGCTAAGTACTATAGCACCAAACATTCTTGAAATTAAAATTTCCAAGATTGAGTTTCTCAAACATTGGCTAAATTCATACAGAGTTAATTTGCTAATGTTGAACTTTTGGATTCTTAATTATATATTTTTAGGAAGATCTATTTTTAAGCAGAAAGGATAATAAAGGTGATTTATTTAGTGACAGTATAGGCTCTTTTCCCAAATTATTTTCTTCTATAACAAGTTGGAGAGGAGTTAGCACTTAGATTATATTTACTGAACAAACAGTAACTCAACTCTAGTCAAACAATGAGCAATGACAACATTAAAGCCACTGACCTCCTTCCAGAATTTATTGATAATGAGGATGAAAAGAACTTTAAGCAAACTACAAACAGTTTAGGGAATGGAAGAATGGGAGGTGTTGGGAGAAAGTATGAGAATATGATATTTTGTAGGATACTAGCCAAGAAATTGCAAAATACTAATTTGGACAAGTCAAAGATAAGAAAAAGTAAAATAAAAAAGAATTTCAAATCTTTTTCAAGGAAGAATTTCAAATAACATGTAAAGATATTCTATGCCCTCCAGGATGGGGAATGTAATTCTGCTCTTTCACCGCCCTCCCCCATGCCTCCAGGATGGGCTAGACTCTGTGACTTGCTTCCAAAGAACAGAGTGTAAAATGGGAAAAATACGGTGAACAATCCTAGAGGACATGCCTTCACCAAGTGATGAAGGTTAACATTAGTGATGCCATGTGGATGTCACGTACCCTCTGATAGGATGTGATGAGACAGGCACTTTGCCTCCGTGGTGTTCTTTCCAAAAACTCTTAACCCTGTCCAATCACGATTAAAACATCAGGAAAACCTAGATGGAGGGGCATTCTACAGGTTACCTGGCCAGTACTCCTCAGAACTTTAAGGTCGTGAAAAACATAGAACAATTGAGAAACTGTCACAGGCCAGAGGAGACTGGGGAGGCCCGACAACTAAATATAACATGACACTCTTCATTGGATCTTGAAGCACAAAGAGGACGTCAGTGGAAAACAGGGAAAAGTCTTTAAGATTTAGAGGGATTTTATTGTTGTTGTTGTCTTTTTGTTTTTTTGTTATTTTAAAAAGTGTCATCGAGGAAGGGTGAGTACTAACTAGTTCCCTCCTCCCTTTACCTCAGTAGATTGCAATTTGTCACCTACTTTCTCAATGTAACACTTTAGTTGCTTCAGAAAAGTTAAAGGCTCTGCCTTAGAGAAGCCTGTGTTGACAACAAATTACAGTGAAAAAACCACAAAAAATGTAAATGAATAAAAGATTATAGTTAAAATACTTTTTGAATTAAACCATAAAGAGTAAAAAGAAAAACACTGAAAAAATATTTATAATAACTGCATGGCTATGGTGGCAACTTTGCTTATTTTCAACAAATTTAATTTACATAATGTAAACAGACAGCTGTATTCAAGAATTTGGTGACCTACTCATTTCACCTTCAAACTACTTACCAAAATCTTGATTGCTGGCCACTAACATTTAATTTCAACCAGTCATATAAAAAATTCTCTTTCAAAACGTAACTCCCAGCATTGTGCTTTGGGAGAAACTTGGAAAAAGAGTAACTAAGATTTAAGAAACAGTACAGTTTCAAATAAATAAAGGTAGATAGGAAGTCCTCTGGTTCCTTAATCCCCTCACTAATAGATCAACATACACAGAAAAACATATTTTTTAACTTAAATTTAAGTTAAAATTTAGATTCAAGTGTTCCATTTGCAGGTTTGTTACATGGGTATATTGTGTGATGCTGAGGTTGGGCTTCTATTGATCCCGACAGCCAGACAGTGAGCATAGCCCCCAGTGGAAAGTTTTCCAGCCCTTGCCCCCCTCCCTCCCTGCTTTCTTTTGGAAGCCCCAGCATCCTTTGCTCCCATCTTTATGTCCACGTGTACCCAGGGATTAGCTCCTACTTATAAGTGAGAACATGCAATACTTGGCTTTCCCTTTCTGCAAAAAGCAAGTATTATTCAGTCTCCAAGCGCCAGTGCTTTGGCTTCAGCCCTGGAGGAGTATGGAGTGTCTAGGTCTCAGATTCTTTGTCATCATCAATTCATCAGGGACACACCCAGGGAAAGAGAAAGTGTTAGTGCTTTGGTTAACTTTCCTTGCACAAACTTTCATGAGGATGGACCACCAAAGTGGTTTGGAAGAAATTTTCCTGGGGAAGCTTTTGGAGCCAAGCTACCCTATAGAAAAAGGTGGGAGACATAGATAAGGAGCAGCTCCTCTAGACCCCACAGTGCAAGGGGAACTCTGGGAAAAAGCAGAGAAGGCATTTAGGAAAAGCTCCTGAGATAGGAGCCACAGGATACTTTGGCATCACTGTGATCAGAAACCAGAAGTAAGCTCTTTCCGTGGATCCAGGCCCAGGAGACACAAACCAATGGCATTGAGCCTATTTATGGTCACCTTCTGCGTGCTGTTGGGGTAAGGGGAATTTGCACATCTGGTTTTGCTCATTCTCCACATCAGTCAGAGTCCAAGTGGCCAGGTTCCAATATTCTACTACTCTGTTTTTCATGGAAAGAGCCCACACTCTAATAATGATGATGCTTGGCAACTTACTTTTTATAAAGAAATGCAGAGAACAAAGGGTATAGAGTAGATTCTGATACTGATTTCCAGACCTTCCTTGTAAGTGTGACCAGAATGCAGGCATTTGGCCCAATCTAGACACCCACCTTGTGCTTGTCCCACCCTTGTTACTGCTCTAGGGCTCTCCTTTCTGATAGCTGAGAAGTCCTTGGATTTGTCACCTCAGGAAAGCACCTGTAGCCAGCAACTCTGTGTCTGTGCCCGCTCTTCACGCTGGCATGCAGGGGGCTGTAAAGGCAGGAACAGCGGGATGTGTGGCTGTCACCAAGTCCAGCATGTGGCTCAGCTGAGAAGCATTTTTGTGCATGGCATCCTGCATATTGCTGTTCTTAGCCACCACCATCCACAGGTCCCTCAGGCTGGGGAACAGAAACTCAAACCTCCTTCTCCCTCATTACCAATCACTTCCAATCCCATGCACCCCCACATTCTTGATTCTGTCTCCAAAATAGCACCCAAACGCACCTCCAGTTCTTTAAGCTGACTTTCACAGCTTTAATCCCAACTCTCATTTCTAATTGGAATTAGGACTGCCCAGCCTCTCAGGTGCACCCTGGCCCTAGTCTCTCCAGACTGCCTGGTGTGTCATGCATGGCGGTTCAGAATGAGCTCCAGCCACTCTTGCCAATCTCACCTCATGTCCTTCTTTGCCATCCATCCTATACTCCAGTCACTCAGAACTTCTGATCCCCACAGTCCTCTTCCTTCACCTCACCCTGGAGTGTACTCCCTTCTGCACCCAGCAAATATCTACTGGTTCCAAGCCCAACACAGGTGCCACCTGCCGACCTTCCCAGATGCCCTAAGCAGCATCTGCTGAGGGGTTTACATGCTGCTTGTATGACTTTTGATTCAGTCCTTGCTGTTCTGAGCCTCAATTTCTGCATCTGCAAAACAGGAGAAAATAATAACATCATCCCATGGGGTGATTGTGGAAATGAAATGAAATGAAATAATGCATTACTCTCCTAGGGTTGTCATAGCAGAGTTCCACAAACGGGGTGGCCTAATGCAAAAGACTGTCTCACCATTCTGGAAAGTTGAAGTCTGAAATCAAGATGTCAGCCATACTCTCTCTGAAACCTGTAGGGGAAGCCTTCCTTGCCTTTTTCTCACTTTCAGTGGTTTGCTAGCAATCTTTGGCATTTCTTGGCTTGTACATTGTATCACTCCAATCCTCCATCTTCGTGTGGCTATCTTCCCTCTGTGTGTGTCTGTGTTTGTGTCCAAATTTTCCCTTTTATTAGGACATCAGTTCATATTAGATAAGGACCCCCCCATGACCTTATTTTAATGTGATTAGACCTGTAAAGACACACTTTCCAAGTAAGATCATGTTCTGAGGCACTGACAGTCAAGACTTCGACATATCTTCTTGGGAGTACTTAATTCAACCCATGACAAATAATAAATACAAAGTTTTCATGTGTGCTAAGCCCATGCTCCCCCAAGGTGTTGCAGGTGGTTTGTCCACTCCACTGTCCACTCCACTCTCAGGCACAACCCTGGTGTCTATAACAGGTGACCAAAAGTGTGTGCTCAACCAAGGAAACACAGTCAGTGCTGCTTCCCTTCTCTCCTTCTCTCCTGAGCATTTCCATCTGACCTTATAGAACCCTAGAGTCTTAAACTATGCCACCATAATAGAATACAAGCCAAGGATAAAGATTGAAATGGACCATGTCTCAGGAAACTCCTCTCCTTTCCATTGCTTCTGAAAATTGCTGAAGAGGCAATTACAGCTGCATGTTGGTAATGGAAATAATTATGACTACTTTCTGAAATTACATTCCTCATAGGTAATTTAAGGGGGGACAGTGAGGTGGGATAGGTGGGTTCTTTTACTGAAAGCTTCACACTAGATAATTGAACAGCATAATGGAGGAAGAAAACTAATGCAACCAAGATAATGCATAAGATAATGCAACCAAGAGAAAATAAGTTAACATAGCGATTGCTTTGGGATTTCACTAAACTGAAGCGCTGGGAATAAAACATGAATGAAGACATCTTCTGACTACAAAGTGATCATCAGATCTGATATTTGTGCTCCCTAAAATGTGGTGATCCTCACAGGTTGACAGACACTAGCCAATTTCCAAACATTTATGATCTTGCCAGAATCCAGAGCACCCTGGTGCAAAATCTCCTAGAGTAGCACCAAAGGACACTTTGCAAGATAAATGCATCATTTAAGTTTTAGTATTTATGAATGGAAAATACCAGGGAAGTAAACAGAGAATATAAGATGTATGAAAATAGATTCACTTAGAAATCATGACTTTTTAATATTTACATTCTTTTTTAAAATTTTGGTAAGATGTACATAAAATTTATCATTTCTTAATTGTGTTTTTGATTGATATACAATAATCATATATACTTGCAGGATACAGTGTGATGTCTTGATACATATGTGCATTGCATCATGGTCAAATTAGGATATTTAGCATACCTGTCACCTTATACATTTATCATTTCTTCGTGGTAAGAACATTCAGAAGCCCCTCTTTTAGCTGTTTTGAAATATATAATACAATATTGTTAACCATAGTCACCCTACTGTGCAATAGAACATCAAAACTTATTCCTCCTATCAAACTGTAACTTTGTACCTGTTGACCAATCTCTCTTTATCCCTCCTCCTCCCTCCCCTCCCCAGCCTCTGGTAACCACTATTCTACTTTCTACTTCTATGAGATCAACATTTTTAGATCCCACATATGAGTGAGAGCATGCTGTATTTGTTTTTCTGTGTCTGGCTTATTTTACCTAACATAATGTCCTCAAGTTTCATCCACGTGGCTGCAAATGACAGAATTTTATTCTTTTTATGGCAGAATTAATATTCCATTGTGTGTATACACCACATTTTCTTTATTCATTCAACAGTTGATGGACACTTAGGTTGATTCCATATCTTGACTATAGTGAGTAGTGCTGCAATAATCTCTTCAACATAGTGATTGCATTTCCTTTGGATACATACCTAGTACTTGGATTACTGGATCATATGGTTGTGCTATTTTTAGTTTTTTGAGAAAACCCCATACTGTTTTCCAAAATGGCTATACTAATTTGCATTTTTACCAAAAGCGTATAAGAGTTCTCCTTTCTCCACATGATCATCAGCATTCATTATTTTTCATAGCTATTCTAATTGGGGTGAAGTGGTATCTCATTTTGGTTTTGATTTGCATTTTCCTGATGATTAGTGATGTTGAGTATTTTTTCATATACAGGTTGGCCATTTGTTTGTCTTCCAAGAAGTGTCTATTTGGGTCTTTTATTCATTTTTAAGATCAGATTATTTGTTATTTTCTATTGAGTTGTTCAAGTTGCTTATATATTCTGCATATTAACTCCTTGATGGATGCATAGTTTGCAAATATTTTCTCCTATTCTGTAGGTTGTCTCTTCACTCTGTTGATTATTTCCTTTTCTGTGCAGAAGCTCTTCAGTTTGGTATAGCCCTATCTCTTTATTTATATTTCTGTTGCCTGTGCTTTTTGAATCATTTGCTCTATGTTTTCTTCTAGTAGCTTTATTGTTTGGGGTTTTACATGTAAGTCTTTAATATAGTTTGAATTTATTTCTGTATGTGATGAAAGATTGGGGGTCTAGTTTCATCTTTCTGCATGAGGAGATCTAGTTCTGCCAGGGCATTTATTGAAAAGAATGTCCTTTTCCCAATATGTGTTCTTGGCACCTTTGTCAAAAATCAGTTGGCTGTAAGTGTATGGATTTATTTTTGTGTTCTCTATTTTATTCCATTGGTTTTGGTGTGTATTTTTCTAACAGTACGTGTTTGGGTTACTATAGCTTTGCAGTATATTTTGAAGTCAGGTAATATGATGCCTCCAGTTCTGTTCTTCTATTTTTCTAACAGTAACATGCTGTTTTGGTTACTATAGCTTTTAGTATATTTTAAAGTCAGGTACTATGATGCCTCTAGTTTTGTTCTTTTTATTCAAAGTTGCTTTGGCTGTTTGGGCTGTTTTGTGGTTCTATATGAATTTTAGGATTGTTTCTGGTTTTGTAAAGAATGTCACTGGTATTTTAATAGGGATTGCATTGAATCTGTACATCACTTGGTTAGTATGAACATTTTAATAATAATAATTCTTTGAGCCCATGAACTCAGGATATCTTTCCATTTATGTGTATTCTCTTCAATTTCCTTCAATACTTAATAGTTTTCATTGTAGAGATCTTTCAACTCCTTGGTCAAATTTATTCTTCTATTCTATTTATTCCTCAAAGGTAACTTTTTTTTTTAACTATTGTTAACAGGATTGCTTTCTTGATTTCTTTTTCAGATAGTTCACCAGTGACATTTAGAAATGCTATTGATTTTTTAATGTTGATTTTGTATACTGCAACTTTACTGGATTCATATATTAGTTTTAAAGGATTTTTGGTGGAGTCTTTAAGGTTTTTTATATATAAGATCATGTCATCCATAAATAGGGACAATTTAACTTCTTCCTTGCAAATCTGAATGCCCTTTATTTTCTTCTCTTTCCTAATTACTAGTCATTTTTAAGTGTATATTTCAGTGGCATTAAGTACATTCACATTGGTAAGCAACCATCACTGCTATGCATCTCCAGAACTTTTTCATCATCCCAAACTCAAGCTAATTATTCATTAAACAAAAACTCTCCATACCCCCCACTCCCCAGCCCTTGACAACCACCATTCTACTTTTTGTCTCTATGAATTTGATTACTTTAGGTATCTCATGTAAATGGAATCACATACAGTGTTTGTCATTTGGTGACTGCCTTATTTCATTAAGAGCAATGTCTTCAAGTTTCATTCATGTTGTGGTATGTATCAGAATTTCCTTTTTAAAACTAATAATATTCCATTGTGTGTATACGTAGCATTTTTTATACCCATTCATCTGTTGATGAACACTTGGGTTGTTTTAATCGGGTTGTTTTACTTTCCACTGTTTGGCTGTTGAGCAAATCATGACTTTTTAAGCTTACTTTAATTTAACTCACTCCAAAGGCCAACTGACTTTACCAAATGAACATGTTAAAGAAACACTGCTTCTGCATAGCTCAGCCAAAAGACATTCGACTTATTTTCCTTTCTAACTTTTTAAAAATTTAGCGCCTCTACTCTCTCAAAATGTGACACATGCATTATTAAATTATTGCAGATAATACATAAGGATACAGATAATACAAGAGGATACAAAAGCTTAAACCATTTAAGTGATTTGCTTAAGCACACATCCAGTAAATGACAAAACCAGGATGCAAATTTCACTCTCTGTCTCCAAGGCCAAAGCTTTCCCCTATACCATAAACCAGGTCCCTCGTGTATTATCAAGATCCTACAGTGTCAAGAAGACTGGAAATCCCTTTGCAAAAGAGATTTGGTGGTAAAATTAATTTTTCTGATGTACACTTAATTAAGAAGGATACTTAGTCTGTATGTTGGAGATCTGACTGATTCCATTTAACACATCTCAGGCTGGGCTAGTGCAACCCTCTCTGTATAAATGCATGTTTGTAGCCCAAAGTCTTCACAGTAGGGAACAAATTTACAAGAAGGGCTTATAATAAACTCCTGTGAGCTCTGATTTTCTGTGGATTTTGTAGCTGTGGTAGTAGCCGTTCACAAGATAAAGGAATCTGGTGGGGTTTGAAAGGGCTGCTATGCTTACACGTATTTTCTCCAATGAATGTGCTGGAGGAAATTTCTCCTGACAGGTTATTATAACTACTTTAATGTACATATGACCAGCTGTCTGGAAAACAGTTCAAATTTTGAATTGTTCATAAATATACTGACATGCTTGGTGACAGCACATGAACATTTAATTTGATCTTTGTTCTTTAAAATAGTAATATTGCCTTCTGAGTGGGAGTAAGACACTATATCCTTTGGAGAAATACACATCTCTTTCTCTGTGCTAGCTTTCAGATACTTTCTGTTTCGTATTTTAATGTGTTTGCCATTAAAATCATAACAGGTTTGGGCTTTTCCATGCCACTCAAAAAATAAGAAATGGCTTTTGTTCCTAATTCAAGTTAAATTCAGTCAAGGTTGGTGTTTTGGGGCTGTTTCCTCCTTCTCTGATTATATAAGATACCAAAATATCTGGGGTCCCCAACAACAAGGATGGTCCAGGTGGGTCTAGGCATCATTTCTTCTCACAGGCAAGGTCCATAGGGTCCACAGAAGGCTGGAGGCTTCACTCCATCTGTACCTGGGTCAGCCATGGGGATCTCCATGAAGCTCTCAAGCCCACAGTGTGCATCCCTCACAGGGGATACCATCACATCTTATAGAGAAGGAAACCTAGGCTGTTCTAGGGGCTTGGACAGAAAGCAACAAATTCTGGATTTTATTTCTAGGTCTTAAGACTCCTAATAAACAATTTTTTTTTCTAATTTGTCACAACTGTATTTGTTGGACTTTTCCTCTTACAAGGATTGGAACTCATCTTCTATGACCTGTAATACACCCCTCACTGCAGATAGTTTCCCCTGAAAACTCTGATACCATGGTTGGTTCCATGTATGATGCACAGACTGACAAAGGGACAGGGTATTTTTCAAGACTGCCCATGAAACCTAGGATGTATGGCCTTTATCATACCTCATGTATTAATCACCCATAATCTTCTGGCCAACTGACCCACTAGCAAAAACACCCTTTCAATATGTGGTTTGGTTCCATAGCATGTAGCAATGGTTCAGAAATTCCCACTTGGGAATAAAGGCAGAGTTGCCAGCTTGTTTTAAAACATATTTTTACTAAACCCAATTGCTACATGTTTCTAAAACTTGAATGGCAAAGGTATGGATTTTAGCATTTTGTAAAACTGAAACACTCCCCAGGTAAGGACCAAAAATCTTATGTTTTAAATCATGTGAGTTAGATTTAAAATATATATATATATATATATTTCAATCAGCTATAGAGGAAAGAAATCTGAAAATTATATAAAGTGTCCTAAAAAGACTGGCCTTTGGCAAGATGCTGAAGTTTCTCAATAGCATCCCCAGTAATTCCATGTTCCCCCATCTGTCTGCTCCTCTGCTTTCTTCCCACTCCTAGTGCCTTCCTCCCAATCCTCATATCTAAACCTGTTTTCAGAATTGTGTATGATCTTAGCATTTATTCCCAGAAGGGAAGAAGCATATAGCTCTATATTGCCAGCTCACAGCACACATTGATTCACAATAAATGCAATAGAGTGAATTAGTGAATGAATGGGTGATAGGGGTCCATCTCTTCCCACCAGCATCTGTACTTAAAATGCCTCATCTCTACTTGTTGACCAAACAGTTTTCTCTTATTAAACTTTATCCCCAACCAGCAAGTGAGAGAGTTAATCTGGGAAGTGGGAAGTGGGAACAGAACCTCTGAAATAATGATTTATACGGGCACACATCTATCCTGCTTACCAACAAGATGGGGCTGGGGGCTATGTTACGTAGATTCAAAGACTCTAGAGCTGTTACCCAGGCCAAGGATTACAAAAATAAGTATTTCTGTAGCAGGATGGCTGAAGTACACACAGTTTACAAGGAGAAAACATCCTGGCTCAGCAGTGAATCCAAAATAATTTAACTACCTACAGTACTTGTGTAACATTATTTTCTAATGTCATTGTTTTAGAAACCACAATATGGCTTAATATTACTGTCAAAGTAAGGGGCAGAATTAACAAGACAATGCAAAATGTTCCAGTTGCCTGTTCTGTAAATGGTGTGTCTTTCCAGATGAGCTCAGATTTCTCTCAAATACAGTTTTCTAGCCTCTTCTTGAACATTCCTGGTTATGGGAAGTTTATGTTGGACAGGTCAGATTGTTAGAAAGTTCTTCATATTACTCTGGAATCTCATTCCCCGATGTGAAACTTTCATTAACTGGCCCTATTATGCCCATTGACATCAACATTTTCCAAACTGTCAAAGTGTGTCTCAAGGATGCAAATTAGTTTGATAGACTGTTAAAAGGTATCATCATCATCATCATCACTATTTATTAGAAACAGAGTATCACTGTGTCTCCCAGACTGGAGTACAGTGGTATGTTCCTAGCCCACTGCGGTCTCAAACTCCTAGCCTCAAGGGATCCTCCCACCTCAGCCTCTGAAAGTGCTGAGATTACAGGCATGAGCCACCATGCCCAGCCTTTCAAAGTATTTTTTTTTTCCGTAAGGGAGAGAGGGAGTCTGTGGTCAAATAAGAATGAAATTCCTAACTTAAAAGATGTCAAGCGAGTCTGCTTCCCCAAGGACTTCTCAGAACTTTTAATAGGCTAATGGATGCTATGAGTGTCTATGGGTACAAAGCCTGCTTGTGCCCACAGCATTACTTTTTACCAACACCACATCTCTCTAAATTAATAGCCCAGCAAGCGATGTCTGCAAATCGTTATCTAAATAAACATAAAATAAACCTACTTTCCCTTCCTCAGACCAGCTTATCAAATAACTGAAGAAAATGAAAAGGAAGATAAGTTCTAGATCCAGGCTAAGTATCAGAGCTCCCTCAAGGATTGTGCCTGTAATACGGCTTTTAGACCTCAATGTCCCAGTTCCCTCCCCTGGATTCTTCTCCCTGTACGTTACACCTCCTCTAATGCACAACAGGTTAATGCTAATGTCCAGATTTTTAGTTACTACCAGCTATTATTCACCCTCTCAGGCTTCAGCTTCTTATCGAAAAATGGTGAAAGTCATAGTCTACCAACCTCACTGAGCCATTCTGAAAATTAAATATGTTCATATATGCAGAGTGCTATGTAAGTGTTAGCTGCATGCCATTTTTCTGTCTTCTCTTCTATTGAGGGCCTATTCCCTCTTAACTGTGTTTGGTCTTGCCTTTCACATTCAGATTCCAGGAGACACACCCAGAGAAATACAGCTGTGTCAATCTCTAATGATCTAAAATCTTTCCTGTCCAGCATCATTCTTTGGTTCCCAAGATCACCTGGAAGCTGGTTAGAAATGAAGAATCTCAGACCCCAGCCGAGACCTACTAAATCAGAGCCTGCATTTTCTCAAGAATGTCAGGTCATTTGTGGGCACATGAATTGAAAACCACTGGCCGTGAGAGTACACGCAGCACCTAGCCCAGGGCTCTGTATATAGCAGACGCTCAGGGGGACTTTCTGGCATCTGTGTGTATTGACTGAACCTGTATACTGTCAGTAGGGAGGATTGCTGATTGGGAAATTCTGGAGTCAAAGGCGTGCAGAGTAAATGGGAAGGGGCTTGGCTCATAGCGATTACCACCATTTGCCTAAATAGGTTCAAAGAGCAGGTACATTTTAAACACTAAAATATAAATACCAAGCTTTTGAATTATGTTTTCTTTTTAATTGTTTTTTAATTGTTTACTCTTCTTTCAATTATATCCAAGATTTAGCTTTTATGAGAGATCATGTTAACAATTCAGGGGACTATTTACTCTCAGAGACAATAAAATGCTGTCAAGACCACCATCTTTGCAATAAGACAGACCTGAGCTCAAAGCCCACCTCTGCCCCTCTCAGTTACGTGACATGGCAAATAAATTCACCTCTGTGAGCTTCAACACCCTCAGCTGTCACAGGGGCATAATTGTGCCCATCTTGTAGGATAGAGAAGGATAAATAATATAGAGCTTCTTGTATAGTGACTCACAAGCAAACATTGGTTCCTTTCTTCTTCATCACATGTCGGCTTTTTCTTATGAACACCTTGGTAAAGGGAAAAATTGAAATGCTTTTTGGAGATACAACCACCTGGTCCATTGGCTTGCAAGCCCATCGTTGAAGCAGATTGTGAATCATCTGTCCTACAGTGCCCGTAGTCATCATAGTTTTCAACCCATTCACCAATAGTGGTTAATAGAGACCACATAATGAAAAAGCAGTGAATGAGCATATCACTAGATGCTGACAACACCACTAGGTACTTCGCTGAATCATAGTATCTGGCACATAGAAGATGCTTAGTCAATGTTGCCCACTGCAACTGATGGTTATATACAGTCAGAGAGGACATCTACTCTAAGCCCTCATGCAATTTCAGCATCCTCCTGTACCAGATGCTCTTCCAGCCTCTGCCTATTCAGCTCCACCAATAGGTGTTCAGTGATTATCAAGACAGCACATTCCATCCTTAGAATGAAAAATTAAGTCTTTATTTCATTTTGAGCCCAAAACGGTGAGTTTTCTCCAACTTCCAAGCATTGCCTTTGATCTTCCCCTAAACTGGAGCTACCTAACTATAATCCCTTCTTGAACAAGGAGAACGTATTTCAAGGAGAACATCTTTAAATATGTGAGGGGAGCACTCACACCTCCCTTTCTACTCATTATTCCCCCCATAAACCTCTCCTCATTGTCTCCTCCTCCCAGCTGCGTCTGGAAGGCATCATTGGCAGCTCTGCCTGGCCACAGGCCCTCCTGCCCTGGCATTACCCAACACAGGCCACACATACAGGGGGCCACTCCAGCCCCAGAACTGGAAATTTGACAGCAAGGCTCAGCACGGCTGGCGCAGCCTTGCTATGAACTCTGTTCTCGCTATGAAACCACCCACCACACGACCATTTTACTTTCAAGTCAAACTGTTAGGTTATGTAATTAACTAAAGTATTTTGTTCGTGTCATAAGCCAAGTTTTGTTGATCTTACAGCTGTCCAGTTTTGTTTTGTTTTGTTTTAACTACAAGCAGGACTTCACATTTTTTTCCATTGGATGCCCACATTAAAAATTGTCAGTCTTAAAGCATTCTGATTCAATCGTGAAAAATATCAGCTATCAATTTTCACTAATAGGTCTATCTGTGATTTGGTTCCCAGTTGTTTGCAATTCTAGTGTGGCTGTTGATCATTCAACATCAAAATAGTGCTTTAAAAGAAAATGTATACAGTCAATTTTACCAGTTTTCTCCAATAATCTGAATTTATGGTTCAAAATAGTTGGCCTTGGTTTTGATAGTCCATTAAAACAAATACCCTGGCCCCACAGTATAGCATGCAGGTCATTTGCAGTCAGAGATGTTACATTTCCATTATTATTTGTAGTTTGGGGCAATCCTCATGGGGCTTATTATGTCATATCTGGACTGTGTTCCTCTTCACAGTTGCTGTCAGTAGTGTGAGCAGCATTGCTGTTGGACCATCTCAGCTTAGTCACACGAACTCAGGCCTCAGTTCTCACCACCCAGTAACACAAAGAATAGGCATAAGACTCAGGATGACAAAATGTAAAATAATTTCTCTTTAATTAGAAGTGATAAAATAAGGCACCATCCAAAGTTAGAAAAAAAATAAGACTTATGGAAAAGTATTTTTTAACACGTTTATGTCAGCACCTTTCTTGTACACAGAAATATACAAGTTTTTAAAAATCCATTACATATTTTGGGTTGGACAACATCCTGTTTCATATTAGTTCATATCCTGAATTGCTCTTCACAACTCCCTCCCCAGGGCCACTTGTCCCCAACCCATCCCCGTTCAGAATCCAGATCTCACCAGAAACATTCTTGTTGCTGCAGCCCACCTCTCCCTTGCACCTTTCACTTGAGTAGCTCCCTGGAAGAGTGCTAAAAGCTTCAGGCCGCCTAGGCAAGTCTCCCCACCAAGCCATTCCCTGTACAGAATTTACTCTCCGAGTTTTGTGCTCTGATATTCTCTATTCTAAACACGGCTAGGTCATACTCGTTTTAATCAAGTTCTTCAAGCTGAACCTGGTGAATGGCTTTGCAGGCACCATTTTTCAGGGACTAAACATATCTTGGAAAAAAATCAATAGATGCTATATTCAAAGTTAATTATTATTTCTAGGTAAATTTAAATTAATTGAGAATTTCCTTAAAGGTTTTTGTTTGTTGTCATCCTTATTTTTTCCTTTTTAAGAAGCAGACCATGTGTCGATCTTACAAATCCAGCTATGCCCCCTCTTTGTAACCTCCTGAGATGCTCTGCAGGACTTTCTATTGTGACTGCTTGTCCTCCTTCAGGGACTGCAGGCCTGTGATTATGAAATAGAAATAAAGCAAAATTCCCTGGCTCATATAAGACTTCACTCACACCGTGCAACTGCCAACCAATAGGAGTGAGATGGGCTAGTGAAAATTGCAAGTACTTGTGGGGAAGATTAGACCATTGGTTCAAATAATATTACTACTGTAAAGAAAATTCTAATCTGAATTTATCAAGCCACTTTGGTCCAGGTCTCTATACTAATATTTAGAGGTAAAGAGGACAGAAAACAAAACAAAAAAAAACAGCTCAAGTTTACAAAACAAGGTTAAACTTTACGCTTTTATCTGGCTGTGGATATAAATTTGGGTTATCTCTTCTAGCTGATAACGTACAGCATTTGGCAAATCCATGCTTAAAAATTCACAAATTCCCATTTAACTGATTACCACTGTCTTTCATTTTAGAATAATTAAACATGAGCTAATTAAATTAATCTTTTGGAGGTGAGATTATTTAATAGCATTAACCTACATTTGACCTGCTGCAGATGGCACGTTAGATGCCAATGCATTATTTTAGGTTTTGCATTATGTTGTTGTGACCTGCTATAATTATGAGGGGAAAATTTTTTTCTTTATTTACAACACATAATTTTAGATGGCTTCCAGATATCATGTCTCATTTTGTTTTCCTCTTTACGAGATGCAAAGATATTGCCACCATCCAATTACACTGGATCACAAGCTTTAGACCCGCTATGATTTAATTACATTTTTGTTCATTCAAACGTTTATACCTCGTGTGTGTTTTCAAATCATTCTCACTCTCGTGGCAATTTCCCAATGTGGCTGCAGGAGAAAATGGCCTTTGAAACGGTGTTCTCTCTGCAGTGCTTTAGAAAGGGAGGCAGCACATGAAGAAGAACCTCAGAAGACGAGGGCCAGGCTTGAAGCATGGTTTCATTAATACTGGATGGCAGAAAAGGAGCCAAGTCCCAGATAATGAGGAAGGAGTTGCAATTTTTTTTAAAGCTATCTGGTGACAGGGAAAACAAAAATGACATTCAGCTGACGAATGAGTGGAGTTTGACCTAGCCTTTTGACCCTTGACAATCAATCTTACCTGCCGCTTCATAAAGAATTATAGCTCTGCCACTCACATTTGACTCTGTATTTTTACTGTTCCCTTTACCTTTTTTTTTCTTGAATACATGGTCCAAGAAGATAAATGTTTATGTTGGATATAGCAGAGAGGAGGAAATATGGGATCCTCAGAAGGGGGAAAAAACTGAGAAGGAGAGGAGAGAGCAACGAGACCAACAGCCATAAAATGGTTTATACATGCAATTCAGAATTGTCAGGGATATTTTTTATGTGGCTGACCAAAATAGCAACCGGAAATAACTGATGACCCTACACACCTTCCACCCGGCGCCGGGCTAGATGTGAAACCTGCAAGAGTGGGGGTGAGTCCCAAGCTCATCTTCCTGTCTGCTTCTCTGCTCCCCACCTCCACCCTCCCAAAAATGCATCCAATGAATTTTGATGAATCCATTCCCTGTCCATGGGCTGTGATTACCATGTGTATTGTGAAGGGTGTTGGTGCCATCATTATGGGAAAGAAAGGGCAGGGAGTCCTGGCCACTGAGCTGTTTTCGTTATCTGTTCAAGGCACCAATGCAAGCACTAAATAGTTTGTGCTCGGTGCACCTTTGTGTCCACCAAGAGAGCGTAAATCAGCAGGGGTGAAAAGTAGCTCACTGAGGAGCGAGAGGAAACACCTTAGGAATAAGAGATAAGGTCTTCGTTGGCATTTGGGATGCGTTGTTTTTATATATAATTTGATGCGGTTTGTCTCAAGACACTAAAACCGAGGCTAGTCAGCAAGAGCAACTTTATGGAGCTTGCCCCGTGCATAAGCTGACCGTGGGGAGTTTTTCTTGGCTTTATAGAGTCGAGATGCTTTTCATGACTGTACTGGAGACTTCAGCAAAAACTCAGTCTGATAGAAGCGGAATGCAATTTTTGACCATTTAATCCATCCTGGATCACTGGGAACGTAAAGCTGTTTTCCTCATCTAGCCTGAAAGAAGATAATCGGGTTGGGGGGCTGCAGGGATGGCTGGAGTCTTGCAGTGGCTCTCAAAAACAAAAACAAACAAACAAAAAACATCACAGTAGGCTGTGTGCATATGAGCCCTCTGCATACCTCCCTTCCAAACCCCGAATCTTGCTTGGGCTCTGGCCGCCTCTGTCTGACCAAAGAGAGAACGCATCCAGGAAAATAAAAAGAACCTGGTGATTGTGTGAAAAGCCACCAATCTAGCTCTGACACCTTTCTCGGTAAGCAGGGATTAAACTTTGCTGTTAGCCGCTTCACAAACCCAGCTGTGCCAGGCTTCTCTCTGTGGCGGGTCAGCTGGCTTCTGGGGCGCCGCCCTCCCTCTCCTTGGCATGGAATTCGTTACTTCCAGAATTACAAGGCTGACAAGCTGTTTATGAGGTGTTTCTGGGCTGTGTGTTCGTAAAGAATCTCCCCTCAAAATAGGGCGAGCTCGTTAATGGAGGAAGTGAGGTCAGTGTGCTTCTGACAATCCTAACAAGATGACAGAATTTATGAAGCGCTGCGGTGGAAAGATGTAGTTATCTGCGGTCTATTCATATAATAAGGCCACTTGGGGCCCGTCGTTACTCCCCTTGAATTTGTTTTCCTTTCTTCACTCCTTTTTGTTGTCCGGCTCTTCCTTTGGCTCTCCTTTCGGATCCATCTAGAACCATTATCACTTCAGACAGCGTGGTAGCTGAGGGAAGCAGGCCCACTTCCTAAGGATGGGTGCCCTGTTCAATGGACTGTGTGTGAACCCCGGTGACCAAGGAGGGGGAAGTGGGCCAAGTCTTTGGGTCAGTTTTGTATAAAACCTAAATATGGTATCAAATCAGCAGCATCTGAAGACCAAGTTCACGTTTTAACTCAACCCAAAAAGGAAACCCCTGATAGTTTGTTTTTAAGGTCCAATGTCTTTCTCATCCCGATGAATGAGGACGTCTCTTTTTCCACAACCCTATGAGTTGGGGTGAAATTGTGTTGTCCCTGGGGAAACTGACAGGCCAGAAACTGTCCTGGCCTGAGTGATCAGGGAATACCGGATGGGGAGGTCAAGTCTGGTCTGCATAAGAATGCAGCAAAGGAGAAAAAATTTGAAAGGGAAAAAGGAATAAAAGTAAGTTAAGCCATTTTGGTATTAAAATTAACGGGCAATTTGTTAATAGCATTTATTCATTATGAAAACTAGTAACTGGTTAAGCTGATTAGTAAAAGGAAATAAAGTAGTGCCTGTATTTAAACTATGAGAATCCAGTTTAGTGAGATCATTTCACTGTGGGAGAAAGGTCCCTTCGGAAACCTGAAACCGTGATGGCAACAGCTGTCTCTTTTTTTTACTCTGACTTGATTTTTTGTTGTTGTTGTTTTTTGTTTTGTTTTTGTTTTTCTTTTGAGAAGGAGTCTCTCTCTGTCGCCGAGGCTGGAGTGCAGTGGCTCAATCTCGGCTCACTGCAACCTCTGCCTCCCAGGTTCAAGCAATTCTCTTTGCCTCGGCCTCTCAAGTAGCTGGGACTACAGGTATGGCTAATTTTTTGTATTTTTTTAAATAGAGATGGGTTTTCACTGTGTTGCCCAGGCTTGTCGCAAATTCCTGAGCTCAGGTAATCCACCCGCCTCAGCCTCCCAAAGTACTAGGATTACAGGCGTAAGCCATCAAGCCTGGCCTCTGACTTGATATTTTTGGTCAGTCAGAGGTATTAGAAGTAAGTTTTTCCAGCCAATTTGTTAACAAGATGCATTCATTGTGTGCAATTTTTCTAATAATAGTATTAGATTGGTACAAAAGTAATTGTGGTTTTTGTCATCTTTTGATGGTGAAAACCGCAATTACTTTTGCACCAACCTAATACTTCACAATCCACTAGGGAAAAGGAAAAAATAAAAAGAGTTACCTTGGATAAGCAAAACAAAAGCACATTACTGTTTCCTCTGCCCATCCAGACTGAAAGAGCTGTGAAGTAGCAAATGATTCAGACTCTGAGTACAGAACAAAATTTATCTCAGTCAATCTTTTTATAAAACAGAGTCATCTTACCTTTGAATTTTATGGACTAAAATGTTGTTTAGCTAGTTGCAGTACCATTGAGGTCCACCAAATGCATCCTGATTCATTCTGGAGCTCAAGAAAGAGATGGGCCAGTCTTGGTTAAACCAGATCACCAAGAGACGGCAGGACCTGTGCCACTCCCGGCGTGGGTGGCTGATGTTTATCCCCAGCCTGATGGCTGTGGGGTGGCTGGGCCATTCCACCTCCCACCTCGAGGCTGACTTGTATTTGGCCCCAGGAAAGACCTCTTATGGGATTCTTGCTGGACTGAGCTCACAACACGAGAACATTTCAGAGTCAGGCCTGGCAGTTAACATGGAAGGATGCTCTGTATTGACATCAAGAGTGGATCCTGGGGGAATGGTCATTTCATCTGGTGAGTGAAACAGGAATTCCACAATACTTCACAGATTCAGAGAAACAGATTATGAATAAATTTTCTTCTTTGGGTCATCCACAAACTACTCTAGGGTCAAAAAATTACATGTATTAGTTTCCATTCTGGTAGTCCTAAGCAAAATTGTTTTAAATGCTTTTTTTTCCTCCAAATATTTAGTCCTAATTGTCTTTTGCACAGTTATCAGAATCCTAAATTGAAAACCTAGGGGGTATGTGTGATTGAGTTCTGTAAGCAATAGATGAACGTCAGTCTTACTGCTTTCTTGGAACTTATAGGAGAATTGTGAGGTGACAATAAGAAATTGGATATGGGGAAGAAGACTGGCAGCTCAAGTCTAATATTTAGATAGAGAAGTCCTGTGTGTTGTCATATCTTGATATCAAGAAGGCAATTCTATTTAAAATGATTCCTACAACCTTCATAGCAAATCGTCTAAAGTTCGTCTACTAGAAATTTCTTAGGATATGTGTTTTAACATATTATTTCAAAACACAGGCAACCTGAGAGAATTAACTCAGTTATTTCATATCAACAATATGTTCCAGACACTAGACTAGACCTGAGGACACAACAAGGGATCTTGGTACCTGCCTCTGTAAAGCTGAATTTCACTGTTATCAGCCTTTCACACTTTAGCAGAAATTAACTAGAAGGTAGTGCTATTATCAGCCCTTTGCACCCTAATGGGTGTGAGTTTATCACCTAAGTGTCATCTGTAACAGCTTAATGAGGACAAAGTCACATCATAGATTTAAGGAAATTGAAATTTAGAGATAAATATTAAGCTTATAATGTCTAGTTAATAATTTCAGAAAGGAGCCCAGATAGACCCCTGCTGCACATTCTCTGGGTTTTCATCTTTTGTAGGAACAAGAAAAAATAGAAGAGTTATTAGATGCTCATTAATTACAATAATTCTAAAATTAGTTTTTCCTACCAAACAAATTTTAAATTTTAATTTTTGCCTCCCCTACTAAGTACGCTTGAGAACAAGATACCACATCTTAGCCTAATCATATCCCTATACATTTACCATGTATAGCATTTCAGTAAGCTACCATCCTCTTTCCTCTTCCCCTCCCCAAATCCAATCTATTTTCTAAAAACAGTGATCTTCTCAAAATGCAAATTTTAGCATTTTATACCATTGTAGCTCTTGCAGTAAAAGCCAAAATCCCTAAACACAGCCTCAAGTTCTCCTTCCCCAGTTCTCCTGACTCCCTCCTGCTGCAGTCTGTGCTGGTGTTGTTCCCTCTGCCTGGAACCTCCTTCCTCCCCACCTCATTGGCACGAACTCATCCTCAGGAGGCCACCCTCCTGCCAGTGCCACCCCAGAGGGGAACAGATGTAACTTTACACTCCTATATGTGATTAGCTTAACGTGTTTTCCCCTCTTCACACTTAGCTCTATGACAATAGGTTCTAAACCTGGTTTTGTTCACCATGGTTTCCCCAGTGCCTGCCCAGTGTCTCTCACTGAATGCGTGAATGAATGAATCAATGAATCAATGAGGTTAACAGCTTAATAAAAGCTCAATGCATTTATTTATTCAAGGCCATAGAAGTTTTTAACACTAACATGCTCTGAAACCCCAAGGTATCAGAACAGTGTGTACAGTCTGGAAAGCTTTTGATTCTAAAATATTTTTGAAAGCCTAAGTCTGTTTATGCCTACGAGATGAAAAGAGTTAAATAAACAGTAATTAAGAAGAGTTAATGATTAAAATCTCTAATAATAATCCTTTTAAAATTGTATTCTTTAGTGTGTGTGCCTAATTATTTTAATAGGAGTTTTTACAAACACAAACACACACACACACACACACACACACACACATGAATTCACATACACATGCACATTTTTTTCCTGGACTGAATTCAGCATTCCTGAATGAATTCTGAGACTTTGCACCATGATACCATCAGCATCACAGGTTTCCTGTTGGCATTTACCTTCACTATAAGAAAGAAAATCACTTGAAACTCACATTTAGAAGTGATTACATGGGCGACATTATTATAATAAAAGAAAAACTTGATTAAGTGTATAGTTGCCTCAGACCAATCTCTTATCTGACTATTACTTGAACCAGAAAGTAGGGGGACCAGAAATCAATTGCTTTAACATATATAATCACGGCCTGAATTCGTTTGCAAGACCACTGTGACATATATTTCTCTCTCTTAAGTCCAGTCTTAAATAAAATATGTGTCCTGATGGATATTTCTATGATACAGCTGCTAGGCTGCCATCTGTGAAACGTCTCTGACGGTATGGGATGGGATTCAGTGTAGTCAAATTAAACTATCCTCAACAAAGCTTCAGGCATCACACTACCTGACTTAAAACTATACTAAGGCTACAGTAACCAAAATAGCATGGTACAGGTACCAAAGTAACATATAGATCAATGGAACTGTACAGAGACCTCAAAAATAACACCTCATGACTACAACCATCTGATCTTTGACAAACCTGACAAATACAAGTAATGGGGAAAAGATCCCATATTCAGTAAATGATGCTGGGAAAACTGGCTAGCCATATGCATAAAACTGAAACTGGACCCCTTCCTTACACTTTATACAAAAATTAGCTCAAGATGGATTAAAGACTTAATTGTAAAACCCAAAGCCATAAAACCCCTAGAAAAAAACCTAGGCAATACTATTCAGGACATAGGCATGAGCCAAGATTCATGACAAAAACACATAAAGCAATTGCAACAAAAGCCAAAATTGACAAATGGGATCTAACCAAACTAAAGAGTTTCTGCACAGCAAAAGAAACTAGGATCAGAGTGAAGAGTCAACCCACAAAATAGTAGAAGATTTTTGCAATCTATCCATGTCACAAAAGTCTAATATCTAGAATCTACAAGGAACTTAAACAAATTTACAAAAAAAGAAAAAAAAACCAACCCCATCAAAAAATGGGCAAAGGATATGAACAGATACTTCTCAGAAGAAGACATTTAGACAGCCAACAAACATATGAAAAAAAGCTCAACATCACTGATCATCAGAGAAATGCAAATCAAAACCACAATGAGATACCATCTCATGCCAGTCAGAATGGTGATTATTAAAAAGTCAAAAAACAATAGATGCTGGTGAGGCTGTGGAGAAATAGGAACACTTCTACACTGCTGGTGGGAATGTAAATCAGTTCAACCATTGTGGAAGACAGTATGGCGATTCCTCAAGGATCTAGAACCAAAAATACCATTTGACCCAGCAATCCCATTACTGGGTATATACCCAAAAGAATATAAGTTATTCTACTATAAAGACACATGCACATATATGTTTATTGCAGCACTATTTACAATAGCATGATATGGTACCAACCCAAATGCCCATCAATGATAAAATGGATAAAGAAAATGTGGCACATATACACTGTGGAATACTATGCAGCCCTTGAAAAAGAATGAGATCATGTCCTTTGCAGGGACATGGATGAAGCTGGAAGCCATCATCCTCAGCAAACTAACACAGGAACAGAAAACCAAACACCACATGTTCTCACTTGTAAGAGGCAGTTGAACAATGAGAACACATGGACACAGGGAGGGGAAAAACACACACCAGGGCCTGTTAGCGGGTGGGGGATAAGGGGAGGGAGAGCATTAGGACAAATACCTAATGCATGCAGGACTTAAATCCTAGATGACAGGTTGATAGGTGCAGCAAACCACCATGGCACATGTATACCTATGTAACAAACCTGCATGTTCTGCACATGTATCCGGGAGCTTAAAGTAAAATAAAACAAAACAAAAATAAAAATTAAATTAAATTTTAAAAAAATTAAACTACCCTCACCTGCTTTTGAAGTTTGGCCAGGCAGATGCTTGCAGGTTTATTTTTCATCACTTACCTCACATTTTTTTCTTCATCTTTTTGAATAACCAGACAGTTTATCTGTTGACCCTTTTGGCTACTGCTGTGTATTTCATCTATTTCATAAAGATCTGTTTGGGTCCACTTAGAGAGGGAACTCAAATAATTAATAAGCCCAATTCCCTGAATTGTGCCTACAGCATTTCATACTTCCGAAAGATACCAAAATAAACAAAACAGAAACAACTAGAAGTGAGTCAATTTCACAGCAGGCCATGAAAAAGACCCTCCCTGCCCAGCAGAAAACTACTTCTGAATAGGTAATGAGGGGCTTGAGTTGTTTCAAGTTTGCTATAGGCTTCATTCATAATTGAATGTTGAAATCTAAAAATTGTGAGCACTAAATACACTGGATTTAAGGAGCATTTGCTTAAAAACTAAACAACACTCCAAGGTTCCCCCTCTCGCTGGCATTTGTGCTGTTTCTGCACGTGGGTCTTCATTCAACTCCAAAAGGGCCTTTGCTGATATCAAGGTCCCTCGGGCAGGAAAGGCTCAGGAGAATTCTCAGCCAGGGAAAAAGTGATGAGCCACAACTTGATTAACTTAGCACGCTGGCATGTGCCCTGAGGCAGGTTCCTTCAGGCCATGCTTTTTGCTGCCAAACAGCCACTGTTGTTTCACGCCCCCAGCCAGGAGGTAGAGACTCCTTCTCAGCATCCAGCCCACCGTGCTTGTTTCCAGCAGTCCCAGTGAGGCTGCCTGACTTCTCACTGCAGAGCCACATCATCTCTTCCCCTCCCCTTGCAGGCCAAGCCATGAGGACCCACCATCTGCTGTATTTCCCAGTGCTGATCACCTTCAGTCACTAATGAAATCCTGAAACTGTGTCCTTCACAAAAATGTTACAAGAAAAAAAGGGAAACAAATGTGACTTTATAAAAGTTTAAAACTTTTATGTGGCTCCGCTAAACATTGTAATAAATAACTAGAACTAAAGTGGAGGCCAGAATTCAATTGTGTGGAATAGAAACTGTGCAAATAATCGGAGACAGATCCAGATCCCTGAAGACCAGGACGGGAAGGAAAGGGGGTAGAGGAGTGACAGGGACCTTAGGAATGTGCTTCAAAGTGCTGGGGAGGGACGTACGACTCTCAGGCCAGTCCCCATGGCAAGTGACGAATGCTGGAGCTGGCCGACTGTCACCCTCTTCAGCCCTCACTTAACTTCTGCATAGTTGGCTCGGGCCGCTGTAACAAAGTACTGCAGACTAGGTGGCTAACACAACAGAAATTCATTTTCTTACAGTTCTGGAGATGGAAAGTCTGCAGTTGAGGTGTGAGCAGGAGTGGCTCCTTCTGAGGACTGTGAAGGGAGCATCTGTCCCAGGCATCTCTCCTCAGCTTGCAGATGGCTGTCTACTCCCTGAGTGGCCACATCACCTTCCCTCTGTCCACGCCCACGTCTAAGTTTCCTCTTCTTATCAGGACACCAGTCACACCAGATTAGAGCCCACCCTAAGGACCTAATTTTAACTTAGTGTCTGTCCTCTTTAAAGATCCTATCTCCAAACATAGTCACATTCTGAGAGTACTGGGGCTTAGGCAGAAGAAGACACAATTCAGCCTCCAACGACTTCACCGGGAAACTCACTACCACTTTTGTAAACTCATTTTCCTTGCAGAAATCTTGTAAAATCTTGTAAAATATTTCATTTTACAAGGAAAATTGTTCCCCATTTGTATTTTGAAGAAATGCCACAGAGTAACTTTGCCTTTCTTCTTCTCAGGGTTTTTACATTTTTGTTCACTATGATGGCTCTCCAGATGGTCAAAAGTGGTTTTTCAGTGGCTAGTTAATAGTTTTTCGACTCCTTTTCTTTGCTATCCTGTGAAGCTAGAATTGATGCATTTCTAGAAGTTCAGTTTGTGTTTATTTCAGAGCCTTCCAGCATCAGGAAGAAATGATGAGATTCTTCCCAGTGCCCTTATAAATCATGGCATCCAGAACAAACACAGTATTCACCTATAGGATCTGGCAGTCCAGTGTGCAGAGGGGTTATTCAGCCTTTCCTCCAGGCACTGTTCCTTTATCAACCACATCAGCGTTGGCCAACAGCATCATTCTGTTGTTAAATACACTGTTGCTCATTGTCATCCAGAACCTGTAAGGCTTTTTAATGAGTGTTGCTGTTACCTGTGGATCCCACGCTAGCAATCTTGCAGAGGCACACGTGTGTGTGTGCATGCGTGTGAAACCACCACAAAGATTGCTAACTGTGCCTTCATTAAACTTTATGTGTCCAAGTTTGTGTCATCATTCCAGCCTGTCATGAACTTTTGGACCCTTACTCCATCAGTCATTGCCCTGGCAGTCTGTCTCTCTATGCCCTTATTCCAGTCACTTAGGAAATGTTAAATAGAAAAGGACCATGGACAGATCTTTGAGGAGCACATTAGAAAGCGCTATCTGGGCTGACATTGCCCCATTAAAATGTCCTCTAGATTTGCATGGTCAGTGATTTGTGGACTTTATGGAGACACCAGTAGCCTACATTTTTCCAACTTATTCACACAGACATACTTTGTTGATTATTCTGCCTAGATCCACATAATGGTAGTAATTTGTCTATAGTTTCCTCCAAGTCTACAAAGCTAATGTTTCTCAGGGAAAAAAAGTAAAAAATTCTTCCTCTTACTTTGTTCACGGATAAGGTGTGCCAGCTCTGTGCCATTGCCTTCTTTAAGCAGTTACAATCCACTTATTTAATACAGTTGCTGTGAGTTTTGCATGAGAATAAAGTCAATTTCTCCAGTCTGTAGTTTTCAGAAACCATCTTATTCCGCCTTTTGAAATTTTTTTACATTTCCTCAATTTCACACCCCATTCTCCTATGCAAATTCAAAAGTTATGAGACAAGTTTTGTTCAAATAAGCTTGGAACTAGAGTAACCTAAGAATCTCAGAAAAGAGCATAATGGACAATGAGGGAGACCTACCCCACCTCAGGAATAAAGATCATAATAGATGTATCTAATACCAAAAATGCACTGTTGGGGGTGACATTTATTTCCTTCACACTCTATGCACTTGTGAATTTTGTTCCAAAGCCAAAATGTTTGGGTAAAATAGTCATTTGAAGACTAGTAGAGTGGAAAAGAAGAAACTCAATACTCTACATTTCTGCCACTGAATTCACTGGTTGAATCTGTATTCTAACCTGGCACTGTTTATTCCCTGCGTGTTTGATTGATCTCAATGAAATTGTAAGATCCTTGAAGATAGAGGCTATGTCTTACCATTCCTTGGACTCTCTACAGTGATTAGCACAGCATAAGACATACAGAATTTCAATAAATACCATTTGTCTTGATTTGAAAGAAACAATCAATGAGAGCTAGGAAACTGGAGTAAAATCAAAATTACTTCATAGATAAGCAATAAGCATAACTGCATCCTTTCTTCATCGCTTGAGCATCTATCATAGAGCCAGTTCCGTTAGAGTCCAGTGCTTGTAGAACTGAGCACACAGTAGGCATACAACAATGGCTGCGTAATGAGTGATTGAATGTCAGAGATCTAGATAAGAGGTCTAATCCAGTCCAGTGGTTCTCAAATTTGAATGTGCATGAGAATCACTTGGAGGACTTTTTAAAACATAGATTGCTGGGTCCCACCCAGAGTTTTCTATCAGTTGGTCCAGACTGAGGCCTGGAAATTTACATTTCTACCAAGTTCCAAAGTGATGCTGATGCTGTTGGCTGGGGATTCCACTTGGAGAATCATTGCTCTTATGTCTGTGCTTGAAAAGGCACCGCATGTTGTAGCACAGACACAGCTGTCACTACAGTGCATCGCTTTATGTTTTAATTCCTCTACTTGACCATTTTGTATAGAAGAGTTAGAAACACAACATTCTCATATTATAATTTTTATCATCCTCTATTTTTTCACAATATTGCTTATTCCCTGCACCTGCTTGAAGATGCAAAAAAAGTGATCTTCTGGTTGGATGGGATGAAATGATGCTCTGGAGGCTAGACTGACTTCCTTCCTTCAATCAATGTAGGAACGAAGCTTTAGTACAAACTGTGACGGGTGATGATATACAAAGCACACCCACCCATGGCCTGCAGACTTAGAAATGGGCATGAAATCTATATATTTGTAGGAAAGAAAAGAAGAGAGGGAGAAGTTCAATGAATTCTAAGAAATGGTCTTATTAATTCTTCTCAGAGGAAAAAAAGAAATATAATACATGAAACACCACCCACTTCAGATCTTTATAATTTCTTCACAAAATTATTAACTTCAGCCCTCTCCATCTTCCACATCAATCCACTTCAAACTATCCCAAATATGATGTGAGACTAATTCACTAAACCACAGTTCTGATAATGTCACCCCTTTGCACCAACACTTTCACTGATTTTTTTATCATTTCAAATGGGAGTAGGTGTTTCTAAAACTAAAAGCAAAACAAATCCATAAAAGAAGATCTTCAATGATTTGATATATAAAAATGTAAAAGATCTTTATATTAAAAGCCCACCAAAATCAAAAGATAAATAAGAAACAGAAAAAAAAGCTGCAATACATATGATAGACTGTGAAGTACCTTTAATATATAAAGAAATCTCACAATCAGGAACGAAGGGGCTACTGCATCACAGGAAAACATGGGCACATGAGAGAGAAAGCTTACAAACCACAGAAACAATCTCTGGAGAGCTTTTGAGAACTCAAATTAGCGTATCTTGAGCCAGCATTTGGTGGGTCTCTTAGATGTCTGAACAATCCGGTAATCTCAGACAGTTCACCATGACTAACTCCTATCAAACCTCTGCTCACTAATCTCTATAACAGAAGTATGTGTATCACAAGAGCTCTCCAAAATCCTCACCCCAAATGAGAAGATTCTGTAAAACAAAGCCAATTTAAAGACAGGAGAAAAGAAATCAAGAAATCACCTTAAATCCAATTCCAATGGAAACAACCAATAAATAGGGCCCACTGGCTAAATAAATGAAAACCATAAAGTCTGGCTTAAACAAAAGTCCTCCAACCAAAGATTAAAATAAAAATAATGCCCCATGCAAGCTGAGAGTACACACAAACAGCATTCCTTTCTATTTGGAAAGGAAATTCCTAAATTTTTTGGTATCTTGCAGAAAATGTCTAAATTCCTGGACAGTTTTACTGAATTAAGATGGTTAGCTTAGGTAGTGACTCCAAAAGTAAGCCTAAGGCTAAAAGTCCCTGAGCAATGATTACCATAGCCACCAGAGAGTGGTAATAAATTCTAGAAAGTGGACTCATACAGAGCATGATTTTGTTAAGTCTTTCAGCTAAGTAAGGCATGTTAGAAGAGGCAACACATACCTTCAGGCTAATGCTTACCCCGCCAAATTCTTAGCTTGTCTTCAAATAAACAATCACAAACTTTCTGCAATTATGTATACTATACAAATTCATAAGTTAATGTGTGTGATGCCAAAATCCAATATGTAGCTTACAGGCCAAAATCATCATAATTATCATTGTTGGACATTTAGTGCTGAGATAAGCTCTTTAGAAACATTATTTCATCTTCACAGGCACTTTACTTAAGAAGGTATCATTTCCTCATTTAACTCTTGAAGAAGTTAAGGTTTAATTAAATCAAATAACTTGCCCAAGGGCATACAATTAGTAATAATAATGTCTCTAATTTTCTACTTCTTACTGTATAATCAATGACAATTCCTATCTTATTGTTTTCTAAAATGTGTTTAAATCAAAATGTATTTAACTCAAAATGCCTTTCTTATAACTCTTAAAAAGTATTTTTAAAAATCAGAATGGCACTCCAGCTTTATATTGAGTCCATTATCACATGACCAAGAGGAGTTAGCCTGCTCACAAGCATTCATGCCACAATCATGATGTGTAGACAGATGTGCAGCAAGTGTCTGCACATTTCCTGGTATTTGTGGTTATTTGCAGTTATAGTCCTCAGTGTTAACATTCTGAAGTTTCCAGGTATTATAATTTCATGGGAGGACTTCTGTAGAGGCTTTTCCCCTGCTGTGCAATTCCAATGAGAATGTACAAGTACAACCTGAAGGGAAACAGTTGGCTTAAATTGGCAATATTGTATCTCTCTGAAAATGTAAGAGAGTAAACAGGCCTTTGCTAATGTTCTTCAATGTACAGAGAACATCCTGAAATCTGATACTTTGAATTGCCATGTATGTGATTTCTAATGACTATTTGTAAAAGAAAAAGAGAAATGAGCTAAATTTACTCTTAGAAAGCTTCTAAGTTGGAGTAGAATAGTCAATTCTTTAACCACTCTGAAACATGACTCAATTTCTTTTCCTTTCAGAATAACCCTTCTTACAATTTCCTTTTCCTTTCCTTGAAAAAAAATCTAGAGTTACTTAACTGTAGAGAGAAACATTCCATTTTCTAATTTAGTCCCTGAAATCCTATATCCATGAGCAATGTCTAAAATTTCCAGGCTTCTAACAAATAGAAACCAGGTTCACAAATCAAGAGAACCCAACACATTAAATCAAGAACTGCCAGCCTGTCAGTAGCCAATAAATTAGCATGGTTGAAAATAAAGTCACGCCTGCTTATAAAAGCAGCTATTATGGATGGCTCTAAGACTTTGACCTTCCAACAGCAGTAGTGGCATAAACCCACAAAGGAAATATAGCTATCACTCATTGAATATCTACCAGTATACAGACACTTTACACACAGCATCACATTCATTCTTCCTAGCATTCCTGCAGGTGGATATCATAAGCTTGCTTTATGGATGAGGAAACCGAGGTTCAGGAGGTTATATAACATAGCTGGGGTCAGATATAAACCTAGATCTCCAAAACCCATGCCCTCCCAGCTCCACTACCCTACCGCTATTACATCACTAGCAAGGTGCCAGTTGGGACCCTTCTGCCTGGTTCTACTTTCTACAATGTATTAACAACACTCTGTCATCATTGAAATTATTGTCTTAGAGTTTTTAGGTCTAGTGTCACTTTTGGAGTCACTACCTAATCTGGATGTCTAACCTAAATTCAGAGAAACTGGCCAGGAATGTAGGATTTCTGCAGAACACCAAAAACCTAAGGACTTTCTTTCCAAATAAAAGGCATGCTATTTGTATATGCTTTCAGCATGTCTGGAGCATGATTTTATATGCTAGTCCTTGGATAGGAGAACTCTGGCCAAACTGGAGTTGTTGCTTATTCATTTACTCTGCCAGAGGACCCTGTTTCCATCCTAGTTAGGATGAAGATTGTTTCTTGATTTCTTTTCTCCTGTTTTTAATGGGCTTTACCATTGCCATCTTTCAGCTCTGATTTGGGATCAGAATTTTGGAGGGATCCATTAGAAGAGGTGCAGAGGATGTCACTCAGTGATAAAGTATTTGAGGACATTGGATTGTTCAGATGTCCAAGAAACCCACCAAACGATGGCTTGAGAGATGTTGATTTGAATTATAAAATGCCCTCAGAAGACTGTTTCTTCAGTGACTATTATACATTTAAAATAACTGATGGTGAGCTGCCACCTTCTAAAACATCTTTTTGCTAGGTCAATATTTAATAGGTCAGAATATTCTTTCTACAGTGGCAGCTTTGGGATTGTAGAGCATGAAGCATGTATAATTTTGGGAACTGTCTTTAAGAACAAGAGTGCTAGGCTGGGCACGGTAGCTCACACCTGTAATACTAGCACTTTGGGAGGCTGAAGCAGGTGGATTGCCTGAGCTCAAGAGTTCTAGACCAGTCTGGGCAACACAGTGAAACCCCGTCTCTACTAAAATAAAAAAATTAGCTGGGCGTGGTGGCATGTGCTTGTAGTCCCAGCTACTTGGGAGGCTGAGGCAGGAGAATCACTTGAACCTGGGAAACGGAGATTGCAGTGAGCCGAGATTGTGCCACTGCACTCCAGCCTGGGTGACAGAGCGAGATTCCATCTCCAAAAAAAAAAAGAAAAGAAAAAGGGTACTAAATTAAGAATACAAAATTATATATTAAAATTAATATTTTTAGAATAAGAAAAAAATCACAGCAAATTACAAATATAGTAGTTGGAAAAGCCATAAACATCACAAAATTCACAAATATAATCTATCATATTCAATAATATTTCCGAAGTTGTTTGGTTAATACCTTTTACTGCTCTTCAGATGACAGATTGTTGAAGATAATTTTGTACTTTGTCTGTCATGATTAATCTTTTTTTAAATCATTCATTCTTTAGAAAAGTTTCTTAGAGCTTCATGTATTATTGGTAAGTGAAATTTTAGGATTATTGTCAAATGAGAAAAATCCTCAATTAAGTTACTTTCATTACAAGAGTTGTAAGATTTAGGCCAGGCACAGTAGCTCCCACCTGTAATCCCAGAACTTTGGGAAGCCCAGGTGGGTGGATCACCTGAGGTCAGGAGTTTGAGACTAGCCTGGCCAACATGGCAAAACTTCATCTCTACTAAAAATACAAAAATTAGCTGGGCATGGTGGCACACCTGTAGTCGCAGCTACTCAGGGAGGCTGAGGCAGGAGAATCACTTGAACCTGGAAGGTGGAGGTTACAATGAGCCAAGATTGTGCCACTGCACTCCAGCCTGGGTGACAGAGCAAGACTCCGTCTCAAAAAAAAAAAAAAAAAAAAAAAAAAAGAGTTGTAAGATTTAGAAGAATATTTCATAGACTAGCTTCTGGCTTTGTACATTTCAACTGGTTGCCTCTACTGTCCACCTGCTTCCAGTATGAGGTGCCACTGAACAAGGTCCTAGGGCAGGTCATACCCCTGTCACCAAGGAGTAGAAGAACTTTCTACACCAAGATATTTCACAGTAACTTAGCTATTCATAGAAGGAGCTGCAAACCACGTAAAGACATCCCAGTCTTGACAACCATCACTGAATATATCCCCAACTCAGCTTCCTTACAAATGCCCACAACCATTCCAAGTACCCCCAACCGAGGGCAGTGTTGGGTCAGGGCAGGTATGGGGATCGATGTGGAAAAAGACAACAGACGCAGCCACCTGCAGTTAAATATCTCAGTGAAATGTGTGATCAGAAGGACATGGTGTGAGGGCCTCCCCCAGGGGTGTAAGCATCTCGTGAGGGGCTCTGGGGCATAAGCTTTATCGGCTTTGTGGTAAAATGGAGATTGGCAGCTCTGGTTCTACATGCTTCCTAATCTAGAACCCACCCAAAGTTGGTCCTGGACTACAGAAGTGAGTGAGAATTAAGCTCATGTTTCTATGTAAAAATAACCTCAGAATTCCAACTGGAATATCAGAACACTAGCCTCAAAAACAGTAAGATTTAGGGTTTTCATTCTTCCCATCCCCTCCCCAATACCAGGCAGAATAAGCAGAATATCATCCAGCTCAGACTGGAGTCGATTGCTCCCAGGGGCCTCTGAAAAGGGTGGATTCTGCTCCACCAAGCCAGGGCTGAGGCACTGCAGGAAGTGGGTGCCCTGTGCCATGTACCCCACCTCATCCCAGGAGACATCATCTGACTGCCCCTTACTAACTCACTTCCTTCCAGCTGAGGATGCCAGGAGTTGATCTGCCTACTTCCCTACCCAGCCCAGGGTTCTGATGGCCATTTTGGAAAGTAGCATCTCAGAGCTTCTCCCTCAGTGTCCCAGCTACTCAGTGTCCTGTGATGCAGCCACACCCAGAGCCACACGCCACCTTTATGAGGTTTTCTATGCAGATGTTACTACTTGCAAGCTGTCATTCAAAGGCTTCTTCCATGTCACCCACCCTCCTGTTTGTTTGCCCGCCACGTAGATAAAAATAAGGCACTCCTGGTTATAAATCAGAACAAGAGGGAGGGAGGGAAGCACAGAATATAGAGAGAACTAAGAGAGACTCAACTGCCTTTGAGAAAACTCAGGACTTGGAGAGGGTCCATGGAATTTTCTTTAAGGAGCAATACTGGAGCCTCCAAAGTGAGAAGATGGTGCAAGGAATCCTACCTACCATCGTCAACGCTGGGTGGACCAACGTGAATGGAAAAACATTCACTCTGTCCTCTCTCTTTCCTCTTCTACCCTTCTAATCACTCAGTAGAGAAGAGTCAGGGTAGGATGGGAAAGATACTTCCCGGAAGAAATGAAGGAGGAGAGATGGTGAAGGAAACCCTCAAATAATGGCAATGGCCCCTGGCTGGGACAATCGGTCTCCATGGCTGTCCATAAAGAAGACACAGGTAAGAAGGAGATTGCTAGCTCCAGATACTCCACACCTTAAAAAAAATTTTTTTTCCCTCAGGTTCACAAACTGAAGGGCATTTAAAGAAAACTGAAGGGCTAGTATAATGTCAAGGTTAACATTTTAATTGCATAAAACATGGAGAAAGCCTACGCTTGTCATTTTTACAAGGTTACCTTTCCTGTACAATGGAGGCTTTTATCCAACAACTATATACGAGTTGGTGACATGACATAGAATGTGACTTACATAAATGGAAGAGCTCACACTCTTTTTTCTCTATAGCTCCTCCAGAAGGCACCATCAAGTAGCTAAATTGTGGCCTTTTAAACCTTTTCTTGCAGATAAGAAATGCACATATATGTGTCATTTTGTAGTTTTGAATGCACAGGGCCTAATTCTCCTATAGTATGTCTGGCCCCTCAGTGCCCAGAGCTCCATGACTTCAAAGAGGGTTTTGCAGGTGGAATGGCAGATAAGCGGTGGAGAATTTAGCTCTTTTGGATGATGTGATCACATAACAAAAGCCTGCTGTAACCCTGCGAGAAGGCAAAGTTAAGGTTACTGTTGGAGCCTTAACTCTGAATTCCCTGAATCTAGGGCAATCCAGAGTATATAGCCCCACAGTGCAATACTTCACAGTGCTTTAAAATGAGTGGAAAAAGAGAAAGAAAAAAATCTTGTAAAGGATGGGAAGCCTTTCAGATCTGTGCATTGAATCTAATATTTTTTTTGAAAAATAACTTTCCAAGGTTGAAAAGTAGCTGAAGTTAAGTTTCAACACATTATACACACTTAGGAAATAACAGCTTTATGTGTAAGGCGAGGGAGGGGTAACTGTTCTTACTGATTTATACGCAAATGTCTGTTTAAGTTTTCATTTTATGAGACTCAGGAACACAAAGGAGATTGTCCCCCAGAAGCACAGACTTTTTAATAAAAGACCCTCATTTTCACAACCACTTTTGAGATAGGTATCCAAATCCTCAAGTGTTGGTGAAAAACATTTGTCATTGGTTTAAGTATCAAAATGAAAATGCAGTTCCCTTTAAACAGAACTGATTCTTTTTAAAATTAAGAAAATACCATCACACATCAGTGTATACTTTGTGATGCTAACAGATAACGTTGCATGACATAAGTACAACATAATAACTTTGTTCTCCCAGCCAAGAGGAAAGCAAGACTATTGTCATCACTTGGAACAAAAAGTATGGTTTTGGCAGAATGAAATGCAAGAGGGGACAACAGAGCCAAGAGCCACCAAGGGAGGCTGCGACCCGGTGACAGGGTGGTAGTGGAAGTCCCCTGCCTTGCCTCAGAGCAGAGGCCCCACTGGCTGGCTGCCTGCCTTTCCCCATCCTCTGTCCAAAACAGAGGTAAAGAGCTGCTTGGGAAGGGAAAGGCATGAAGCGGGACAATGTCAACCTCAAGTCAACTTCCTTTGCTTCCAGTGAAAGGTACTCATCCTGAACTGGGGAGACAATGAGGAGGGTGATCCTCCAGGGAAGCAGGGCACGTCCAGATTGGATAGAGTCATCCTGGCATGCAGTTTTTAGTGATATTTCCAGAGAGCAGGGAGTGGGTTACCAAGTAGCTGTCCAAGGTTCCAGCTGACCTCTCTCCTCCTCCTCACTCTTTCAGTCAAAGAAAAGCCCAGCCTTGAACAGAAGCTCTGAGGGGCAAAGGATCCCTGATAAGACAAAAAAAAAAGTTCAAAGAGAACCCACTCACATTATGCAGAGTGGCCGTATGGAGTACATGTTATGCAAGCTAAAAGCAGCCAGGTTCTAAAAAAAAAAAAAAAAAAAAAACACCAAGTCATGTCACTCCTCGGTTCAACACTCTCCGGTGGTGACCCCATCGCACCTCTCGTCACCACGCCCTGCCACAGTCTTGCCCATCACACTGTCCCCCTTTTCACACATTACATAACGTATCTACTTAGGGAGCTCAGTATTTACTTCTGTCTTCCTTCACTAGAATATAAGCTCCACATGGGCAGGGATTTTTGTCTGTTTTTATCACTGATTTGTCTTAGTACCCAAAACAGTGCCCGGCACTTATTGGGTCATCAATAAGTATTTGTTGAATTAATTAATTAGTGGGTGGATGGGATAAATGATATTACAGCATTAGACCAGACAGAAATAATACAATGATCTAGCTATGTAAGCGTAGGTATAAAGATAGAAAGACAGCAGTGGCTGTAGCTATACATAAAGCCACAGGTGGAGGCTGTGAAAGACACGCAGATGACAAGCTGTAAAATAAAGGAACAAAGTATGCAAAGGCCAAATGAAGAATGTACCCTGAAAGTTTTTAAAAACATAAAAAATTCCCTACAAAAGAAATGAAAGAGAACATAACATTAATTAAACAAGACCTCAAAGAGGTAATGGCAACATTGAATGAAATTTCTAAAGAGAGAATTAGGGGCTACAGAAACACATTATGAATCAGAATAACATGATTAGAGAATGGAATAATAAATTAGAACATCAATGAACAGAATACACATAGCTGAAAACAGAATTAATAGCACTGTATCTCTATGCAGTGAGAGTAGAAGAAAAGGAATTGTAGATTAAAGCAACTCACAGAAGAAAAAGATACGGAGGATAGACATTGGTGATCCAACATAAATATACAGGAATTGATTTTCCAGAGAGAATGGAAGATGTACTTTAAAAAAAAACTGGAAATGAAGAAAGGACTGACTGAATCAGCATGAAAAAATATGTTCTGGGAAAAATTAATAGTGAATCTTTGCTATAATGCATGTTTTGGTACTGTTTCTGAACTTAAATGTTAGTTATTCAGGCATGCAGGTGTCAAAAGCAAGTTGTCTAGAAAGGACCAGTAGTCAGCTGGTCTCCAGCTTCACGGAAACGCTCAGTACCAGAAGATGGTGGTGAGAGCTCAATAAAGCTTCGAGAGAAAACGTGACATAAGTATTTTGCACAAAGCCGAATAGTCACCTAACCAGTAAAACCACTACAAGAGTCCCCCTATATCTGCGGGGTACACATTCCAAGACCCCTAGCTGCCTGAAGCTGCAAATAGTATCAAACCCTGTATATACTGTTTTTCCTCATTAAGTTGAGAACTTTCACCTTTTCCCTTCAAGTGAGCACTTAACTGCTTCTCTTTGGCAAATGGGAATGGTCAGCATCACTACTCTTGCACTTTGGGGCCACTATTAAGTAAAGTAAGGGTTACTTGAATACCAGCACTGCAATACTGCAACAGTCAACCAGACAACCAAGACTGCTGAGTAACTAACAGGTGGGGACTGGGTACAATGTGGATCTGCTGGACAAACGATTGATTCGTGTCCCGCAGGGGACAGAGTGGGACCATGTGAGATTTCATTTCGCCACTCAGAATGGCATGCAATTTAAAGTTTGTAAATGGTTTATTTCTGGAATTTTCCATTAAATATTTTCTGACCACTGCTGACCACGGGTAATTGAAACTGTGGATAAGGGGGAACTATTGTACTATGTGAGAGCCCAGGGAATATAGCAGTATTGAAAATCCACTCAATAAAGGGATGGGTGGAGAATCCACCTCACTCGGAGAAAAAGTGGAAGTTCTTTCTGTGGTTTGTAAGCTCCTGCCCCTTCTGGTTTCCCTCATCTTTCCAGCCCCATCCCCTACTTCCTTCCCTCTTGACCCACACTCTCCAGCCTCACTTCCCTCTCCTGATCCCCAGACCCATCAACCCAACCACACCTCATACCTTGCACCATTGCCTCTGCCTCAAGGATTCTTCACCACCTGTCTTATTCCCTCACTTATTTAATGAGACCTTCCTTGCTTCCCTGCCTAAAATTCCAGTACCCCCAACATCCTCCTTTTCTCTTCTCTGCTTGATTTTTCTCCTTGGCAATTGTTCCCATCTAGCTTACTCTACCTTCTTTACGTATTTTGTTTCTTATCTATCTCCCCTAGACTAAAATACAAGTTCCCTGAGGATCCAAATTATTATCTGTTTTGTCTTTTTCTTTATTCCTAGAATAGTGCCTGGAACACAGTAATCATTCAAATATTTATTTAGTGAATAAATAAATCCTCTAGGGTCTAAGTCCATTCCTTCCCCTAAATCCCTTTAACATTTTTGAACCAGAGTGAACCTGGAGGGTGAAGAACAGTTAAACGGAGGATTCTGAAAACTTAAGTCATATCAGGACAATCTAATGAATACCTAGCCTTTGTGTTAATTAACCCTAAATGTATTCGAAGAAATGTCAAAAGTGACTTTTCAAGTATTGCTACAGAAACAGAATTTGAACACTCACAGAAAGGTAAAGTTTCAATTTTTCAAGAAAATTATCTTAGCGTCAGAGCTAATGAGGAATCAGCATCCTCATAAACGCTGAGTTTCCCTGCCAATGGAGATTGTGAAAAAGATGTCAGATGTTTGCTGTCAGGGACCCTATGGGAGAAATCCCTACCATATAAAGGAAGTTTAGTCCAGAGAGCCCCCAACTTCTGCTTTGAGATTCTGTGATGTTCTGCGTGCTGTTTCGATTGTTCTGTTGCATGTGACGGTGATTTGCAGACATTTATATTTGGGAACTGTAACTGTACTTCTGCCTGCAGGTCAGGTCCCTGGCTTCCCCACCCAGTTCCTACGGGCTGCACTTTGAATCACAACACTCCCAGTGTGTAGGAGTCCAGCACAGTTGGTTGACTGGCCTTTCTTGAAGAGATTTACAGTATCAGCAGTAATTCCAACAGGAGGAATTCGTTTACTGTAATCGAGCAAGCAGATCATCCCCTATTTCTATTGAAAATTGTCATTAATATGATCTTCAGGCAATTCCTCCCAGCTAGACATGGGCCTTGCTTGAAGCAAGCTTCAATATTTCCTTGATGTAAGGTTAAAAGACCTTATGTGAATGAGCTAAAGATTCTAAAGAGCATTGAGTTGGTTCAAGGCATTTCGGTGAGAGGGCATTCTTGCTGGGAGTGGTGAAGAAGAGCATGAAACAAACATTTTTATTTGTTTGCTTTTCTGTCTTGTCATTCTTATGTTCCTAATAATCATGTTTTAAGGCTATTGCTGTTTCTGAGTCCAGCTGACAAGTTGTGGAATTCATAAGAACATTCCATGCCATAGTCAAAACATAAAACATTTATTCTTACATTTACCAAAACTTATTTTTTGTTGGAACCTAAGTTAATCACACTTTGATTCTAAAGGATACATGAACTAAACTCTAGCAAAGGTATTAAAGAGATCTGAGGCTCTGAATAAAAAAAGAATTTTTCCCGGTTCTTTAGAAAGGTACCTTCTTAAGCCCAAGTAAGGTAATTACTCTTCTGAACTTTAGACAACTTAAAAAAAAAAAACTCTTAGTCATGGCACCATGACAGTAACGAACTTCTGAAAGATGGTCTTCAGGTGATCAAAATTAAAACACAGCAAAACTCCAACCTCTGTGGTCTTACCTGTATCACTGCACTAGTGCACGTAACATTTCACAGCATTTCCAGTGACTTGAGATTTATGGTGCTGTCAGTTTTAGTATCATACTTTACAGCCATAGAAAGAAAAGTTTGTGTTTCCTATTTATTGTTGAGTAGGGGATAGCTACTATGTATAGCTATGTATAGGTTAGGATTTTTGAGGGAGGCTTGCTACTTTAATTCTGTAAAACCACAGGAGAGAATCTTCTTTTCATTTGTAAACATTTCCTTAACATTTACAGTGTTAATTTTTCCAGGGAAGCGTCCATACTCTAGGGTCACTGCAGGAAGGATTTTCCTGGCTTGGCTTGCAGCTGGTCTTTGACTCAAGTTCCTTAACTCATATATGCAAATGAACCACCAAGGGTTTTTGTCAGGGTTAGAGGAGGTGTATTAAGTGTTACACATAATAAGTATTCAACGAATGATCCATAAACCTTTTGATTGCATTAGTTTAGTTTGTGTTTTGGGGCCAATCTGTATGGTTAGAAAAATAAATGCCCACTGGTTTATGGTCAGTTTCCTCTCTCCTCCATCCTCTGGGCAGGCAGACTTACTATCTAAGTGGCCCCCCATCACAGCAACTAGAGCAGGGCAGCTCTGCTTTAATCCGCTTTATTCCATTCCCCTTTTTCCTTCAAACTTCTGCACTTATCCCATAGATCTCTCCCTTCAGTCCTGGTTGGAATCCCCAGTAGCAAGAATGGCAGTGGGTTGGGGAGAAAAAAAGGAAAAGAAAGAATGAATACTTTCAATGTCTCTACTTCACGGGTGACATTGACCTAAGACTTTACATGCGCAACTTCATGTTAGCTTTATAACATCCATGTGGAGTGATCAGTATTTTCTAATTGTATAGACAAAAGACCTAATATTTAGTTACAAAACTTGCCCCCAATTTAAATGTTTTATCCTTTTGATATGCATCTCCTGTGAGAAAAATTCTGCCAGTTAAGATGACAGAAGTCGGTTGGGAGCAGCTTGAGGAAGCCCTTCCTTAAGTTCAAGTTCGATTTAGTACTGTCCTCCAATAGTAATATTGGTAGCAGTAGGAGTAACGGCAATGAGAGTGGTCACAGTCATGCCAGGAATAATAATGGTAACAGTAGTAATGGCAGGAGTAGAAATCTCAGAAATAGTATGCCTCAATCTATTGGCGGGGTTCAATATCCAACTTGCTATCTTTTCAGCATTCCTGTTTTAAATGCCCAAACTGTACCATTCGGGTCACCAGCTGGCAGATTTGAATTTATTTTGTTTCCAGGGAACCTCTGAACACTGGCAGGACTTAGTGTTTTTATTTTATTTTATTTATTTATTTATTTTACTTTAGGTGCATACTAACACTATAAAAACACTAGAAGAAAACATAGGCAAAACCATCCAGGACATAGGCATAGGCAAGGACTTCATGACTAAATCACCAAAAGCAATGGCAATAAAAGTCAGGATGGACAAATGGGATCTAATTAAACTCCAGAGCTTCTGTACAGCAAAAGAAACCATCATTAGAGTGAATCAGCAACCAACAGAATGGGAAAAAATTTTTGATTTTCTTTTTTAACTATAACACTAATAAAGCATAATTGTGATCTTATTCAGAGTGCATGTGACACTCTTCCCCACCATATCTAAGGATCCACATAAGAATATCTGACAGCAAGGGGTTTGGACCTCAGACAGTGTGGCAGAAAAATATCATGGGAACCGAGCTTGTCCCTGAGAACCCTGAGTTTTCACCCAGTACCCACTGATTGCAGTGTAAGTGAGCCTCACCACCAGAGTGCAGGGCCAAGCAGCTCTGGGGATACCTAGCAGTCCCCGTGCTTGCCATGTTCTCTGTGCTATGTTCCATGCTGAAAGACTTTAGGTTCCCTAGCTCCCTTCCTAAATGGATCTTCAGACTTTTGAAGTATATACTTGTAAGACAAGGCAACAGGCCCCTTCATCCTATTGCTGCACTTTGCTGTTGCTGAAGGAAGATGAAATGTTACAATTATGAATTTTAGAATTGACCTTGATTTTATTAACCACCTTATAATAAAAGAAAAATAAACTAAATGTGAATGTGAGTCTTTTTGAATATCCATTCTCTTTCAGTTCTCTCACTTGAAAAGTAAGGGGCAAAATCAGAAACATAGCCTGAGATTAACAAAAGCTTCCCAGTAACATGGGATTGAGAGGGAAGACTCTGATGTTCTTCCCAAGGAAAGAATCAGGAACTCACCTTCCTTCTTGAGATCAGAGAGGTGCTTTATTCCAGAGCAGGAATTTCTTTTTTTCAAATCCCACCTCCTCTGCAGTAAGTCATCCTTTATGCTACAAGGAATTAAGTGTCGCTGAGCTGCTTAATCTGGCCTTGCCATTGGAGGGGCAGTATTTCCCAGAGGACACCCTAGCTCAGTGGCATGTAAAACTGACTTCTAGTCAGCTGGGGCTGCACATCAGCTGCCACTGTGATTGGCACTCATGGACGGCTTGTAAAAAGCCAGCACACACCCAGAAGGAGCTGTGTCCTTTCTAAAGTGGATGCCTCTTTCATATTCCATCTTGGCTTGGAAGTCATCACCGGTTGCCTGGAACATAGTAGGTTCTCAGTAAATACATGGTGCCTGAGCAAATGAAGATGTATTTGCAACTCAGTTTTTGTGACAAAGATATTTTTCAGTTTTAATAATTTATGGTCAAAAGCTAAGACATAATACATTACCATGGGGATTTCTTTTCACTTACTTGTATTATCTTAGATAAAATGGATTATTTTAAAAGAAGCTTTTGGAGGCTTTTCTAATTATATTCCTCATTGAATCATACATTTACAGGGATTTTAACTATTAGGTACAGAACTGCCTCCAGAATTCTAAGCCAATAAATGACTCACCTTGGTATAAGTGATTATTGCTTCAACATATATTCAAAATGTATCAGATAAACAATCCTACCTTCTCTGTGTGCACTTGAGCAAATCATTCAGGGTCTCTGGGTCTCATTTTCTTTATTTCTCAAGGGTAAAATTGGGTTTGATGAGTTCCAAGGACCCTGACAGCTCTAATTCTCATACATTTGGCAGAATGCTGGCAAAGGAATCCTCAAATTACTAGTCACTCTTTCTCTGTGGTGAGCCTCCTAAAGACTTCGCCCTTCATTTTCCCTTTCTTCCCAGCCCGTCTCACCATAGGAAATCTTTCTTTCTTGGCACTTACAAGGGTTTTTTCTCTCTCTCTTCCCACACTAACCCTATTGCTGTCTCATGGTTTGTAAATACTTGTAAAGAAACACATGCTCAAACACGTCGATAATTTGCAGGCTAGCTACATATGCCACCAAACTGTTAGATTTTTGAGGGTGTGAAATATGTCTGATTTCTTGTGATATTTAGGCACCCAGCACAGTGCCAGGAAACCAGCAGAGACCAGCACTACTCAAGTATAGACTGAGGACCCCTGTACCAGAAGCCTGTTTAAAGGCTGCCAGTTCCTCAGCCCACTCCAGGGCTATGTAATCACAATCTGCATAGGTGGGGCCCTGGAATCAGCATTTTTACAAGCACCCTAGGTGATTCCTCTGCACCCTGAGGCTTGACAGTCTCTGCAGTGCACAGTCAATAAATAGGTGTTGAATGCTGAACGAACGTTTCCAAAGAAAGGGAAACTTATCCCTCTCAACAAAGGTCTTAGACTCACAAAGACAGCACCAGAGAGAAAAGGAGGAAAAGCACAGAAGAAAATACAGTGCACTTAGCCCAGCAGCTCCTCTGTATCTGCTGCAAAAGAACCCCTCTGCTCTCTTAGGAAGAAAACAAAGCAAGGCTCAGTTCCTCTGAGGTGAGTGCAATCACTACATGACTTGTTCAACTCAGTGTCGCTTTCAACTCATTTATTAGGGCTGGTTCTTCCCTTGCCCCCAAATGACAACTCAAGGAAGTCCTGTAATGTACCTGGCTACTGCTAGGTAATATAAACACTACTTCGCTTTAATATGTAGAATGTACAGACACAGCTAATAGTCAAAACTCCAACTTGGGGCCTTTAATCTCAGCACTTTTAGTCCCAGCACTTTGGAGGGCCGAGGTGGAAGGATGACTTCAGCCAAGGAGTTTGAGGCCACCTTGGGCAACATAGTGAGACCCCCATCTCTAAAAGAATTAACAAATTAGTTGGATGTAGTGGTGCATGTCTCAGGTCCCAGGTACTAGAGGGGCTGAGGCAGGAAAATCACTTGGGCATGGGAGTTTGAGGCTGGGGTGAGCTATGATCACATCACTGCACCTCAACCTGGTGACAAAGGGAGACCTTCCCTCAAAACAAAACAAAACTCCAATTTGATTTGCGGTTTCAGCCGCCTTCACCTCCCATATCCTACATCTCAACCAAATTGCAAGCAGAAAGCCTGCAGCTGGGAAAGGGAATCTCTCTTTGTTCCCCACCTACAGTTTCAGCTCCTCCTCTGTCTTTAGTTTCTGACTCTTTCAGAGGAAAAGAAAGCAGGGGCAGTTCCTGCTGACAGGTGCTACTGTTGGCTGGCTTCACACTCACTGGACTCGAAGATATTTGCAGATGGCTCTTTCTGGGGGGTGGTATTGTGGTTTTATGGAAACCTCCCAATCCTGGCCTCTCAAATACAGATCCTTTAATGTGGGTGATGCCCTACATCTAAATTCTCTGTGCTGAGATATGTTCACCCCTGCACGAGACTCTCTCAAACACGATCTCAGGTGGGTTCTGTCACACACATGGCCCACATCCAGCCCCGGGGAGATTCTCATGCAAGCCTCAGGTGCCAGCCACCAGGGCCACAAAGTCTCTAAGGAGACTTAGCCTCCCCATTAAAGCAGCTAACCAGCCTGGCATTTTCCAACAGGAGGCCAACACAGGTCTGATGTGTCCCCCAACTGCAGGGACACAAACCAGCTCCATGGAAGCTGCCTTTTCTTGGCATAAAATGAAGGGGAAAAAGCCCCTGCTCCTTGAGAGAGTGGGACTCACAGAACACCAATAGCTCTTTCCAAAATTACTATTTAAAATCAATTTCTGTATAACATAAATGAAGCATTAAGAGATGTCTTACCTAATTCTCAGGCAGCCCCTTTAAAAATCTGCATTTTGGTTCAGCAATGCACTACAGTGTCTGACCTCTGCCATTGTAGAGTCACTTTAAGCCCCATAACAGAATGAGACCAGCTAGATTATTTAAACATGACTTTAAGCCAGCTCAGAGGGTAACCTCCCATTAGATAATATGGCTTACACCTTGAGCTCACTCAGAATGAACCTCCATGGGGCGGAGAGTCTTTAACTCTTCCCACCTGGGAGGTTCAGAGGCTAGATTAGAATTCTTAAGACCTGACTGAAAAGAATAAAAACCATCAAGCAGCCAGAATTCTCTCAACCACCTGTGGCCCACTTTCCAGATTCTGAATCTCCATCAAAGACCTACCTCTCCCCATTAATGGATGCCAGGAAGGGCCGTATGTTTCAGGGAAGGTCAGATGCCTTTCACCCTGACCTGTAGCCTAGTCCCCTGCAGACGCTGTCAGTCATCAGGTGGGTCGGTGTCTCTGGATGGACTTAAAGGAGTCTGAAATCCCCTGAGAAGCTATGTTAAATTTACAAGTATAAACATATCTCCTGGAAAAGGTAAATATATATATATAAATATTTATTTTTAGCAGATTCTCAAAGGGGTTCATAGTCCAAAAAGTCTTTTTGCATCCCTAGAGTTTCAGCATGATCTGAACTAGGACAATGGTGTTCTAATGTTGGCTAACAACTATTAATATAAAAGAGATACAGTAGTTGCTGCTTTTCTGAGGGGCACATGTTCTAACATCCCCAGTGGTTGCCTGAAGCTGCAGATAGTACTGAACCCTCTAATACTATGTTTTTTCCTATTCATACATATCAATAAAGTTTAATTTATAAATTAGGCATAGTAAGAGGTTGACAACAACAACAATTTTGACCAGGTGCAGTGGCCCAGACCTTTAATCCCAGGACTTTGGGAGACTAAGGTGGGAAGATTGGTTGAGGCCAGGAGTTGGAGACCAGCCTGGTCAACATAGTAAGACCCTATCTCTACCAAAAATTTAAAAACTTAGCCAGGCATGGTGGCATGCACCTGTAGTCCCAGTTGCTTGGGAGGCTGAGGTGGGAGGATCACTTGATCCCAGGAGATCAAGGCTGCAGTGAGCTGTGATCACACCACTGCACTCCAGCCTGGGCAACAGAGCAAGCCCTTGTCTCAAAAATAAATAAAAAGCAATTCTTCAATAACATAGAACAATTATAACAATATATTGTAATAAAAATTATGTGAATGTGGTCTCTCACTCCCTCTCTTAAAATACTGTAATCTTTTCAGACACAGGTTATTGAAACAGAGGAAAGAAAAACCACAGATAAGGGGGAAACTACTGTGTGTACCATAACCAGGGCATCACTTCATTAAACCTACTATCTGTAAATGGGAGCAGATGGGGCTGCCCAGAAAGAAGAGATGAAGGAAGGGTAGGATCATGACAGAGGGAAACAGAAGGAGGGAGAGCTAAGGGATCGCCATTGCAGAAAACAGAACAAATCATGAGCAAAAGCCAGGTGTGAATGTGAAATGATGTGCAATGGAGCAGCTGGAGTGTGAGGTTACACCCAGAATGTTGGGAGCTAAAGCCTGAAAGTCGGCTTGGAGCTAAGTATTGAAGGTTTTGATGTGAAGGGAGAGGGTGTGTACTTTTTTTTGGAAATGTGGGCAGACAGTAAAAATTATTAACCAAGAAGAAATATTGACATTTCACCTTGTGCTTGAGCATTTGCTTGTCTGTTTTTCCAGATAGGATGTGAGTGAAGTGTGGGGAGGCAGAATCACAATTGAAGTTATGTTTATAGTTCAATTGCCTGCACATTCCCCAACATAAGGCAGGTGCTTAATACATTTTTAGAGTAAGGAGAGAAGATGCATTGGAAGGAAGGGAGGAAAGTGGAGGAGGAAGAAAGGAGAAGGGAGAGAGAGAAAGAGAGGTAGGGGAGGAGGGAGCTGTACTTTAAGCTGTGATATATATATATATATATATGAGAGAGAGAGAGAAAGAAAAAACAGGAGACTGTTACATAGGTTCAATCAAACAGTGAGAGCCTTCACGAAGTAAGTATCCTATAGTTTTGAGTTGCTATGTTGCCGTAAAACTCAAATACTCATCCTCCTCTAAATAGCTTTTCTAGAACCTGTTTGAAACTAGTATTAAACGTTCTAATTCATTGTGAGTAGAAGGGATCTGTGTGTTGCTTCACCTATGCTGTTAGTGAATCTGTGCTCATCCATCCTATACTTTTGCCTGGTTCCCCTTATGGACAGAGCATGCATTTGCAGATGGCCAGGAGTGGAGCGTGGCTGGGGAAGAGAAGTCAGTAACTGACCCTTGGGCCCCACGTGCACCTTGGGCTTCGGCCCTTCCACCGCCTCCTCACTCAACAGGGCAACGTGTTTGTTATGCCTGGCTGACTTTTACATCCTGCCAGCCCAGACATACTGAAAACCTGACCTTCAACTCAAACCCTCTTAATCCATGTGCTCTATTATGTTTCTTTCCAGATTGAGTGGAATTTGAGTCAGCCCTAGGTTAGGATGACATTTTTCACTCTTCTAAGATTATGATTTAATCTGACCATCTCAGATCTGCCTGCAGTACTTTTCTGTTTATCAAGATAACCTTTCAGGGGTCTCTAAGCTTGTCATTTCCTCTTTGACCACATTTCATGTACATATTTCCTATTGAATTCCAATAGCACACCTTCAAATCCTGAATTCTTAGGTGTTCATTCACTTCCTTTAATAACTTTCTAGTTCATAAATGAAATTATTTTACAGAATTTTTAAGACGTGGCTCCAGATGCATCCAGGTGGCTGCCTTGACCTGAACAGTTATATATTTTCAAAAAAGGAACACAAGAACTTGATTTTTTAGAAAAATAAATCCATACCATTCCCCAAAATTAATTGCAGCTCCTTGCAGACTCAGAAGTCACCTGATTTAGAGGTAGTCTCCTAGAACCCTGAGCAGTGGATCTTGGGAACCTCAGGAATTCTCCAGTGATATCTCTACTTTTGTGAACTTAACCAAAGCAAGCACATGACACATGTTAGGTAGGAAGAATAAGCTGAAGTCATCAAGCGGCCAAATTACAGCTTCCTACAATTATAATTCCTAATTATTTAGTGAACATCTTCTACACACAGGTTGCTGAGACAGAAGACAGAAAAATTTAAAAAAAAAAAAAAGTCCTGCATAAAAATGGTTACCTTCCTTAGGGAGCTAGTTGGTAAAAGAATCAACCAGGGACACATTAATTGTAGTGCAATGCACAACAGATGTCCCCTCATAGGATTTCAGGAGAGGGGGCAGTTCATCCTGGCTGCCCTGGATCCCAGCAAGAGGACAGCTGTGCTCAGCTCCAGTCCCCATGCAGTGTCACGTTGCCAAACCTTCTGGATGTGGGGTTGAGTTTTGTTTTTAAGAAAAATGGACAATGCATATTTTATGGAGGCTCTCCTGATTTTTTATTCTTGTCAACCAATTCAAACTTTTTTTAAGCCCTGATTCCATGTGTGGAGTGGGACATCCCCGTCTGTGGCTGTGGATGGCCATGAACCGTCAGCTTCAACCTCTGGACTAGAAGTGAGGTTCTCAGAAGAGGTCAGGGTATGTCTGGAAAAGTGGGTTGAAGCCAGAGTGTCCTCATTCTCTAGTATTGGGCTGAGCACTGTGGTTTAATTCCTTGGTTTGAGAGATATCGTATATTCCCTTCTTTAAAAAAAGTAATAGGATAATCCTATCTGTGTTTTACAAAGATAATTCTGGTAGCAGATGGGCACTTGGCCCACGGTTGATAACATTAGTTAATTTAATGAATGAGAGAGAGAGAGAGTGAGGAAGGCAAGAGATTAGAGGTCAGTTAAGAGGCCCTTGCACTGCCAGGCACAGTGGCTCACAACTGTAATTCTAGCACTTTGGGAAGCTGAGGCAGGTGGATCACCTCAGGTCAACAGTTCAAAACCAGCCTGGCCAACATGGTGAAACCTTGTCTCTACTAAAAATACAAAAATTAGCTGGGCATGGTGGCAGATGCCTGTAATCCCAGCTACTCAGGAGGCTGAAGCAGGAGAATCACTTGAACCCGGGAAGCAGATGTTGCAGTGAGCCGAGATCACACCATTGCACTCCAACCTGGGCAACAGAGCAAAAACGCTGTCTCAAACAAAAAAAAAAGTTTTTGTAATGATGCAGACAAGACATAATGAGGTTAAACAAAGGGAAATGAAAATGGAAAGTAAGTGATAAATGTGGAAACTATCTGAGGGGAAGAGTGAGGCCTTTGTGGAGGTCACTAATGTGGTTCACCAAACTTCCCTGGTTCTCCCCCTTTCTAAGAGTTGACACTTTGGCACTTCCTGGTCTCCTTGCATTCGTGTGGTGTCATGTGACCAGTTCTGGCCATTTCAAGAGAAAGTGATGGGGGCTACTTCTGGGCCAGAGCATTTAGTTTCCATTCTCAAAATCTCTCTTTCTTTCAAGATAGTAGGTGCGCCACCAGCTTGGCCACCTAAGTGACTACAATGAACTGAGCCCCCTGATGATTTAGGACACATAAGGAAGTAAACTGTACTGGGATTTTGAGGTTGCTTGTTACTGCAGCATAACCTAACCTACCCTGACTGACCCATTTCTATTTGCCCCTTTTGTCCACATTGCAGTAGACAAAATAAAAATAATACTATTTTATTTCTCATAAGCAAGACCAACCGTCCTGGCAGAAATCCATGAGACATTTGCAGAAAACATTTGTAATTATATAGGTTATACAACCATATTACATTCTAGCCCCATTAATAGTCCAGTATTTACTGTTTTTTTTATGAATTTTCTCAGGATTCTATTTTTGATGGCCCTTTTCTCCCAGTAAAGTGAAGAATTAATGTAATTATTTTGTTAAAACTGTTAATTGCCTTCTTTTTAACTTAGGACATATGAAAGCCTTTAAAATGAATGTGTGAATTGAATGACTAATTTACACATCAGTACAAAATCACCAAATTACTCATACAATATATTCATAATCCTACTAAAGAATTCCACTGTAGAGATGGAAAGAGAAAATAAGAGTGAGAATAATAATATTTATGATATGAGTAACTTACCATTTAACAACAGTAACATTTGCTATACAATTAAAGTCATTTTATTGCAGGTTTCTTTTCAAAGAATCTGGAACAGAATTGTAAATCTGGCAAAGGCATACTTTGAATCCTATATCTCAAAATATAAAAATAGATGTCACTTGAGACAGAATTATTGTTTATTGTGTATCCCAAGCAACACTGGGATCCATGTGGTCCCAGAATCATGTCTTAGATTTCATCTGTAAAGTGAGAAAATATATGCTATCTCCTCTTCTTAAAAACAAAGCAAGAGCCAGTGAAGTAAGATCTGTAAACCCTTTTTGGCAACCCTGAAGTTGTATAGGAACAAAATTGAATTGCCTGTTTAGGAAGTTTAAAGTTCAGCCTAGATAAGAAAGATTCATGGAGATATGAGGAAATTAAAGAGAGAACATAGTCAGATTCTTAAAAAGAAATCTCTTGCTATATACTCCAGCTTCCACAGCCTTCTAAAGGAATCAGCTGCCACATCTTTGTCACTTAACTTTTTTTAATCTGAGCTGACAGATCACTGGAGAATAACTGTAGGGAATAATCCCCACACTGGCACAGGGGATGAATTAAATCAACCATGAAAATAAGCACTGGCCCATGTGTCTATAGCCTAAAAGAAATTTGAGTGAACATAGTGCTGTGTTTAAACCAGGCACAGTAGCCATTGAATTGCCTGTAATATTTTCTCCTACAAATCTCCATTTGAAGGAAAAGGTAAACACTGATACTTTGAAAGCCAGGGTGCATCTTGCTTTATCTGCTAAATTTAAAGAATTATTTTATTAACATAAGAATATAAACTCAGCATATTTCTCCCTTCCCCCCATACCCATAGCATCATTTTTAGTGAATATGGCTTATGGGTTCTCTTCTACTTTAATTTTTATGAAAGCAAAAATATCCCTGGAAAACACATGCTCAATAAATGTTCACTGTAATTTTAAACCTTTTAACCTCCAAGGTGGATTGGCCTTCTAAGAAGTCACCAAAGATGTAAATTAGTGTTTTGCACATTGACAGAGGAAAAATAGTGGGATTGAATGTGACATGAGCACTTTTTTAAGCTGCTTCCTATCTCACCCAAATGTATATTCTGTCCTTAAATGCATTTGGTTTCAAGAAGAGAGTGAAGCAGAGACAGTGAATCTCAGACCTCTCAGGAAAACAACAACAACTTGATTATCCATGTATTGGAGAATTTGCAGAGCACAGAGAACTGATATCCAAGGAGAGTCACATTGTTTCTGCCATGTTCTTCACCAAGCCTCTGCCAAACTCTGTAAGGAAAGAATACTACTAATTCTTGTGCAAGGGCTAGATTCTCTGATGGATAAATTTGGTCTCATCTGCTGAGAAAATAGATTTCAAATCAAGAATCAACGTTTCCATAAACAGTCTATGGATTCCTTGCAAGTTATCCAAACATCAGTTAAGCAAAATCAAGGAACATGTAGAATCTATCCACCAGAATTCAGTCAAAATGCCCTCTCAAACCCTGGGAGTTCTGATTTTCTATTGTATCGACACCTGGAAAATACTTGAAATTTGATGGGAAAAGGCAGAGAGGGTTATTTAAATTTTTTTGTCTTAAGGAAGATCTTATTAAAATGTTTAGTATTGATAGGACTGCATTTTATTCTTTAACTCATGCTGTAGGCTTTTTGGAGAAGCAAAAATTTCCATACCAAGCTCCTCACAGCTGAATATCTGTAACAGTGATGTTTTCCCAGCACCTGGGGAGAATTCAGCTAAGCCCCAGGTTGTCCTAGTTGGTCATAAGATTCGCAGCTCCAGTTTCCCACCTCTGCACACTTTAAGAGCCTTTTTTGTGTTTATTTCTCCTTTCCTACCACACTACCTGAAATACTTTGCCTTCATGGAAACTGCATTTATTAAGAAATTCATATGCATATACCCACTTAACACAGATTTACATCTTAACACATTTATATTTTTTATCAAAGATGTTTATTACCTTCAAAGTTTCTCTTTGGTGTGAATTCGCCAGTTTCATCACACTGGATAAGCTTGACATATGGATTAACACATGCAAACTTATTAGAGGTAAACAAGAATTTCATTAGGCAAGCTGGGTGTGGTGGTACATGCCTGTAGTCCCAGTTATTCTGAGAGGATCACTTGAGTCCAGGAGATCAAGGTCAGGCTGAGCAACATAGTGAGACCTCCCCCACTCTAAAAAAGAAAAAGAATTTTATTAAGCTTATTTGATATTGAAAATAATTCATCATGTCCTCCAGAGATCCTGATATAAAATATATAAATCATATATATATATATATATATATATATAAAATTCTAAAAATTTCTTCATTTATAAAATGGTCATGTCTGACTATAATAGACAGTGACACCCTCAGGTTATTTGTAAGTGGGCCCCCCTCATAATATTAGTTCCATACATGTATGGATTAGTTTGTGTCAAAAAAAAAAAAAAAAAAAAGATGGCATTCCAAGGTCAAATGAGTTTGGTCAGTATTGGATAGAAAATGTTAATCAGGTTTCTTTAATGCTGAAATTCTGGCCATTAATATTCTAATGCTCACTGGATTTCCAAAAATAGGATGAAACATGCAATATCTCCCAAATAATTTTTTGGCCATTGGACACTTTTTTTTCCATGGAACATATGTGGGAACTAGCATCCTGTGGAATAGTCCTAGGGAATATTTCTTAATCTATCAGGAACAAATGTCTACTGCTGACTTTTCAAAAGAAGGTTCATGCCAAAGTTGGTATCATCAGTGGAGCCAAAGATGAATTTGGTCCCATATAGGGTCTAGATCTCAGCCTAGGGCAAGAAACTCAATTTAATTAGTGTCCTAGGCTGGATCAGAATATCACAATGCTGACTCAAGCTGAAGAAGACAGATTTTAAAACCAGAATGCTCATTTTAGTTTGCAAAGAAAAATATAATTGTCGAGGGACCCTAATATTACTTACTCAGAGATGCAGTGGCCACACGTATCTACACAATGGGAATGCCCGCCAGCTGGACTAGATAGGGCATGGCCTCTGACCACCACTCCAACTTCAGAATTGGCTTCTGTAATGCTGTCTTTCTGTACTTCCAGTAATGACTAACCTTCATCTGATAGACACTTAGTTTCTGTCAGTATGTTAAAACCTTCACCAGTTCAAGGATATCTAGATATTCTATACAGAAACAATGTCTAGTCCATGCAGAAGAGATGAAAATGGTTACTTCATCTCAATTTACAGTGGCCCAATATTATTTTATCCCACATGTATAATTGCTCATATCACTGTGAGACTACAAGCAGCAAATAAATGGGAAGCCATCTGTGTCTTTAATGTGTCTTGGTGTAATGTATATATTATATATAACATTGTAAATATGTAGTATATAATTATATGATATATAATATTGTAAATATATGATCGTATAATATATAATAAATATAATAATATGCTATTAGTATATGTCTGTACATATGAGAGAAAGTAAGCCAAGAAGACCTCATGTGATTGTGCTTTTACCAACCCATTATAGATTTGCTCTATGGAAATTCATAGCTTGCCTCTCTGAGGGCAATTTCTGCTTTAAGAGTACTCTAACATGGCCTGTTACATAGTATAATCACCTCTTATGATAATTTTAAAATATATACTTTGATTCCTATAATTATTTGATTCTTAGGCACTGAAGTCACTTCCCCCTATGGAAAGTCAAAATGTTTTGGAGTTTATGCCTGGTCCCCAGCTGGAATCAGTGACCCACTGGTGTTGGGAGGACTCAGGGAATAAAGGAACTCGGTGAGGCAGGATAAACTCCAAGGTGTAATTTATGCTTCAGAGCTCCCTGGAATCAGGATGAGACTGGGACTTGCCCTGAAATCCTGCCTTTGATTGGCTCCTTGCCCTCCCATCCTGCTGTCCTTGCTCCTCTCCTGGTTTCTCCTGGGAGCCCTTCTTTAAATCATTTGCACTGAAATCCTTGGCTCAGGGTGTCCATTTGAGAGAGTCCAATTTAGGAGACTTACTTTATAAAGCTGTTGAGAAAACCAATGAAGAGATTAACATCAAATGCTTGAAACAGTGCCTGACACATAAGAATTTGCTGTTATCATATAAAATGTAACCAAAGTTTTGAAACTAATTTTGTTTAAAGTTTCATGAAACACATGTGGGAACTAGCATCCTGTGGAATAGTCCTAGGGAATATTTCTTAATCTATCAGGAACAAATGTCCAGTGTAATACATGCATATGGTTAAAAATCAATTCAATCCAGAAGGCTTCTGAGAACATGCCAAATTCTCAGCCATCTTCCTCTCCACCCTCATAAAATATATAAATTTTAACCATTTCTGGTTTTAGGCTTTATGAGTTTACCTCCATATTCCCAGAGACTTTCAATTTATCTTTTATTAACTTGATATATCATCTGTTCATTTCCAGCTATGGAATATGAGGGTTTAGTTCACTTATAACATCTCTCACTTCTCTAAGAGAAGCATAGCACTATTTTTAGTTAACTTTATAACTTTAAGTAGCATATTTAAGTCTCTATTTGTACTGTCAACTACAGAGCCATCTCTTCATTCTCCATGTAGTGCCTTGGTTCTCCCTTCCCCTCCTCCTCCCTGCCACCAAGCTTTCTCTTCCACATAGTCAAGGATGATAGCTTTTGTGTTCTCGTGAAATCTTTCATGTTTTGTTTATGGGTTGTCCTGAGAATTGCAAGCCAGTAAAAAAAACTCTTGGCTTTAATACGGCAACCTTATTATTTCCTGCAGAGCCAAAAGCATATGTAGTGATCAGGTGCCAGCTAGGGATGCCCTTACTGAGGACACCAGAAAGGGTTTCTGATTTGCATCCCTGGTTCAGCTCCCTGAGATGTTCTTACCTAAGGGATATGTGTGTATGTTCCATTTACTAACTCAGATTCTTCCTTTTGGGTTGCTCAAAATTCATTTTTTTTCTTCTTCTAGAGATCTTAGTGGGGAGCAAAAGTGCACAATAAATGCACAGTTAGGGAGGCAAGGGCTACATCAGGGAACACAGGTTTTTCCATGGGCCCAGTGATTCTTTACAACTGGGGCTAAACTGGGAATTGCTGACCCCAGTTAGGGACAAATCTATCTGGAGAACTCTTAGATGCCACCCCAGCGATACTCTAGAGACAACATGTCACAGAGTTCTGTGGACGAGGTAAGCTGATGCCTACTTACTTTCCTTAAACTGGCACCAAGCCTGAGCACAGTGCTGCTGCTGCCCTATGTCTAAACATGGAGGAAGCATTTTCTTGCCATCAACACAAACTAGTGGCATGAATAACGTATACCATGGCCCTTCTCCACCTCCCTTCCATTCATACCTCTCACCTCCCTTCCTGCAACCACCACACTGCCCCTGTGTGACTCAAATTAGCACCTTTATCTTCAAAATGCACATTTACATTTCTCATCAGCAGGTTTTAAACAAACGATTTGCCTGCAGTAGGACTGAGGTACAACTGTACACTTTCTCAAGAGCTGAATGAGCAAGACCCTTCTTCCATTTAGGCTCAATAATGAGATACCTGAGCCACCTCTTCTCACAAGCACAGCCATGGAGGGAATCTTCCGGCAGGTGAGCAGTCATCTTTGCTCAAACCCTTAGGAGAAAATTGGTGGCTCCATCAATACAAGGAATTCCATCATGGTAAGAGGTTTTGGGAAGTATCCAGGATATTCACTGTATGGATATCCAGGATATTCCCAAGCTATGTAAGCTTGGGAAGGTCACTTAACCTTTATGAGACTGAGTTCTATATGTATAACTTGGCAATAACATCATCTATCCATACAGTTGTCTTGAAAAGCTAATTTATCATATTAAATGAAGGTATCTTCAAACTATGAAGCACTGTCTTACTTTTAACCCAAATTTCCTTGGCTATCCTCTGCCTGCATAGTGTCCAGCTTCCATGTCTTCCCCAGCATCTGTTGAAGCCACTGGTGTGGTGTCTTGTGTGCACTTAAAAATGAGTCAACAGTTCCTTTTGATAGTAACCCCAGCTCTCTGCCCTGACAAACCTGTGTCTCTCCAGTGGGCAGTGTGTTTCTCCCTATGCTGGCATCCTGCCCAAGGCTCTCCAATGGCTCCACCAGGACAAACCTTGGTGGTGGCTGCCCTGACCCCTCAGGACCAAAAAGCCATGAAGAGCAGAGGAGAATTATGCTCTTGCCCTGTGTCTTCCCAAGGCAATGTAGCTTGGTCCCCAGTGTGTGAACATAGAGAAACAGCTTTTTTCTTACAGTAAGATACACGTAACATATAACGTGCCATTTTAACTATTTACCACTTTATTAAATTTTCTATTTTAACTATTAACTAAGTGTACGATTCAGTGGCACTAAGTATATTCTCAATGTTGTCGAACCATTTCCACTGTCTAGTTTCAGAACTATTTCTTCACCTTAAAAGGAAACTCACACCATTGGCAGCTCCTCCCCATCCCTTCCATCCTCAGACCCTGGCATCCACTCCTCTGCCTTCTGTCTCTATGGATTCGCTTATTCTGGACATTTCATATAAATGGAATGTGGCCAAGGCTGTCTGGCTTCTTTTGCTTAGCATTGTATTTTCAAGGTTACTCTTTTTGTTTTTCCTTGGTGTTCCTTCTCTCCCTAGGACCAGGCTCTTGCACCAGGGGGCTGGGATGAGGGCGGGTTTGGATGAGCATTACCACAAGGCTTCTTTCTAGGATTTCTGATCACTTTCAGTGATAGGCCCTGCTGCTTCCTTCCTCCTTAGCATGAGTTTTCAGCCCTTTGTGAAGATATCCGGATGACGCTACTCCAGCTCCCAGACATACCCAGAGGTGTGTGAACAGCAGTGAGTGAAGGCTGTGCTCCTTCCTAATAGGCTCTTACACCCAATCCACCAGTTTGCCAGCCATGCCCACATATGCCTGAGCCTGAGAAGTTCAAGTAAATGCTGAAGTGGAGGTGCCAACTAGAGTGATCATAATAGTATGATGTTATATATATTGGCATAAAGTAGGTGAAGATGTTGCAGAAATCCTACTTCCTTTAACGTTTGAGCACCGTTTTGCTTTCTGTACCTTGCTAAGTATAGGACACATTTGTATTTTTCCAGAATCTTCCACATACTTGCTTTTCAAGTGCTTTTGAGTTTTCTTGTGTAAATCCCACTGGATATAATTCTGATACCTCTGATGATGTGGCTCTATTTATGGGTAGGGGTTTACTGAGGAAACTTGTAATAAAGATTCAATATGAGAAATTGTTTCCAATTTACCGTTAATATATAGAAACTGAACAAATAGAGAAATGCGGGATTCTTTGCTACTCCTTTGTCATATCAAATTATTTATTTGGGGAAGTTTCAAGACACTGGCTTTGCCGTAACATCCTTCTCTCTAGGATATTCAGTCTGATGAAATTTTGTTTTGTGTTTCTTTTTCAAAATTTTAAAGTTTTAAATTTTTGGAATGTATTTCTGTGCATCCCCTTTCCTTTCATAGCTGCTGTTTCTGTAAATTTTACATTTAATATTGACCTATGTTGTGTATAGTAACAAGACAGAGAGGAACCCATCATAAAAGGGCATAAATACCAGGGAAGAAAGTAAAGTCTTTAACCTTCCATGCTTAGGGTCAGAATTTTACCCCAACAAGCATCATTTTATCTGCAAACTTTCTTTGTAGTTCAAATATTAATACATCCTTGAACCCTTCTAACTTTATTCATCTTATTTTCTCACTCTTCTATGTCCATATTTCACTATGCTTTATGCAATGAGCCATTTCGAGGCACCATATTTTCACATTTTTTAACTCTCATTTTCACGTTAGTGTGTAGGTAGCTTTGGTGTTTTTTAGACCCAAGTTACATTCATATATACCCTTCCTGCTTTTCTTTGCATCTGGTACAAACCTGAACATATTTTATTCTCTGTCATTTTTTGCTTGCCGATGTCAAATTAGTCTGTATAACTCTAAGGGGTTTTGCTTAGGTTTATACCTTTCCAGTCAAGCTGCTGTTACGGAAAACAAATATTCAAGCAATGTGAACTTACGGACATAGAAGAAGGAAGACACATTCGAGACCATGGCTCATTAGTAGGTTAGGGTCTGCTGCACCTACTTGTCTGCCAATATCTATCTGCCAATATTCCCAGACTTTCCTGTTTCTAAATGCTGATTTAGATAAATGCTTTTCTAACCAAAATGAAACGGTATGGTATTCAAGTCAACCATGGAAATAAGCATTGACATATGTTCCCCCACCTGAAAGACATCAGGATAGGCTTGATTTGAATCAGGCAGGAGGCCAGACGCAATCAGGCCCCTGAAGTCTGGAACTCCACCAGGAGAGATCAGGCCCCCACTGCCCCAGGATCCTCCAGACTGCAGAAAATCTGGGGAGGTCAGAATTGAACGGGGCTCCCAGATCTTTGATAAAATGTGAGATAGGAGAAAGGGGGAAATGGGAAAAGCAGGCCTTTCTCTAAAAGGTCCAATAAACAGGATGATGCCGGGGTACTTTCCAGGCCTCCCTCATGCCATCTCTATCTCTACGATCCTATCATAAGCCCCAGATCACCCTGGCTTTACATGCAAGGCAGGCCACACACTGGACTGCTTGCACAGACCCAGAACTGTTCAATGGCCCAGTAAGGACTTGCTATCCCAACTGGACTATCTTGGAAGCCCTCCATGGTACGTGAGATCACAGAATTGGTGTTTGATACCCCTTGTGTTGGTCGCATTGTCATTTCACCAACATAGCTACACTTTCCTTTAAGCAAACCTGATTTATATGTTTAAAATCTCACTTACACCAAAGATTAATTGAGAGGATGTGTCTTCCCACCATGTTCACAAGATAGGCTCTCCACCTTCTCTAGGGTTTAAAAGCATTCAAAACTCCCTAGACCCTCAATTCCAGGCAATCCATTCTCCACATTGTCCCTCAGAAACATCAACCAAGCCATGCTGTCATCTGGGTGTCTCCAGCCTGGAACATCCTCTCTTCCTGCGCCTCACTCTCCTAATCTCTCTTTGTCCACACTCCCATCTGCCAGGAATGCTACCTTGGTCTCTGTAGCCCACAGAGGCCCACCTCTTCTGACTCTCCCAGCACTTTTGGTCAGTTTTACACTGTTGATCGTTCAGTCAATTAACACGTATGTCTCAAGCATCTACCATTAGCAGCATTCTGCAATGGGTACCTCCAAACCTGGTTGTTTCCTATGAGTTAATCTTATTTCTCCAAATAGTTTGTAAGCTCTTTGAATGAAGGACAATGTCTCCTTTTTAAACCTTACATATTACTTGGCATGTGATCAGTGCCCAGCTGGCATTCCATAAATTTTAAAAAAGGTTCTTAACTTCACAAAAATTGTCACTGGCTGATTTTTTTTTTTGGAGAAAATTCTTCAGGTGCCCTCAATATATGGTTCAATGTACGCATATTTTTCAGAACTTATTTGTTGTGCGAAGGCAGGTATATCGTAAGTCACTTTAGAGAACCAGAAGATTGTTTTTTTTAAGACAGAGTCTTGCTCTGTCACCCAGGCTGGAGTGCAGTGGCGCGATCTCAGCTCACTGCAACATTTGCCTCCTGGGTTCAAGAGATTCTCCAGCCTCAGCCTCCCAAGTACCTGGGATTACAGATGTGTGCCACCATGCCCGGATAATTTTTGTATTTTTGGTAGAGACAAGTTCACCATGTTGGCCAGTGTGGTCTCGAACCACTGACCTCAGGTGATCTGCCTGCCTTGGCCTCCCAAAGTGCTGAGATTACAGGCAGTTAATTTTTTTTAATGAGCATTTTTAAAAATAGGGACTAGTTTGATGTTGTGAATGGCAGTTATTACCTTTGGAAATCTTGACTAATTCTAAGTAGGAGAGGCAGGAAAACATCACAACCGAGGCCTGTGGGTTTGGTATTGATCCTTATGTATTTATTTGCTCGTGGGCTTGTTAGACAGCTTTTAGACTGAGATTTAGGCAAAGAAGAAAGTGAACTTGGTTTTTCATCATAATTTTCTCTAGATCATTTTTAGGTCAAACGAACCAGCTTCCTGCTGCAGAAATTGTTCAGTGCTACATGGGCATGTGAGAACAAATTTTGCATGCTCAGTGCTAAGGCAGCTTCTCCCACCAACTCTACCTTTCTCACAATAAGATCTTAAAAGATGATTTCTTCCCCACAGGTCTTAGATGCTGTCCTGTCCTTGAGTGCTGATGTTTAATCACCACACTGGTTCACAGTTACCTGCTATCAGCCTTCCGGTTTGGGGATTCTGTCCCTTTAATCAGCAGGCAAAAAATTCAGACTCAGGCTTTTGACCCTGCAAAATGGAGCAGCATGTACTATTTTTGAATTTAAAAAAGTATATAGAAATTTGACACTAAGACGTCTAAGCAAATGGGTGGAGATCTGAAGTAGCAAGTGAAAATGGTACCATTAATGATACCGATGATGGATGAAAAGGCAATTGCAAACAATTTAGTTCTTTGTTCTTAACTCCAGTCAAGCACTTACCAAAAGAATTAAACTAGTTGAACTTCAACAGTCTAAATGAAATCTTGAAAGCCTGAGTGTATTTCCTAAGCAGTATGGAAAGGAAGAGAGAGAGAAAGTAGTTAAACACATCTCCATTCCTAGCACACATCTTGGTTTGCATTGTTTACTACCTGTTAAAGTAATGCCTGATGTGTTATATGCTGGTCCTCCCAAAATTCTAAACTTTCCCCAGAAGTGACCTTATTTCTCCCAGTGCCTCACAACCCTTTTAAATACCAAAGAGATTCAGGGGGAGAGGATTAGAATTTTATAAAGGAGACCCTTCTCCGCTTGCACTGAACAGGCTGTCAAGACCCAGCAAAACACTTTGTCATGTTATCTCACTCCGTATTCGCTTTCTCTCCTTGTAGCTACCTCATCCCTGAACTCCCAGCTCCAGCAGCTCCAGCTCCAGCTCCAGCAACAGCAGCAGCAGCAGCAGCCTCCCCCGTCAACCAACCAGCACCCGCAGCCAGCCCTGCAGGCACCCTCGCAGTCCCAGCAGCAGCAGCCGCCGCAGCCCACCCCACCCCAGCAGCCACCACCCGCCTCCCAGCAGCCACCAGCTCCTACATCTCAGCTGCAACAGGCGCCTCAGCCCCAGCAGCACCAACCCCACTCCCATCCGCAGAACCAGAACCAACCATCTCCAACCCAGCAGAGCTCCAGCCCCCCGCAGAAACCCAGTCAGTCTCCAGGACATGGCCTGCCTTCACCGCTCACGCCACCCAATCCTCTACAGGTATGCTCTCCCTGCTCCCCGTCCACCCCCAGGAGCACCAAGGACCTTTCCACGGGGTAGTGCCATTCCCAAAGGCAGAGGGCCAGCAAAACTTAGCATCCAGTTCTGCGGTGTCTAATTCAAATTGATCTCTTAGACATAGGGAAGAGGAAGCAACTAGCAGGCAACTGGGGATGCATGTAAACGAAACAAACAGCAGCCCATTTCTGTTGCCCTCCAAAGGATAAATGTTATCTGTTTCCTTCTGTGAGAGGCCAGCACTCTAAGTGCACTTGGAGCCTGTAATAATTCCATTTTATGATACTTTTTGAAGGCAGCAAAGATAGCATCCAATTAAAATTATTACTAGCACAGTTTTGTAGCCCCGTGGAGAACTGCATCCACTGTCCATGAGGCATGGTGGTTATTTCTCTATATTATGAATACAACAGTGTCTCACCTTAAGTACTTTGTGCTCTTTTGTTTCTATTTTTCTAAAGACTCTCTGGGGTTAGGAGGGCGAAGAAATTTAGCCCCAGTCTTATGTCCCAGATTCCAACCATTACTCCACAGACTAACAAGTACTCTAAATTCATGCCAAGAGCCTCAACAAATATGCATCTTTATAAAAGAATAAAACTTCTATAGGTTTACTTTATTACTGCAAGGCTGAGGGCATCATAAATAGATATTTCAGGCTAATCGTGAGAGCTCATCTGTAACCTACCTATTGAGAAGGAATGGATAGGTGTATTCAGGAATACATATACATATATATGTATATATAATACACACACATATATATGTATATATAGACATATATACACATATATATTATATATATCTATATATACACACACACATATATATATACATACACACACACATATATATAAAACTTTAAACTTCAGAAAACCATGTTTAACTTAGGTGCCTTTAAAATAAATTAGCTTCAAAACATAATAACCGTGATGTCATCATATCAGATCCAGACATTAATAACTCAGCCAAGCCATCCATTCTTTGACTTGCACAATGACGTTTTTCCCTGTGAGATTTCAGATGACTTCATGTATTTGTAGTACTATGACAAAGTCCAACAGAGTGAGCAGCCTATGCACCTGTTTCAAATGCCATCTCATCCCCCGCCATAGTGGTGAGTATGAACCTCAGTCAGGCAGGCTCTCCCCAGCCTGAGGATGACAGTAGCGATGGTATCCTTGGCTCCTAAGTAGAAAAGTATACAAAATAAAGACAGGTTGGTACATGGACAGAGAGGCAGGAGGATTAGAGACGTGATATTTTAGAAGCTAGTTTGTTGTCCCATTGCTTTGTGTCTTTCAATACGGATTATCAGTGGTGGCCCAAAGCATTCCTAGAAATGAATGTATATACATATTTGTATATACATACATGTATATGTATATGTATATGTATATGTATATGTATTTGGGAGAGATGAGTCATGTTTTTCTGGGCACTTGGGCCAGGGCTACTTTCAATTTGAACATTTTCATGAGTGGAGTTTCAAGATGTATTTATACAAATCTTACGATGGTGAGACAACATAACACCTTTGACATAGTACTGAAATGAACATGAGCCAAAAACATCTTCGTTGTCTGCTTCACAGCTACAGAGAGAGCAGGTGTCATCAAATTTACAAAATGCATGATTATAGCAACTTCAATATTGGTCCCATTTGGGATTCAACCTTATTATTCAAAAAATGAATGTAATGCTTTTTAGGAACACTTATATTAGATGTACCTATATATCATCTAATTTCTCTATCCCAGGATCCAAAATACATAAAATTACCAAAGAAAAATATTGCCCTTCCTTAAGGAATGAAATTACTTAGCTGTGTCCCTGGTTGTCCTATACAGTCCAGTATTCCTTCCTATTAGGTGAAAGTTTTGAGCTCTGTGACATCAGCCTTCCCTGAACACTGTCAGAGTTTTGTAAATCTCTATCGACCATTCCAGCCCTGTTGAATGACTGTCGATGGGACTTTAGATGAAGCGACCACTCAGCCTCATGGAAATAAACTTAGGAGAATTTCCAAAAGTTCTCCTAACAGTTTCTCATGGAAATCTCAGGGCTGTTTGTTTTGTTTTTGCAACAAATGAAGGCTCAGAGCCACATTTCCTTCTTTGTAACACTGAGAGAATATTCTAATTTTTCATTGTTGAAGTTTTAACTTATAAACATAATAAATATGTTTAGCATACATTTAAATATAGAGGAGCTATTACTCTAACTTCTGTGGATCTAACAGATGACCACCAAATGAATGACTTTGTACAAATTTTTAAAGCATTACAGAGCAGATACAGAACTAATTTTGAATAAATCTGTGTCAGTAGGCATAAAAGGACTTTTTTCCTTTACTACAGGCATGTATAAAGGAAATAGAGAACTTTGTGATTGAAAAAAATTTTTACACTAGCTGCAGGCTTTTTCAGTTTGTGGAACACGGAATGTTTGAACTTTTTAAAATGAAACTGTTTAAAAGGAATTGCAAAGATATTTAACTCCGAAAAGTAATGATCTTTAAAAGTGTTTTTGTTTGAAGATTATTAAGGGAATAAAGATCAACTAAATTCATATATGACAGCCTAAACTTCATTTTACAATTCTTTATTTTCATGTGGACTTTATCTTTTTACATTATCAAAAATCTGCTAGAGCTATATTAGTTTAGAACTATGCAATGTAGATTATCAGGGAAAGCCAGTCAATCAGGTTTTTTGCTTTCAAAACAATCCCGGTAAATAAGTAAAGTAATCTTGGTTGTAAAACTCAAAATCAAATTTATAATAACAGTATGTGGGACAAACAAGATGCACTGTGAGCTGAATTAGTCCTTGGATTCCAGGATGGACAGCAGTCCAGCCTCCTTATTTTTGCTCAAACCCACAGTCCACAGGCTGTGCCTGAATCTAAAACTAGAAGTATAGACTGTGTTTGATAGAAGCAGATCAGAAATACAAATGAAAGCAATCATTGGATGCAAAAGACATGATCTAGGTAGAAAAAAACCAGTTTCAATATGTAATTTTAATCTGGAGAAAGACCCCATAAGCATAAGAATGGCGAAACAAAACCCTCCTTTCTATGACTTTTGAGAAGAATTTTCTTGAAAAGAAAACTCCTTGGGAGTTTTTATTTACACTGGTAACATTTCAGACATCTTATAAAAGCCCTATTTTGCACATATTCCCTCTTGAGTGGTCTGGAGATTTTCTGGGCATGGTTGGAGCCCAGGCATGGTATAGGTGGAAGAGGGTAAGGGCTTGAGTCCCCCTTCTAGTTCTGACCCTACCTGTAACTAACTCACAGCTTTGGATAGGTCACTTTAGCTCTCTGGACTTCATTTCCCTCATCTGTGTGGTCTAAAGTCTTTTTCAGGCCTATGAGTCTAAATCTTAATGTTAGTAGGCCTCTGGAATTTTATTGGCTATTGAAAACATGATGGTCCTGAAGATTCTCTGAGTATCCTTCAAGGTCAGGTTAATTTCTTCCCACTCAGCTGGGTGGCAGAGTGAAAAGACGGTGGAGGACAAATGTAAGTGGGATAGTGGTAGCAGAAGCAGATTTTATCTTAGACAGAGAGTCCAAATTAAAGTCAAGTTTTTATCCTCAGAGAGTCATTGCTATAAGCGCTGGTCCCAGATTGCTTTTCCACACCTATACATTAGAGAAGCTTAAGAAACCAAATGCTGCATTTAACCTTGGCCTCCTGCGTACCATCTTGCATGGCAGGATGCAGTATAATCTTTTCCTTTTCTTGTTCTATTGCATATTTTAATAAATAACAGAGGGAAAAAGAGAACAGTAGGAATTGGAGAGTGAAAGCTATCTGTGCTTGTATGAGTAATGAGGGGCACCATCACCTCCTTGGAGGTGAAGTTGCTTGAGAGTGTAAAATGTATTCTCAACCATGTGCATTTGCTAATGGAAAGGTCTAGTTACCACTCAGGCACAGCAGAGTAAAACTGCATCGGAATCCCACCTCTGTTGTGCCATGGGCATCGCCTTCTGGTCTTCCCATTTGAGATATTTTCTCACTGGCAAATTTAGTACTAAGTTCTAAAGTGTATACATGATGGGAGAGGGTGGTACATTATCACTTTTAAAATAAAGAGCCCAAAGCCTTGAGAAGGAGCTAGACCTATAGGACTTTCCATTTCTCTAAAGCAATGCCCTATAGAAAACACCCAGTGTTATAGGCCAAATCCCTTCTCCCAGCAATTAGTCTTAATCAGTTTACCACAATATTTCTCAAGGCTCTGTGGGACTATGTTTTCTCATCTATAAAAGGGAGGAGGTAAAATTAAATACTTTATAGAACTCCTTCAGTTCCATTGGAGTTTTATGTTACAAATGCCTAAAACTGGATAGAATTGGGTGACTATGTGGGTATATTCATATAACTCCTTGTGTGGCCACTTTAAACAGAGAACTGAGACATCTCCGCACCTACATGGGGCTAAATCACTATGCAGAGTTCTCCTGGCCAGGACTGAGACAATGGTGAGGCTTGGAAGCACTCATCTCAGATGCAGAATTTAAGGGTGTACTCAAAAATTCAGATAATGTTTGAATGAAATATTTTCAAAAATCAAAATGAATGCCAAAAATCTATGAAAAAAAAAAACACATTTAAATGTTTAAATGCAGGATTGGTAACTATATTGAGCCATACTGGAGTCAGAGGCAAAAGAAAAAATTCAGTCATATGGATATTTGGTTGATCATGAATCTTTGACACTCATTTTTATTTTCAAAATATTGTATTAACATCTTATTCATCTTGATTACTATGTTTCTGGACACACCTTTAAATTCATTGCCTGAAATGAGCGTGTCATTCATCTCACACTCATCCCTCTCAGCTTTGCTAGTAGCTGTGTAAGATGATTCAGTTAGCAAACATCCTCCAAAGTCAATGGCATTCTGTCCATTGTAAATTTCGGCCAGGTCTTTGATCTCACTTTCTAGTTGAATTTGAACATTGCACCAAATTTTGCACAGTAGAAAAACAAATGCATGTTGAATAACAAATTGGGGCAAGGAAGGGGCTAGAAATCCATCTTCACCATTGCACAGATCTAGTAAAGCAATCATTTTTTATTGAATTGAAATGTTATGACAATCAACTCTTTTGGCTGACATTTTTCACTGAACTAATTTATGATTTTATGAAATTAAGTAAGTTTAGTGAAAATAATAGAAGTATCATTGTGTAGACAGCATTCTCCCAGAGCAATCCAAGTTCTGAGGACCTTTGGAAAGCTGGAAGAGTCCACATGGGGTAGGCATGGAAAAGAAAATCTAAGCTCAGAGAGTTATCATGAAAATTAAATATAACATACTGATGAGAATGCTTTGTACGCTATAAATTTGTTAAGCAAATGTTGATTAGCCTAAAGATATAAAAGAGTATGAATTTATTTCTGTTTATACTACCTTCCAGAAAATTGAGAGCTTCATTCATGATTCACTCATTCAGTGAGAGGTCAAGTGGGAAATGAGAATCCCTTTACCCAACTGTATTAAGTACTGAATAAAATAAACAAAACATATTTACCCATATACTCTGCAAGGGACAATTTTTCCCTTTATGAAAGAAAGAAAATCTCCTTTAAAAACCCTCAGTTCAACATTACTGACATTTCAAAGAATTTATTACAAGCATTTGAGATCCAGGAGGAACAACAAAGTTTATATTGCTTTGAGAGTGGCAGGGGAAAAATTAGTTTACCAGGAATCTACTTACATACTGCAGTGCTGCTTTGTCATTGTCTAGATTTACCATTCCTGGATATTGCTCCGTAGATTAGTCAAATCATGTAGAAAGGGGTTTAACAAAGCAGGAAGCATGTTCACACCACTGGCTATGGAAACTCACGTCAAGTAGCGATAGATGATGAGGGTGCCAGACTCAAAGGAGGGTGGGAAGATTCTTGCAGCATTTGAACATGGCAAGTGATCACTTCTCAAAGAAAACAAAACCACTCTGATCCTGACAGTGGGGGTAGGTAGATCCATGGTCTGTCTGCAGTGAGCTCAGCAAGGAGCCTACAGCCACATACACTGTCCAGTTCCTTCACTGTTGGATGGTGGTTGATAAACTAATCCCAAAGTCTAGCTCAGAATTCTTCTGAAACAGTTTTGCCTTCATGTGCATAGATGCAGGGTCTATTGACAATTTGAGATGCCCAAAATGTGCTGGCTGGTACTTTGCTCTGAACGAGAAACACTTGGCCAGTATTTATGTGAACTTAATACAATATGCTAGTGTTTTTATGATCACAAGTTATTCCTCATCTTGTAGCCTCAATTCATTTCCCAAAAGTTTGGGGTAGATTTTCCACTGGTTTTTAAATTAACTTCCAAAGCATAAACTTGCAAGTGAATTCTCCAGGTTGTAAAGAAAGCACTTTTATCACAATGTGTAAATATTTATTGAGCACTTGTGCTGTGCATTGTCCTGGGGAGAGTTTGCAGAACAGACAAGATGGTGCCTCAGAGAAAGTGTGGTCTTTAGAAGCAGATGGACCTGGGTTTGAATGCTCGCCCTGCTGGACATTTGAGTCAAGTCAGCATATCCTTCTGAGTCTCAGTTTCCTCACTGGTTGGAGAGTCGGTGTGGGGATTAAATGCAATGGCTTATGTGAAAGCATCTAATGTGGTTCCTGATAGATAGCTGGCACTCAAAAACTGTTAGTATCCTGCCTGCCTTTTTTCCATCCTTGACTATAGATATTATAACCTGTTGGGGAATATGAGACAAACACATGAACTCAAAGTTGAACAAAAAGCAAATTGTCACAGGAATATCAAAATGCATGTGCACACAATAAAAGGATGCCCTGCAAACTGCACAAAAACCCACAGTAGCTAGAATGAGGCTAATAATTGCATGTCAGTTTCATAGCATCATCTTGAGTCAGAGAGGTACTGGGAATTTCTGTGGAAGGGGGTGGGGAGCACACATAGCACAGGGAAAACCTACACTAAAGGGCATCTTAGAGCTGTGGAGCACCAAGGGGTTTAGAGCAGAAGGAAAGGACTGTAGACATGCTGTCATGTAATGCTAATACTGCCTAACCGTATAATCTTAAAGACTTCCAACTTAAACTCACAGAACTTCAGTTTTTCCATCAATATTATTATTACTATTATTATTACTGTTATTATTTGAGACAGAATCTCATTTTGTCACCCAGGCTGGAGTACAGTGGCACTAACACAGCTGACTACAGGCTTGACGTCCCAGGCTCAAGCCATCTTCCCACCTCAGCCTCCCATGTATCTGGGACTACAGGCATGTGCCACCACACCTGGCTAATTTTGTATTTTTTGAAGAAATGGGGTTTTGCCATGTTGCCCAGACTGGTCTCAAACACCTGGGCTCAAGTGATTTGCCTGACTTAGCCTCCCAAAGTGCTGGGATTACAGGTGTGAGGCACTGCGCCCAGCCCATCAATATTATTATTAATAACCAAGAATTATTTTTTCTTTCTAAATTCCCAAAGTTGTGTTTTTTAGTATTTCAGTAGAGAAAAAGAATCTTGATTATCTCACTTCTGCCACTAACTAGATCACTAATTAGTGGCCATGGGCAAGTCACCTAATCTCTTTGGGACTCAGCTGCATCACTTATTATATAAAAAGTTTATATTAGATGGTCTCTAAACCCTTTCTATCTCCACATTCTATTTATGAAATAACACAAATAACATGGTTTAAATTCTATAGAAAGAACGATATATGTACCACACCATAACATACATCACATATGTATACTCAAGAAATACTCCTGATTCTATCTGGCTAATATTTGCCATGTGTTTTGAAATTTATGAAGGGCATTTTTATATACTTATTTTATGCATTGGCCACATGAGTTCACAGTTCTAACTAGAATAACCATGATCATTTACTTATGTATCTTTTACTAAATTATTTGACCTCTCTTTCTCTCCTGACCACAACCCAGAAGAGGCTAAAATCGCCTTCATCCCAACCCAAAGAAACTGAGTCTCAGAAAGTCCAAGCAAATTTCTCAACATCACTAACAAAGGCTGAATTGGGATTCCAGATCTAGTCTGTCTGATTTCAAAGTGTCTCTATGTTTTACCGCCTCTGCAACGTTCATTTTGGTTGTTAGTGAAATATATATCCTTATTTCCTTATTGGCTGCCAGTGTTTTCCAAGTCAGCATTTCTCAAATTCTCTTCCACAAAACACTGATCCAAAGAAATTTTATTGAAAACAGATTGCATAGTGCGTAGGAAGGTAGATAGATAGATGGGTAGATAGAAATCTGAAACACAATATGGTTCTGATAGTTGGCAATGAGGAAAATCACTTTATAAAATACCTGGCTGGGTTGCTTCTCATGGCAGCTGAAGTCTTGGCAGTTGAAAGACCTTCTCTTTCAGATAGTCCTCCTTTCTTCCTTCCATTTCTTTACTGCCCGTTGTTTATCCTGCTCACCCAACTGGACTCCTGCCTCCCCATGTCAGAGTATGAGAATCATGGCCAGGGTGCCCCTGCTGACCCATGGTACCGACAGAACTGGGAGAGTGCGCACCTTCTCCCCTCCTTACCTGCACCTCCTCATCTTTTGACTAAGGAATTTTCAATGGACAGGAAATCCCCCAACCCCTGGGACCCTCATTCTCCACCCCTGCATTTTAAGAGGGTCTGGATTCCAAACAACAGGTCACATCAGTCTGAAATCTGTATGGTAAGCCAGGACTAAGTCGTCTAGGACACCAAGCTGTCAAAACTCCATGTCTATAGGGCATTGTCTTAGTTCCAAGGCTCCTATCCTGCTCTTTTTCTATTTCCTATTTTTAAAAATGGACTCTCAGAGTCACTGGTGTTTTCTTTCTCTCTCATCTTCCACTGTTCAGAACTAAATTGGGCATTCTGGCTGAAAACACCAGTCCTGTGAGTGCAGAGCCGAGGCACAGAAAGGCACCATGTTGAGACATGCAGGACAGAAGCCCCCATGGCCAAGGTTCAGGTGCCCCTTGGAGTGGCTGTCTCCTGGATAGGGCAATTCTGTGTCCTTGGCCACTCAGTGGGGATGCCTTCGCAGCCACAGATGAATACAGTAGTGGAGGGGTGCCCTACATTTGTATGCTGTCAGCTCTGTGCTCAGAACTAGTAGCTGTGTCTGAAGGCCCAGTTGGGCTCCGATCAAGGCAACCCTTCCAGCCTATTTTGTCCGAACCGTAGTTCGACAGGTCTCAGCTCAGCACCTCCACTTAGTTTTCTATACCAGAAGATATTTAACTGTCATAAAAAGGAAGTAAAGTTAGAGATTTCTTTTCTCCTCTCAGCTGGACTCCATATCTTCCCAGAGACTAGCTGCTCCTTCCACACATGAATTCTCTGTCCTTGTATTGTGATGTTGTGACTGTGGCATTTAAAGAGAACAAAACAACATTTAGGGGTTTGGGGAGAAGATTTAAGAGAAACTCTCTCACTTCCCCCAAGGAAAGCTCTCTGGAATCTGATTGACTCGGAAACTTAGGGTTTTTTGTGTTGTTTTTTAATTAGATAAAATACAAATAATCTTGAACTCCTGTCTAAGGTTCAAAAAAGGAATATTCCTTAGAGCAGTTACCACCTCCCATAGTCTGCACTCCAGGAAGGAATCTGAGCAATCTAAGGCTAAAACCAAGTGGTCTTTGGGACCAACCTGAGGCAGAAAGTTATGAGAGGCAGAAAGTTATGAGAGGCAGAAAGTCATGAAAGGCAGAAAGCAAAGATGGGGTGTTTTCCAAGCTCCCTGCATGCAGCGATCACATTAAAGCCATTTTATGCATCTTCAAGGCACAACCTACATGTTATTTTCATTGCTAGTGAGCCTCTTAAGTGAAAAAGTGAATCTGCCTCTCGTTAGTCTTTTTTCATGGTGGGATTTTCCTCTTTCTAAAGAGATGTCATTTAAATCACTTGACTCCTGGAGTCACGGAGGTAGATAGCACTGTTAGAGGAAAGACTCTCATTTGCCCACCTCTCTGATCTTTCTTGTAGCTTAAGTCTTTCTCATGGCTCCTGATCTAAATCTTGATCATTGTTCATCAGTAACTCTACTGATTGAGGTTGAGGTCGAGGACAAGTCCATTCTCTTTCTTTAGTAAATATACCAGTTTTGTTGAAACCATTTCTACAGAATTGAAACACCAATGCAGAGATTAAAGTGGTCTGCGGCCGCTAACTAAATTAGAGCTGCGATGGTTAACAGAATCCCTGCGAGAGGTCAGAAGGTCTCGTGCTAACTTGTAGGCCCCAAATCACGTTGCTATAGAACTGTGAAGGTCAGCATACCTGTCTCCCCACTGTCTTTCATACAGTAACCACAGTGCATTTGAGATTGCCTACCTCAGTGAGGGGAGGTGGCAGTTTCTACTATTATCACTTCAACACCCTTTTTCAAGAGCAAAACACAAGATAGGTGCAAAACAGTCGCAAAATGATCCTCAAAATGTAAAGGCCATACATGGAGTCAGAATGTGGTTCTTTTTCCCTGATTTCAGATTTTGTAGTAGCGGTTTGGAGAAATTCCTTAAACTCTTAAGGGGGCGGGGATGTGGGAGGACTGCATACAAAATGACGTTCATAGTAAGCATTCTCCAGTCATGTTTTTTTTTTCAGAAATAGTCACTCCTGTTTGAATGGAGAATTTATAATAATTGGAAGTGGTGCCATCATTGCAAGACAATAGTTTCTTTTTTTTTCAATTTCCATTTTTATTTTAGATTCGGGGGGTACATGTGCAGGCTTGTTACAAAGGTATATCACAAGATGCTGAGGTTTGGGCTTCTGCTGATGCCATCACCCAGATAGTGAACACAGTACCCAAAAAAGGAAATGCTGCAGCCCCTGCCCCTTCTTTCCCTCCCTCCTTTGGAGGTCCCTAGCATCTCTTATTCCCGTCTTTAATGTCCCTGTGTCCCCAAGATTTACCTCCCACCTGTAAGTGAGAACATGGAATACAAAAACACGTTTTCTTGACAAAATGGAAGAGAAGTCTTCAAAAACACCCACGCTTTCGAAGGTCTTGGCCTGACTTTGCATTTCCTGTAGGGAGGCAGGTGAACCCAGGAACCCAGGCACGGCTGGACACTTCCCCAATATCTCCCTGCCCCAGATTGGACGGGCAGGTCCTTCTGATGGGCTTTGGGAAGAAATCTCATTCATACTTTCATCTTCAAAGAACAGAAACCTACCAGAACTTGTACCAATATCAGCCTAAGGATGCATGCAGGAATGCATGGGTTGAAAACAAATTGGGAAAATAAACTTTTATGCCCTGCCAATCCCCACCCAATATGTGTACAGCTGTCTCCTTGCACTAAAGGGTTAGACTATGTGTATATATGGACTACATATCCTCATAGTCACATGCATGTGTTTTCAATATTTGTGTGTATACATACTTGCATTTGCTTAATATGTACATATGCATAAATTTATTTAAAGTGCTTTCAAATTTATTCAAAATCATTTAAGGGATTCTGTAAAGCGTCCACTTATGGGGTGATCCATGTAGTTTGGGCAAATCAGTGGAATGGGGAAACATGACATTGTCTGGGGCTTTTCTTCCTTTCCTTTCCTGCCTGGGACGTTTTGAGAGAATGACTAAGCAGTGCTGGAGATTATGAATTTGCTTAAGTGTGAATGGCTGATTGTGGAGCGGGAGGCCCGGCCCTCCCCGAAGGTGATGGACTGGGGCTGCAGGTCTTCACACTTGATGCCTGGATTTGACTCGGAAAGTCTGCCAAGTCTTTTACTCGGAAATTTATCTTAATTAGATCTGAAAGACCTGCCACAGCAGAATAGTCACACCGATTAAAATGAAAAACAGGAGAAATTACTGATCAAATTAATCATAATGTCGGGTTACAGCTGTAGGTCTGATGTAATTTGCCACTCCAGTGAGTTACATCGGCCCAGGCCCGGGAAAGGAAGCTGGCTTTACGCTGATCCGTAACACCCGCCCGCTGCAGGCGGGCCGGCAGGAGGCTGATTCCATTCATTTTCCTGGCTTGCTCTGACCTCCCTGCTGCAACTGGAAACAAATCAGGCACCAAACAAATGGGAGGTGGGGGGAGACAGGGAGGGTAAACAAGAAATATTCTCTTTTCCAAGAGACTGTACTATTGTACTATTTCAAAATGGTTAGCTTTTTAATCTCGGCCAGGTGGGCTTGGGGCCCTGAGCTTGTTTGGCTTTGTGCTTTTGTTTTTTCCATTTAACCTACTTTTAGTTTTACGTGTGGTGACCTGACATTGATTAGATGCAGAGCGGGAATCAGAAGGTCAGAGGACAAAACCTTTAGCTCTGAGCAATGAGAAAAAAACCTTTAGAAAAATCTCCTTGCCAACATGGCTCTGCAACTAGGACATGGATTGAAATAATCTAAAGTGTCACAAGAGAAGAAGAAACCTAGGCTGTGAGATCTGATTATTCCAACATAGATATGGTCCTGGTATTCTAATGTTTAGATAAACACCGCCCTATACCATACCATGTGTTCAGGGTTGATGTGGATGGAGTGTAGTATTTTTTAAAGAAAACACATCACAGTCGAGATCCTTTTCATTGTATATCCTTGACTCTAACTGTAGTTAATTCTTACCTCCCCATTAGAGATTCAGAGAAGGAGAACCCAAAACATCCCAGTCTAGCCATTCCATTAGGAATTCTCAGAAGTTAGAATTTAGGAGCAACATAAGACTTCTTGCCAACCATTTCTGCTTTATTGGGGAACTAGATAAAGAGTTCAGCCTTTCCGGAAGGATATCATCTTAAAACAGAGATTGTTGGAAAGGAGCAGGGAGAGGAGGTCTCCTTCCCAGTCAATAGTTATCAGTTGCCTTTGGGGCAGTAAGACCTCTCTTCCTGATCATATGATAGGTTGCCCAAATACCATTTATTCATCACTGGGCCAGATGTTTATTCTCTCTGCCCCCAGTCTGAAAAGGCTCTCCTTCAGGAATGAATCTGGCACATTTTTAAAATGACAGTCCCTTGAACCCAGGACTAGGAAGACAGGCAGTCATGGAAAAGAGGCTGGCCCTGACATTCGAGAGGCTGTGACTTCAACCTTTCTAGGGATCCTCATGAAGGTTTAGGTGGCACCGTATGCCCAGATTGGGGAAGGGCATAGTGTTTTTCATGACATTGTGAGTGACTGTTCAATCAGTTTAGTAGTTTGTAACTAGCATTTTTTAAAGAAAATAATAAAGAAGAGTAGAAAATGCCAAGGCATACAAAGGCTACAAATTTTTTTAAAGACACTTTAAGTGAGATACAAATAGACACATATATATAGTTACATATAGAGAGACATAGGCTTATTGAGAGATAGATATAATTGTACATATATTTTTGTATGTATATATGTGTTGGCTTGAAATGTAAAATGTGTTTCTTACTATGAGACAAGGTCAGAAGAATGAAAAATTCTAGCCTGAAAGATACAGTTTTTCAGGTAGACAGAGATGGGATTTCTTAGGCGTATAACAGGCCCGGAAGCAGGGATATCAGTATCCCAACATATTGCATGTGATGATGAGTTCCTAAACACCAATCACCCTTCCCAACAGTCAAAAAGAACAAAAAAGAAATGCCCACCACCCTGCCCCCTGGCCTTCGCCCCCATACACACATCTTGCAGGGAACTTCAAGATTCAACATCTTGTTGAATTATATCACTGCCTATGTGGCTGAAAACACACATCAGAATCTAACAAGCCTATTAAAATGAGAGACTAAGTAATATATTAAAAGCTGACAAAGTAGTCCCACCAAAAATGAGTAGGTAATTCTAAAGAGAAAGTGAAAGAGAAATAGAAATGCTGGGAAGGAAGCACAGAAACCCACAGGGATTAACTGGCTAATTTAGGTTCCTGGAAACAGCTGTGTCCCCCAGGAAGGTACAAGCCGAAGGCCAGGTCCACAGGTCCCTGGTCAGAGAAGTCAAGGGCTGTCAAACTTCACATCAAAGTAACCTGGAACTTTTCTCAGTTTTCCCACCTAGTCTGCGGCTTACTACTTCTGTTTTCTCTCTAATCCAGTCCACTTTGCGAAGCACTGTCAAGTTCTAGAAGAACATTTAGTTTACATCACCTCTGTGCTCAAACCCTCCGTTGGCCTGTTTAGCCTGGATGCTCTGGCCCTACTCACCACCCTGTCCCCCAACTACTTCTGCCTCATTCACCCTGGCCTCCCACCATGCCCAGATGTGCCTGACATAGTCCCTCCCTTGCTCTGCTGGTCCATGCCCCTTACCTGGAATGCCCCCTCTTCTCATCACTCACCCCTCATGGCTCACTTCACTTCCTGCTCCTCCATGAAGTGCCCACAGTGGCCCAGCCCTCAATTATCACTTTTCTGAACTCAGTATGGGGCACTTAGCATTTGCTCTTTAAGTCCTTTTCTTTTATTTTCATCTTTTTTATGGACAATTTATTATCTCACTTGAATTATAAGCCCCTTAAGAACAGACACAATGTCTCACACCTCTGTGTATCACAGGGCTGTCAATAATTGTTGTACCTGATGATGTCTGATTTAACAATTATTCATGTCACAAATATGTAAGTGCCTGTGATCAGACTGTCTTAAAATTCTTTGCAAACTTTCTTGATGAAGATAACAACTACTAATGAAAGAAAGAAGAGCTATTTGTTGTTATAATTAGAACTGTGTTTGGCACATTGTAAGAACTAGAAAAGCCTTATATGTTACAATGACTCCTTTGAAATTGTTTCAACCCCATCCTTCTCTGCACTATCTTCACAGTGGACTTTGGGAAACATTGGCTTGACTTAAATGCTTTAAATCAATTTCTTTTATCTGGGAAGAAATGTACATCAAAGTAAGGACCGTCATTTTCTAATTAATCTGTTTCCTTTTCCCTACCATCTCAACAACGCATGGTAGTTCTTGATATTCAGAATATAATAGGCAAAGAATCAGGCCTTGTTAATACTTTATAGATCTGATTGATCCATGGGTTAAATCATGTTGCCCAAAGCATAAAAGTATTATAAAGAAGATGGGGAGACCCAAGGAAAATGAAAGTGGATCTCCTACCTTGGATGCCTGGGACTCTCACATGACACAGCGTGGCTGTTTCAAACCCCACTGTGAGAGCAGACAAACACACATGGAATCTCCCATTATGAAAACAAAATGATCCAGTTTAAAAAAAAAAAAACACTCCTGGGCATTTAACACATGCCATCACTGTCCTAGGAGTTTTAGGTACGTTTTTCTATGTATGTCATGCAGTTACTTATAAGAGCAAGGAGACCAGGGCTCAGAGGAAGCTGGTAACTTATAAAAGCCCCACAATTTGTAAGAAGTAGAACTGGAATTTTGAGCCCCAGTCTGGCTCTAGCCCAGGGGATCTTCCCAACTCCTTTTAACCAGGATCGTCTCTATGCAAGTCTGTCATTCAGATAATCACAAACATTTCATTCTCAGAACTGCTCTGGCTTGGAGGATAAATTATTTGGCCTTTTTCCCTAAGCCTTTTACCATGCCACCTTCAACATTTTTCCAAACTGCATCCACCTGATTTGGCTCAATGCTACAAAGCTAGGAAGTTTGGATGACTTCTTAATTCAATAAGAAGATGGAAAAAGTAATTCTTATAAATATATTGTGTTCTCTCTAGAGCCAAAAATGCCATGTTATCAAAAGGTTTGCAGGTGGCATGGAGAGAGCAAAGGTTTTCATAATCAAGTGTGGGGCTTCAGAGTATGAATTGCTCCAGTGTCCCTTCTGGATGGCCTCTGAGGGTGCTTCAGAGCAGTCCTGATTCCCAGATTGGCCACGTATCAAAACCACCAGCAGAGATTTTTTTCAACAAATGAATTTTGAGAGAGAGAGAAAGAGAGAGACAGCTGGGAGAATTGGACCTATAGATCAAAAGACACAGCACCAATCTCATTATGTGAGCCTCATTTAGATTATAATTCAAGGAAACTGTAAAAAGGAAAAAGTATGACGTTTATGAGACAATTGGAAATATAACCACTGACTGACTATCTGATGATACAAAAGGGTTATTTTTAATATTTTTTGGTGTAATAGTGATGTAGCGTTTTTTTAAGAGTAGCATTTGAAGATATCTACTGAAATACAATAAATGATGGCATGCCCTGGGATTTTTTTTCTAAAATGATATTGAAGGAAAAATAATAATGTGGGTAGAGATGTTGGGTGAAGTACAGATCAAAGAATATTGGCCAAGAGTTTATAATTATCGCAGCTGGCTGATGAGCCCATGTGAGTTAATTACACTATTGTGTCTTCTTTAGATGTACTTAAAATTCCTCTTAAGAAAAAATTAAAGAAAAAAGTTTTAATCAGATGGTGACTCTGAAATAATACAAATTCCCCTCGCCCAACCCAAGAACTGCAAAATCAGAATGTCTTGGATGCAGCCAGTGATTCTGATGATCAGTGGAGTTTAAGAACTACTGCTCTATAGAATTGTAAACAATTTATTAATAAAGAGATGTTTGTTAAGGCTCAAAGGCAATACACAAAAAGTGGTTAATGGGATGAGCTACAACACTGTGAGAAACTCAGATTTTTAACAGAAAGATTGAATAATTAAAGATAGTTGTTCATTAATATGGGTTAATATTGCCTCAATGGTTCTCTTGAAGAATAGAGCAGTCAGACCAGGGGTGCTTTATGGTCCTGTCTGACTCTAAGATCCTCTGGCTAACCCTGAGAAAAGGACAAAAAGAAGTGGAGCTGTACTTCTGTATTTAAAAACACAGAGTATGACAAGAAGATGCTTTTATTGTACCATGAATTAAACTTTGCAACAGATAATAAAAGTTAAAATATCTTCTTGGCAGCACTTTAAACCCAGGCCAAAACCTTACTGCATAGATCTGTGAGTCTTACTCACCTCTGTTTCCTTCATGCCTAATATGGAGCCTAGAACATGGTACATATTTAATGTGGCTATTGAGTACTGTGACATTCTGAGGTTAGCTTGCTTCTCAAGGTGATTCCCTTAAGGAAATATTTTTTTTTCTGGGTTTAGAATGAGTGCAGAAAGAAGGAAACTAATACAGAATAGGTATCCAACAACGTGTTACACGATATGTAAAGGATTTGCTCATCTACACTAAGTTTGGTTTTGCAAAGAAAGGTACTACTTCAAAGCCTTGCTGTTGTTTGATCATCTCATTGGCCCCAAGGATTAGGCATGGCCAGTAGAGAGAAATACCATATAACATAAGATACTCATATATTTTAAACATTCTGTGGATTTATTATAGAAAAATACTTTATTATAAAACTTTACAGTTTGGGGTTTTCTCTACTATAACTGTAAACAGCCTTCATATTAAAATATTTTTATGTAAAATATATGCTCTCCTTCCTAATTTATGGAAATGGGAAAATTGGTACATTGGAGGCTTTAATTAATTAAATTATCACATTTTCTAGACCAAAGAGATAGGGAGACATAGGAAAAAGCTGGAAGAATGAAATGTTGTTTTATTTTTTAGATCCCAGATGCTTTCTGTAGCAGTTGATCAGGGAGCTATCAAATGCACTGATGAGAGGTTTCCCAAAGTTAATTTTTCTCATAATACAATAACCAAATTTGCTTTAACACTTGAAAAGGCCCATCCATACTAAAAAGAATCAGTTGCTTAATCCTAAAATTAAAGGTTATTGCATGCAAGAGAAAATAATTACATGCTCAAAGTATGGAAAAAAGAAAACTTTTTATAATATGTAGGTATTTGTATAATTAAAGACTAATCAAGCATGAAGGGCTGCTGACTAAACCAGAAAATGAGATTGTTGGCAAGCAATATTGTAATGTAAATGCCATTTTTGTTTAACTACTAAGAAGCTGGAGAAATGATATCCTGGACAGATTAAAAGCAAACAGCATTGATAATAAATATTTATCAGATTTCAAATGCAACAAAGAGAATTTTTATATTTTACATGCAAGATTTGTTTGCAGTGAAGTATTCAGGCACTTTTCAACGGGGTAGTTAACATCCTTATTTAGAATTGCATTTTCAGATAGTATCTTCCTGTGGTTAAGGTACATGTGAAATATTAACGAAAGGAAAGTGCTCCTTTTGAGATATACTGCCCACAATGCAGTTACCTATTAATTAGGATTTTGAGAATTAGTACTAGTTAACTTGGTGTTAGGCAAAGACTTTCTAATGAATACAGTGAATGTACTTTTAGAGGGAGAGAGATGAGATACAAGCCATTACACAGTTTCTAAAAGAAAATAGAAAGGTTAAATGTAAAATAAACAATTTCTCTATACTTCAAGCACATGATTTAAAGTAGAAAGAATAGAAACCTAGCAGTTATACATAAACATTCTGACGCTTTCTACACTGTAAGATATCACCTAGAGTACTCATTTTGTTACCAGAAAGGGATCCAGATCCAGACCCCAAGAGAGAGTTCTTAGATCTCGCGCAGGAATGAATTCAGGGTAAATCTGTAAAGTGAAAGCAAGTTTTTAAGAAAGTAAAGGAATGAAAGAATAGCTGCTCCATAGGCAAAGCAGCCCTGAGGGCTGCTGGTTGCCCATTTTTATGGTTATTTCTTGATGATATGCTAAACAAGGGGTGGATTATTTATGCCTCCCCTTTTAGACCGTATGGAGTAACTTCCTGACATTGCCATGGCATTTGTAAACTGTCGTGGCGCTGGTGACAGTGTAGCACTGAGGACGACCAGAGGTCACTCTCGTGACCATCTTGGTTTTGGTGGATTTAGGCCGGCTTCTTTACGGCAACCTGTTTTATCAGCAACAGGTTATGACCTGTATCTTGTGCCAACCTCCTATCTCTCATCCTATGACTTAGAATGTCTAACCATCTGGGAATGCAGCCCAGGAGGTCTCAACCTTATTTTACCCAGTCCCTATTCAAGATGAAGTTGCTGTGGTTCAAATCCCTCTGACAATTTGTCGTGAAGATTAAATAATGCATGTGAAGCACCTTTTAGCACCTAGAATGTAACAATCACTCTATTGATCTTAGTTTTGCTCCCTTTCTCTGCTGACGGGATTCAATCTGACCACTCATGTGCGTTTCCTCATGGAGCCTGTGTTGCCTCTGGAGACCCTGCTTCTGCATTGTGGATATGTGCAGAGAGCTTCAGCAGGTGTGAACCTTGGCCTTCCTGATCCAAAAGGGGTGTGAAGAGGTAGAATGCCTGGGCCTTGTACTTGACCTGAGGGAACTCAGGAATTCAACAGGAAAGAAAGAACATACCCCAAACAGGCAGAAGGTTTTAATCTAATGAAGCCCTCACTGTAAAATTTACTTTCTATTTGTAGGTGGTGATTTCCCTGTATTCAACTGTGCTCAGCCCCAATTTCTCTTACAAATCAAGATTGGCTGCATAAATGTAGCTAGGAGATCTGCAAAGCAGACTCCTTGACCCACTGATTAAAGTATGAATGAATTAATCGAAAGTAGCTTTTATAACTCAGGTATTGTACTCAGCAAGTATGCTGTTTTTCTCCCACCACAAAGCATAATTAAAGACAAGTTTTCAGGAGAAGAGGCAAGGTTGTCATTTTTTTTAACCTTCAGAAACACTAGAAGATTCACTTTTCAGTTTCTAAATTAGAATCCATCAGTTTAACTTCCTCTGTTTCTTTTGGATGTAATGCCTATGGTATGTGATCCAGAAAGCTGAAAGCACGCAGACCTACTAAAATGCATTTGGGGATTTTCAGAAACAGATTATTGAGTGACAACATGATAGCCTTCGGGCTTGCTGCTGGAAATTATTACTTAACTTGTTTTCTCCCTAATGTAGTAGTGACATGCACCTATTTTCTGAAGACTGCCGAACACATCATCAAATGACAGTTCAAAAAACATTTTAAAGTTTATTCTTTTTCTTTTTATGTAACATACTTTGAGAGCCAGGAAACAACACTAAAAGACGTGTTTCTCTCACCACTTCTCCTTACTCGTGCTGTTTGAAGAGGTCAAGATGAAATTGCAAGTTCTCGAGCCTGAATAAAGAACACCTACAAATGTTTGAGCTCTGATGTTTGAGAGAATCTGAGGCTGTTTCCAGAAGTGAGTGGGTTAGGCAAGGGGGAGGAGGCCACAGAGAGCGCTTCTGTCACATGGATGTAGCATGTCCTTCACAAGCAACCAACAGACAGGGCACCCAGCCACATAGGACAGCACCAGGTCCCCTCTGGTTGCCATTATCTGGTGGTGATATCTGAGAGTGTAGAGTGGTATTCAGTTTTCTCAGCCTCCAATGTCACGGTAGTCCTTGCTATCCCCTTGTTTAAGACTATGAAGTTGCTCTTTCAGTGAATCAAAATAAAATTGCAATCTAGTCTTAAATTGCTCAAAAAACACCTACTAAAATATATCTTGAAGTTTCTAGTTTGGACAAAAATTCAGATAGTGTTCATTTAAGCAATACCTTCTTATTTCCTCTTGAAAGCTATAAATGGCCAGAAAAAAAAAAGTGGGGAGGGAAATGCAATTGTTTATTCCAACACGTATAAGGAGAGTTGAGTGGCCCAAAAAGAACCTGCCAGGATCCCCTTATTAGGACCTTCCTTTCTGGTCAAGCTTGCTTACAGTAAGAGCAAGATCAGAAGGACTCGTGGAATACTAAGATTTAGAGAGGAGTCTATGGCAAAACGACCCAGACCTCATCCTCTAGAGAACTTTTTTCAGTTTCCTGTTACCATTGTTGTAAACTTCTGATCTACAGTTCTGGTATCATTTTAGTCTTTTGAGTCATTTGTTCATTCATGAAATACATATTGAGAACTTACATATGCTCTAGGAGCTAGGGCAGGAATCAAGCAGGCATACAAATAAAAAAGGCAAATAAACAAACACATAGTGTATCAACACTGATAACTTACATGGGGGAATAATAAATGGGGTCAAAGTGAAAGAAAGTGCTAGGGTAGGGGGTTACTCTCTGATGTAGGTTAATCAGAGAAGGTATCTCTCCTGGGACCAGTGGAGAGGGCACACTCCAGGGAAGGGAACAGATGGAAAACCCTGAGATAGGAAGATATTTGGAAGGTTTGGGGGAAGTGCAAAAAAGGCCAGCAAGACTGGAACAAAGTGGGTGAGGGACAAAGAAGCAGGAGATGGCATCACAGGAAAAACAGAGGCCAGATCACACTGGGTCTTATAGGCCGCTTTAAAGACTGTAGCCAGTACTGGAATAAAACACGAAGGCCCACAGATGCTATGAAGAGGACAGACTGCTGAGAGTCAGGAGCAAACACAGGAAGTCCAGTTAGGAGACTACTTGCAGCAATCCAGACAAGGACAATCATGGTTTGCACCATATTGTACATGGTGGAGATGGTGAGAAGTAATCAGACTCTAAATATATTTTAAGCAAGAGCTGATAGGATTTGCTGATGGACTAGCTTTCGTGTGTAAGGAAAACAGAGGAGTCAAGGATGTCTGCAACGATTTTGACCTAAGCAACTAGTGTTATGAAGTTCCCTATTGATTGAGGTTAGGAAGACGGTGAGAAGAGAAGGTTTGTGCACATGCTTCGTTTTTAACATGTCCATTTTAGACTGGTCGTGTTTGTGAGATCACTAAATGTTGAGGAAATGTGGAGGAAGCAATTAGATAATCAGGTTTTGGAAAAAGGTCATGCTGCAGATATAAACTTGCAGATTCATCAGTGTACTGCTGGTGTGTTCAACCAGAGGCCTGGATAAGATTACTTTGAGAGTGAGCCTGGATGAAACAGAGATTCGAGTACTGGGTCCTGGAGCACCCCAACTTTAAGGATTTCTGAGGAAGAAGAGAAATTGGCCTGGGAGATTAAGAAGAGGGGTCAGTCAGGGAGGAAAAGGGGGCTCCTAGAAGCCAAAGTAAATCAAGTGTTTCAAGGAGAGAATGATTAACTGTGTCAACCAGTTTTGGTAGGTCAAATAAAAAGAAATCTGAGAATTAACTATTGGAGTTTTCACCTGGAAATAAGTAGTGACCTTGACAAGAGCTTCAATGAAGTGGGAGTGACGAATTGGAGTGATCAAAGTAGATTCGAAAAGAAATAAAAGAAGAATTGGAGACATCAAGAATAGACAATTATTTTCAGGCATTTTTCTCTAAAAGAAAGCCAACAAATGGCATAGTAGCTGGAGGGGGTGCTTTTTAAGATGAAAATAGAAATTTTATATTCACATGTTGGTAGTAGAGATCCCGTAAGAGGAGAAAATTGATGAAACAAATCAGGAGTGTTCTTGAATAGGCAAGAGGCATGGATGCACTGAAGTAGTGGGGGTTTTCTTTAGAGAGGAGCTCAGCATTCTCATCCACAGGAACAGAACACAGACATAATTGCCCCAAGTGGGTATTGCAGCAATGAAAGACCACAGAAGTTGTCTTCTAATGGATTATATATTCTCTTTTTTTTAATTTTTTTATTTTCATAAGTTATTAGGGAACAGGTGGTGTTTGGTTACATGAGTAAGTTCTTTAGTGATGATTTGTGAGGCTTTGGTGCTCCCATCACCTGAGCAGTATACACTGCACCCAATTTGTGGTCTTTTATCCCTCATTCCTTTTCCACCCTTTCCCCTTGAGTCCCCAAAGTCCATAGTGTCATTCTTATGCCTTTGGATCCTCATAGCTTAGCGTCCACTTATGAGTGAGAACTTACAATATTTGGTTTTCCATTCCTGAATTTATTTACTTAGAATAATAGTCTCCAGTCTCATCCAGGTCCCTGTGCATGCCATTAATTAATTCCTTTTTATTGCTGAATAATATTCCATCACATATATATACACACACACACACACAATCCACTTGTTGATTGATGGGCATTTGGGTTGGTTCCACACATTTTTGCAATTGTGAATTGTGCTGCTATAAACGTGTGCAAGTATCTTTTTCTTGTAATGACTTCTTTTCCTCTGGATAGATACCCAGTAGTGGGATTGTTGGATCAAATGGTAGTTCTACTTTTAGTTCTCTAAAAAATCTCCACACTATTTTCAATAGTGGTTGTACTTGTGTACATTCCTACCAGCAGTGTAGAAGTGTCCCTGTTAACCACACCCATGCCAACATCTTTTTTTTTTTTATGGCCATTCTTGCAGGAGTATGGTGGTATCACATTGTGGTTTTGATTGCATTTCCTTGATCACTAGTGATGTTGAGCATTTTTAATATGCTTCTTAGCCATTCGTATATCCTCTTTTGAGAATTATCTAATAATTGATCCTAAGCCCATATCTGGAGGCATCACATTACCTGATTTCAAACTATACTATAAGGCCCTAGTTGCCAAAACAGCATAGTACTGATATAAAAATAGGTACATAGACCAATGGAACAGAACGGAGAACCCAGAAATAAACCCACATACTTACAGCCAACTGATCTTTGATAAAGCAAACAAAAACATAAAGTGGGGGAATGACATGCTATTCCACAAATGGTGCTGGGATAATTGGCAAGCCACATGTAGAAGAATAAAACTGGATCCTCATCTCTCACCCTATACATCAACTCAAGATGGATTAAGGACTTAAATCTAAGACCTGAAACTATAAAAGTTCTAAAAGATAACATTGCAAAAACCCTTCAAGACTTAGGCAAGGATTTCATGACCAAGAACTCAAAAGCAAATGCAATAAAACAAAGATAAATATCTGGGACTTAATTAAAATAAAGAGCTTTTGCATGGCAAAAGGAATAGTCATCAGAGTAAACAGACAACCCGGAGAGTGGGAGAAAAATCTTCACAATCCATACATCTGTCAAAGATCTAATACCCAGAATCTACAATGCACTCAAACAAATTAGTAAGAAAAAAACAATCCCATCAAAAAGTAGAGTCTCTCTTCTCAATGGAATAAGAAACCAGTTCAATGTCTAAGAGTGAGAATGGGAAAAGAGGTGCTAGAGGTCTGAAGAGAAGCAAGAAGATGTGAAACAGTCCTTCTAGGTGTGTGGGTGAAATGTCCTAGGGTTACTGGGTGATGCCAGGGTGTGTCTACTTGAGGTTAATGGTTATGTATCTGAAGTGAGGCTGATCAGCACAGTTACAGGTTTTTCTCCAGCCACATGCAGCTGTGTAGATGCAGGCACAGAGCAGGGGCAAAATTGGACAATGAAATATTAAGCTGGGTAAAGAAGGAAGAACTCTAGGGGATGGGATGCTTAGGGTCAATAGAAAGCTGGTGGGATTTAAGTTTTATAAATTCCAATGGGGTTAAATAATTGTTTAACCAGTAACAAACTCCAGTTGTTTCATCATTGGAGTTTGAAGTGTCACGAAAATGAGATGGAAACAGGCAGGAAAAATCAGAGTGTAGAATACTTGTACCTGAGACAATGGAAGGGGTATGGTCATTGACAATACCAGAGCATGACCTTAGGAGAGACAGCTGAGGCAGGGCAAAGGACGTCCTCCCTGAGGAAAGAAGGGCAGAGAATTGGGAGACCACAGTATTGGAAGGAGATAAATATCACAAACACACACACAAACATATACTTCCCCCAGCAGGCTTCAAGGAATGAGGTGGGGTGACTTAAGCACTTTAATGGTAACCAAGGATAGCAAGTAATATAGTCCCAAGGTATGAGCTTCTAAACTGCAGTCCTCAAGCAGATGGGAGGGAGAATGCTCTGATAGCAGCAATGACCAGCAAGCAAGATCCCCTCCCACCCGGGCCCAGAGACACTCGGAAAGAGTAGAAGACAACCACCACCTAGAAGGTCTTCAGGGAAGCAGCGTCCTCAGGGGGCAACCAGACTTCTACTGGGACAAAGAAAGTGTGGAGCATATTCTGAGAAGAGGTTGAGGAGATGGGCAACTTGACTAGTGAAGGACCAGGAATTACAGAGAGCCCAGAAGGAGGTCTCAGGAGTTGGGGAGGCAGGGGAGGAGAGGGGGTGTGCAGATGCCATATGGGAAAAGATATGCAGACGTGCAGTCAGAGCTGAGATTCTTGGGCTTCCTGAGGTGACCAACACAAATGGGGATACAAGATGTCAGGGCTTACTTCCGGTGGCCTCCAAGGTAGACTGTGGTGGTAGCTTTGAGAACCCAGAAGAGAGAGGAAGGGTGAGTTTTCCAGGAATACACAAAGTTTTGGGGCTCATCTTCACAAAGATAGAAGGAGAGACTAGAAGAGGGGCAATATTTTGAGAATCACAGGAAAGCTTTTGGATCCTATTCACCCACGGCAAACACTATTCACTGTAAGTCATTTATCCAAAAAAATTGATGAATTAATCTTCATTAATTTAACCATTACCAATAACAATAGTTTGAGAATTATTTCCTTTTCTTCTCTCAGTCAAAAATTCATATATATTTAAATTTGAATCTTTAATTTTAAATTTAAACATTCAAATATACAATGATATTGGGAGGCCATTTGTCCAACAGCCACCACCCATGCTGTGAAAATAAACACAATTTTTAAATCTGAGAATAAACATACTTTAAAAGACACAGAATGGAAGAATATCAGGATAGCACAGGAAAACCTTGGCTATCCATCACCCTCAAACAAGTAAGTTTCTCTTGATAGATGAGTTTTCCCAGAAGAGGTAAGGGTTAAAGCTTTTAGTACTAGCACTATAAAAGGTGTAAAATGTAGATCTTTTAAAAGCATTTTACTCCCATCCCCTGCCTTTTTAAACAGAGTATCATAGTAATAAAAATCTTCTATTTGTGTCTTGCCTGTGGTTTATATGGTTCTGTCACAAACATGATCTCATACAGGCACCCCTCGTCGTATTGCACTTTGCTTTATTGCTCTTTGCAAGTAGTGCAGTTTTTACAAATTGAAGGTGTGTGGTAACCCCACATCCAGCAAGTCTATCGGCACAACTTCTCCAACAGCATGTGCTTACTTTGTGTCTCTGTGTCACGTGTTGGTAATTCTCACAATATTACAAGTTTATTCATTATTTTAAGATCTCCTGTGGTTATCTGTGGTCAGTGATCTTTGATGTTACTACTGCAATTGTTCTGGGGTGCTACGTATCATGCCCATAAAAGGTGGCAAATTTAATCGATAAATGTTATGTGTATTCTGACTGCTCCACCAGCCAACAATTTCCCTGTCTCTCTCCTTCTTGTCAGGCCTCTCTATTCCCTGAGGCACAACAATATTGAAATTAGGCCAATTAATAACCCTACATTGACCTCCAAGTTCAAGTGAAAGGAAGCGTTGCATATCTCTCACTTTAAATCAAAAGCTAGAAATGACTAAGCTTGGTGGGAAAGGCATTCAAAAATCAAAATAGGCAGAAAACTAGGCCTTTCATAACAGTGGGCCAAGTTGTGAATGCAAAGAAAAACTTCTTGAAGAAAATTAAAAGTAAAGTGAAAGAGCCTTATTGCTGATATGGATAAAGTTTGAGTGATCTGGATTGATGGATAAAGTTTGAGTGGTCTGGATTGATCAAACCAGCTACAACATTCCCTTATGTCAAAGCCTAATCCAGAGCAAGGCCCTCTCTTCAATTATATGAAGGCTGAGAGAGGTGAGGAAGCTGCAGAAGAAAAGGTGGAAGCTAGCAGAGGTTGGTTTATGAGACTTAAGGAAAGAAGCCATCTCCATAACATAAAAGTTCAAGGCAAAGCAGCAAGTGCTGATGTAGAAGCTGAAGCAAGTTTTTCAGAAGATCTAGCTAAGAACATTTATGAAGGTAGCTGTACTAAACAGATTTTCTGTGTAAACGAAGCAGCTTTCTATTGGAGAAAGATGCCATCTAAGATTTTCATGGCTGGAGATGAGAATTCAATGCCTGGCTTCAAACTTCAAAGGACAGGCTGACTCTCTTGTTAGGGGCTAATCAAAGCCAGTGCTCATGTACCATTCCTAGGGTAAAATCCTAGGGCCCTAAGAATGATGCTAAATCAATTCTACCTGTGCTTTATAAATGGAACAACAAATCCTGGATGACAGCACATCTGGAATGAGGTGAAAATAACAATACTAAGAGGAGTTTGGAAGAAGTTGATTCCAACCTTTATGAATGACTTTGAGGGGTTCAAGACTTCGGTAAAAAAAGGAACTGAAGGTGGGGTGGAAATATAATAGGAAGAGAACTAGAATTAGAAGTGGAGCCTAAAGATGTGACTGAATCTCATGTGAATGCAATCTCATGAGAAAACTTGGAAGGATGAGGAGTTTGTTCTCAAGAATGAGCGAAGAAAGTGATTCCTCGAGATGGAATCTACTCCTGGTGAAGCTTCTGTGAACACTGTTGGAGTGACAACAAAGGATTTAGGATGTTACATAAACTACTATTTGCTAAGACAGCAGCAGAGTTGAGAGGATTGACTCCAATTTCTAAACAAGTTCTACTGTGGGTAAAATGCTGTGAAACAATTTCACATGCTACAGCGAAATCTTTTGTGACAGGAAGAGTCCATTGACTTGGTAAACTTCATTGTTGTTTTATTTTTAAAAATTGCCCCAGCCACCCCAACCTCCAGGAACTACCACCTGAATCAGTCAGCAGCTATTATCATCAAGGCAAGACCCTCCACCAGCAAAATATTATGACTCACTGAAGGCTCAAATGATTCTTAGCATTTTTTTTTTTTGGGATGAAGTCTGGCTCTGTTGCCCAGGCTGGAGTGTAATAGCACGATCTCGGCTCACTGCAACCTTCACTCCTGGGTTCAAGTAATTTCCTGCCTTCGCCTCCTGAGTGTGTGTGTGTGTGTATGTGTGTGCGTGTGCGTGTGCATGTGTGTGTTTGTAGAGACAAGGTTTCACCATGTTGGCCAGGCTGGTCTTGAACTCCTGACCTCAGGGGATCCACCCTCCTTGGCCTTCCAAAGTGCTGGGATTACAAGTATGAGCCACTGCGCCCAGTCAATTGTTAGCATTTTTTAACAATATTTTTTTTCAGAAGTGGGGTCTTGCTGTGTCATCCAGGCTGAGGTGCAGTGGTGTGATCATAATTCACTACAGCCTTGGTCTCCCAGGCTCAAGTGATCCTCTCACTTCAACTTCCCAAGTGCCTGGGACTACAAACACACACCACCACTAGCAGCTAATTTTTTTTTTTTTTTTTTTTTTGGTGTGTGGCGTTAGAGGCAGGGTTTCACTATCTTGCCCAGGCTGACCTCAAACTCTTGTGCTCAAGCAATACTCAGCATCCCAAAGTGCTGCCACCATACCTGGCCTAAAGTCTTTTTAATTAAGGCATGTACATTAGACATAATGCTGTTGAATACTTAATAGACTGAGTGTAAACATAACTTTCATATGCACTAGCAAACCAAAAAACATGTGACTTGCTTTATTGCAATAATGGCTTTATTGTGGTGGTCTGGAACCTAACCCATAATATCTCTGAGGTATGCCTGCATTATCCTCCAACAACCTGGTAAAGTAGACACTTCACAGATTTGACAGACTGATGAGATTTCCCGGTGTAAATGAAAGGAAACCTAACTACAACTTCCTGATGACTCCACGGGGTCATTGTTATTATGTAGTTTATAAGGATGTTTCCAGAAGGCAAGACTAACATGCAACATATGAGAACATAGGCAGATCATGAAGTCAGCAGTTCAAGATCAGTCTGGCCAACATGATGAAACCCTGTCTCTACTAAAAATACAAAAAAATTAGCTGGGTGTGGTGGCACGTGCCTGTAATCCCAGCCCCTCAGGAGGCTGAGGGCAAGAATCACTTGAACCCAGGAGGTGGAGGTTGCAGTGAGCCAAGATCATGCCACTGCACTCCAGCCTGGTGACAGAACAAGACTCTGTCAAAAAAAAAAAAAAAAAAAAACAGGAGCCAACTGAAAGCTGACAGTGTCTAAGAGGACTTCCTTGAGGTCATAGAACTTGAGCAGGGCTCTGAAGTTCTAATAGAATTTAGGACAGGAAGAGCCAAAGGAGGACACGTGTCCTCCTGAATGTCTGAATCAGTAGCAGTTATTTAATTGGATGATTTCTCTTTTGCTTCAAATGGTTACCACTGTTTTGGCCAACTGTGCCCCCTCCCCACCCCTGCCTAAATTAATTCCTGCAATGGTTAGTTTATGTGTCACCTTGACTGGGCCAGGGGGCACAGATAGCTCAAGTGTTAATCTGAGTGTTTTGGATAAAATTTGCATTTACAGTGGTGGACTGTGAGTAAAGCAAATTGCTTCATAGAACAAAAGACTGACATATCCCAAGCAAAAGGGAATTCTGCAGCAGATGACCTTTGAACTTGAACTTCAACATGGGCTCTTCCTGGGTCTCCACCCTGTAGGCTCAACCTGCAGATTTTGAATTGCCAGACTCCATAAGCCAATTCCTTAAAATAAATCTATCTCTTTCCCAATAGATAGAGTAGACAGACAGGAATATCTCCTATCAGTTCTGTTTCTCTGGAGAACTCTAATACCGTCCATTTCTCATAGATCATACAAATTTCCAGAAAGATGAAAGAAATCCAGTTCTTCTCTTCAGAGCATAGACCTGTGCAATGGTAGAAGGAAGAATACTTATCTTTACAGTCAATGGAATCAAGGCTATGTGTTTTCAGGGAAAAAGAAGGCAGACAAGAGAATGGTTCTTAAAGTTTAGTCTGGAGGCCCGGAGCACTAAAGTCCAGTCCTCTCTCCTCCTACCTCCATCTTTTACCCCTGACTGCTCTACTCAGAGCCAGTTCACTGGCTATCCTGTCACTTCTACAGATGTCCCCTTGAGCCAGCTCTATGGCGTTCCCCAATACCACCCAAGAGGAGAGTCATGCTGGACACAATGTGGTTACCCTCTGTCATTTGACTCCACTGATAATTCTGCCAAAGGTAGACAACTGGTAAGTTAATCAAACTAAATAACTAGTTTACATTCAACCATGGGTTCATTGCTATAGTGCAGGAGCCAGCAAATATATTACATAAAGGACCAGATGGTAAGTACCTAAGGCTTTGCATGTTAAGAGGAAAAATCAAGGATATTCTTTTTATTTGTCTGTTTGTTTGTTTTATGTGTGTGTTTTGTTTTCTTCTTTTTCGAGACAAGATCTTGCTCTGTTGCCCAGGCTGGAGTGCAGTGATGCAATCATGGCTTACTTCAGCCTCCAAATCCTGGACTCAAGCAATCCTCCTGCTTCAGCCTCCCTCCTAAGTAGCTAGGACTACAGGCACTCACCACCATGCTTGCTAATTTTTTTTAATTTTTTGTAGGAATGGGGTCTCCCTATGTTGCCCAACCTGTTCTCAATCTTCTGACCTGAAGCAATCCTCTGGCCTCAGCCTCTCAAAGTGGCAGAATTACAGTCTTGAGCCACTGCACCTGGCCAAGCATATTCTTTATGTATTTGTATAAAAAGAGAAAACAAATGTCCACAAAATTTTTATTGATGAAATTCAGAACATAATAATAGGAATTGAGTCTAATTTTTATAATACAGATTTACTAATGAGAATGGAATTCTTTTGAGGGGCATGTGTTAGTCAGGGTTCTCCAAAGAAAAAGTATCAATAGAATTTATCTACCTATTGAGGGAGAGAGAAAGAGAAAGAGACTGATTTAGCATAAGGAATTGATTCACAGAATTTCTTATAATGAATGCTCTCAAGTCCAAAATCTACAGAGCTGATATACCAGATAGAGTCTGAAGGTAAGCAGGCAGAAGAATTCTCTCTTGCTAGCAGGGAGAGTCAGTCTTTTGTTCTACACAAGCCTTTAACTGATTGGATGAGGCCCACCCACATACTGGAGAGTAATCTGCTATAGTCAGTCTACCAACTTAAATGTTCGCCTCATCCAAAAATGTTCTCATGGAAACACCCAGAATAATTTTTGATCATACATCTAAGCATCATGTGGCCCTATCAAGTTGACACACAGAATTAACCATCACAAGGGGATAATATATCACATAATTAGAGTACAAACTTAGTGCTCTTCATTATCAAATTAATTGCAAATACCTAACTATAAAAATCATTCATAGCTTATGCGCCATACCAAAATAGGCTATGGGCCAGATTTGGCCATGAGCAGCGGTTTGCTTGCCCTTGCTGTTGAGTAATAGTAATGATACTAATAATAACAATGCCCCCTAAAAATGAAGACTTTTTTTAAAAGAAAAGAAAGATAATGAGAGGCAAGATGTATAGTTAGGAGAGGAGACTGAAGCCTAGCTGCTTGGATTTGAATTCTGACTCTCGTTTAGTAGCTGTGTGATCTTAGGCAAGTTGCTTAGTCCTCCTACGCCTGCATTTCTTTCTTTTAAAAATGCAGATTAAAGTATCAACATCATAGATTTGCTATCAATCAGGATTAAATCAGTATTTGTAAAGTTCTTAGAACAATGCCTGGCACATAGTGAGTGCTGTATAAGTACTAAATGTGACCATGATGGCGACGACATTGATGAAAGAAGATGAAAGAAGAGAGGGGTACAAAGAAGATGGGAGATAAGCTCTTATAATGCTGGGACACTGAGTGCTTTCCACAGATTGTAACGGCTAGAAAACCAGCTAACTGACGTACGAGGCTGACCAATGCTGGGAGCAACTCAAATATGAGACATAGTATGCCAAGAACCAACAGTCATGGTCCTGTTCTGCAGCCCAGCAATCAAGATCAGAAATGTTTCTTTTGCTCTGAAGATCCTGCATCCCAGGAGGAGTATGGAGCAAGGGAGAAAAGTGGACGGAAGAATTTGATACTTCCTTCAGAAATAATTCAGAACCAAGCACACAGAAAATGGAGAACTGCCTACCTAGTCTAGCTAACTGTATTCATTTACTGGAGAAGCAATAATTTTACAAAGAGGCTGGGAATTGGTCTCCTTATTGAATAAAGAATAAGTTCCCAGATTTACATTCATTGATTTTCTATCCAGTTGCTATCTACATTCATCATGTTGAATTTCTTCTTTGTATCCAAAAATCAAGCTGTTGAGAGAGCAAATGTATCTGTATGTGTGCCCTCTCTAATGCCCACACTCTTTATAAATATAGGCAACTTTTCATAGATCTTAACTCCTAATTATATTCATTCCAAAGGAAAGACTTTTTTTAAGAAATAATGGATTTTGAGGAATAAAAAGATCTGGCCTTATTGCTTTGATAAAGATTTGCCACCTGTGACCCTTTAAATATTGAACTTGGACTATAAAAATATCACTTCTTATTGATCACATGGTTATTAAAGTCAGTCAAATGCTGAATTTATATGTCAAACACTTGTAATATTTCCTGTAAATATTGGGGCAAAGGGAGAAGATGATAATGCCACTGTGAGGAGTCGCATTAGATTTGTTCAACTTTACGTCACTGAGAAATAATACAGCTGTCATCAAGAATTTCATTATACATGCCAAGCACTTGTCAAAAACTGCTGCACATCATTTATGCATGTATATGTGTCTGCATATGAGCCCAGAGAACATGCACAGGCTTGTGGCATGGAGGATAATGGAATAAAAGGCAATCCGTGTACCTAACCACCTGCACTGGACCTGTACAGCATAGCTTCTGACAGCAGCTAGGATTATGTGGGCAGCCCCTGTACACAAACACATTTGGGTTCACCTTTTCTTGAACTCCAATCTACCATGAGACGCTGACAGCTTTCTGGGTCTAGAGGAAAGCCTGGGAACTCAAGTCAACAAATACTAATTACAGGTTTAAGGCAGATTCTTAAAGCTCCCCAGATTCTTAAAATCCCCATCTAAAAATATTCAAGAATGCTTTTGGGGAGAGGTCAGCATAGAGATCCATAGATTTCCCGTTTCCCCACAAGACACCTTTCCATATAAGCAAATGTTTTTAAATGAGTAGCAGAAAGGAACCATCAGTCAACCATGGGGGAGTCTTCACCAGGACTCTTGGATTGAATGGAGGAGTGGGGAGGCATTTCTAATGGCATTTTGATGTACATGCACAAAATTGATGTCGGAAGGATCACTGTAAAGTCCCAAACAGTGGAATATTGAGGACATTTTCAGGTGGCAGTCAGATTCTGGCTGGGTGAGCCCAGTATATTTTCTCATGTCACAGTTGATTAGGTTCACAGGGAAGTGGAAAGAGTAAAAAATTCTCTTATTACTGCAGCAATGCCGTCTCAGCCTCTTTTCCCTTTGAATGCAACATTAGTTTTTGTCCAGAAGTCTAACTGCTTTCTACAGTTTGGGGAATTGTAAAGCAGAAACAATTTTCCCAGCCAGGCTGACCTTCACAGTAATGAGAAATGACTGGAATTTCTCTCTATTTCTCTAACATTTGAGGAGGTTTTGGGAGGGGGGTGGCGGGAAGATGAAGGAATATGCTTGTTTTACCTGATATTATGTTGTGGGCGTCCATTTGGCACTTTGAGCCTAATTTTTTTCCATTCAGGGGATTACATGGACTGTTGCACCATATGACCCGGGAGCCAGACCACAAGTGTATTGAGAAACGACAGTAATGCACTTTAAACCTTTTGTTATCACAACAGAGATGGCATTTTGTTTCAGCCATTAAATGAATAAATATTTTTCTCCTGGGGATGGCTATTTTCATTTACTCTCTAGCTCTTACTCAGGTGATGACCAGTGGGACCGGAAAATTCCACCTTCATTCAGGCCGTGCCGCCCAGTCCCTGGTGCCGTGGGAGTCCTCCCAGCCCCTAGACCTTCCACGGGGGCCCCTAGAGCCCGCCGCGCAGTCCTCTTTCGTGGTCCCTTCTTCCTGGCTTCCTGCTCACCACTCACCTTTCCCTTTGCTGGGATGCAGGGACTCTCTGGCCAAGGCCAATGCTTCCTCCTTGTTTTTTTTCAAATATTTAAGATTCCTATTTAAAGCTGCAGCAATGTGGAAACTCCTGGGAGGGGAGGGCAGAAGACAAATCTTAACACAGTCTCCCACAGGAGAGCATTAGTCCTAAAGGAGAAATTTAGCCCCAAGAGACATACCCAGAACTGTCCTGTGACTGAGTGTTCAAACTGGCAATCAACAGCAGATCCTTTGGCAGAGAGCAATTTAGGTGTGGGGTTTTTCTCTCTGCTCCCAAACCCCATCCCTGCTCATTTCCAGTAGGCAGTAGGGGATCGTGACTATATTGAACTCAAATCCTACTCTGCCACTCACTAGCTGTGTGACCTTGGGCAAACTACTTAAATTCTCGGAACCTCAGTTTCCTCATCTATAAAATGGGGCTAAAATAGTAGATTTTCACTAGATTTTTTTTTCACTAGACATTTTTCACTAGATTTCACTAGACATTTTTTTTTTTTTTTTTTTTTGAGACGGAGTCTTGCTCTGTCCCCCAGGCTGGAGTGCAGTAGTGCAATCTCCACTCACTGCAACCTCCGCCTCCCAGGTTCAAGCGATTCTCCTGCCTCAGCCTCCTGAATAGCTGGGATTACAGACACGCACCACTGTGCCTGGCTAATTTTTGTATTTTTTAATAGAGACTAGGATTCACCATGTTGGCCAGGCTGCTCTCAAACTCCTGACCTGTGATCTGCCCGCATCCTCCCGCCTCAGCCTTCCAAAGTGCTGGGATTACAGTCGTGAGCCACAGGACGTTTTTTATTCGAAGGAAAAAAAACCCACGTAGCACAATGTCTTTTGTGTAACCTCAATCAATAAGTGTCCTCAACAAACTGTAGCTTATATTATTGACTCAATTCTGTCCATTTTCAATGTATTGCAAATTGGTGATTAATTTGCCTTATAGGGTCATACAAGACACCACAATTTATCTGTTCACTGATCCATATTATAGAACGGTGCTGTTGGATGCTCACTTTAGGACAGCATAGGAGGAGATTTGTGGCTTGAGCCTGAAACTTTCTTTTTTTTCTGGTCTGCTAAAACTAATTGTGAAAATAAACTGTGTTGGAGGAGTGAGTAGTCAGGAGGAATATTCATAGGAGCAGAGGCAAAGGAGAGGAGTACCGAGGCTGGGAGTTGTGGAGAATGAGGTCTTCAGAAGGGAATCTTAGTGCTGGCTTTGTAACCAACTCAGTGCTGTGCTCGATCCTGAAAAGGACTTGGTCTAGTCTGGAACTGACACCTGGATAACATTCTCATGCTCTCTCATTTCGCAGATAAGGGAAGTAAGGCCCAGATTAATTACGTATTTGAGAAACATACCTAAAGCCACATATGCCCAGTAAGTAGATAATCTCCAAGGACTCTTCCAACTCTAAATTCATTATCTACTTGAATTTCATTTGCTATTAAAATAATCACAACTACAATACTGGAAAAGCCTCCAGTTCCTAGAATAGATGTCAAAATCAAAATGATACTTGTGAGTATCTATGATGGATATAGCTTTGTTGTTTATCTTTAGAATTATTTTTGCTCTATTTTAATATTACTTTAGTATATTTTAATATTAGTGTAGTTTAATATTTATTCAGTATATTTATACTTATATATTTAATATTTGTTTAGTATATTTTAAGTGTAGATTTATGTATTTCATTATAAAAATGTACTTTACTTGTATTATTATATGAATATATTTGTTTAATTATACATTAAATATACAAAGTGAATTAAAAGCAATTATTTAATCTATATACTATAATTGTATTTAAATTATATATTAAATAACTTAAATATTAAGTATCTTTATAATTATATATATATATATTATTTTTTTGAGATGGAATCTCGCTCTCTTACCCAGGCTGGAGTGCAAGGGGGTGATCTTAGCTCACTGCAGCTTCTGCCTCCTGGGTTCAAGCGATTCTCCTGCCTCAGTCTCCCAAATATCTGGGATTACAGGCACACACTACCACACCTGGCTAATTTTTGTATTTTTAGTCGAGACCAGATTTTGCCATGTTGGCCAGGCTGGTCTTGAACTCCTGACTTCAGGTAATGCACCCATCTCAGCCTCCCAAAGTGCTGAAATGACAGGCATGAGCCACCAGGCCCAGCCTATAATTATATTTTAATTACATATAAAAGAAATCATTTCTTTAGTAAATGAAAATGCTTGCCATACTTAAGAGAATGAATCAAAGTTTGTCTTCCTGTGCCCGTATCTCCAAGATTTGCCAAAGCATATAGGCACTGGCAGCTTTACAGGAAGGGCTTCCAGAGCTTCATTTAGTGTTCAGATGACAGTAACTAGCTCCCTTCTCCCACCTTGCTTTGTCAACCTTGGGGCAGAAGAATTTAAATATACTTGTTTTGCTGTGTATGTTCCAAGATGGCTTTAAGATCTGAAACATGTGGATTTAACCCCAGAAATTCCCCCAAAGAACTAGGGGTAGACTTTAGGAGGAGGGACTTGCAGAAAGATGAAGAATTGTAAAAAAGCAAGCAATGAAACAAAAACCATATTCACTTTAAAAATTAGTTACTTTTTAAAATAACCTGCTTAAAAGCCACAAAACGTAGGTCCCTCTAAGGAGAGCTGGCTTAGGAGAAGAACTTTGCCTTCTCCTCAAACTTTTCCTTCTCCCTTTTCCTTTGACTCCTTGCTTGGAGTCAAATCATCTCTTGATTAAGTTTTTGTCAGCAATTTGTCCTTCAAAGTATCTGCATCCCTCAGGATATTTTGTGCCACTAATTGGTCCAATGATATAAGTGGGAGTACATAGCCTATCTCTTGACCCTGGTTTTGATGGCATCTCAGGAGTGACTTACTGACCACTACCTTGGAAGATAATCCACCTCTTATGAGAACATATTTCAAGAGACCGTCTCCATCCCAGGAACATCCTTGAGCAAAAACGGTAGTTTAGGGTGCAGTCGTGTTCTCTTTCTCAAATTTGTTCCCTTCTCTCTGTCCCCACTGCCACCATCCTGGGTTACTCTGCAGGTGAAATAGCTCTTGGGGCTCCAACACTGACCTCCTTCCCACTCTTCCTGATCCATGCTCACCCTAATCCCCTCCAATCCGCCCTACAGACTAAGTCAGCCTTCCTGAAACATTGGTGAAACATGTTGGTTTCATGATGTGGCATGGAGTGGCATGGTGGAGCATGGTGTGGAATGGAAGAGTGTGAACCAAGAGTCAGAAGACAGAGTTCAAGCAAGTCCTGACTGCCTCTTAGTCTATGCCCCGTCAATCTGTTGCTGTCACTGATTGTTAGTTTCTACTTCTGAAAAATAAGCCCATCTATAGATCTTCTGAAAAACCCCTTCTTTCTCCAACATTGTAATGTTTGTCCAAGGCTATAGGGGTTATCATCCTCACAACTTTGTTCATTCAAAAAGTGGCAGAAACTCTTCAGATTCCAGGAAGACTAATGTGAAATCCTTATTGTTTCTGATTATGTGAAAGGTGAAATTAGCCATTCTTGGCAATTCATGTGCACAAAGAAGTGTCTGGTGTCCATATTATAACAGAATTATGTAGTTCTTTAAGAGCTCCTGATGCTTATATTGTGACTGAATTATGTAGTTCTTTGAGATTTTCCCTTGTGGGGAAGATTGATTAAACATGGAAGATGCTGGAGGCAGACCAAGGAGAATTACCTTGCAGTAGTCCAAATTTGAAGAAATGAGGACCTGAGCTAGGCCAACAGCAATGGAAAAGAGGAGGACAAGTGGATGGATCCTCAAAGTCAAAATGATAAGATTAGTCATTGATGGGACCTAGAAGTGAAGAGAGAGAGGAGCCAGGCATGAATGACTCAGGAATCAGGGAGGAGGGCCCTGGGGAAAAGAAATTGAGTTTCATTTTGAACAAGCTGAGTTCTGGGTGCTGTCCATCATTCCCATGGAAAATACACAACAGACCTTTGGGATTTGTCTGGTGGTTAGGCCCAAGTTGGAGCTAAAACCACAGATTTTTGTCGTGGAATCATATGCATTAACATCTCTTCTGGTGGAAGGATACCTTTTACTTTACTACTCTTCCACCAGCAATCAATCCCCTGCTTTGAGAATTACCGTCACTATTACATTTTGAAAGTCCATGTACTCCGCTAGCCACTTCCCCTTCTGTCTTCAAACCACCTGTCCTGCTCTTCACCCTGCACCCACCTGCCTGCAGAATTATTTCGCCTCCTTTCCTTAAGCTCCAATCCTCCTAACTCAGATGTTAAGGGGCAGTCATAAATTATTTCTTTTTCCTGTTTTGCATGACTCATTACTAAATGCCCTTTAGATAAAATTCCACCCGGTTTCTATGATCCCACAGTGGAGCCAGTCTACAAGCTCCGCTGTTTTCCATGACGATTACTATTGTCCCCTTTTTCCTTTAAAAAAAATTTTTTTTTAACACAAAGAAATCCAGGGCCAGTTTCTCCTTGTCGTTCTCCCATCCTGCCTTGCCCTCATATCACCAACACCAACTCCCCTGGTTTTTCAGAGAGAACTGTTCGCTTGGGCCAGAGTGTGAGAGGATATTCCTTCTCAAAATGAAAGCCCTCGTCATTTTGAGGTAAAATGCCTTTCTAGACAGAGCCGTATGACTTTCTGAAAGAGGGCATTTATAGAACCTCAAATAGATGAATCGTTTTCTTTCAAGCAGGGAAATGTATTTTACTCTTCTTGCTTCAACCAGGATTGAGCCCATTCATTTCATTTTTTATGCTCTCCTGTTTTATTTAGAAATGATCTATTCATCCCAACCCAATTGAAGAAATATAGATAACTCAGGAAAAAAATTGCCATATGATTCACATGAGAAATATAGATGCTCCCACTGAATATTTTCATGGCTTCATTTAATTTGAGCTGTATGAACCTGGCCTACAAAATTCTCTTTTATTGGTTATACTCTAAGAAGCCAGTATCATCCATAGAGTGAGTGAGATCCAGATTCTAATTGCAGCTGCTTCTGGGCCTCTTGGATAAGGCATTTAACCTCAGTTTTTTTCACCTGAAAATGGGAATAATCAAATCTATTTTTCAATGTGTCGTGGGGATTAAGTGAGGTAATATGTGTTAGGCATCTGGCACATACTATGTTACATGGTAAATATTATTACATGTATACAAATCATCTTTTGCAGGAATCTTTTTGCATCTAATAGCGTTGATGTAGGCCACTCTGCTAGCCTAGCAGGACATTCTGAAAACTCCTTGTTTTCAGCTCAGCACTGCAAATTAAAGGAGGTTTCTAAACTATAACAAAATAAGAACATCGTAAGTATGAAAATACTAGATTCTAGCAAAAAAGTCACCTCATTATAAATTGAAACCTCTTTTTCCTATTTTATATTTTTATATTAGCACATATCCATTTCTATGATAAACATCTGTAGAGGCAAAGTATTAAAAACTGCCAAAGTGCTGCTCCTGCCTTTTGGTTCCTGGAAGCCTTCCCTTCTTGGTTCTCTTCACAGTGATATTTAGTAATGACTTTGATGAGACTGGTTTCCCAACAGTTCCCCAAGTCCTGCTTCCTCATGCCATGTCCACCAGAAATTCTACTCATGCTCACCCACTAGTTTCTCCAGTGGGCCCAGGCAGAAGCACTGTGTGGCATTCAGAAGACAGGTGGGCTCAAAGTTCTTCTATTATCTCATCCCTCAAAAAAGGAGAAAACTGTGGGGCAGTCCACAGCATGGAGTGACAGAAAAATTGTGATCAACCATCCAGCCTTCTCACTTCTTTCTTTTTTTTTTTTTTTGAGGCAGAGTCTCACTCATTTTGTTCCCCAGGCTGGAGTGCAGTGGTGTGATCTTGGCTAACTGCAACCTCTACCTCTCAGGTTCGAGCAATTCTCCTACCTCAGCCACCTGAGTAGCTGAGATTACCGGCGTGAGCCACCATGCCCAGCTAATTTTGTTTGTTTGGTTGGTTGGTTGGTTTTTTTTTTATTCTTTTGTTGTTGTTATTTGAAATGGAGTCTACTCTGTTGCCCTGCCTGGAGTGCAGTGGCACAATCTTGGCTCACTGTAACCTTTGCCTCCTGGGTTCAAGCAATTCTCCTGCCTCAGCCACCTGAGTAACTGGGATTACAGGCATGAGCCATCATGTCTGGCTAATATTTTTCTTTTTTTTTTTTTATATGGAGTCTCACTCTACACCTCATCTGGCTCACTGCAACCTCTGCCTCCCAGCTTCAAGCAATTCTTATGCTTCAACCTCCCAAGTAACTGGGACTACAGGCATGTGCCACCAAGCCCAGCTAATTTTTTGTATTTTTTTACTTGAGATGGGGTTTCACCACGTTGCCCAGGCTAATGTCAAACTCCTGACCTTAAATGATCTGCTCACTGTGGCCTCCCAAAGTGCTAGGATTGCAGGCATGAGCCACCATGCCCAGCTTCATTTCTTTCCATTTAAAAAATCTTTTTCCTCCCCAGGAACAAGGCATTTCACCTTGAGTCACCTTTCACCACTGCACCCAAAGCTACTTTCAAGAAAACTCCAATGAAGTCTTTTGCTATGAGTTGCAAAAGACCGATTTGTATGTATAGGTGTTTCCCAAACTAAGGATATTTGCATGATTGCAGGGGACAATGCCCGTGTTCTAATTTAAGCAGAAAAAAATGACCTAATTATGAAATGGATTCCCATAATCAGTTGATTAGATTCCTGGTTTCCACTTACTGACCTAGTTTCTGTCTGTAGTAAAGTTGTACATGCTCTTTGAAACCTATTTATATCTTTCATAAATCCCTTGAGCTAACTGCTATATAATTTTATGACAAAGTGTAAGAAAAAACATTTTTTTCACCCACAACTAGGGTAACAACTTCCCTATTAGAAATTCCTCTGTCCAACAACTTAGCTCTTTGAAACAATTGAGAACCAACACACAGCAAAAGTAATAATATAAAAATGGCTAAATCTTTGTCAAAATGTCCATGTACATTATTTAAAGGAGAGAAGACACTTAAGTCTGACCCAGATCCAACCAGATTGGTTACCTGGTTGCAAAAGCATGGCAGCTTGTAATTAACAAATAACAAGGGAAAGAGGTGCTTTTAAAAGCAGACCCAAGGACACCTGACAGCCTGCCCAGCAGAATGGGGAGACACAAAACAGAAACGTGCAACTCAGAGAGACAGAACTTATGGGCCTGGGAACTTGAGGCAAAGGGTAGAAATCATCCAATAGAAAGGGAGCACCAGCACAGAGACTCAGGCATGGGCCAGCAGTAGAGGGGAGGACCTACAGGAACTGAGGTGGGAGAGTGGACCAGGGTGAGGCAGGCAACTGGAACAGAACCCACCCCAGCCATGAATCCAGAGACAGAGCACTGGATCCAGGAATTCGTGTGGTGGGCCCACTGGCCCTGACATGTAGGATGAGGTAAGCCTTTAGGATAGAGCTGGCTCTCTTGGGAGGTTGGGAAGATTAAAGGTTGGGGGAGACTGTCAGACTGGAAGGAATTGTAGCTTGCAGGTTTTCAGGGAAAGAACTCAAGCAAGAGCAAATGTGATCATGACCCTGTTTGAAGAGGTTGGTTGCCACCTAGAGCCTTAGAACAGGGCACTAAGTCACAAGTACTGTTGATCCAAGGGGGCAAAGCTCCTCAGGTAGAGATCCTCAAACACCCCAGAAACAGGACTGGGGGCAGACAGCCAGACAGGTCACGCTATAAGTAATTGATCTTCATGATAACACCCTGGAGTCATCAAGAAAATGAGGAATTTCATTAAGTATAGGAAGGCACAAAAAAATTATTGGTATGGAAGGTAATGAATAATATATAATATAGTTTTTAAAAAGTGAATTTAAAAATTACCCTTCTCCAAAAAGTGCTTATACTGTGCTCTTACCGTTATTAATATGTGCATTGCCAAGGAGACGTGCAAGAGGACAGGTATCAATATACTAGCATTGTTATCTCTGGAATTGAAGTGGTTTTAATTTATGTTTTATTTGCCTATCTTTACTTTACAGTTTTCTATAACAAACTTGTAAGTAACAAGTTTTGTGTGTAACAAAAGTAATAAAGTTTAAAAGAAGGAAAGCGGTTGGCAATGCATTTTGTAATATTTCCATGTACAAGATTAAAGTTGTTTTTAAAACCTCTCAGCCATTCAGAAATCCTGGTGATCTGACATGACTCATGCCTCTAGGAACTCCAGACAGCTATATTTTTTTCTTAGTCTATGAAATAAGAACTTCAGTCTGAATCACCACTAACAGAAACTTTCTGTGTTCCTATCTTCTGCAATATTTTAGTTTATTGTTGTAAGTAATATGTTAAATTTCCTTTAATCAGGAGATCTAAGACCCCCAATTGGATCATTCTAGTGGTGTAAACTCTTCAGCATTAAGAACTATATCTTTGACTTGTTTCATCTCCACCAACAGAGTATCAAAATCAGCACTGAGTTCATATCACTCAGAGGTGCTTAACCATTGACCAAAACCCAGAAAGATTACAGGAAGGTGTCCACAATCACACAGCAAACCAGCCATGTGACACAGTACCAGAGTGCTCTGAGTGTGCTTAGAGTGCCAGACCCAGACACCTGAAGATGAATAACCATTTCTCGCTGTGAAAGCTACAGCCATTACCAAACGTACTGAGCAAACGCATCTTTTCCAAAGTCAGGAGTTTCTGCACCTATAAGACCTGGGAAGCTTCTCTGAGCTTCTGTTTTCTCATCTCTCAATTGCCTATCTCTCAGCATTGCTGTTACGTAAGATCTCATGGAAATGCTTCTTCAATTCTCAAGGACAGAATGATTTAACTCTATCATCTTCTCCCCAGAATGTTTCATTTGAATATGATAAATGGCACCCCAGATGGGAGTCTTAAAATATGTGGTAAACAAATCATTGAAACATAAGGAACTCAAAGATATTTGATCCTGAAGCTGATTCAATAATCCAAAGCACTGCCCAGTTAGAGGTCAAGAAGGGGAGGATAAATCCAAACCACCCCCAGTGGTTCTCATTTGTTCCACTAAAGTCTGGAGAAAGGAATTTTATTGGTTGTGACTCATAAAATAATAGATACTCTGTCTTTAGAAATCTTGCAATTGGTTTGAATCAAATGCTCCAGGGCTTGGACCAGACACCATGGCTAGGCTGTTTCCTTTTTGTAATTTTAATAGCAGTGACAGATGACCTGTTAAAAACCCTAAAAGGTTTTTAAAAGTTTTAACAAAATGCACTGCAACTCAAAGCATGCTCATATCAATGATCATGTCTAAAGACTATAGAAATGTAGGACCACAAATGAGTTAAGAACTAAAGAGTTATTTGGGAGACTGAGGCAGGTGGATCACAAGGTCAGGAGTTCAAGATCAGCCTGGCCAACATGGTGAAACCCCATCTCTACTAAAAAATACAAAAATTTGCCAGGCATGGTGGCAGGCACCTGTAATCCCAGCTACTCGGGAGGTTGAGGCAGGAGAATCGTTTGAAACCAGAAGGCAGAGGTTTCAGTGAGCCGAGATCACGCCACTGCACTCCAGCCTGGGCAACAAGAGTAAAACTCTGTCTCAAAAAAAACAAAAACAAAAAAACTAAAGAGTTAGTTGGAATCTGCAGTTGTTTTGTGTTTCTTTTTAATCAAGGTAAACAAATTTGCCACATGTATTGGCTATAAATTAAAATAACTAATATGCAAAAAAACTTTGTTTTTCAAAAAGCCCTGCTTGTGTCTGCCTCAGGGCCTTTGCACTTGCTGCCTCCTCTCAGCGTGATTCTGCACCTAGATATTTCCATGGCTGGCTTCCTCCCTTTTCTAAACTCTCACCTTCTCAGAGAGATCTCTTCTGATCACACAATTGAAAGTATCTTTTCTCTCTGCCCCAGTTAGTCCTTCTGTCACATTCTTTCATTTTATTTTCTTTCTAGCCCTTCCCATTACCTAGTATTATCTTGTCTGTGGTTTACGCATTTGCCACTTGTCTCTCCCACAGAATGGAAGCTATAGGAGCAGACACCTTGTCCTCCGTATTGATCTTTATTTCTCCTGGACCTCCAGCATCTAGAATGGTGCCAGGCACAGGCAGGTGCTGAGTAAATATACACTGAGTGAATAAACACTTCCGCTTATTTTCTGCTTTGTTTTAGTAGTTGTGTTTCTACCCTGTGGACTGTATTTGGGCATCATCACTGCCGTATTTTATCTATGAAACATCTTTTTCCTAACTCCTCATACACACAGAATGAGTTAAGTTGATTCAGAACCCATTTGGAAGCTTTGTGTCCTCTAAATAAATCCTCATAAGTAGAGAGATAAATTTTGCATCAAATAATAATATCCAAACATTTTTGAAGCCAAGATTTAGAAAAAGTTGTTATTTGTATAGATATGATCTATAACCTGCCTGCATCCAAAAGGAATCTGAGAGAAATTATAATCAAAAACATATAATACTCATAAGCAAAGCCAGTAACACAAACACCAAAATCCAAACAGAGTGAAAAGAAAATAAGATACCAAATAGCTAGGCTTATATCATTTATGTAATTGCTAATTAAATTTAACCCTGAGCTTCCCCAAGGGTGAGGTTAGAAAATGAAACAATAAGTTCTGCAAATCTCAGATCTTTGCAATGGAAAGAGTGTCTGTGTGTCACAAATGACTGCTTTTTCCCTTTTGTATTTTTATTCACTCGACAAACACCCATTGCTTATCTAACAAGGCACTGTGTTCCGCAGCACCAGGAGCAGAGGGAGGAAGTAAAGATAAATAAGCCATGGTCTCTGCTCTTGAGTTGCACACGGTCCTGGGCAACCATCATCAGTGAGAGAGAAGTACGCTAGTCAGAGCCTTGGAGGTGTGAAAGGACATGTTGGGTTCTAGGAGCTGCCAAGTTGCTCAGAGTGGTCAGAGCATTAAGAACCCAATGATCACTCTTGTGCGACCTTCTGTGTACCTGAGCATTGAACTTCGTATTGATGCCCCAAGGCAAATGAAGGTAAATCCTTTTTATTTTATTACTCCCCATTGAGATTGAAGGAACCTGAGGCTTAGAGAGGCAAGGTGTGGAGATGCTGTAGTGTCCCCAGGTCCCCCTTCAATGGAAAGGTATTGCTCCAGCTGTCTGGGAGTTCTTTTGGCTCAGAGCCACCAGCTGTCAGCAGCCCCTCCCAGAGGGCCTCAGCTGCAGAGTCTTCTCATCCAAAGCCTTGACCAAGGCCATGCCCCTTTCTAGGGTGGCCTATATCCAATGACCTACTCACATGAGGCTTTAAAGAGCCAACCTAAGCCACTCTTACAGACCATTCTAGCTCCAAAGCTGCCAGAGATGCCAGGCCTGCACCATATCTTGACTTCTGTCTGCTCACTCTAGCTGCCACCTGCTCTCTTCTTCAGGGGTCAATCCCAAGGACCCTCCTTCCTTAACATCAAACACACTAAACTCGCAGAGTCTGCTTCTGGGCAAACACATCTGGAACTCTGTCTAGGTGACAAGGTGGCAGAGCCTCCTTTAGAACCTGGGCAGTATGACTCCATAGTTCCACCGTTTCTATCATAGCTCTCTCACTCTTGATGCAGAGTGAAGATGAGGTAAGAATTGTACATTTTGGGCAGTCACAGTGAGATGAGAGGTGAGATGCTCCTCTGAGGCCAGGGGAGAATCAGCAAAGATTTTTAACAGGAGGATGATCTCAGCAAATGTTTCAGGATGGTTGCTCTGGTAACAGCACAGGGACTGGACTATGATGGGAAAGGTCACCTTATCTCCATAATGGCCATGGTTGAGCTAGAGTCTGACTTATTTTATTTACAATTCCTTCTTTAACTTTCTGAATACAATGCAGAAGACAGCAAGAAGAAGTTGGATCAAATAGCAGTGGCATACAATTATTAGCACACTTATCCTGTGCATAAATCCCTAGATAGGTGGTTGCCTTCCAGTCTGTCTTCAGCACACACACAAAAACATCTTTAAATATACAGCCTGCTGGCCAGTTAGGAGATGATGGTAATAGTCAATGTCGTGCTCCCCTCTGCAGCTCCCCTTATATTGGGCTCATGACATCATCCCTGAAAGTGGGGCAGAAACAGTCTAAGCTGGAACAGCAACTGCTCAGAGAAGTTGTGTCCCAGCTGGAAACACTATCTGCCCAGGGCCATTGCAGCAGGGGACCCTGTGGCAGGTTGAGCTGCCATGGGGCACCCCCTGCTGCGAGACAGGAAAACACTGGACCCAACCAGAAACCTAGGATCACCCACTGATGGTTCTGCTCATCTCTCCACAGTGGTTGTCTCCATGACAAGACACACACAATCCTTATGTTATTTTCCTTCATGCCGTCTTTGAAACAGACACTTACGGACATCCATGAACACACATGGCCCTGTTCCAAATCCTCACCTACCAGTACTAAGAACCATTTTATAGTTTTCCCTTCCTAAGAGTTTTTGTCTAATACATGTCCTTCTTTTCCATTGCAATCTATCCCATTCGGACCTCTTCTTTCTCAGACCACAATGGCAGAACTCAGGGAAACCTGACGTTTGTTTCACAGTTTACATAGCTGATTGAATGTACTTTCTACAGTTCCATTATGTCTCTAACAAATACTCGAGTTTTTCCCTTTAGAGAATAGGGGATTGCATTGGAATGCCAGGATCAGATTAGGACATCAGGCACATTCCATCCATATGAACGTCCACAATACAGTGGCTCCTGGCTCCACACAGCAGAACTGATGTAACCATCCACATACAGTTATTCAGCTTTGTCAATTTGGATACAGGGTGATTTCTGCCAAAAGCAGTTGTTTTCATTTGCTACAGATGATAGTCATCAAATATCATGCTTTAATCAATCATTGGTGGAGTCCATTGGCTTTCAGGACTGAGCCTCACATAAAGTCACAAAACGAATCCAAGATCCAGCCATGGTCTTGAAAAGTGCACGTCTAACATGTTCATGTGATTCCTGAGGCCACTCCTAGTTCGTAGAGGGAAAGCCAGACCTCCTGCCTCAAGCAATCATCTAATCAATCCATCAAAAAGGCCACTTCATATCCTTTAATCATAAAATAAAGGGACACCAGAATCAATTATTTCTTGGAAATTATAAATCCTCAGGTTATGACCTTTCAAAGAAAGAGCAGAGTAAATGTTTTTCAATCTTTATAAAAAGAGAATGGGGAGGTTTTTAGGTGAAAGCAGAATTGGCCATGTATCTGTTTTCATGGTCCAGTGTTTCACGGTCCTTCGGCAGTGCTCACATGGAAAACCTCACCACCACAGGAACAGAGAAGGGAACTTCAGTAGGCATCATCATACTCCCCATCAATCAAAATCATCTCCTATTTCCATTGTTTGAATGTCCTTTTAATATCCTTGTTTGATTATCAAAATGATTTTCTTTTCTTTCTTTCTTTCTTTCTTTCTTTCTTTCTTTCTTTCTTTCTTTCTTTCTTTCTTCTTTCTTCCTTTTTTTGAAAGAGTCTCACTCTGTCATCCAGGCTGGAGTGCAATGACACAATCTTGGCTCACCACAACCTCCACCTCCTGGGTTCGAGCGATTCTCCTGCCTCAGCCTCCCAAGTAGCTGGAACTACAGGCACCCCCCACCATGCTAATTTTTGTATTTTCAGTAGAGACAAAGTTTCACCATGTTGGCCAGGCTGATCTTGAACTCCTGACCTCAGGTGGTCCACCCGCCTCAGCTTCCCAAAATGCTGGGATTACAGACATGAACCACTGCACCCAGCCCAAAATGATTTCAAACAAATAAAAGTTAGCTGTAGAATGACTCTCATAATGCTGAATTGAATTTCCTGGACTTAGTCTTCTGAGAAAAACAAAAATCAAAAAGAGAGAGAAATGTCTTTATTTTGCTGTCAAGTGCATCTATCTATTCTGTTAAATTAATGGCTAGTACATAAACTCTATTTTATATTTGAAGCCATTTCTACTTGAGATAACCTATTTTATAATGTATAGCATGATTACTATTCGAATACCAGATGACAAAGTTCATGAGAAAAATGCATTAAAAATGCTTAGAAAATTATAGGAGTGTTTCAAAAAGTTTTTGAAATGAAATGCAGTTTTTTCTACATTTCTTGGGCTTATTTACTATAATTTTATTGTTTTACTTTGGATATCTATGCATGTCAATTTACTGACTCCTCCTAGAGAAGATGTTTGTCACAGAGAAATGTATCTGTATTGGTCATAGTGTTACTAGCAATGGCCATAAGAAACACAAGTAGTGCCATTCATTTTTAGAAATATACAGCAAGTCCCTGTGCCATTTCACTTTTCTAAACACATCAGTGAAAACTTAGGGAAAAGACAGTAGCACATGACTATATCATGTCTTGAATAAATATGCTTCCATGAACAATAATTCTACATATTTTAGTTTTATTCTTACATGCTTCAAAACAATCTTGTCACTGACAAATTCTAAAATATCAAAATGATTTCTTTTAGAGTCAGGGTTTTCATTGTAATATTTTATTATAATTTATAATGACTATACTTTGGTTATATCTAAAGTTTTTCAGAACTGAAAAATTTTATATCCAGTTTCTGAAAAACTTTGGATATAACCAGCCCAACAGCTGTGAGTAACTTGCCCTTATGGCAGTTGTGAAGGACAGCACTTGATCTATAGGTGCAAATCAATTTATCCACCAATATTTCTAAGGTTAAAAAAGAAGCTGTGGTTACAGAAACTAAGGAAAACAGAGGACCAAATGTAAATTTGCTCCTTAATACAAAAATATTTTTTCCTAACTATAATATCCTATACATATAAAAATTTGTGTTTCTTGGTTTTATTTAATGTTGAGATTTCAAAAACAAAATGAGATTCTTAGTGACCATTTTTCCTCTGTGTTTAACAGTTATATTCATGCATAGATGAATATAAAATAATGAAAAGTATTACTCCCAAGCCAGAATTGGGCAAATCAGCCACAGATTCTGTTCAAACCCTATGACCTTTAAAATAGACAACATACGGACATGAATGAACACACATGGACCTATTCCAGATCCCCACCTACTGCTGAGAACGATTTTACTGTTTTTCCCTCTTCAGAGTTTTTTGTTTAATACATGTGGTTTCTTTCCATTGTATTCCATCCCATTCAGACCTCTTCTTTTTTTGAAACATGAAAGATGCTATATCAGGTAGGTAGTAATAGTGAGGGCACCGTCCGATACAATCATGTTCAGTTAGTGATCGTTCACTTAATAGCCGGGTGGGGTGGCTCACTCCTGTAATCCCAGTACTTTGGGAGGCTGAGCAGGCGGATCACTTGAAGTCAAGAGTTTGAGACTAGCCTGGTGAAACCCTGTCTCTACTAAAATTACAAAATTAGCTGGGCATGATGGTGTGCGCCTGTAGTCTCAGCCACTTGGGAGGCTGAGACAGGAGAATTACTTGAAACCAGGAGACAGAGGCTGCAGTGAGCCAAGATCGCACCACTACACTCCAGCCTGAGCACAGCCAAGACTCTGTCTCATAAAAAAAAAAAAATCACTTAATAGTAATGCAGAAATACCACCGTGATAGTCACTTAATGGTAAGGCAGATGTGTTTGTAAATTCTCAAAGCTCATGAATCTCCATGATTCTTTTTAAATCAATAAATCTTACCTTAATCAATTTGCATATACATTAACAAAAGCACCAAAGGGAATGTTTTCCAGACCTATATGGTTTGAGAAGCATCTAGGTTTGGAACATAAAGTCCTTCCTTTAGCTATAGTTGATGAGAAAAGCCAAGGTGGATTACCACCTTCTTCCATTAGTGCATTCATTAAATGGGTGAATAACAAATTAATACATCACCCAGGTTTTTCCCAGAGTGTATAACATAGAATATAAGTTCTAAGGGGTGTTAGTGGTGTTAGATGAGAAGCAGGTACTACAATCAAACAATTTTGGGCAATGCAGAGTTAAACAAGCTGAACAGATTTTTTGTTTTTTGTGTTTTGTTTTTTTACCTGTGGACAACTTTCAGAACTGTCTACATGCTGACATGCATTGTGAATCACCAAGAGGTAGATGCTTCGTGCATCGTTCCCCAAACCTATTTCATTCCCAAACCTTTCATTCCAGGCAAACCCCTGTACTAGGGTCCCACAAAACACACATTGGGAATTGCTGTAATTCTCAAGTATTTTACCAAAATATCATTGCTTGCTAACATGTATGGCCACAAGCTTAAAAATAATCATTATTCTTAAAACATCATGAACTTCCATTTTATTTTGGTAAATTCTTGAAAATTACATTTTCTCCTTGTTATTTGATGGCTTTTTTTCTTGAATCCTCCGATGACTATCTTGGTCAATTTGTCCAAGTTCTTAAAACCAAAATCTTAGAAAAGTAAACATGTTCAATATGTTGGGGGTTTTACTTCACTTTCTGTTTCTGTATTTTATTTTAATATTTCCTGTATAAGAATTATATGATCACCTCCTAAAGCTTTTTGTTTTCTTTTCCTCCATTTTTTTTATACTGAGCCATTTTGCTTTATTTTTCCTCCATGTATGGCAATCAAGAAGTATTAAGGCATAATGAATAATAAGATGTTCTCTCATTTTTGAAAAAGGAATGTACAAAATAAGAACTCAGCAGTTCACATGTTATTCTGAAAAAAATCAAACCAAGTATGAGTAAAACTTTCTACCATCCAGGCACAAGAATATATCCCCTTAAAACCTAACTCATTCACAAGTTTCATACCAAGGTTATCCTGATGAAAATCCCCAGCAGCTGTGTCTCTGCCAACAAAGAGGGCAACCCTCTCTTGCAAAATGACAACCAACCCTTCCTCTTCCTCCATTCTGCAGTGCTGTTCTTCAGTATACAGGCAAAACACAGCCATGCCAGTTCTAAGTCTCTGCCATAATCCTTGAAAGCCTTTGTCTGGTCGACTTGTAGTTACTTACCTTTTAACATCAGGTAATTTGTTGTTATTAAAAATCTATTTTAGCTGTAAAGTTCCGTTGTTTCCCCTAGGATTGAACATTGTGATAGCTCTGATCATGTTGAAAAGGCCACTCATCCCATTCCCAGCCCAAAAGTGTTCACGTGCCTCTTGCTGCTGCCTGTGGGCTGCTGGAAGTCAACCTAGAAGCCAATGAACGGCACTGTTGTTTTAGAAACTTGCTGCAAGCCCTGACTCACTAAATATTTCCAGTCGTATGTTCCCACTTGCTGAAACAGACTTAGAAAATTATATTTAGTTAATACATTTATTTAGTAATCCTTCTAGGAGCAGAACTCAAAAAATATAGCACTGCTCCAAATTTTATTCCATTTTAGCATCATGTTAGACTTTTACCATTTAAGGAACCTTAGAAATTATCTGGTTTAGGGCTTCTCCAACTTTAGCATGAATTAGCATCACCTAAGAGTTATTATAACCCAGACTGCTGCTCCAGCCCCCAGAGTTTCTGAGTCAGCAGGTCTGGGGTGGATGCTGAGAATTTGCATTTTTAACAGTTCACAGGTGAGGCTGATGTGATTCATTCCAGGACCACACTCAGTGCCACTGTGGGAGAAAGCCCTTTCTTCCAGGTCTGCTTCGGAGAAACTGAGCATTCGTGGAACTAGCCTTAGACCCAACACCTCACAGAACTCTGGAAGCAGGGAGCAAATCTGGCTTTCTCCCATCCTTGGAGCAGCACAAGGGATGATTGATGGGTGGACCTCAGTGTGTATCAGGGGTTTTTGTTAGGGAAGGCTAACTCTGTAATATATATCCCTAAAACTTCTATGACTTACTTCACTGCTGTCGGGGAGTACATTTGGAGAATCACGGAGGTAGTTTAACCTTCTTGTTTTACAAATAGGAATATGGAGGCTCAGGCAGGGCAGGATGGCCCCACCGGGGAGCTGCTAACGCCAGAAGAGAGCCCAAGTGCTCAGACTTCCAGCAATTTTACATTCTCTCCTGCACTACCAGTTACCTAATTTTGCCCATAAATGCACAGCCAATCATTTCTCAATTGTTACAGGATTAGCAAAGCATTTTTAAAATTATTTTCTCTTTGCTGACTGGGGAGATGGGTTTCTTCCATCAGTGATTCCCTGCTCATTTCTTCCTCAATGTGGAAAATTCCCACACAGCTTTGCTTTTGCTCTTGGTGAGATTAAGCTTTATGTTTTTTAACCTATGTTCAGTTTTATTAATGGGAACTTCCCAAACAATCTATACAACAACTTTTTATATTTTCTTGGCTTACGGCTTCTACAGGTAGTGGTTCTTACTGTTAGCTTAATGTGTTTAGAACAAACTATAACCAATATATTTTGTGAGCAGAGAAGGATTTTATTTACCTCTGAGCATTCTAGTCTTGTTTTCTGCTTTCCGTTTCATGTACTTCTACAGAGTCGTATTTTCTCTAATAATTTGGACCGTTTGTTTTTCCTGATGGCATAGCTCTCTTCTGGGCACTTAATGCTGCAGCATCTCTGGCACGGATGTGGCAGGTGCTCCTGGAATGTTCAGTTGCTTTTTGAATCATCTGCCAAAAGAACCCCCTGGGCTTTTTACAACGAGAAAAGCTTCATGGATGTGAACCCGGGGTTGCTTACAGACACCCACTTTAAGATGGGTGTGACATGACCAGAAATGGTATTTTCTTCTCCCTATAGTTAAAATGGTATATCTGATCCTTATTGTGAATTCAGAAGAGTAGATGTTCTAAGGTTCAGTGGCAGACCAACAACAAATGGCTTCATTTATACTGGTCCCCTAAAAAAATATATCGGATGGCCCAACTGTAGTATTTTTTTATGGGACGGCTAGCATATCTCTGGCTAGTTTCCTTCTACAACAGCTGTTCAGTGGACTAATTTTATGAGGCAAGCAAGCCATTATACATAATAATAAAATTCAGTAACAGCTTAACAAGGTTCTTCATTTGCCCATGGACTGATAAAACAAAGATATTATGCGTAACATTTGTTACAAGCACATTTTAATAACCAATGTGGTTATTGGGATGGAAGGAAGAGGAGGCATGTGTTTTGTTCTTTGTAAGTGATTAATTGAATTAGTTGAACTTAGGAAAATTTTCTTGGGTTTCAGTGGTAAAAATAGAATCTGTAGAAAATACACATATTCTTGAGTAAAATATGTCAGAATGCCCAGTACTTAGTCCCCAAATAAATGAAATATTTCCACCTATGCTGTGCAGATGCTCAGGAACCTGAGATCTCATGATAAACTAGTACAGTCCTTCTAATTGATTTATAACCTTATGCTTTATAAAATCACAGCTCAGTCATAACACGTGGACCCAACCATGGAGGTCCGTCATCATCCATCTATGTAGTTTTTTGTAACAGAGAACGTTCTGTATTTTTAAAGATGATGGCTTTGGTTTTATTATTCAAAGTTCAATTATTAATTTTTGATCAGTCAGCAGTTTAGAGTTCCCTTTATATAAAATAAATGAAATTATGTTATAACTTGATGACTACCAATTGGTGTTGTTTCCTGGGCTGCAAAGCTGTTAAGGACAGCTCTTTAATGTTGCATGAGGATGTGAATATTGAAGTGTTTTCATAGCAACAGCCTGCAGGGGAAACGCTCTGCAGGCACTCTATGCCATATGAACTCAAGCACCACTCATACATGGACTTCCTATTTTCCTTTTCCCACTTCTTTCTCTGCCTTCAAAGCCCATCTCAGAAGAGTCCTAGCTCCATCTTCTGTCTTAGTGTGCTGTGGACATTCAGAGCATAGCAGGCTTTCTGACATCCCATAATTCCTTACTTATTCTTCTATTTCAACTGTGTGTCTTTCCCATCTGCTCAGCTGGTCTGTGATTTATCCAAGATTAAGCTCTTATCAGTTGTTTTGTGAAACCTCCGTGACACCCCTCCTCTTTCCCTTACTGAGCTAGCCAGTTACCCAGTATGTCCACGGCTCACTTATTATACCCTACCCTGGCTTGTACCCATTGGCTCTTGTCTGTCTACATATCTGTCTCTCCGGTATTCTAGAAGCTCGCGGGGAGAGACCACCCTATCATACCTGGCACACAGTTGATGCTGTGTTTGATGATGAATGAGTGGTGAACCAGATCGTGCTTCTGTGTGCAGTTACCCCCAGCTGCCCTCCTCCCTCTGATTGCCCTATTGCTCTCAGCTACCTCATCTTCTCCTCTGCCTCCAGTCTGACCCATCCTTACCCAATCCAATTCAATATCCAAGGTGATTATTCTAAAGTTCAGATGTGATCATGTCCCTCCATCATTGCCTATGAACAAAAAGGACAAGTCCATAAAATAATATACAGCGTCATCCCTCTACAAGCCTGTGCCTTACCACATAATCTGCTGCTTTCCACTTTCTACTTCATGTTCCCAAAAATATCAAAAGTGCCAAACTAGTAGCTCTCCACATACAAAATCCTGTTTCTTAACACCATGCCTTTGATGAAACTATTCCTAGTGGATGAGAAGCCTTTTCCTCTCCTCTTCTCACCGCCCTCACAGTCAACTCTGAGCCATACTTTATGAGTCAATTTCAAAGCTATCCTCCCCAAGAAATCTCCCATATTCCCCACAGCCTGATGAGGGTCCTTTGTCTGGGCTCCCTCTGCCCTTCTCTTAAAGCATTGGCTACATGGGGTGACTATACAGGCAGCGCCTCAAGGCATGAGGCTCTTGTCTTGTCCATCTCTGTCTCCCTGGGGGCTGGCACAGATCCTGCACCTTAGTTAATGGGAAATATCTGATGAACAACTCTGTGCTGAAGCTCCAGAAAGACAGAACTGTGTCTCGGCCTTCTTGGAAACACTCATCCTTTCTGGTCTTTTTTCTGCACTGAATAGCGTCTACTGTCCCTTGTAAGAACTCAGCAAGTGTTGGGAACTAAAGTAAATTTGGCACAGGTGGGTAAAGAGTGTATTGTGCTTTTCTGTAGCTAGAAACTAGAGTAACACCCACTGCTATACTATGGCAAAATTTATTTCTAAAAATTTCCATCACAAGAGTGCTTCCAATCACTTGTTTAAACTGGATGATAGAATATAAAAAAAAAAAACAGAAAGAGTAATTTTGAAATATCAACAAATTCACCTAACTAATGTGCCATGACAATAGGCAATTGGTAAGAGTAGCACTATTGTATGTAAGTAAGAAAATAGCATGAAACTCAATAAAAAGATAGATTTTTCAGGTTATTAAATGGAGGACTAGACAGAAAAGGAAATGAGATGTGTAGGCTTGTAGTAATACAGTATTTGTCCACATATAACTTAGATAAAATCTGATTTCGAGTTGGTGTGCTTCCATAATGCTGACCTCTCTACTTCAAAATAAAATAAATGTATTGTGTTAAGAGTTAGTTTTCCCCCTCAGCTCTGGGCTTGACTATTTTGTCAGTAAATTTAAAAATAAAAAGAAATGCATCCCTTTGGAGAGTTTTCTAATAGTTTGCCACCAGATCATTGTGTGTCAGCCAGACTCATTCATTTTCTTCCCCTCCCTCAAGTGCTCCCTAGCTCCCTAGGTGCAGATCTTATTAATTACTCCACATAACTTGGACCTGGGCCCCATGTGGGATCTAGCTCTCTCTCCAGTGTACGTCTAGAACACCTCTTCAGAGTATCCACAAGTGCTCATGGAGAGTTCCCTCTGTCTGCCTGTAATGATGTCCAGGCTTTGTGAAGCCATCTGAGTAAAGCCTCACTTTTCAGTCTGCATCCCATGACCTCCAGGAGCCATAGACCATCTCAATGCCTAAGTGGCCTAACACTCCCAAAATCCCACCTCGTTATCTGATGTCACTCTCCAGCACCTGGCCTCAAAACAGCAGCGCTTGTACCCAGAGGCACATAGAATCCATCCTTATCTGGGGAAGGCGGCCCTTTCAGCTTAGGCCCATGCTGCTGTCTATGGGGCTTTGGCCTAGTTCATGAGGCAGGGCTGGGGAGATGCAGGCTCCATAGCCAGACTCTTTCTCCACTACCATATCCAATGATAAACCAACAAACAAACAAGACTCATTCACAGCTACCTTATCCTTCAGTTCCCAAATAACCTCAAACCAAGAGATTAAGCCTTCAGCCCAGCCCAGCCCCACCTGATTCCAAGCATAGAATCTCTAGGGACAGCTGGGGATGCAATTTCTTGGTCCAAAATGTCCAGAAAAAAGCTTGGTCTTCACCTTTGACTGCTAAGGTGAGTTTTATGTCCTGGAATATTCCCAACTAGTAAGAAAGTCTTCTCAGTGCCAATTTTGACCTTTCAGGACTCTGCCTGTGCAGCAAAGAGGAAGGCTGCATTTGTTGGTGCTAATTCACATGACAAATTGACACATGGAGGTTACACAGGCGCTCTCAGGACTGACTCACCATATGTGGAAGGCTCTGGCCAGTTGGTCCAATGTGGTGTGAGAGACTGTAAAGCATGTATTTTTAAAAAGAAACATTCAGACAAGTTTACCTCTAAAATTTCCACTCTTTTCTGTAAATATTAAAGAGTCAAACTTCCACCAAGTTCTCAGTCAGGTAGAAATAGTTTCAACTCACTTCTTCACTTGATAAACGTTTATTGAGAGTCTACTTGATGCCTGGCACTGTTGAAAGAGTCAAAGACATAGCAGTGAACCAAAATGCACTTCTAGAGAAAAGGATAAAAGAGGATAAACAATTAAGTGAATAGTATAATATCAGACTCTAACAAGTTGTGAAATAAACAAGACTAGTTGGAGAATTGAAGGGTTTCTTAAAGACTTTTCATTATGGAAAATTGCAAGCCTATGTAAAAGTAGAAAAAATACATTTAATGAGCCATATAGATCCACTATCCAGTTCCTACAATGATCAAACCAAGATCTGTCTTCCATATCCCCACCCACCCTCCCACCATGGATTATTCTGAAGCAAATCCTGGACATCATATCATTTGCTTATAAATCTTTTGGCATGAAGCTCCAAAAGAAAGGGAATGCTATGTAGTTAAAGTAGTCATGAAGGGACTCTAAGGAGGTGATCTGGGAGAATGGGAAAAGGAGTTCCACTGGTGGAAACAGCAAAGCAAAGCAAACAGCTGGGGTAGTTGAGGGTCTGCAAAAAAGGCCAGTGGGACTATCTCAGAGGGAATGAGGAGGAGAGGGGACTCAATCCTAAAACAGCCGTATGACCAGAAGTTCCCAGAAGGAATATAATTGTTATAGCAAAACTTATATGTGGCTTATTATACTGCAGGAGCTCTTCTAGTATTTTGCCTATATTAACTCATCTTCTTCACAACAACCCTACGATGTCATTACCATTATTATGATTCCCATTTTACTACAACTAAAGAAACAGTCACAGACATGTGCAGCTAACTACTGGCAGCCTCAGAATTTGAACCAAAGCAGTCTGGTTCCATATTTTTAAGTACTTAACCGTTTCACTGTGCTGCTTCCACTTTCAAGGCAGAATGGTGCATTAATTGCAAGACACATTTCTGGGCAACTTTGAGCAACTCTGAGCTGCCTCTTTCAGATCTCTCTGAACTGCCACCTCCTCTCCCACTGACCCCTAACCCCAGACTGCCACCCCCTCCAGGTCTGGATACTGCTTCCTGGCCAGCTTATTTTTTTCTACTTTCCTTCTTTTCCCACCCAAATCTTTTCCCCTGTTAATTGTACTCCCTATGAGAGTGGATAAGACGTCATTTTCACTATCTGTCATTCACATTATCCCCTCACACAATGCCCAAAACCTAGAGGGTACTGAATAAATGCTCAGTCCCACAGGACTGCCCCCCACTTCAGCTGCCAGTTGCAAGTAGTGGATCCCCGGGTTACCCACACTTCTGTCCAACTTGGCTACAAATTGGGGATTCCCACCACTCCCTCCTCATGCACAATACTTTGCTATAATGGGTCACAGAACATAGGGAAACATGGCTATCAGTTTATTACAAAAGACACAAAGGAGCAATCAAATGAAGAGACACATAAAGCAAGGTCTGGGTCAGGTGCAGTGGCTCACACCTATAATCCCAGTGCTTTGGAAGGCTGAGGCAGGAGGATCACTGGAGCCCAGGAGTTTGAGACCAGACTGGGCAACAAAGCAAGACCCTATTGCTACAAAATCAGCAAAACCCAGGAGTGGTAGTATGAACCTATAGTCCCACATATTTGAGAGGCTGAGGTAGGAGGATGGCCTCAGCCCCAGAGTTTGAGGCTGCAGTGAGTTATGACTAGACAACAGGACTCCAGCCTGGGCAACAAAGGGAGACCCTGTCTTGGGAATTTAAAAGAAAAAAAAAAAAGGAGCCAGGCAAGGTGTCTCACGCCTGTAATCCAAGCACTTTAGGAGTCTGAGGTGCATGGATTACCTGAGGTCAGGTGTTCAAGACCAGCCTGACCAGCCTGGTGAAACCCCGTCTCTACTAAAAATACAAAAATTAGCTGGACGTGGTGTCAGGTGCCTGTAATTCCAGCTATTCAGGAGGCTGAGGCAGAAGAATCACTAGAACCTGGGAGGAGGAGGTTGCAGTGAGCAGAGATCATGCCACTATACTCCAGTCTGGGAGACAGACAGAGACTCCGTCTCAAAATAGAAAAAAAGGCTTCAAGGTGTCCAGAGTGCAGGAGCTTCTGTCCCCAGGGAGTTTGGGGTGTACCACCCTCCCAGCCCATGGATACATTCACCAACCAGGAACTCTCCAAATCCATTGTATGGGGTTCCATTATGAAGGCATGAATGCTGAAATCGTTGGCCACTGGAGATTAGCTCAATCCCAGCCTCTCTTCCTTCTCATTCAGCTGGGAGTAGGGCTGCAAATTCAATCCCTGTAGTCATGGGGCTGGCTTCTCTGCCAGCCAGCTCGATTTCTCCTAAAGCCACCTCATTAACGTAAACCCGAATGTGGCTGAAAGAGGGCTTATAGAGAATAACAAAACCTGTTTCTCTTACCCCTATCACTCAGAAATTCCAAGAGTTTAGGAGTTCTGTGTCAGGAACTGGGGATGAAGACAAAATATATATTTCTCATTATGTCACAAAATGATATGCTCCACCCAGATCCCCTGGAATCCTTTTTCCATCAGTTGCCCCCACACCTTTGTTGGGCTTTCAATGACCTGCATCTGAAGCCCTTCTTCCAAGGACTCCCTCAGGCTCCAGGATCCATTTGATCCCAAGAGCAAAGGGCCGGCAGTGCCTGGGCATTGCCAACCCTCATCTTCACCCCATGGGCTGTTAACCAAGGACAGTCAGATATGGGGTATGACAGCCCAGCTTCCTTCCCATAGAAGGGACAACGCTGAGACCCTACAAACACTCCAGAGCCTCCCACTGGGTCAGGTTTCCTCCCTTCTCTTTTCTGTTTCTGGGAAATCTGACCAAAAACCTTAGGTTACCTTAAAAATTCCATTAGCCAATATGGCTGTATATTGAAGCACTCATAGAAAGTTACTATACTTCCAATTTTGCCATTAAATAATGATAAAATATAGTTAATTCTGAAACTATACCTAAATCTTGGGATTTTACATTGGTGAGTCAAAGTGTTGTAAGACTATCTGCTTAGTTTAGCTAAAGATGGGGTCCTCGCCACACAGCCACGAAAAATTAGGCACACAATTTGAAGGGTGAGAAAAATGGGATTCATTGGGCAAAAAGGAGGGAAAAAAGGAAACAGGGACCCTCTGCAAAGCCAGAGACCCTGCTGGTGTTCTTCCTTATTGAATCCCAGCTTCCACCCAGGAAGACAAGGGGCCAGGCTCCTCCCAGCTGCAAACAGCATGGATTTCTGTGGCTCCACCCCAGTGCACATTCCTCCCAGTGCTCGGGCTGTTTGGAGTTCCCCTGGGGACCCCTTCCCACCTGGCTGTCTCAAAGGGTCTTTTAGGATGTTGCATTGCCTCAGAGGTATCTTTCAATCTCAAGCACCCCAGACCCAGAGATCTCTCAGCAGTGGTCAAAGGAGACTTCCAACTGGTTGGCAGAGAGTGGAAAAGTCAGCATCTAGCACATGCTACCACTACAGGGAAGGGTGGGCAGAGAGTGAGCAGCAAATCTTGGCTCAATACTGGAACTCGCAAAATTGGTTTTCTAACTGTTAGGAGGATATTGTTATAACACAACAATAATGATGAGACCCTGGGTGAAAAATTTAGCAGGATAAAACACACATCAAACACGTTGTTGGGATTGTTATGGCCACTCTTCCCATATTTGTCCACCAATAATTTTAACAGAAGACTTGAGGGTAAGATGTGGAAGTACTGATTTCGTTAGAAGAATCCCAAGGAATCAAGAGATACTTTTTCATACATATAGGAAAAGTCAAGGTCCTAATGTATGTAAATGAACTCAAAAGCTGCATTTGCCCTGCTGTTTCTAGGCAGCCACAGCCGAGTCATTTCAAACCTTAAATGAGGAGTGAATAGTGACGAATGCATTTATGAATATCCTCGTTTGAAAACAAATGGCACCACAGTTCCAGGGTTCTAAATTGAAAAGTTAGTAGCAAAAAAGAGCTGCTCCAAAATCCATACTCTATAAAATCCACATAGCTCATGAGGAGAATGATAGAACTATAGATCATGGGCAATTATGCTCCAAAGAAAGGTTTTGAGCCAGCTGCATTCCTAAGTCCCTCTTAGAATAAAGACAAAAATATAGCAATATAAAACCATAGCTAAATTGCCTCATCATGCTGCCACATTTTTGTAAATGGGATTTATAACAATAGGATCATACAATCAGCGCATTTGCCTGAAAAATATTATGACTACTAATGTTCAGATTTAAGGAAACTGAATTATTTCCAGGATGCAAACTATGTGTCTTTCAGAGAAAGAGAATACAGGACATGACTTAGAGAAAAGCCTTCCTCCATCATGTGATATCATCTACGGTGACATCCATATAACATCATCTAAGGGTGCTCCTTGGGGAGACTTCATCAAAGCTTTTTTTCTCATCACCACTTAGTGTCCACGGACAGCAAGGAGATGCACCAAGTATATAGATTGGGAAATATGGATTTATTCTCATTATAAGATAAGCACCAAATATCCATATTGATATGTAGACATAGAAATAAATCACTGTAAATCCTAAAGGAATGTTTTTTTTTTTTTTGCAAATCTTTTTCCTGCATTCCCTCACTATCAAATCAGCAACTGTGAGATGGACTCATTCACAATGTTAATTTTGATGTGAGGCAGGAATTAAACTCCCAAATGGGTGCCCTTATGGAAATCTAACAAATATGGCAAACTAAGGATGAGGAAAACATAGTATAAATAAGGTAATGTCTTGTCTTCTCTTGCTGTCACCTACTGACCCTGGCTTCAGGCTATAAGCACTACTTTCTCTATAGATGAGTTAATCCCATCAAATAGGACAGGCCCAAGACAAACAGATGAAGCCCTATTTTAAATACTTTTTGCTTATGCTATCTACTCTGAAATACTTTTACACATCCTTCAAGCTGACCTTTTTTTATTACAAAAAAAATTAAATAAAATTGCTATAAAAATAGGAAAGTTACCCTTGTTCATATTATTTTCAAAGAAAAAATATATTTATGGAGATGAGTTCTAATTCTAAGTTGATTAATTCAAAATCCCCATGCACAGTATAAACCATGAGAATATTAGCTAGTGTTTATTAATAAAATAATATACAGTAGGTATTTATTCTAACACTTTTGAATGTGTTATGTCATTTAATTCTCATCCTAACTCTGTGTGTGATATTCTTTTTATACCCATTTTCCCATAAGAAAATGAGGCATGGTTTATTTAAAGTCACAGACCAAGGCAGTCTGTTTTCAGAGCTGATGCCCTCACCTGCATTAATAGGCGAGCAGGGGAATATGAGGCTTGGAGCCCTTCCTCACTGGCATAAAACTACTTTTAAAAATTATTCTGTTATTGTACTCTTTAAAATTCCAAGGTGGAGAAAACTGTCTTAAGATATCAATGCTTCTCTTAGTGGGTTTTTAGGCTCCAGAAGTAAAACTTGATGTATTCAAGGCCCAGAATCCATTTGTATATAACATAAAAACTCCAGCCCTTGGCAAATCCTTCCTTTGAAAAGCTTCCACATTTTTAAACAAGCATACACCAGAATTCATCATGTCTTTTAAGCTGGTCTGTTGAAAACAAGACCGTGTATTATAGTCAGACTTCATTTGGGCCATCCTTTGCTGGTTGGGTACATTGGCAATGAAAGATCTGAAGGCATAAACTTGGCAGTAGCTTCAAAATATCCAGTTGGTCCTGGAACGATAACATGCTCATTATGTGCATTTATTGTGCCTGGGCTCCCCGCTGTCCAAATCTACCCAGAGTCTCCAATCAAGAAGTATTGATAAAAGCAGGGCTAACATGATATGACTGGGGACAATACAGAGTGACATGACCCAAGGTGATGAGAATGACATGCGTGGTTTCCTGACCACCCCCTCCCCTTCTCTGCCACATATTTTAATACATATTACATCCCTGCCTTGGCAGTCACAGACAGAGAAGCCAAAAGATATGTATGAAACTGCATCCATCAACACCACCAATGGACCTTCTGGAATGCTGTCAGCTTACAGATTGGCTTGTACCCACTGTCTGTGCACACCACACTCTGTCACTGTGGTTCTAGCTTTAGTTCTACAGAGAAGGAAGGCATCTCCCCAGAGCTCAGACAACTTCCACAAAGACCTACTGGAATACTGGATAGGAAGTAAAGAGTCATCCAAGTTGGCATTTGCTTCATTAAGAGGGAAAGGCAGCAAAAGGAGGACCAAATTAAACCTTAAGCTACGACTAGAATACAGAGGAAATAAACATTTAAAATAAGCCAAATCTATATATTTGTCGTTGCCAGGCAACCTTCCAAAGCAGTTGAAGTGCACCCATTTCTGGCCCCAAAACACAAAGGCTCAGAAGCCCACTTTTAAGTAGAGACTTTATTTTGTATTCAGAATGATTGTTTATCCTTTATGCAATACCTGAATTTGCAGCAAACTGCATGAGACTACAGCTGAACAACACACTGGTGTCCTAAATGTAGGAAATTCTCAATCTATACTATTGTATCCAGGGAATAATTCCATAATTTCCTGTAAGAATTTTTGATCAACCTAGATATTAGGGAAATGCCTTAAAGTTAATAAAAGTATTTTCTCTTCATTAAACATAAATAATTGCCTATCTTCTTCAGAGAGCATTCTGTATGTAGATGTTTAAATTGTTCACCCAAAATTCATGGACAAAATTGCATATTCAACACTAAGATCCAACTGAACATAATTTAATACATTTGTTGAGGATAAAGAAGCTTATTTTGAGATATTCCTGAAACTCAAGAATTTCATTATGATTTCAACTTGTATTGCATGAAAGAAATGCAAACATGGCAATTGACAGATGACCTAAGAATGTGGTACGAGTGGGCGGTGTCTGTACCGGCAGTTTGGAAACAGTATTTCCCAACCAGTCTTCTCACTTTGGAAATGGGAAAAAAAAGAACACATTATGAATTCTTCTCACTTCAAGTAGTCTACCATCAAGGAGACTTACTTCTGGATGCACACTGTTACCCCATCTATCCTATAAAAACATACTCAAATATCAAGATCAAGGCGAACCTGAATTTTAAATCCCATGGTGGTAATCTGGGATAAGACAGGGTTTCTCTTTAGGCTGATGAATGAGAATTTTTTTCTCCTTAAAAAGAAAATCATGATTGTCTTTTAGGAGAGAGATAAAGGCAAAAGACATAAAGTAATCAACTTAAATGGATTTTCATTTAAAAAAATGTGCTGGGTCAACAGAATTACTGAAGAACAAGTTATGTGAAATTTAGTTATAAATGAATGAAGAAACCAATAAGATAAAGGTCTCGCATTAATGAAAAAAATTATTAAATTCTTGTCCTTTTTGATGTTTTCTCTGATAATTAATATTTCCTTCTTCATAAGATGATATAATCTGTAGGCAAATTTGTAAAGAAATTTAAAAATAAAATATGGTTTGAGGGAAAGAAAGAGGGAAGAAGAAAAGAGAAGAGAGAAGATAAGATGGACAAAAAATGTAGAAAAGAAAGTTCAAAAAGTGGCACTTTTAGAACAGCTTCCAGGACTTGAATTAGGTATGGCTTTAATTTTTTTTCCACCAAGTCTTAGTCTTGGCAGGTTTCTGGGAAAAAAAAATGCAGGAATTTCATGGATGTGGGAACTGGTGATGGAAAATGCATTATTTTCAACACAACAATTGTTGTACTTGAGAGAAACTATATGGGAAAAAAATAATACCCTAGAATAAATACAAATGAAATTCATGTATCAAAACCAATACTGTGAAAATAGTTTAAATGTTTCTTGAATTTATATCTAGTCATTAACCTAAATGCAGATTTTAGTTCAAGCCACACTTCCGCCTCATGGTCAGAAGGCCTGAAAACCTGTGGCGTGGAAAATTGGCAGGAAGGAGAATATTGAATCGGTCTCCACGGAAAAACAGATTTTGGCAGCCATAACCTCCTCCGTGGCAGGTCTCTCCCCCCCTCTCTCTTTCTTCCTCCTTGCTTCAATCTTGTCCCAGGAAAGAGGCTGAGGAAAGACCGCATAACAGCTATAACAGCAAGCAGCTGTCAATCTGACCATTCATCAAACAACTTTTCTCATTGGCCTTGAATCCTATGGTTAGGGTAAAGCCCCAAAAATGTCCCAGCCCTAGACTCACCCTGTGGAGCACGGAGGCCGTAGATTTCCATTTCTACTGGCTTTGGTTTCCTTCTCTCCTCAATCAAGAAAGTGAGGTGGATCACCTGCTTCACCCAATGTCCCTGAAACAAACTGTAATTCACAAATGGAAATGATTAATTCATTCGCAGAAATCCTAAAAATCTATTCCTCTCTTTCCCCAATCCCCATCCTGTTTTACTCCTCTATTCTGTCTGGTTATCTCAGGAAAAGTAGACATTTCCTCAGAGTTTTATTTAATCTAGAGGACTTCTCCGAAATCATTTCTCCACCCCGGAAGACCCTAACAGCCCACCTTACCCCTGAAGTTCAAATTTATTCCCTCCTGGGCTAGCCCTAAACCCAGGCTCCATTAAGCTGCGCAAGATTTTCCTTCCAGCCTCATTTCCATCATCCCCCTAACCCCAGAGCTTCCAGGAGGAATGTTCGCCACACCCCTCCGGTGGGTTCCAGGCCCTATGCATGAGCGAATTGAGGCGAGAACCACCTCCCCCGAGTCAATGTTGTGTCCGTGTGCTGTGCCTGTGCCTCTCGGTGGTTTTCACAGTGATCTTTTCTCTCTTTGCAGCTGGTTAATAATCCACTAGCAAGTCAGGCTGCCGCGGCTGCAGCAGCCATGAGCTCCATAGCAAGCTCACAGGCCTTTGGCAATGCTCTCTCCAGTCTTCAGGGGGTCACAGGTCAACTAGTTACTAATGCACAAGGACAGGTGAGTGGGAGATGGGAACAAGAGTGCATTTTTATGGCAGATTGAACTCGGAAAGGAAATGAATTTCTTTTGCATGACAGTGATATGTAACCGCATCTATTCGAGGCAAATAAATAATGTTTACTAGCAATGTCAAGAATAGGAGAAGGGTTGGGAGGTGTTTCTATATTTTAGAAGCAAGGTTTTTTTTTTCCCCTACCTCTAGATTGTCAAAGTTTTATTTTGTTTTTATCTCTGCTATGACTCATGTTATGACCTTATATGAAGAAGTTACTTTTCATTACAGGGGCATTCTTTAAAAAAAAAAAAGTTACATTTTAAAAATAAAATGTCAGTTTTGCTTTTTTTACTTTTCGCTTAAAGAAAAACTTGGATAAGGAGGGAAACTGATCAATTTTCTTCTCTAATTGCTGTGAGATATCTAAATTAGTCTTAACAAAGCCAATGTCTGAATGTATGGGAAGGTGATGAAGAGGTCCTATAAAAGCAACAAAGAAAAGGGGTGCCTTAGAATGAAGCCAATTGCAAGTCAGCCCCAGGGTCCCCAGCCTCCTGCCAATTCCCACAGAAGCCAGGCAGCCTCTGGCATGCTTGTTGATTTACTTCAGTATGTCAGGGGCTGTAAACCTTCCTCATGTCAGGAGAGAGGGTCTGTCCCCTTACACTGCTAATGTGCCCACGTATCACCAAGACACTGGCAGAGCTTCAGATGACCCATTAAACCCCAAAGCTGCATAGAAAGCAAACAAGATGAAGCTGATGATGTCAGGGGACCTTCTGTCCGAAGGCCTGCCTCAGAGTGTTTAGGATCCAGTGTGACTGTTTAGGATCATGAAATCAAAGGGAGAAGGAGCTAGTATTCTCACAAAGGTTTTCTTCCCCCAGCCTTATTTATTTGCCAGCAGTGTGTTCACATACTCCCTGCTTGGCCCGCTCTGTGGAGAGCAGGAATTTTGATATCTTGAACCCTGTTTTTATTTTACATAAAGAGTAAACAAAGATGCATTATAAGCTAAATCGTGTCTGTCTACGTCCCAGGGAAAAAAAGCTGACCTTGTTTTATTTCCTGGGCGGGTGCAGGATTGTCCCGTCAGAACCCCGAGGGCTGAACGATGGAGCTTGTCAAAGAGAGGCCCCATGTAATGAATCATCTTATCACAGGTGCACACCACACATATTAAAGGAGGGTTGTATGAACACTGTGCCCTCTACAGTAACCTTTCAATGTCTGCTTTAACCCTTGTTCCAATCCCGTTTCATCAAAGGATCATTTTATGCAGCCGGCTTTAAATGGAGGCTCTCAAAAGCCTATTAAGATTTCTGGAAGGACGGGGTATTGGTGTGGAGGAAAAGTTGGTTTTAATATCTATAACTCATACTCACATCAGGTCACTGCTTCCTAGAGCTGTGCCTAGAAATAGGACACCCTGCCTCACTCCTGCCAGGCAGTTAGCCCTTGAGATGTAAATTTTAGGAGTTCAAGATAAGAAACCATATCCACTGACAGGTATTTCCTCTGATTTTTCTGTTCCTACATCTAAGTAAAATACACTGCTATGCTCCACCACTTGAACATTTGTGATGCAAAGAATTCATTATATAGAAGGAATTATTAGGAATTTATTCTTCTGATGATTTAAAGGCTGATTGCTTTGTCAATTAGATATTCTCAAGGGCTAGAGTTACCACCTTTGCTTTATTGGCCTTTGCCAATAAAATCCCAGGGATAGCTCTACCAGCCCATAAGTTTCCATTAGAAAATTATCTTCCAAGTAGAAGATTGGTTGGTATTGTGCATACATTGAATAAGAGTTGACTTTAAAGTATCTTATTTTAGAAACTGTGGTATGATCGTTTATTTGATGTGGTACACAAACCTCCTAAAGTGGAAAAAACATTACATTCACAGAGAAATCAATAATGCCCACTCATGAAATCTTGTCTAAGTTTTAACATATGTGCTCAATGGGGTTATGTCTTCCATGTAGTGCTGAAAGAGTTCAAGAGTTAAAATACTCAAACTTCCAGTGGATAATTGACCATATTCATGTAGCGATATGGTTGGGCTTTGTGGGTTTTTTTTCTGATGTTTAGAATGTAAACACAGTTATCATCCCAGGAAAAGGTGTATGTCCTGCATCTGTTGGCACAGAGATACTTTTGTGGGCCTGTGTAGTGGGGTGAACAGCCTGTGGTTAAATTACACCAAAAGAGGCAAAAATTATGCGTTTTTGGTTTTGTGTGTTTGTGCATATTCCTTTGGTTTATGCTAACGTGGCACGAAAGGTAGCAATACATTGGAACAAGATTCTTACAATTAGTCTTGCTCAAAATACCATTTAAAATAGGACTACTCCACCCAACCCATATTCAATTCCTTAAAAATCTCCATAGCACTTTTCCCAGAAAAGATACAAAGAGAAACTCTGAATATATTTAAAGATTCTTTCATCTGAGGTCTTTACATCAACTATTGTTTACATTTGGAAGTTCATCCAGGAGTAATCACATTAAAATCTAAACCTAAGTGTGAAAAGCATGTTTTACTCTACTGAGAGTTTTGTGAGGTTAGGTCTGTTGAGAAGGGATGGGGTGAGTTGGAAGTCCTATTATCAGAAATGTTCTGATCCTTGCTCTCCTCCTGCTAGATTCCTTTGGCTACCCAAAAACAAAAGACAAGATTGGCCAGTAGTTAGGACTTTGGATTCAGAGCTACCTGGGATTGGGTTTACGCTCCACCTCTTTCTAGTTTTATGATCTTGGAACCACGACTTAACCTACCTAAGTCACAGCTTCTTTCTTTCTTTTTTTTTTTAATTGTACTTTAGCTTCTGGAGTACATGTACAGCTCATGCAAGATTGTTGCATTGGTACATTCATGGCAATGTGGTTTGCTGCCTCCATCCTCCCATCACCTATACCTGACATTTCTCCCCACGTTATCCCTCCCCACCCTCCCTCCCACTGTGCCTCCCCTAGCACCCCCCCCAACCAACGGACCCCAGTGTGTGATGCTCTACTCTCTGTGTCCAGGTGTTCTCATTGTTCATCACCCACCTATGAGTGAGAACATGCAGTGTTTGCTTTTCTGTTCTTGTGTCAGTTTGCTGAGAATAATGGTTTCCAGACGTTCAAATAGAACCTATATGAGGCAGCCGTGAGACATACGCCGTCTCACAGGGCCCAGAGCCTATGCTACGGGTGCACATTTGCAGTGCAAGTGGTCTTAAGGCTGCCTCCTCAGCTGGCCAGATGCCCACCCCACGTGGGGAGACATGCCAGAATCTTCCTTCAGCTTGGCCCTCAACTCGCAGCAGAAAAGAAATCCCCCTACCTGGGACTTGGCAGTTTTGCTTCCCTATCTTGGCATCTGACTGTGTTTCTATTAACTGGATATCAGTAAACCTAAAGAGATAGGAAGTCTCCATATATTGAAGAATTTTTTTCTTGTTCCTTTTTTTCCCAACCAGTAGTTATTATGAACAAACATGGAGGAAACGCTTTAGTCATTTTTATAACTTTCTAACCGCACCCATTCATGTGCCATTAATTCAAAGAACAGACACTATTCAATAGAGTTACAAATTTTAACAGAAATACTACATTCTAAAGTCAGAGTAGAGGCCAGTCATGGTGGCTCACGCCTGCAATCCCAGCTCTGTGGGAAGCCAAGGCAGGCTGATCACTCCAGTCCAGGGGTTCAAGACCAGCCTAGACAACATGGCAAACCTTGTCTCTACGAAAGATACAAAAAATTAGCTGGGACTGGTGGCAGGCACCTGTAGTCCCAGCTACTTGGGAGGCGGAGGTTGCAGTGAGCCAAGATTGTGCCACTGCAGTCCAGCCTGGGTGACAGAGTGAGACCCTGTCTCCAAAATAAATAAATAAAATCATAAAGTACATATCTTACCAGAGATGTTAAAGGTTCTAAAATTTTATCATACCCAACTTCACTCTGAGGTGGGAAGGTAGCATGTGTCCTCCTGAAATTAGTAGTCATGAAATTGATCATGACTATGGCATTGCTGAGAAAAGCATCCTAGTTCTCTGTTTACTGGATCTGGAAATCATGCAAGTGTGGCAGGTGGACAATGGAAGGGTGCTAGCTGTGGACTTGTCTGAATTTCAGGTTGGCCCATAACTGGCTCTGTGACCTTGGGCAAATTACTTGAGCTCTCTGAGCCTCAGTTTTGCCAATTATAAAGTAAGGGTAATAAAATCTAAGCTCCTAGGTTGTAAACATTAAATGAGATAATGTGTGGGAAAAGCCTACCACAGTGCCTGAGTACACAGGCAGTCTCAACAAGTGGTTGCATAATCATCATCATCGTCATTGTTAAGAATTTTGCCTCATATTTTCTGGAAACCTATATTTGATCTGGACATGCAGCAAGAGGCAGCACAGTGAACAGGCAAAAAGAAAGGGTTCTGGAGCCAGACTGCCATCCACCAACTGTGAGACTGGGCAATTTCCTTATTCTGTGCTTCAATTTCTTCATCTGAAAAATGGAGATAATAATAACACCAGGTCCTAGGATTAAAGTGCTTAGCATGGCATCAGGCATATAATCATCAGTCAATAATACTATCACCCAATAAATGCTATCTATTTTAATCAAGATGGTATATGTTTTTAGTTCATAACTGTGCACAAAAACCCATGCTGAAGTCTGTGTAGTGTGAGGAGTTTGAGAATGTGAAAATCTTAGTAGTAGGACATTAAGTTATTTTAGGGAAATCTTACCCTTATCTTGGATAGTTCAGTAGGGAGGAGGAGGAGGGAAAGTGTGAGTGTATATACGTGCTCCTAACACTTATTCAGTGGGTATGTTCAAGATTTGGCAAGTAGATTTACCATCGACTTGTTCAGCTGTAGAATTGGCTTCCCTGGTGCCCCTGGCAATATCTCCTTATTGGCATTATTGCAGAAAAGTAAAAGCAAATGAAATTTTATTTTATCCTGGGGCTAAAGAAAGCATTCTCTACATTTTAACTGAAGCTCAGAATGTTTCGCGATGAAATTAAATCTTGGACCACTGTGAAATTTTCTTAAGTGGCAGCAAGTAAAGTCAAAGATGTTGGTCTTTAAAAAGCCAATCAAGGGGGGAAATCAAGTAAACGTTACTGTTTCAATGTATTAAAAAGAAGGAAAGGCAGGGCGCAGTGGCTCATGCCTGTAATCCCAGCATTTTGGGAGGCCGAGGTGGGCAGATCACCTGAGGTCCGGCATTCAAGACCAGCGTGACCAACATGGAAAAACCCTGTCTCTACTAAAAATACAAAATTAGTTGGATGTGGTGGCACATGCCTTTAATTCCAGCTACTTGGGAGGCTGAGGCAGGAGAATCGCCTGAACTTGGAAGGCAGAGATGCGGTGAGCCAAGATCGCACCATTGCACTCCAGCCTGGGCAACAACAGTGAAACTCTGTCTCCAAAAAAAAAAAAAAAAAAAAAAAAGGAAGGAAAATGTCAAGAGATTTACCTAGTCAAGTTACTCAAAAATGCACATACTATTGTATAACAGCTGAGCAGAGTTGGTTTGGTGAGATTTGGAAGGATTTGCTGGAGCAGTGTAGGATAGGCACTGCCTCCTAAAATGACCACAAGGTCATGATGAAAGAAAAGCAATCAAATGATTCTAACAGCAGCCTGTGCATTATAACTTAGAGGATATGAGGATACACCCTTGATTGTACAAAACCTTCGATTGTGACTCAACCCTATTCAAAAGCTCTGGGCTGGAGAGGGGTAGATGGAGAGGCAGGAGCACCACCAGCATCATGGATCTACACAGCTGGAAGGTCATAACAATGTCATCACTTTCCAACGTGGTTAAAAACACATATCTTAGAATTGAGGCAACATGATGTTCAGATGGGGATGTTGCTCTGAGTTGTAATAAGATAAATAACATCTCCAAAGAGCCAGAGAGTAGCTAAGAGCATGGGCTTTGATTGGAACCCAAACACTGTCATTTCTTAGTTGTGTGGACTTTGGATAAGTTATAAAACTTTTTCTTGGCCTCTGTTTCCTCATCATTAAAACAGCAATAATAGGCTTCTCACATATATTTGTTGTGGGATTAAATGTGGTAAAAGAAGAAAAAGTGCTTGGCATAGTGCCTGATGTATGTCATAAGCGTTTAATAAATCATAGCTATTCTTTTAGGATGAAAAACCAGCAATTGACCCTGAACTGGGAGTTGCTAAAGTAATTAGCCCATCATTTAAATACATGGGAATCTTTTAAAGCAAACCACGACAAAATAAATGAAGATTAAGTTATAGTAAATGCAAATCTCACCCAAAGGATTGAAATATAATGAATTTATTCAATGAGTGTTGAGTCCCTCTCTAGGTTTTACTAGGTTTGTTAGAAGAACTAAGAAAGCCATAGCTGCACACATTTGTAAAATTATTTTCAAACCCTGTGGAAAATAAATAGTGTGTAATTCTGACCATGTGACTAAATAAATTAGATGCATTAGACATATCCTGCCAAAGTCAGTTGATCAGGAGTTTAGGGAGATTCACATATATTACTTTATTTGATTTTAAACAATGAAACATGTTATATGTATAGAAAATAATTTTTGCAAAGCAATACAAAAAGCACTCTTGTTTAACCACCATATTAGCTTCATATTAACCACCTAGATCATATTAGCTTTTTCCATATTAGCTTCAGTTTCTTTTATTTATTTATTTATTTATTATTTGTAAAAGAAACAGAGGGGTAGGAGTAGCAGGGAGCAGCCCCATACGAAAATTAATTAATAAAAAATAAAAATAAATTTTAAAAAGAAAAAAACAAAACAAAACATGACAGACACTGCTGAAACCATACAACACCCTCTTCTCCCATATCCCAAGCCATGATAAAAGGAATCCTTTCCATGCGAGTTCTGCATTTTCACTTCAAAATATTGATTGGAGGAGCAAGATACAAAATAAATATGTACAGAATAATACCATTTTAAAATACAAAAAGGGCAGTAGAATATATTGTTTATACGTTTTGCATCAATAAGAAACATGTTTTTCGAAAATTCAGAATTGGCGTCTGTATGTTTTCTCACAAATATTATGAACAGAGCAATCTATACCTATCACATTGCTTAACTAATGGTTTTGGCCATCTTTTATAAACCAAAAAACAAGCTGAAAAAAGCTTTTATTTTCTTATTTGCAATGTCATTATAGGAGGTTTTATTTTAAAAGGTGTAAAAATTAAATCACATCGTGTGAACTATACTTCAAGTAGCATTTTTTTTTAATCAAATAACATTTCTTAAATCAGCTCTTTCTAGAGACTGGGGAATATATATGTTCATGGGATGAGTAACGTTATAGGAATTTTACACTGACTCCATTTGAATTATAAAGATAAAACAATAAACAACCTCAATCTTTCTACTAACATACCAGATTTCCCCTTTGAGCCCAGTTGAAACTTTATTTCCTCATTTCAAGAGGAGCAGTTGCATTAATGCAGTGTTTCCCTAAGTGTGTGCTTCGAGAAAATAAGCCCCTCAAGATGCTCCACAAACGAGGGTCTCCTGGTCCCAGGAGCCGGGCGGCGCCGTCGCGCGTGGGACCCACCCGCGGGCGGAGCCAGGCGGCAGGGCTGCCCCACCGAGCTTCACCCCAGCAACCCCTTTAACTTTCTTAACCCCGTTTTTCCCAACCCAACACTTTCTAGAATTCACGTTGGCAGAGCCCACTTCAAAAAATGCTGCAGAAAGCCATTCACACTCATTCCTATTCACGTTTTTTAAAATGCGGAATAGCGATTTAAATCAGACAAAAACCTCTTCCAACGGGAGTTTGCTTCGCCACGGGGGCTTCGCGGTGATTTTCTGTGCTGTTTCTGAGGGCACACACCTACACAACACGTTTGCAGAAATAAAGGGTCTCCACCTGCTCCCCCAAAGTCCCAGGGACTGGTAACCTGCAAACCGGAGGGCAAATGGACGTGGGGCGACGCGGAGCGCTCGCTGAAGGGGCTCTCCTGCAGTGCCCGGGCACAGGGGGCGTCGGGGGACGGCTGTGGAGGGAAGGGCAGGCGTGTTCTCGCCGTCCTGAGGCCTGGGACCCTCTTGATGGGAAGCGGCGCTGTAGAGCTCCGAGGCGCAGGGACTCTGCGGGCGGCGGACTTGGCGGGAGGCTTCGCTGTGGGGCGGCCCCGCTGCGGACACGCGGGACGTCGGCGCCCCAGCTGAAGCGCGGGGCTGTGCCTCCCTGCGAGGGCGGTGCGGGCCCTGCCCAAGGTCGTCCCGCCCTCCACCCTTCCACTCCCACCCCATTTCTGAAATGAAAGACTTAATCGCTTTAGGGTCAACTTAAAGAACTGAAAGTAAAGCCCTGTCTGAACTCTTTCTTCCTACCCTCCTTCCCCAGCAAAACTCAGCAGAACAAGCCGCCGCGTATCATAGAAGAGGTGGGCAGGAATGTACAGTGAGAAATCTAGTTTGCGGGATTCTCCCTGAAGATTGAGCCACCGAGGGCCAAGATCTCTCCCACCTAAAGCAGAACTGGTGTGCTGTCCCTTTTCCCCCCTCTGGCTTCTGCAGCGTTTTGTTTATTTATTTATTTATTTTGAGACGGAGTCTTGCTCTTGTTGCCCAGGCTGGAGTGCAATGGCCCAGTCTCGGCTCACTGTAACCTCCGCCTCCAGGGTTCAAGTGATTCTCCTGCCTCAGCCTCCCAAGTAGCTGGGATTACAGGCGCCCGCCACCACACCCAGCTAATTTTCGTATTTCTAGTAGAGATGGGGTTTTGCCATGTTGGCCAGGCAGGTCTCGAACTCCTGACCTGAGGTGATCCACCTACCTCGGCCTCCCAAAGTGCTGGGATTACAGGCGTGAGCCACCGCTTCCGGCCTATCTTTTAAATTTTTATTCATGAGTATTTCATTTTCCTGGTAATGGGAAAAGTTTTCTTGTGGAGGCTCCTGAATCAAGATTGTTGGCACATCCTTTCTGTCTAGATAGGAAAGGACCAATTAACTAATGAAGCAACCTAAATAGCAGCTATAATTCTAAACAAGTACTAAGTAACAAGATGCCATTTACAAACAGCTCCCTCAGAGATAGTCTCACATCTTCAATCTTTATTTCATGAGCATAGTTTACATTCCAATTAGTGCCCCCTAATGGCAAAATACTATAACTAATGTTCACTTGGTTTATTACTGTGTGGTGCAAAGCTCTTTAACTGGCTTCATTCTTAGAGGAGTGCTGGGCTTCAGCTCAATACTCCTTCAGGCCAAGTGACTTCTAGAAAAGAAAAGTGAAAATAGTATTTCCCATGCATTGAGACTTCACCCTGGGGCAGGTATCATCTATAATCCTAACAGATCTGAGCAGTTCACAGTAGGCTTTATTATCCCAGCTGTGCAAAGGAGGAAACTCTTGAGATATCAGGAGTTAAGTGACTCCCTGGAATAACATCTTTTGAAAGTGGTAGAACTGAGATTTGAGTTCAAAGTCTATTCCCATCCTTCCATATCACCCCGATTTTCTCAGGTTCAGAGACCTGCTTCATTTCCTGCATGTTCCATAGACATTTCACACACTCTAGAACCTTCATTTCTCCATCTGCAAATGGGAATTGTAATTCTTGCTCTATCAAACAGAGTTTTCTTGAAGGTATACACACACACATATACACACACACACACACACACACACACACTTTGAAAACTGTCGAAATGTAAACCTTACTGAATAAATACAGGGTATTTTAACTGGTATTCTTACTATGATTATTTTTGCTTATCAAAGGAACTGGACAGGTAGTGTCAGGAAATTGTCTAAAACAATGAGACATTCTTGAAAAGTCTGTATCAGATCTTCACTTCTTGCCAGAGAAAATTGCCTTAAGGTGTCCATAGGTCTCCTGCCTCCCAGTGAGGCAACCTAGCAATGAGGAAAGAAATGCATGGTGAAGGCTTGGTATGGGCACTCATTAAAGGAGGCTTTCAGAACTCAATAGAAAACCCTATCCCAGTGAATCTTCTGTTGGGCTGAAGATTGCAATTGAAGATTGTTGTCCCATGCAGCCCAATTGATTGAGTTCATAATGTGGTAAGACCCCATACATTTCTAGATCCACCCAGAATGAGATAAGCCCTTCCAAAGAAAAAGAGAAATATCAAATGCTGTATTTTGAGTCTAAGACACCACTGACTTTAAATTGCACTTAAATTCATACTACTGAGTTTTAGAAGAGAGGAAAGAAAATACTATCACATTAAACAAATATATCAATTGTTAAAGGTAGCCTAATTTCAAAAATGTTAAAAATGTAAAAAAAAAAAAAAAGAAGAAGAAGAAGAAGATCATTGAAATGTTATAATTGAGGGGGATACTATAATTGAGGAAATACATTATTTATTGGATAAAAATCCTAACCTATTCCATTATCAGTAAGACCGTACAATGGGCTGTTGATGATGGCTCCTTTTTAGTATTTAACAAAAATAAGAGTAGAAACCATTTATATCTCAGCTTTTCCAACTATAGAATGAAAATTAAACTTGATTTGAGTAGAGGGAGTGGGGACGAGAAAAGGAGGAAGTGTTGAATTTTGACTTAGCATTCTAAAACAACAACAGCTCCATCTACATGCTATTTTTATAGTTAAGAAGAGGATTATCAGAGAGGAGAAAGCATTAAATTCACATGTGAGAAACATTCGACTTTCAAATCAACATTCAGTGTACCACTTACCCACACCATACACCCAATAATGCACCCAACTTTCTTGCTGGCCTGTGAGTTATTGACATGATGAATACTCAAAGATGTCATCAACTCACAGAGCCAATAAGAAAGAAATGAGAAATAGCTCAGAGGTAGGTAGGAATGGAAAAATCACAACTCTCAACAGTGAGAGGAGCCAGATTAAGTTCAAATGTAGGCTTTTGAATGACCTAATTGAATTTAGTGCATTAGCCATTGCTTCAAATTGCCATTTTTCTCATCAACTAAGGTTTTCTACTTGTATAACTAACAATATAAGTAGATCCTGAGAAGATGTCATCAGGTGGAGAGTTCAGAATACTACAGTGAAATCAAGATGTGATGCAGCTTTATATGCATAAGTAAATGCTATGAAGCAACACACAGATACACAAACAAGAAAAAAAGTCGCATACTCCCTAGACTAGATACTTACCAAGAGACACTCACAATAAATCAATCTCCTTAGAGTAACAGATGTGGACAGTGCAAATGTCCGTGTACTCACATGAAAGGCGGCCAAGGATAAAGAACCTGGACTTTCAAATCAGACAAATCTGAATCCTGACTTCATCTCCAACCAGCTCTGCACCCCCTGACAAGACATGTAATCTTTCTCAGCTACAGTTATCTCTTCCATGAAATGACACCAATATATTCCTCTCAAGTTTGTTAGGAGGATTAGAATTGATAGCAATAATAAATTAATACGTTGCTGCCATCAATTGAGCACTATTTATGTACCAAGCAGCTACTTATGTGCCAAGCACTTGATATATTACTTCATCTTTACCACCACCCACAATATGGTTTATTCCCGTTGTACAGATTAAGAATCTTCCAATATCACCCAACTAGAAATGACTGGACATAACAAACTCAGTTATGTCTAATAGAGATTGTTTTTAACCACTGTGCTGTAATAATAATTTAAAACATTTTGTTTTGTTTACTGCAGCTAGAACCAAGTGGCTAGAATGGCACCTACAACATACAGACTGTAAATATAGTATTAAAATCTGTGGGCCAAATGGAGTATTTCATATGTGTTAATATGCTATTCAATAGGCACTTTTTTCATAAGTTTATCATTTCATTCTCACAATGATTTTGCACTGTTATCTCTAATTTACAGCTGAGGATCCGAAGGCTCAGAAAAGTTAACCGGTCAGGCATGGTGGCTCATGTCTGTAATCCCAGCACTTTGGGAGGCCGAGGTGGGCAGATCACTTGAGGTCAGGAGTTTGAGACCAGCCTGGCCAACATGGTGAAACCCCGTCTATACTAAAAACACAAAAATTAGCCAGATGCAGTGGCGAGTGCCTGTAGTCCCAGATACTTGAGAGGCTGAGGCAAGAGAATTGCTTGAACCTGGGAGGCAGAGGTTGCAGTGAGCCGAGATCACACCACTGTGCTCCAGCCTGGGCAACAGAGCGAGACTCTGTCTCAAAAAATAAAAAAAAAGAAAGAAAAGTTAACCAGATTTCCAGAGCAATACAGTAAATGATAGAGCCTGGATTTGAGCCCAGATCTGGCTGCTTTAAAGCTCAGCTTTCCTCTGAAGCAAAGCTGCTTTCAGCATAACATGTATAAGTGCCTAATACAGTGCCCACCATATAGTAGTCATGTCATAAATATAGTGCTCTTCTCATGCACATATATATATATATATATAACCCACCTAGGGTAGCTGATCTAAAACAGAGTGTGTTTGGGTTTTTTGTTTGTTTTTTGGGACCAAGTCTCACTCTGTCACCCAGGCTGGAGGGCAGTGGTGCAATATCTCAGCTCACTGCAACCTCTGCCTCTTGGGTTCAAGCAATTCTCCTGCCTCAGCCTCCCGAATAGCTGGGAATACAGGCATATGCCATCACACCCCGCTAATTTTTGTATTTTTTAGTAAAGATGGGTTTTCACCTTGTTGGTCTCGAACTCCTGACCTCAAGTGATCTGCCCACCTCAGCCTCTCAAAGTGCTGGGGTTACAGGAGTGAGCCACCGTGCCTGGCCTAAAACAGAGTCTGTTTAATATATCGAAGTTTTATGTGGAAATGCTTTTAAGTGAGTCATCCAGCATTACTATGTCTGATAAAATTGGCAATTGTTTATTTAGTTAACTTACTTCAATTGTTTTAACAACTAACATTTTGGGGTTGTTGTAAAAAGTAAAAGTAACAAAGGATGTTAAATCCTTGGCATTCACATCTGTCTTGAAATCCATGGTCCTGTCAGAATGGAAAGAAGACCAGTTTGATGATTTTGAGTCAGCTGCCTATACCATTAGTGACTGGGTAAGCTGGACAATCTTGTTTTCTTTAGATTAGCAGCAGCAGCAGGCTAGGGGATGTCTAGCTTGCCTCTCGAAGGGCAGGGCCACAGAGATATTACCTGCTAAGCTTATTTAACAACTGTTGATTTCCTCTGATAGTCCAGAATGAAAACATTCCCATCTGCCTTCAGTAAATCTGCAAGTAATGTCAGCAAGCTATCCTAGATAACTAAAAGGAAGAGAGAAATAACATGGACAAAACCAAAAATCTGTTTTAAATTGACATGGAATTTGAAGATTTTCTTGCATGTTTAAAATGGAAGCCTTTTTAATATGAGAATCTTCTCAGTATTAGTGGGTTATAAAAGAACTATTTAGGATTTTTAATATAAAGGGTAACATTATTGAGAGAAAGAATGTTTATGTTTAAAAGATGATACACAAATTCCTTAAATGAACACAAAAGGAAGTGACATAGTGTGCTACACCAGACTCTGAGAATTCATTTTGATTTCTGAGACTATCAAATCATACACATTTCTAAATATTTGAAAAGTAAAGTTCCTGCCCCTCTAGGCTCACATGGAAAGAAGGCAGTAGAAATGGGGATAATATCTGTGGTTTTGCACATCTAGGCTGGTTCCCGAAATCCAGAACCTAGATGAATCAGAAAGTACTAAAAACCCTTCTCAGAAACCAAATATGATACTACAAACACTGCTAAAAATGCTCCAATTTTTTTAGCAAAGTTAAGTAGATTAGTTTTTTAATTCTGAATTATGGATTAAGTTAATGGTATTGTAGCTAAATATCTCAATGGTTCTTTGATGTAAGTATCACTATTCCAGCTTTTCCATTACTTACTAATATATATGGCTATCTGTGAATGATATCATCTGGCAAGGCTGTGAGACATGTTCCTGACAAGGCTGTACTTCAAAAATAACTTCTGAAATTAAAAATGCCAAAATTCATGCTATCAGCATAAATTATAAATTATTGAGCTTAAAACAGGACAGTCAGAGAATCATTACGTTTATTGATTGGTTTATTAGCAATAATAAATCATATTTCACCAGGACCAAATTTGAAGTGCCTTTCAAATACTCTTTTTTTGAAGGACATTTAAAGTAGGAATCAGAAAACTATAAGAAAACACAATTGGAAGAATATATCCAGCCCTCTTTGCATACGTCTATTGAAAACTGCCTGATCATTAGGGATAAGGCTGCAGATTGGTCACCTATGAAAATGGGGATGCAATTTTATGAGAAAAACTCATCAGCATAATTCTAATGAGTTATGGTCTTTGTTGTGAGAAATGAGAAATTCTGTAGTCTCACCCTAAAGAACATTAAAAAAACATTACTAACAGGAAATTGAAAAAGTAATATATGTTTGAGTGACGAGGACAACTTTTTTCTGATTGAATAGATAGATAAATATTTCATGAAAGTATCAAAATACATTTAATTTTGCCACAACAATGGATATTCTCTTCACAAAAAGCATATGAATCATCTTGGACTCACGAAACTGGGTGGTGATAAACAGATGCATCTTTAATGGCATTTGGCATGGCTTCATTCCCACCCTCTTTTTTTCTTAGAGTCTTATTTTGTTGTTTATCCTAATTTAAATTCAGCTTTACAGCCTGTATGTGCTCACTGAGTATAAACACAGCGGAAAGGGATGCTAAATATGTATAGTATTTTCTTAAGCAATTGCCAAACATTTTCTTCACCAATTCCTATTGCTCAAAAAAACTCGGAATATTGGAGATCGCTGGTCCAATTTAGGGTTTTGTTGTTGTTTGTTTGTTTGTTTGATACCACTGCTGTAGCTCTTTTTTTCTCACCGGGAAGAAAAATAAACAGTTCATAGGTCCAGGGTTTCATTTAGGAATCTTTACTAAAGCTTCTAAGGACCAAAGTCGAGTGAAACTAACAGGTGTTCTCCCAAGCAATAAATAACTTTAATCTGATTTAGCCACTTAATCTGGCATCAATAGGCACAAGCAGAAATACTTTGGCAAATTCTAGGTATTTTTGCTGGTATTAAAACTTCAAGTTTTAGGCAAAGCCATATAAAGGCTCACAAAGTTGGTCTTTCTGTAAAATGATGGCTTCACCACAGTTGTGCTTCTCTTTTAAGGCGGAAAAATGTTTTAGCAATTTGACAATGTTGGCAGCTACCAAGAAAATGAAAAAACTCATAGTTTAATTTGTAGTCACTGTGGAAAAAAGGAAAGAATTATGAAATGAAATGTTTCCAGTTTATCCATAAAAATTTGTCTTTGTTTTCTGGTATCTGGAACATTCTCAAACTTTCTAGTGGACAAATATAACCAAAATGTAAAACTACTAAGAAGAATTGGAAATTGAAGCATTAGATCATGTTTACAAATATTTTCATTTCCTCCCACTAAATAAGTAATATTCAAATAAATAAAGTGAGGGGAAAAGAATAAATAATGTAAGATGCTACAAATGGAAACCAAGGCCACAGTGGTTTGAAGGCATTCACTTTTATGTGATATCGCATGTGCCCTTGTTATAAATAACTTTGCCCAAACAGAATTGCAAATAGTGCTAAGCATCTTGCTTATCTGGCCTTTTCTAGGAGAACTACTTTGTATCCCTAAGTATTTCCCTTTAGTCACAGAGGAGGCTAGTCAACATTGATTCCAACATCATGCCTGCCTTGGTCTGTTCTGGCTGCTATAACAGAATATGGTAGAGTGAATGGCTTATAAACAGCAGAAATATATTTTTCATAGTTCTAGCGATGGAGAAATCCAAGATCACAGTGTCAGCAGATTCAGTGTCCGGTGAGGACCCGCTTCCTGGTCACAGACAGCTGTCTTCTTCCTGTGTTCTTACATAGTGGAAGGGTCCAGGGGTCTCTTTTATATGGACACTAATCCCATTTGACCTAATCACTTTCCAAAGGCCTCACCTTCAGATACCATCACATTGGACTTGAGGTTTCAGCATGTGAAGTTTTAGGAAATATAAATAATCAGTCTGTAGTGATGCCCAACTGAACCTCCAACTGACAATAGCTGGAGATAACATTTTGCACCATTGACTCTTCCATCTCCTGTTTTCATCGTCCTACTTTCTAGTTGAGTAAAATGTATTCAGAGTAGAAGGAAAAAAGTACCACAGAGAAATCAATTAGCCTTAAGTAATCCAGAGCTTTCCAGTATGCTTTTCATTATGCAGATATATAATTCTATATAATTTTAAAACTTGTGTTCATGGCAGGCACCTATATTGTGTTCAAAAAAAGGATACATTTCCTAGACACCGATTGCTGCCAACCAACCACTCCAGGAATAGACCACGAAGGCGGTTACAATGAATCCTCATTTAATTCTCATGTCAATGTAATATAATCATGTGTAAATTTAATTTACTCCTTTGATTATATTCAGGATCAAATCCTTTTTCTACCAATGCTTCTGAAAGCTCGAGTGGGAACCCAGATAAAAGAGAAAATAGCAAATATCATAATTATAGTAAAATATGTAAGCCCAGATATTATACTGCATCTTAAAATTTAAAATTTAAGAAAAAACAAGCACTCATACACACACAAAAACAAAAACACAACACCTACCTCCAAAGTGTGGAGTGCGCCGGTTTCAGTTGTCGTATTATTGTAGTAGGAACTGTCAACCGTCCAGAATGAGGCCAAGGCTGCTAACTTCATTTTGCCAAAGGGTCTGAGAAATACTCAAGTCCAATAAGGATGGTCATTGTATCCATTGAGTTGACTCCTACCTGGGGGACCTGTCAGTTCCCTGAGATGTAGACTTTCTTCTGCGAGATTTGCTGCTAATGGGCTGTGTAACTAGGGTTCAGGCCACACTCTATACGCAAATTATTCCTGTAAAGCACCTTTGGAATTGACATTATTCATCCTGTCTTAGGTCATTAAAATCTAACAGGATCCTTTCTCCCTGCCTCATCATTTGTAATTGGAAAACACAGATAGACACAATAGATATCTTCTTCTTCAACAACTACACAACTAATGCATTCGAATAGTACACATATTTAAGTCAGCTGAAACTTCAACAATCAGTATTATAAATAGCAGCCACTACCTCTCAGAAATAAACCAGATTCATAGTTTATGGGAAAATACATTCTGCTCACAATTTAAAATGCTCTACCTCTGCTGGCTTCTTAAATGCTCTCTTCTCTCTTTTCCCTTGTCTCCTTCTCGCTTTCTTTTCTCCTCTGTTTTTCAAGCATTCTTAGTTGACAAAGTCCTGATGTTCCTGTGACTCACAAAAAGTCTTTTCTGAGTGTTACTGACCTTAATATTTGAGAATCCCTTTCAGCCTTCTCAGTGGTGCTGTTCCTTCCTCTGCTCCTGAACAAAAACTCAGCGGCTTCTTGCTTCTTGACTTCTCATGGTATCTCAGGTAACACAATCTTGTATGGTCACTTTAAATTGCAAGTAAGATGCCCGGTTCCCTGAAAACAGTCCCAACTGCCACCCTAACTTAAAATGCCATTATCAGCCCCATTGGGGCCTCCTTCCTTCTGCTTGCTGCTGTGGGAAAGGGTATCTGGCCCCTCCTGCTGTCCCTGTTGGAATGGTTCCCATCCTGCTCCAGCATGCTAGTGATGCTCCCGACCAGTCAGGTTGAGGTGAGGAAAGGAGAGAGGAGCAGATGAGAATGGCAGAAGGCTTCTGCTCTCCGGACCAGCCAATGGCTCAGGACAACTCCTGGGGGCACCTTCATGAGTTCTTTTGAGGCCCAGATGGGACCTTTCAGTGGCACATTGTTATGGGCACCGTGTTTCCTTCCGGCTGCCCACTTCCTGCTCAGAGCTTGATTTCCTCCAGATCTACTCTTCAAAGGCCTCTCTGGTTGTTGTCCCAGTACCTATTCCCCACGGAGTCCTCTGGGATAGGATTTTAAATGGTTCAGACCCATGATACTGAGCCCAGAGAAACACTCACACATCCTTGCTCCTGCTATCACGGGAGAGTAGCTCTCCTGGTTGTCGAGGCCTGAGTTCTGGAACTGTCTAGTTGGTTTTCAGTAAGCTCCCCTGTAAATCCAGCACGTAGTCGAGTTCCTCCCCTGGCATGCAGCACCAATTGGGTCTTGGTGCCCCCATGAAAGCTTCCAACGTAGCATTCTATTATAAAACAGGGAATATTAAATCATGTTTCATAATAAGCTATCATTTTCTATTCATCATGGTAAACAATTTTCATGGTAAAAAATAAAACATTCAGAGAATTCAAAAGAGCTTTTGCAACTTAGTGTAAATGCCCAAGAGTTAGCACATAAGCATGTAAACAAAAGCTATGAATGACCACTTATTGAACACTTATTTGGCTGGCAAAGCATAGTGTTGTGTGCTTTGCATAGATTATCTTAGTACTCAAGGTAACCTTATGAAGTGGACGTTATTATTCCTATTTTACAGATGAGTAGACTGAGATCCTAAGAGGTAAAGTAATTCATCAGTGATCTCATACTAGTTAGTGGCAAAGCCTGGGCTTAAACCCAGCCAGTGGGGAACTTTTTTTTCCTTGGTATACATCTTAAACTCTATTAAGGAGAATTATCTTTAACGGCTTTTAAGAAGCTTTTAGGGGAGAGGATTGTTTTTATTGTTGTTATTGCTGTTTAAATAACATCAGTTTTCATGTGAATTATTCCTCTCATAGTGTGACAGAAAGTGCCATTTTAAAGATCCTGATACCTCCAGTTCTTTACTCTTGCCTGTGAGTGTGTTCCTAAAGTTGAACCAAACAATAGAGCACCAAGCAAGGATTCTAATTCTAACTGACAATGAAAAACATCAAGTAGGTGGGTACTCCCAGGGGAAGAGTATCTATTGGTACCCCTAATAAAAGCATTAAAGTATAAACCTTCAAAAATCCATTCTCACAGTTGCTCATCAAATGAATACATGTCATCCATTTCTTGCAGGTTGGTCTAAGGTAATTTGTCTCATATCCTGGGCTGTAGTGATACCATCTTGGAACACATTGCCATTCCTATCCCCATACCCATGCCAGACATTGTCAATCAATCAGTCATGACAATGAAGAAACCGTGTCTTCCCCAACCCTGGAACCTCCAGAGCTCCAGAAAGCCATGGCCAGAGGACTGGCATTTCCTCCAAGATTAAACCCATTTGCTCTTGGGCTAGTGTCTTCCTCTGATTAAATGCTTTCATCTGCTTGTCTTTATGCCTTTACATTCTCTGATTCAGATTCTCTACTAAAGCCTCTCTCTGTATTGATGCTTCTCCTGTTCCCTGTCTTGGACATAGCCAAATGCAAGAAGACACTAGTTTGCATCTTGGAAAAATACATTTTCTTTGAGAAATGATAGTATTCTCCTATCTTTCTAGAACCAATATCCTAATCATAGTTGCCAAAATAATTCTAAGAGAGTTTAACCTTAACTTTCATAATACAACGAGCCTAGAATGAATTTACGATATAAGGAAGATAAAAATCATCACTTGGAGATAGAGAGAGAACACTTGTGGCCAGACCAGCAAAAAAGGAGAAGGTGATTGGCTGCTTCTGTTTGGAGATCACTCACCACCATCTCCCTGGCTCTCAAATGCTATACGCTCTTTGTTCAAGAATGGACAAAATGATGCTTGTGTTAACAAAAATCTCTTGACCAAAACGTGCTAAGATTGCACAAACATTTGGGAAAGAATTGTCTCTGCTGATGGATTGAAAGACCTGAGGAAGTCACCGACTTACACCATTAATGGGTCTCCCTTTCTTACATATATGGGCAACAAAATTGTTTGTCAATTTGACATCTGCAATCACATTCTCCATAACAGAGTTTAACAGCATATCATCGGCTGTAACAACATGTGGCCTATCGGATGACTTGTCTGAATGCTCTGGGCTTCTGTGACACAACCCTCAGACTGCTGCTGATGACATGCACCCATCAGCAATGAATACATTCAGGGCCCTTTACCCACCATCAGTCATGATTCATCTCTACTGACTATCTCAACTAGACTGAGGCGCATGAGGGCAGTGTAATGATAACCTCATGACCCGAAGGGGCTCCAGAGCCCTGAATTGCCAGAGTTTGCTACAATTGCAAACTAATCTTCATTATGGCTTAAGTTGTAATAGCTGCTGAACTGATAGTCACATTTGGGTGTAAGCCACTCAAGTTCTTATGGAAATGGGGATCTTTTAAATATATGTGCTGGCAAACACTAGTAGTCATTGAATGATTTTTTTTAGTTGCTCTTACAATATGAACTTTATTCCTCTTCTGTGATTTATGCTTTTTACTCATTTAAGGAAAAAGACAGATAGACATTCACAGCAACAACCAAGTAAATCCTATTTCAGAGAAGTCAGAACTCTTTAGGTCACAAATTATTATTACAGTACTGCTATGGGCCTTGGCCTGGTTAAAGAATTTTTCAGAGATGAATTATAACTGGTGGAGAATCGGGGCAAAGGCATAGAGCATCATTGCAAACAATATGTGAGCAGTTTGGTATGGGATTGACAAGACAATGCCTTTACTGAAAATATTCTTTTTTTTTTTTTTTTTTTTTTTTTTTTGAGACGGAGTTTCGCTCTTGTTACCCAGGCTGGAGTGCAATGGCGCGATCTCGGCTCACCGCAACCTCCGCCTCCTGGGTTCAGGCAATTCTCCTGCCTCAGCCTCCTGAGTAGCTGGGATTACAGGCACGCGCCACCATGCCCAGCTAATTTTTTGTATTAGTAGAGACGGGGTTTCACCATGTTGACCAGGATGGTCTCGATCTCTTGACCTCGTGATCCACCCGCCTCGGCCTCCCAAAGTGCTGGGATTACAGGCGTGAGCCACCGCGCCCGGCCTACTGAAAATATTCTAATGTTGCAACCTAGGCATACAGTAGGCCATGCTTTTTGAATTGAAGCAGAGGTTAGCGAATCAAGCAAATCCTGTGCCAAGGAGTCGCTGAGGCATTCTGATTCACACTTGGACACTACAGTAGCGTCCTAGGTCTACAACTGATTTCCAGATCTGTAGTCCCTCACCACTTGAGTCCATTCTGTTCACACAGTGACATTTACATGGAATCGCTCCATTTCAGCACTCCCTACACTCCCAACAAAACTCCCTCACTGGAACCCCTTGGCTGGATGGAATTTGACCCTCTCAGGCTAACCTTTTCTTGCATCCAACTCCCTATCCCCCATGTTTCTCACCTTTAGGCTGATCTCCTGTTTGGAATGGTTTCTCTGCCTTCCCCAAATCTCGCCTAACCTCCAGACCCATTTCGTCTGTGAAGGCCTCTTGAATCATCTCCACCTTTCTTCGTCAGAAATAACTCATTCCTTCCCAATAGTCTTTTGCACACCCACCACATGGGTATAGAGATTTTTCTCCAAGAGTTCTTGCTACTCATTTGGTGCTCATCATTTCCACCCTTGGATTCTTGGAATCTCTGCATTCAAGGTGCCTGTCTTGTTTACCCCTCCCCTGCCCCAGTTGCATCTTCTTGGCATCCTTCATGACACCTGACACAGTATTTATAGGAATAAGGACCTACAGGTATTAAGCTGCTCTGTAGGAATCCTCAGCATTTCAGGAGAACATAAATTTGTCTTGTACGTTGAGTGGTTTGAACAGGAGTCACAGCCTAGTTGCCCATGTGCTCAGTGGCAAATCCTTCCATCAGGACTTCTCCTAGCCATAAATTTTATCTTCTGGGAGCTGGGAAGTCAAACTCCAAAAGCTAGTTTTAGGACTGCAAGCATTTCAAAAGCATCCTCTTTCTATCTTTACTCTCAAATAAGAGATTCCCCTACAGCCTTGTCAAACTTCCTTTTTAATTTCCTGATTTAGTTGAAACATATGTAGATGCACATACTTCCCTTGAATATCAAAAGGCCTTTATTTAAAATATGATTTCCACAGGTGAAATGGACAACTTCTTATGACTACAGAGAATCTCAGACCTTTGCCATCTCAGTTCCCCCAGTTCCCTTCTCGCGACCTCTATGAAGTCAAAGTCCATGTAGGAGCTCTGATTAGATCTGTGGCTATGCTACGAGGGATCAGAGCTAGCGTAAGCAAAACAGGCACATCAGAGAATGTTTAGATGACACAGTGTGTGACCATCTTTACCCTTCAATGAATGGGAGCAAATTAAAACCAACCTGTTGTGATACATTCAGGAATATGACGAAATTCCCCATAAGGCACCACCGAGTTTTTGACTCGTTGAGATGGTGACCCTAACACCCCTGAAAGGGGAACAAAAATAAGAAATGCATAAAGTCACCAAAGGCTTCCTGACTTTAGAATTGCTCCTGACCTCCTACCCCCACCTCGAAGGCAGACTCTCTTTGTTAAAGGCACCGACAGTCAGGCCATTACAGATTCCTCTAGCGCTGACACTACTGTTATCCTATCCTTGATAAGTGATGCTCAGGCCTAGAAAAGAGAGGACAGGGTGGGGAGGAGCACGGGCAGCACCATGTTTTAGTAATGTGGCAGCACACAGTTGGGAGTGAGGTTGTGCTTCAGGAAGAGGCTAATGACTTGTTTGCATTTGACTTCTTCTTTCCACCCAGAAAGCAGGCAGAGTATTTCATTACCACAGAGGCGAGCACAGACTGGTGTCAATCTTCCCGGGGCAAAACGCCTCTCTTTTCATCGCAGTGTGTTCTGCAACTGTCATGTGCTGTGCTCACCCTGAACCATTCTCTCAAGCTACTTGCTCCCCTGGCTCTTAACTGCGCTGACACCCTGCCTCAAACAGGACCCATACCCCTGCCCCATAGGTGCGTCCATCTTCCATAGGCTTTCAGCTCAGGCCAATCGGATGAAGTGAGGCTGCAAAAGCCTAAGACACAGGCAGAAGCCAAAGTGGGTAGGTTGGTGGCTGAGTTTTGATTGTGCATCTGTGGAAAGGGAAGTTATCCAACATAGGCTGAAGATGGGAGGCCTGTTCCCAGGCCTCTCTTACCTTGCCTGTGGGGTCACAGGAGCCAGCCTTTGAATCTTGGCTGTTTAATGCAAGACCACTCATCAATAAAGTACTTATGCGCTATGATCTATTGATGTGGATGCCTCCTGACCTTGCCCGCACTGATGGGACGTGCTCATTGCTGATGCTGCGGGCCAGGCATCGTGGGCTTGCTCAGTGAGACTGCAGCCCTGCCACACTCCCTAGGGGACAGCTGACCACTCTCGCAGTAATTACTTGACCTTTATCGGCCTCCATTGACAAATGTCATTGATACTTGGTAGCCGCACAGGTCCTCCATTAGTGCCAGCCCACAGGGGCTTTTGTGGTGGAAGCAATGGCCCAGTGATGAGGAGGCTTTCTCCAGCACAATCTGTCACTGAATGGCATGGTCTTGCAGTTCTCCTGTGGTTCCAGCTGCATCTGGAGTCCCAGTGAGAGCTGAGTCTAGAAATCATTGAATCAAACAACATTTATTGAGAAACTATGTTGAAAGCACTGCTTGGGGTATTGTGAGGGTAGAAAGCAGTATCAATTACAAACCCAGCCCCCCAGCAGTCTTTCATCTAGTGGGAAATTACAAATGATACACAGTGCATTTTCTTTTTTTTTACTTTTGAGACGGAGTCTCACTCTTGCTGCCCAGGCTGGAGTGCAATGGTGCAATCTTGGCTCACTGACACCTCCGCCTCCTGGGTTCAAGTGATTCTCCTGCCTCGGCCTCCCCAGTAGCTGGGATTACAGGTGCCCACCAACATGCCCGGCTAATTTTTTGTATTTTTAGTAGAGACGGGGTTTCACTGTGTTGGTCAGGCTAGTCTCAAACTGCTGACCTCAGGCAATCCACCCACCTTGGCCTCCCAAAGTGCTGGGATTACAGGTGTGAGCCACCACGCCTGGCCCACAGTGCATTTTCTAAGAGTTGGCACCCTCCAAGGTCCTCCACGCAGTGGGAGCCAGAGGAAAGGATGGAAAAGCGAGCGCCTGGGGTCAGCCAGACCTGGACTGTAGCCCCAGACTGTCACTTACAAACGCCTCTGTGAAGAAACTCTGCTGAGTTGCTTGGCCTCTCTATGCCCCTGTGTCTTGTCTAGTAAGCAGAGGCATGACAAATATTACTTCACAGAGGTATTGTAAGAATATAGAATGCAGAGGAATGATACATGTGAAAACACTTCCTGAGATCTTATTACCGTGTCCTGGTGGCCCTCAGGCCAGGTCACCATATTTCACCTCTGGGAGCCGGAGGCCTTAAAGGAGACTGGCAAAGCAGAGCTGCATAACCATCCTAATGTGTGCGGAAGTGAAAAAGCATCCACACAGCCAGTGCCACATCACATCTCGGAAGACACCACCACAATTGGAAATAGAGATCATGTTTTAGGTTTTTACAGATTGCATCTGTCACTAACTGTGTCCCTAATAATATGGTCTCTATTTCCAGATTCTATGGACACCCGGTCTGTCCATTTGCTGTTTCTATTCATGATGCCTTTCTCCTTGGCACAGTAATTGGATCTGGCCAGGCCCCTCCTGCGGTCAGTCCCCAAGGTCCCTGGCTGAAGCCAGAAGCCACTGAATGCAGAGAAGAGCCTCCCCTGCCACCTGCCACAGAAGCCCCAAGCCCCTCACCTTTAGGCCCTGACTTTGAAACACATCATTTAAAAGGCACTTTCTTTCTGATTTCAGGCCTCAGTAGTCATTTCACCTCTATTTTCAGAGTTTCAAACATTTGTTTATAATCTCATTTCTCTCAATACTTTGCAAAGCTTAGATCCCTTGACAAATGTGCCACAGCCGGTAAGTGGCACAGCTGGGAATGGAATGCTGTCACTCTGTCTCCAGAGCCCAGGCTCTCCACCACTGTGAGCACCAGCGTGTGTGAGGCCCCTAATCCTGCTGGGGGTATCAGGGAGCCCCTCCCCGGACCTTGGGAGAGGAGCTGGATGTCCGCGGAGGGAAGGAGGCAGAGGAAAGAATGTCAGAGGACCCCCTTGAGTTCTGGGACTGTGGAGCCCCCAGGGTTGGGGGGTCAGAGGGGATGCAGCTCCCCAGGTGGAAGAGGGCCTTGAGTGCTGTAAGAAACCTATCTTCCTTCTGGTTCTGAGAAAAAGCAGATGTCAGCTCTGCCTGGCAAAAACTGCATGTTTATGCCAGAACAAATGCTTGATTTTATTTTTAAATAAGATGTTTCTCCCTTCCATCCCATGAATCAGTTCATGTGTACTTATCTCTTCTTTAGACACCTGGCCCTGCCACTTTCTTCCACCACGCCCCCTTGCAGATTCTAAGTCGGCTCCCAAGCAGCATCCTACAGAGACCAGGCACTACATGGTCTTTAGTTGCATGCGCAGACCCTGCACGGAGCTAGCTCCTCACCTTTTGGGCCTGTCTCTTGCAGATTATTGGAACCATTCCACTGATGCCTAATCCGGGGCCATCGAGTCAAGCAGCAAGCGGCACTCAGGGTCTGCAAGTGCAGCCAATCACCCCCCAGCTCCTAACAAATGCCCAGGGCCAGATCATCGCCACAGTCATTGGGAACCAGATCCTGCCTGTGATCAACACCCAGGGCATCACGCTGTCACCCATCAAGCCCGGCCAGCAGGTAAAGGTTCCAGGCCAAGGCAACCATGGCACAGAACACTCTCCTTACCCAGCTTCTCCTCGTTGGTTTCAATCAATGAACAGTAATTTTTACATTACAAAATATTTGAGCTCACTAACTGAACATATTGATAGTCATAAAATGGCATGTAACTCGATTTTTCGTTCTTAATGAATATGGGTGATAACTAAATAACTCTTTAATCTAAAAATAAGAACATATTACATTACAGAGAGAGTGTCCTAAAATTCAATGGGAATGTATTACTCATCTGTGCTCAAGATACTTAATTTTCAGATTTTCAAAATGGAGTCAAAAAGAAACCAAGAATACTCATGCCTTAACTGTGAATTAAAAAATTATTAAATATTAAGAGATCCCAAGTTGCCGTTGCTGAAACCACTGCCTACAAATGAGGAAATGAAAAATAGGAAATTCTTCTTGGTTGAATTTCACAAAACCATGATGATCCAGTTAATTTTTCCATTCAAATATCAACTGAGAACTTCCTATGTGTTGATGCTAGAGGCTGGGTTCACAGCACAGAAGAAAGATGTGGTCCCTGACCTCATGGAGTGTCTGGTTAATTGGCTCCTTCAACAAACATTTTTCATAACTTACTGTATAACAGGCCCCTGATAAAAGCTAAGAAACAGAAATAAAGGAGAGGTGCTTTCTGACTTTAGGGAGCTCATCACCCTGTAGAGGACACAGATACATAAGCAGAATCTGTTGCGTAGTAGAGCAGAGACTGTCCTGTGACAGAGCAGGTGTGACCACAGAGCTGGAAGTGACCGACTCTGCCTGGAGAGTTTAGAGTCCTCCCAGAGACAATGGCTTGGGAATGGAGTCTGGACGGTGTTGGGGGGTGGGGAGGGGTAAGAATTAACCACGTAAACGAAGGGTTAACAACATTCCAAGCAGAGGGTACGGCAGGCACAAAGGCAGGGAAATGGGAAAGAGGATGGAGTGTCGAGAAACAGGAGAAAGGCTCTTGTGATTGGAGCAGAGGGGAGGCAGAGGACATTCATGGAAGGGCTCTATAAACAAGCTGAAAAGGATGGATTTGTTCTCTATGTGATCCTGAACAAACTACATATCATTTTTGTGCCCCCATTACCTGATTTGTAAACTGGGGACACACCAGTAGCTACCTCACAGGGTGGTTATGAGGATTAAATGAGTTAATATATATATGAAGTAATCAGAATAGTACCTGGCATACAGTAAGCACTAACGTAGTCATGATGATGATGATGATGATTATTATTATTTTACTCTGCAGCCCAGCCCTGGAGATCTATAAGAGGTTTGTTGTTGTTGTTGTTGTTTTTAATTTCTTCTAAAACAAACAAAAAAGGACATATGTGCAGAATGTGCAAGTTTGTTACAAAGGTTATACACGTGCCATGGTGGTTTGCTGCACCTATTGACCCATCCTCTAAGTTCCCTCCCAGCACCCCCCACCCCCAACAGGCCCTGGTATGTATTATTCCCCTCTCTGTGTCCATGTGTTCTCAATGTTCAACTCCCACTTGTGAATGAGAACATGGGGTGTTTGGTTTTCTGTTCCTGTGTTAGTTTGCTGGAGATGATGGCTTCCAGCTTCATCCATGTCCCTGCAAAGGACATGACCTCATTCCTTTTTATGGCAGCATAGTATTCCATGGTGTATATGTACCACATTTTCCTTGTCCAGTCTATCATTGATGGCCATTTGGGTTGGTTCCATGTCTTTGCTATTGTAAATAGTGCTGCAATTAATATACATGTCCATGTGTCTTTATAGTAGAATGATTTATATCCTTTTGGGTGTGTACCCAGCAAGGGATTGCTGGGTCAAATGGTATCTCTGGTTGTAGATCCTAGAGGAATCGCCATACTATCTTCCACAATGGTTGAACTAATTTACGTTCCCACTAACAGTGTAAAAGCATTCATGTTTCTCCACAGCCTCACCAGCATCTATTGTTTCTTGACTTTTTTTAAATCACCATTCTTACTGGCATGAGATGGTATCTCATTGTGGTTTTGATTTGCATTTCTCTGATGATCATGATGTTGAGTTTTTTTTCATATGTTTATTTTGTCTGTGTAAGTGTCTTCTTTTGAGAAGTGTCTGTTCATATCCTTTGACCATTTTTTTGATGGGGTTGTTTTTTTCTTGTAAATTTGTTTAAGTTTCTTGTAAATGCTGGATATTAGATCTTTGTCACGTGGGTAGATTGCAAAAATTTTCTCCCATTCTGCAGGTTGCCTGTTCACTCTGATGCTAGTTTCTTTTGCTGTGCAGAAGCTCTTTAGTTTAATTAGATCCCATCTGTCAATTGTGGGTTTTGTTGCAATTAATTTTGCCTTTTTGTTATGAAGTCTTTGCCCATGCCTATGTCCTGAATGGTATTGCCTAGGTTCGCTTCTAGGGTTTTTATGGTTTGTGGTTTTACATTTAAGTCTTTAATTCATCTTGAGTTCATTTTCATATAAGGTGTAAGGAAAGGATCCAGTTTTAGCTTTCTGCATATGGCTAGCAAGTTGTCCCAGAACCATTTATTAAATAGAGACTCCTTTCCCCATTGATTTTGTCAGGTTTGTTGAAGATCAGATAGTTGTAGATGTGTAGTGTTATTTCTGAGGTCTCTATTCTGCTTTATTGGTTTATATGTCTGTTTTGGTGCCAGTACTTTGCTGTTTTAGCTACTGCAGCCTTGTAGTATAGTTTGAAGTCAGCCTACGTGATGCCTCCAGCTTCGTTCTTTTTGTTTAGGATTGTCTTGGCTATATGGGGTCTTTTTTGATTCCATATGAAATTTAAAATAGTTTTTTCTAATTCTGTGAAGAATGTTAATGGTAGTTTGATGGGAATAGCATTGAATCTATAAATTACTTTGGGCAGTATGGCCATTTTCATATTGATTCTTCCTATCCAAGAGGATGGAATGTTTTTCCGTTTGTTTGTGTCCTCTCATTTCCTTGAGCAGTGGTTTGTAGTTCTCCTTGAAGAGGTCCTTCACATCCCTTTTTAGCTGTATTCCTAGGTATTTTATTCTCTTTGTAGTGATTGTGAATGGGAGTTCATTCATAATTTGGCTCTCTGCTTGTCAGTTGTTGGTGTGAAAGAATGCTTGTGATTTTTGCACATTGATTTTGTATCCTGAGACTTTGCTGTACTTGCTTATCAGTTTAAGGAGATTTTGGGCTGAGATGATGGGGTTTTCTGAATATAAAATCATGTCCTCTGCAAGCAGAGACAATTTGACTTCCTCTCTTCCTATTTGAACATTCTTAATTTTCTTCTCTTGCCTGATTGCCCTAGCCATAACTTCCAATACTATGTTGAATAGGAGTGATGAGAGAGGGTATCCTTGTCTTGTACTGGTTTTTGCTTTCAGCTTTTGCCCATTCAATATGATATTGGCTGTGGGTTTGTCATAAACAGCTCTTATTATCGTGAGATATATTCCATCAATACCTAGTTTATTGAGAAGTTTTAACATGAAAAGATGTTGAATTTTATCAAAGGCCTTTTCTGTATCTATTAAGATAATCATGTGGTTTTTGTCTTTGGTTCTGTTTATGTGATGGATTATGTTTATTGATTTGAGTACGTTGAACCAGCCTTGCATCCCAGGGATGAAGCTGACTTGATCATGGTGAATAAGTTTTTTGATGTGCTGCTGGATTTTGTTTGCCAGTATTTTATTAAGGATTTTAACATCTATGTTTATTAGGGATATTGGGCTGAAGTTTTCTTTTTTTGTTGTGTCTCTGCCAGATTTTGGTATCAGGATGATGCTGGCTTCGTAAAATGAGTTAGGGAAGTGTCCTTCCTTTTCAACTATTTGGAATAGTTTCAGAACCAATGGGACCAGCTTCCCTTTGTATTTCTGGTAGAATTCTGCTGTGAATCCATCTGGTCCTGGGCTTTTTTTCGTTGATAGGCTATTAATTACTGCCTCAATTCCAGAACTTTTTATTGGTCTATTCAGGGATTCGACTGCTTGATTTAGTCTTGGGAGGGTGTATGTGTCCAGGAATTTATTCATTTCTTCTAGATTTTCTAGTTTATTTGCATAGAAGTGTTTATAGTATTCTCTGATGGTAGTTTGTATTTCTGTAAGATCAATGGTGATATCCCCTTTATCATTTTTTGCATCTATTTGGTTCTTCTCTCTTTTCTTCTTTATTAGTCTAACTAGTGGTTTATCTATTTTGTTGATTGTTTTCAAAAAACTGCTCTTGGATTCATTGATTTTTGGATGGTTTCTCTTGTCTCTATCTCCTTCCATTTTTCTCTGATATTAGTTATTTCTTGTCTTCTGCTAGCTTTTGGATTAGTTTGCTCTCGCTTCTTTAGCTCTTTTAATTGTGATGTTAGGGTATTGATTTGAGATCTTTCTAGCTTTCTGATGTGGGCACTTAGTGGTATAAATTTTCCTCTTAACACTGCCTTAGCTGTGTCCCAAAGATTCTGGTACCTTGTGTCTTTGTTTTCGTTGATTTCAAAGAACTTCTTGATATCTGCCTTAATTTCATTATTTACTCAGGAGTCATCCAGGAGCAGGTTGTTCAATTTCCATGTAATTGGGTATATATATAATATATATTTAGAATGGTTAGCTCCTCTTGTTGAATTGTTCCCTTTACTGTTATGTAACGCCCTTTTTTGTCTTTTGTTGTTGTTGTTGGAGACTAGGATTGCAACTCCTGCCTTTTTTTTTTTTTTTTTTTTGCTTTCCATTTACTTGGTGAATTTTCCTTCATCCCTTTGTTTTGAGCCTATGTGTGTCTTTGCACATGAGGTGGCTCTCCTGAATACAACACACCAATGGGTCTTGACTCTTTATCCAATTTGCCAGTCTGTGTCTTTTAATTGGGGCATTTAGCCCATTTACATTTAAGGCTAGTCTTGTTATGTGTGAATTTGATCCTGTCATCATGTTGCTATTTTGTGATTTTGCACACTAATTGATGCAGTTTCTTCATAGTGTCATTGGTCTTTATATTTTGGTGTGTTTTTGAAGTGGCTAATACTAGTTTTTCCTTTCTATATTCTTCTTTGAGGAGCTCTTGCAGGCCAGGCCTGGTGGTAACAAAATCCCTCAATGTTTGTTTGTCTGGAAATGATTCTATTTCTCCTTCACATATGAAGCTTAGTTTGGCTGGATATGAAATTCTGGACTGAAAATTCTTTTCTTTAAGAATGTTGATGTAATCCCAGCACTTTGGGAGGCCGAGGCGGGTGGATCACGAGGTCAAGAGATCGAGACCATCCTGGTCAACATGGTGAAACCCCGTCTCTACTAAAAATACAAAAAATTAGCTGGGCATGGTGGCGCGTGCCTGTAATCCCAGCTACTCAGGAGGCTGAGGCAGGAGAATTGCCTGAACCCAGGAGGCGGAGGTTGCGGTGAGCCGAGATCGCGCCATTGCACTCCAGCCTGGGTAACAAGAGCGAAACTCCATCTCAAAAAAAAAAAAAAAAAAAAAAAAAAAAGAATGTTGAGTATTGTCCCCCAATCTCTTCTAGCTTGTAGAGTTTCTGCTGAGAGGTCCACTGGCCTTCCCTTTGTAGGTGTCCTGGCCTTTCTTTTGGCTGCCTTTAACAGTTTTTCCTTCATTTTTCCCTTGGAGAACCCAATGATTATGTGTCTTGGGGTTGATCTCTCATGGAATATCTTAATAGTGTTCTCTGTATTTCCTGAATTTGCACCTTGGCCTGTCTTGCTAGATTGGGGAAGTTCTCTTGGTTAATATCCTGATGTGTGTTTTCCAGCTTGTTTCCAGTCTCCCCATCTCCTTCAGGTACTCCAATCAATCTTAGGTTTGGTCTTTTTATGAAGTCCCATTTTTCTTGGAGGCTTTGTTCATTCCTTTTCATTCTATTTCCTCTAGTCTTGTTTGCATGCCTTATTTCAGCAAGGTGGTCTTCAATCTCTGATATCCTTTTTTCTGCTTGATTCATCTGGCTATTGATACTTGTGTATGCTTCATGAAGTTCTTGTGCCATGTCATTCCTCTCTAAACTGGTTATTCTAGCTAGTAATTCATCAAACCTTTTATAAAGGTTCTTAGCTTCTTTGCATTGGGTTAGAACGTGCTCCTTTAGCTCATCATAGTTTTTTATTACCTATCTTCTGAAGCCTACCTTTGTAAATTCGTCCATCTGATCCTCCATCCAGTTCTGTGCCCTTGATGGAGAGACATTGTGATCATTTGAAAGAGAAGAGGCACTCTGGTTTTTTGGGTTTTCAGCATTTTTTAGGTGATTCTTTCTTATCTTTGTGAGTTTGTCTGGTTTCAGTCTTTGAGGCTTCTTACCCATGGATGGGGCTTTTGTGGAGGTTTTTTGTTGTTGTTGTTGATGATGATGATGCTGTTGTTGTTGCTTTCTGCTTGTTTGTTTTTCTTTCAATGGTCAGGTCCCTCTTCTGGAGGGCTGCTGCTGTTTCCTGGTGATTCACTTCAGGCCCTACTCATCTGATTTGCTCCCATGCCTGTAGATGTCATTCAAGGAGGCTGGAGAACAGCAAAGATGGGTGCCTGCTCCTTCTTCTGGGACCTCTGACCTCAAGGGGCACCAACCTGATTCCAGTAGGATCACTCCTGTATAGGGTGTCTGACAACCCCTGTTGGAGAGTCCAACTCAGTTTGGTGGCATGGGGAACAGGACCCATTAAATGTATAAGAGATATTTTAAAAGAAGAATGGCATGCTTAGCTTTATTTCTTTCAAGAAAATAACTCTGATAGCACTACAGAGGTTGAAGTGAAGTAAACCAAACAATTTAAGAGTCTATAGCAAAACACAAGAATTAATGAGAGCATGTACTTGAAGTTGAGTCATGAGTACATGGGAATCAAGTCATGAGTACATTTGTTATAGCTGAAAAAAAATGAGACACCAAAGAAAGCAGGAGGACCAAGAGAAGAAAAAAAAATCAGAAAAAGCATGAGAAGCGAGGGAAGGAAGACCAAGGAGTCCATCTTGGGAAACACCAGCATTTAAGGAATGGAAGAAGAAAAGTGAGAGAAGAAATGGTTGGGTAACTAGGAGAGGAATCCAGGGTGTGGTGATCTAGCATCCAAGTGTTTCCAAAAAGTAGAAAATAGACAAGCATCAAATGCTGCAAAACTAAAATTAGGTAAAGCAATGAAGAAACATTCCTCTATTTCTCTGTTACAATGTTTTAAAGTCTGGATTGTCCCTATGCGAAACATGTTGAAATGAGCGCCTTAACTGAGTGAGTTAAGAAGTAAGAGGTGGGCAAGGCTAAGACCCAGAGTTAGAGCTGGAGTGTACACTAACAGAGGAAAAGTGGTGGACGGGAATGATGAAGACTAAGACTGAGTGTATGCCCGAGCACATGGCTTTATGTGAAGTCAGGAAGCTGTATAATGTAAAGCAGTTAGCAAGTAAATGAAATGTAAAGAAAAGGAGAAGAAAGTCCCAATATTATCATTTATCTACAGCAATGCAGAAATATCTTTCCAGAGACCTCAGTCATTGCCTCCATTTGGTTCCTGATCCAACCATGAAAACAAGCCCATTCTTGGTGGCACTCAGAGACGATCCTTGGAAAATCCAGTTGCTTGTTCAATGAGTACAAAAAATCCATTTAATGGAAATACTTATTGACCACCTACCATGTGTCTGACATTGGTACCAGGAAGCTGGGCTGTTGGTGGGCAAGACAGATGCCATGAGCTCTTCTTTCATGGAGCTTATGGTGTAGTGTGGAAGATGCACATTCACCAAAGACTTGTACAAATATGTCCCTAAAACAGCAGTAAGTGTCACGAGGGAGAAGTGAAGAGATCTATCAAAGCGTTCAGCAAGGGAACTTCACCCAGCGCGGGAGCCAACACCAGGAAAATCTGAGCGAGGTCTGAATCCGTACACTTTCTGGAGACAGAGACTCTGTCTTCTCACTCGAAATCTAAATCTCTAGCCTGCTGAGCCACGTCTTCCTCAGCTTTATCCCAGGCAGTGAGGCAGTCTCTGCCAACCTTATCATGAAGAACTTTTCCTCCCCTCATCTCTCAACTGGTTTATTTATTTCACTATTTACTATTTACACTATTTATTTCCATTTGATTCTCTACCTTCTAAATGGTTCCTCAAATAAGGCAAGATTCTCTATCTTTCTCTGGCTTTTAAAACCCTAGTTTCATCTGTACCAACTATGTTCAAAATTATCTCTAGGGAGAACAGATAGGGAAATCTGCCTCTTTTTCTACAATCTGCTAAAATCCTTTTCTGTCAGCAAAGGCAGTTGTAAATTGCCAAAAAGGTGATGAATTAGTTAAAAATCATTAACATTTAATATAAAGTAGCTCACTCTCACCTTGAATTTCAAAGGTGGGTGTGGGTGATAGACTACAGCTGTGACATAAAATTGCAGCTCTAGATTAAAAGTAGTACAGTTTTGATCCAGGAGAAGGGCCTAACCAAGAAATGGCAAACAAGAGGCAGGAATGATACCACTCCTAACCCCTTGCCCACAGTAGATATCGGTAATACAGTTCCACAGTCTCTCTCACAGGCCCAGACACACCTCAGGAGCCTTCTCACACAGCATCTGTCAGCCCTGGAATGAAACCTTGTTCCTACTATGGCAACATATGATCGGTCCTCTGCTGGTCTAACCACCACCACTGTCCTCTTCACTGAAGGATTAGAGATTCGTAACTGGAAAAAACAGCCAGCTTCTTGGGGATATATCTTGCAAAGCCAACAAAAGTACACCCCAACCAACATATCAGCTACAACCAGCATCCCAAAGAGCAGGCTCCCTTCACCAGTACACATACATGCACCTCTCATGTATGCGCACGCTGAGAGAACATGTGAGCACAGCTGAAAAGAGGGATGCGAGCACCGTCTCAAATACCCAAGTCACAATGGGCACCCACAGGCCTGTCCCTCTTGTTCAAGGCATGTGCCAGTGGTCTGTCCTTGTCCCAGGAATATCCAGGAAACTGATGGTGAACCTGGTCAGAAATACCAGGGAAATGGTAGAAATAAATGAATGACTTGATTTATTGGTGTTGGCTCTGGTTGAGATACCATGAGAACATGCAATCAAGATAACAAGTTGGACAAATTGACAGGAGATGCACAAGTCTGAGTCCAAGATGTAAAATTAATGATTCTGAGGCTAGTAGATCATAAAAGCCCCTGAGTCAAAAAGTTAAAAGCTCAAAAGGTATGAGGATAGTGGTCTTCAATTTTTTTCTTTAAATATTACCTTTTACATTGAAGAAATATAATATGGACAACCACTAAAAAATAAAGGATGTCTGTCATACAGTAGAGAAGTTTCTCAATTTATTTTTTCATGTGATTTATGAAAAATGTTTGATCTCACAAGAGTGTAGTTCTGATGGTAAAATGTGTCATAAATTACAGGAACAGAGAGTTCCCTAACTCATACACAGAAGGAAGTCCACTTTTGTGAGTAAAGTACAGGACTGTCAGACCAGATGACCTGGAATGATTTGTTTTAATTTAATAAAAGTAATGACATCTTTAATTTAATTTTCACATCTTCCTACCATTAATTAAAAGAGTCTGAATCTAACAATGTAGTATCCAACATAATGATGATGATTCATTCCAATGATGAGAGATTGAGAAGAACCCTTCAAAGTGATCATCTGAAATACGTACCGTGTTTTTTAAAAAAATACACCACTATTCGACAGCCCTAGATATAACTTCCACAGTATTACATCAAAAATCCTTGGTGAGCAATACCAGAAAATAAAAGTCAGAAAAAGGAAAAACAGATGAAGGCCAGGCACTGTGGCTCATGCCTGTAATCCCAGCACTTTGGGAGGCTAAGGCAAGTGAATTGCCTGAGCTCAGGAGTTCGAGACTATCCTGAGCAACGTGGTGAAACCCCATCTCTACTGACATACAAAAAATTAGCCAGGCATGATGGTGCATGCCTGTAGTCAGAGCTACTCAGGAAGCCGAGGCACAAGAATTGTTTGAGCCCAGGAGGCAGAGATTGCAGTGAGTTGAGATCGCACCTCTGCTCTCCAGCTTGGGCTACACCGTGAGACTCAGTCTCAAACAAACAAACAAAAAACCAGATGAAAATAAGAGAGTGATGAGAATCTGTGTGCATGAAAAAAAAAGTTACTTAATACAAAAATATTTAGTGGAGCTCAAAAGCAACCTTTTGCTTCCTCCAAGGGATTCTACCGCTGCTGTGGCCTATGGCGAACACCTCCCAAGGTCACTCTAGAGGCCCTGGTTTTCCTTCCCCTGATTGTCCTGTGCCTGTGAATAAGTTTCTTCATAAGCCATACAGACATGATTTTTGTGTAGATTTATTTTCCTTTTGACTAAATCAAGACAAAAGTTAACAGGGCTTTTTAGTATCATTAAGACAGAGAGAGACTATTGAAAGGAAAAAAATCTGCAACTTGCAAAAGCAAAGCATTAAGATTTTTCAAAAATTAAATACCATAGCTATAATACTTGGAGACTGCCATCCATGAAGGCACTCAATTTTTCTTCAAAAAGTAATCTTGGTACTAACAGAAAGCCAATGAGAGACAGCTTATTCAAATCAGTTCTCTTAAAATGCCATGCAATTATCAAAATCCATCCATTATTTTTCAAGTAAATACAAAAATGTATTCAATTACTAATTTTCAAAATAATTAATGTTCCTTCCTAGCCCTGGCCTGAATCACTGTTTCTCAATTTTTTCTCAAGCCACCCAGAATGAGATAGAAATGAGGCGTTTCCACCCATAAGGGATCTAAAATAGAGTAAGGGTTTGCCTAAATGGGTGAAAGATTGGCTATATGGGTGGTCCCAATACAGAGCAGTCCTTTGACCTTCCAGCCATGTATCTGGATAACTCACTTCTCTCACTTCTCTGGTCTCACCTTCTCACTTCCTGGCAAGCTCAGCTGACATGATTCATTCATACTTTCTGTGAATTCTGCGCCCCTGGCCTGGAACCTCTTCCTACCTTCCCTGTATGGCAAATTCCTGTTCATCCATCCTTTGGGATCTGGATGCACTCTCCCTCCTCTGTCCTGACCCCCTCTCCTCTGTGAAGCCTGTCTGAATGCTCTCTCTGAAGCATTTCTCCTTCATTTCTGCTCTTCGCCCCACCTTCACCCACTCCATTCATTTTTGTCAAGCTCCATCATTATTAGGAGTCAACATTTGAAAAGTGGAGACCAAACTGATTCAGCCTCATCCACACAATTCAGGACCCAGCCCATGGTGGGTGCTCAGTCAGATGTGTTTTATTTAATTGCTGCCCAATTACAGTATTTCACTGTGTAGGACACCAGCATCCTAGCCATGCTTCCAGAGAAGCCCAGCTCAGGCCCTTCTGTGTCTTTCCAATTCTGTATCTTCTGTCACTTGGCAGTATGTTACAAATTTGTGCCTACCAGGGGCTCGGGAAGCCCTTCCACACAGCACTGTCTTCTCTGCTTATCTCTTTTCTGAATGTCAATCCCTTCCTCTCTCCACGCTTTCCCACCTCATTCCCCCAATTGCATGTAATCTCTCACTTGCTGCTCTGCACTGAAATCTAACTTCCATTCCATCATTTGTACCTGCTGAGCTCTTAGTGCATGTTCCAAGCTCGTTTTGTGACTGTTTTGGCCTTCTCTGCCTATGTTGGGGTATCTCCACTAAATCCTCCCATCCTAACTCTCCCCGCTTCCTCATGTTTTCATAGTGCGTGGCATGGGGGATTCTGCTGTCCTCTCTCTATCTTGAGGCCATTGGTGTTTCTGCCATACTTACTTCCCTGCAGATAGGAGACACAGGTACTGGTGAAGCCTTACACTTGGGGCTCTTCTTCCTACTTATGTTAAAGAGATGTTTCTCAGTCATAGAATAGAGTGGGAAGCAAAACCCAGTAAGTCTCCTAAACCCTGCCAAAAGGGTAACTTCCTCCTTTTTTTTTCCAAATTTTCCACAAAGATAGCTAAAATCTCACTTGTATCATGTTTCAGGTTCTCCAAATGTTTTAAGGTAGATCACCCTGATGTCAACCCTAAATCTCTCTGCAAATTTAATACTTGTGCTTTTCCTGTCCCGAGTAGAATGAACTCCTCAGTAAGGCTCAGGTATTCATTACACCCTCCTAGTTAATCAATGTTCTTATTATGTCTGGCTCTGGCTTCTTTTGTCTAGACATAATAGATCCACTTTCTTTAATTTTTTTTCCAAGAGAAGCTCTTTCTAAAATCTGTGTTGTCCTCCAACCCACAATAGCAGCATCACCTGAAAACTTGTTAGATATGCAAATTATTGAGCCCCAACCCAGGCTTACTAAATCAGAAAGTCAGGGTGGAGCCAAGTGATCTGTGCTCTAACAGCCCTCCAGGTGATTCTGATGCAACTAAATCTTGAGAACCACTGACTTAATTTCTTTTTAAGCTATTCCAAGGTACACATTACTCAGAAAAATGCCAACTAGGGCAAGCAGGGAGGGTGAGTAGTGCTGCCCCTGCCACATACTCTGGCCTCTGCAAGGCCCCTCTGGGTTGTATTCATTGCCTGCAGTACAGCACAGGGAGGGTTCAGCCTGGGGTTCACTATGGCTCCCTGGCATCTCTGTAGAAAGCGAGCCCTCTTTCATTTTGCCTTTGCAGATTTAGAGAGGTTTTTCCTCTCCGAGTGAGTTTCTCTATATTTAATCCCATTTGAATTTTCTGTTTATAGGCATTCACTTTTCCAACTTGTCTAGTACATTTTGCATTTTATTCCATTTTCCAAGACACTTGCCACCCCACTTATTTTTATATCAATCACACATTTAATTAGAGATGATTTATTCCAGAAACTAAAACATTATTAAGGATATACTGCATGACACATGGAAGATACCTAGGGATCAGTGGTATGAAAAATCAAGAAAGCCTTTACAGTGTGCTGTTATTTCAATCTATTTTTGGTGAATATATTTAACAAACTGTCAGTGCCAACCAATACAAACAAACCAACAAAGCCAGTCTGTGAGAGCCAGCAGGATGTAGAAAGCTTCTCAGATGCTGCATCCTGTGCTCTGTTTGCCATTCTGTGTGTGGGATGGACATCTGGTTCTCCTCCTCTGGAAAATGCACAGCCACAGGCTCATATGAGCTGTCCCTCCTCCCTTCTTTCTTGCAGATTCTCCATGCTCTCAGCTTATTTACACAAGAAAGTGACCATGTAAACTTAGATGGAGAGAACCTCAAGCTCCTTTAGGCAGTCTACTAACAGTGTGGTGAATAAATAGAAAATATGATCATATAAACAGGATACAATACTGAGAAGAGCAAGTTTGGGGGTAGTACAGGTAACCAGAATTAATTATATGAAGCAAAGAACAATCTGTAGGCAACTGCATCTGAGATGTGTACCCAGACTACACTAAAATCATATTACTTTTGGATAATCTTCTAGCTATGCAAAAATACCATGTTTTCTTTAAAATATGACATTTTAAATAGGGAACTGCAGAGAATAATTTTTAAACCAGAAAAATATTTGAAATTTTGTATTAGGAAGAAAAACACATTGATAGATCATGATGATCTACACTAGGGATGATCAACTTGAAAGTGTAGCTCACCATGATCTATCAGTTTGAACATATCTCATTTGTTCCCACACTTCCCAGCTAGAGATCCCTGCTGCTTCCCTGACCTGTAACTGCTCATCTCCAATGATCATGGAGTTGAGAGGCAGCGGGGCATAGTGGAAGGAGTGCTGGCTTTTGAGTCAGACTTACCTGGATTCAAAGCTTACTTATACCAGCTGTGTAATCTCAGGTAAGTCATTTGATCTTTTTAAGTCTCTGTTTCCTCTCCTGTAATGATATTACCAATATACCAATACCTAAAAAAGAGGACTATTACCAGGATTTAAAATAATGTATATAAAAGCAGGTAGAAAGCATCCAATGAATGCTACTCATATATTTGGACTTTCAAAACGAAGGCAATGTAATAAAACATCTGCTTTTACGGAAGCATCTAAGTTTCCCTTTCCCTCCAAGAAGGAAGAAAGAAACTTTTTCTTCTGCTTCTAATTATTCCCTAACTCCCTGCATTTTCTTTTAGTAAACTATTCCAATTTTTGTGGCCAGTTATGTTTCAGTATTTAAATGTCTGTTTCCTTTGCCAATAATTAGGCAATACAAATATATATAATTTTCACAGTTAAGTCAGTGTCCAAAACAACAACATAATTAAATCAAATTAACATATATTAAATTTTTGTATTGAACCCCAGAGCTTTTTTATAAAGTAGCTTAATTCTCTGCTTTGTCTTTTCTGATTTGATAAATATATTGTAAGCATAAAATCTCTGAAGATTAATATACCAAAACATTTAACTAAGAATACCAATGACAGATAGTACTATATTTCACAGTTCACCTGAAAGAATTGCAGTTTCAGTAACAAAAAGTAACAGAAGTGGTACCTCTAGAGTCCTCTTTTTCTAAGGAAAGATGTTATGAAGGTGAGAGATCAGTCTCTGGGCTGATTCTGACATGTACAGTAGGCTATTCTATCTGAGCTTGCAAACGATTCTAGAATTAACAGATGCATGTTTACACTGGCAATTGGAAGGAAATCTTTGGGCTCCATTAGGATGCCACTGCTTGTATAATTTTCTTCATCCTTGACAAGTTAGGAGTTTCAAGATTTTGTATTAGTTTTTCTGAACTGTCTGGTTAAAATCTAGAGGGTAAGCAGGATCCCAATGTCCTAAAAGAAATGATTATTTACTTTGGAAGAAAAATATCTTTCTTAGATTCTTAGAAATCTTAGATGCCTTTTGACTCTCCTTTTGACTCTCTGGGCATAGAACAAGTTTTTAAAATAATTGTTTTATTTTCATCTCAAATTCCTTCTCTCGCCTAGTTAAATGCATAAGCCCTAGTTTGCTCTAGTAATCTTTTTTTTTTTTGTGAGACAGAGTCTCTCTCTATCACCCAGGCTGGAGTGCAGTGGCGCGATCTTGGCTCACTGCAACCTCCACCTCCTGGGTTAAAGTGATTCTCCTGCCTCAGTCTCCTGAGTAGCTGGGACTACAGGCGCATGCCACCACACGAGGCCAATTTTTTTTATTTTTAGTAGAGACGGGGTTTCATCATGTTAGCCAGCATAATCTCAATCTCCTGACCTCACGATCCACCCGCCTCGGCCTCCCAGAGTGCTGGGATTACAGGTGTCAGCCACTGTACCCGGCCGCTCTAGCGACTCTTTAGCGAGATTGCAGCCTAGTAATTTTTTCTTTACTGTGTTATATCTGAGGAAAAAATATTTAAGTTGATTGGTGTCTTTTCCAGTTCCTTGATGGTTCTTTACCACACCCAGGGCCAATAAAATATTGATGGAATGGTAAAACACGAAGACTATCTCATGATTCAGTAACTCAAAACTGTAAAAAGCTTTTGCCAAGTAACACTATTTAGAAGGACAACTCAATAGGTTATAGTGGGTAGATTGACATGCAAATATCCATCACATTTTATTAAACAAATTAAAAATAGATTTAGTCTTTAATATGTGTCCCTACTTTACTGGATTCAATTGTTGATTATGTGCTCAGCAGGTTGGCTAATTACCTTTGGCAGATGCTTGATGCATATTAATTTGGGATCCCCTGTCAACTGTAACTGTTTTTGGTTTGTAATCTAGCCTCTACTTCACATAGCTGAGTAACAATAAGGGCGTTCACTTGAAATGTAACTGCAGGCAATTCTGTAGGAGGCACAGGGTGATTTCCTGGGAAGATCCCTGCACTACGGGATCGGAGCCTGGCTTCTAATGTTCAGCAGCCACATAGGCTGGTTATTTACCTCACGTAATCCTATCAAGCACATCTGCAGCACAGAAATACCAAGTAAGTCAGGGAGCCATTATTAATTATCAACACAGGGGACCAGAAAGGGAAATCGCTCCTTCAGCATATTTCAAGAGTAGGTCCTTACTAACAATTGTCTGAAAGTAAAATATTAACTTAATGGTTAAAAACACTTTAGGGAATCAAAAAGCATGACGATCCTAAGTGTCAGCAAGAATGTGGAGCAACTGGACTTCTCATACATTGCTGGCGGGAACATAACACGGTACAGCCACTTGGGAAATCAGTTTGGGAGAGTCTAAGAAAGGTAAACATGCATCTACAGTATGATCCAGAAGTTCCACTACTAGGTGTTTACATAAGAGAAACAAAAACACAAGTAGACACACAGCCTTGTTCATAAATGTTTATAACACCTTTATTCATCATAGCCCCAAACTGGAAACAACCCAAATGTCCACCAACAGATAAATTCATAAACAATATGCCATATTCATATATGATATGGAAGGAAATAATATTCAGCAATTAAAAAAGAAACTGAGCTACCGAGGCATGCAACAAAATGAAGGAATCTCAAAAACAGTACGCCCAGCAAAAGAAGCCAGATGCAAAAAGAGTACATACTGTATGAGTCCATTTCTGGACTCATGCCAAATGAATCCAGAGTGACAGAAAGCAGAGCAATGGCTGTTTAGGGCAGGGAGTTGAGGGGAAATTGATGGCAAAGGAGAAAAAAGAACATTATGGAATGATGAGAAGGTTCTATATCTCGATTGTGGTGGTGGTTTCACACATATACACATTTGACAAAACTCATCAAACTCTGTTTAAAATGCATTTATTTCATTATGTGTAAATTATATCTCAATAAAGTTGAATGAAAAAATGAACACACACACACTGGGAAAACAGTGACAAAAGTGAAGTTGAAACACCCCAGGCTGGCTCTTAGGTGCTAACAAGGTGGTTGGTACCTGTTTGGGGGATGGCTCTCCCACCAAAGTTCAGGTCCTGACCTAATTCTACTCACGTGCTGATTCCCCTTAAAAAAGCCTTTCTACATCTCTGTGAGAATGAGGATGGATATGAAAATACTTTATAAGCCAAAAAGTGCTACATCCAATCAACAAAGATGGCTAATGCTGAGACTCATTGTCTACCTGCTTGGGGTCCTGGACTGCCCTTATGGAAGATTTCCAGGAAAAAAGCAATGATGGAAAGACATCCCCCCTAAGTCTCCAAGTAGACCTAGAACCTGCAAGCATTTCCCTTTCCTCTCTCCTTTCTCTACTCAGCTGAGCTCCTCTCACCTCTCAGAGCAACAGTCCTTTGACAACCTGTAGAGGAATCATGAATAAATGAATAGAAATACAGCCTTCCTTAACATACACACAATTTTAAAAATTAAATTAATTCTTCCTTGTGGAATCATGACTAAGAGCTCAGGTCCCAGGGTCAGACTTCACGTGTCCAGAGACCAGCTCCTCCACACTTGCTGGTTAAACCTATAAAATCCTTTAGCTTCTCTTTGTCTCAGCTTCCCTGTTTGTAAGAGAGAGGTGGAAATAGTACCCACACCACAGGCTGATAGGAAAATTAATGAACGTCCTGAGTATAGTGGCCGGCAAGAGTAAGAAAGTAACAACTGAGAGCTACAAATCCTACCAGGTATTTTTGTCCTGACTCCCCATCTTCTCTCTGAATTTTCCTTAGGATATCAGAGAGCATTTTATCAACTCCACAGAAACGCATCCAGATTCTTGAGTCTGGAAGAAAAGGAAGTTCCCATACACATTCAGCCTCCATTGGAACTTTTCTAAAAATACCACTTACGTAGGATAAAATGGTGGGGCACAGCCACATCTTTAAGTTCGAGTTTCCCATTCTGAGTTGATGGTGTTATATTTTATCTATATTTACTTAAGAAGCCTGTCAAGTGTGCTGTAATTATATGAATAGACAGAAAGAGTCCAGCCACACACCAGGGTCGAGAAATGCTGAAAACTGGGTGCTTTAACAAGCCAAGTAGGAAATTAATAATATATTTAGAATTACTAATAAAATGCCTATCAAGCAAGTGGCAAAATGTTCTCTACCAAAAAAAAAAAAAAAAAATGCCTGCCTGCTGTGCAGGGTGTGCATTCTTCCTGAGAAGTATATATTCTTAGAAATAAAATGATTCACCCCCAGATGAAACTTCTGTTCCCTGGCATTTTCCCCCTAATTTTTCATTCATTTGTGTATTTTTTTTTACATCCCCTCATGTAGCTCCACCAACCCTCCCAGACGTCAGTGGGTCAAGCAGCCTCCCAAGGCAACCTTCTGCACCTGGCTCACAGCCAAGCATCCATGTCTCAAAGTCCCGTCCGGCAGGCTTCTTCTTCTTCCTCCTCATCCTCCTCTTCTTCAGCTTTGAGCGTGGGCCAGTTAGTCAGCAGTAAGTATCCTTTCTGGCTCGGTTTAAATCATGGTGGCCTTCTTGTTGCCTATTTGCAATGTCTTCCTCCTTGTCTCTTTCTCACTCTCTCTTACTCTCTCTCTCAACCCTGCAGAGGAATTTCCTGGCACTGCTAGATCAATATTGAGATGAAGTCCGTCCCCAGGACCAGATGGTTCCTTAGGGAAGCAGGCCCCCAAAGCACACTCCCTGGATTAGTGGCTATCAAGGACCGGGTTCCATCTTAAGTGGTTCCTGATGTGCTGAGTCAGTCCTGCCACTTCAGAAGGTAGCAACTGATCAGCTTTCAGGGCATGAGCCACATAGCTCACAACTGAAATAACCAACAACAGGCACTCAGCTGGCAGGTCAAGCTGCTTTTCTGTGTGTTTGAAGTCCCCTGCCATTCTATTTGCAGGTGTCAGAGGAAATAAAAGAGAGCATGCCTGTGGGCGGGTGGGTGTGTGCGTACAATGAGCCGCCGCAAGTGGCATGTAGGGGAAGCTGCATGGGCTGGAATCAGATGAGAAATCCCTGAACAACCATTCATGAAATAGAATAAGCCTGCAAGTCTGCCTCGCCAAACACCATTCTAAAAACCATATGTAGTTTTTAGAATGGCGTTTGGCCCTAGGTATAAATAGCATATTTATCAGGTGCAAATAACAGCATGTTAAGATGAATGGGACAATGGTCTGATTTAGTGTCGGTCACCTTTAATGCAGTTTTTACCTATATATAAAACTGCAGAACATGTGCAAAGATTGCAATTCACTAGCGACCAAAACTCCAGGAGCTATGGGTGCCTCCATAGGCATCTATGCCATAAAATGAGGACATGTGAGGATCTGTGTTTGGTTAAGTGTCATGAATGACCTGTTATAGCAGCAACAGTAGGATCCTCACATATCATGGGGCAAATCTTAACATAAAGCAAAATGGAGGGTTGCCATGACCTCCCTGACAAGCAATCCTTCACAAAAAAGAAAAATAATTTTATTTATATATATATATATTCAATTATACTGATAATTCAACCAAGAAAGACGCTTGTGGGTGGGGAAGAAAATAGAATGAGGCATTATGGAAAGATGTCAAAATGCCTGGGTAGACCAGGCACAGTGGCTCACATCTGTAATTCCAGAACTTTGGGAGGACTAGGTGGACTGATCACCTGAGGTCAGGAATTTGAGACCAGCCTGACCAATGTGATGAAACCCTGTCTCTACTAAAAATACAAAAATTAGCCAGGCATAGTGGCAGTGCCTGTAATCCCAGCTACCTGGGAGGCTGGGACAGGAGAATCACTTGAACCCGGGAGGCAGAGGTTGCAGTGAGCTGAGATTGCAACTCCAGCCTGGGCAACAAGAGTGAAACTCTGTCTCAAAAAAAAAAAAAACGTTCCCAGGTATTTCACCAGACTAGGCTGAATGCTCTTGATCTTAAAGATGGGTCAACACCAGAGTTTCAGGATACATATGCATTTTCCATCAACTGTATTTTAGGTTGTTTCAATATACAACCCTCTCCAGAAACCCTAGTCTGACTTGCATAAAGTTAAGGATAAAGTGAATTTAATTGTATCCAGATTAAAAAATTCTTCCTAGGGTTGTTGTGGGAAGAGTCAAACTTTGTTGCAATTGAATATTCTGTAGAAGTTTCTGCAAAATACTCCATTTCTAAATGGCAGCAAGGTCATAAATTTAGGATAGGCTGTTAAGCTTTGGTCCTGAAAGAAAAGGAACCAAAGTTAAGCATCTTACAGAGAAGAAATAAGTTAAATATGAAAAAGAAGTACAAACATCCTCCTACTAATAGTATTTCACACAAGGTAAAGAGTTAATATGTGTAAGACGGATAGAAAGATGATTGAAGGGATTGGCAGACAGCAGACAGTCAGACGGATGGAACTGGGTTCTCTCTAGTCACTTGTCACAGCTGGGCAGTGAAGGATTAGCCTTTTTCAGAAATCAATAACAGAGATACTTTAATGGGCCAGATGGAATTTCCACTGCGCAGTAGCCAGTGGGACATATAAGTTCTAGGTTTATGATGAATGAACCATATTATATATCCTTGGTCTAAAATATAAAGACTTAGGAAAGAGACACTCTTTTACCACATGCAATTGAAGCAGGAAACTTCAATCCCATATGCAGTGCCTGAAGGACACCATGCTAGCTCCATGCTAGCTCTGGCAGACCAAGAGAGTCTAATAATATGACCAGGGATTGCACTTTGCCCTAACCCATTGCTGGACTTAAGAGTTGCTACAACTTTTGAGCATGTTGTTTACTTAATTCCCTTCTATCTCAAATCCAACTACAGAATGAATAATATATGGATCATATCCCTCTGGTTCCATAATTTGCTATGATGGCTCACAGAACTCAGGGAAATACATTTACTGGTTTACTATAAAGGATATGATAAAAAATACAGATGAACAGCTAGATGAAGAGGTACACAGGGCGAGGTCTAGAAGGATTCCAAATGCATTAATTTTTGTCCCCATACAGTTGGAGGGTACCACTCTCTCGGTATGTGGATATGTTTACCAACTTGGAAGCTCTTCAAATTCCATACCTTAGTGATTTTTGTGGCAGCTGCATCATGTAGACATGATTGATTATTAAACTCGAGCTCTCTTCTATCCCTAAAGAATCAATATGGGGCTCAAAGCTTCAAGCTTCTAATCATGGCTTCATCTTTCTGATGACCAGCCAGTATCATGAAGCTAACTAGGAGCACCTAAGAGTCACCCAATTTAAACAAAAGATGATCCTACTATCTAGGACATTCCAAAGGATTTAGGAACTCTGTGTCAGGAACTGAGGTCAAAAACTAAATATTAGAACAAAAGATGCTCCTAGCACCCCTATTTGTTAGGAAATTACCAGAGTTTAGGAGCCCTGTGCCAGGAACCAAGGATGAAGACCAGAGTTTTTATATATATATACATAACCTTGGTCTTTGGTCTTCATCCTTGGTTATATATATATATATATATATATATATATATATATATATAAACTTTGGTCTTCTTCCTTGGTTCCTGGCATAGGGCTCCTAAACTCTGGTAATTTCCTAACAATTACTAGATATAATAAGATATATATATTTTTTTTAGTAATTGTTAATTATATAATAAGATGTAAGATGTATATATATCTTATATCACAATAATATCAAAGTTATATCACAGATATAATAAGATATATATACATCTTATTATATCACAATATCACCAAAACTTTGGTCAAAACCATGGCCAGTGAGTCCTCCATGTCATTGTCAAAGAGTGTCACCCTAGTGTTGGCTAACCTGCCATATGCCAGATGAACTAGAATAGGTGGATCATACAAAACTTTTGCCCACTCCAAGCAAAAGAATGCCAAGTTAATACCTTAGTAATGATAACAAGATCTTCATATGCGAAGCAGAGCACATCTGGGTTCAGAATTACCGAACATGCATACTTGATAGAAAACCTGCACAGTACTTATTTGTAGCACCTACACACCTTGCCTTCTGTTAAAACTTCCTCAGTCTCCATAGTCATCAGACGTGGATATAGTTTTTATAAGCACAATTTTTAGAAAGTCTAGAAAAAAAGTCAAACAAGTGACTTGACAAATGTCCCAATTAGGTTTAAGATTTACAATTAGGTAGATTTAGGGTTTTGATTGCTTGTTGGATTTTTTTCCAATATACATTTTCTAAATCCCTAAGCTTGATCCTTAGACAGCAAATGACTTAGTTCCAGAAAAAAACAAAACTATAAAGTGAATGTAAAGATGGATGGCAGTAGCATACAGCACAGTGAAACCCCTGATTCGTAATTCATGCCATTTTCTACGACCCAAAGAGGCCAACGTAGTGCAAAACTTCTGTTCTCCCAAATTGCATCGGAAACTCCCAAATGGTTTCCTATTTCTCGGAAATATTTGGGAAATATGCCCATTATTTGCTATGAGAATAGCACTAAAAAGCAGACAGCTATTTACATAAGATAGTTAATTAATTCACACCTTTGGAAGCTTCTATAAAGATTTATATTACTCTTGTAACAATCCCACAAATCAGGAATCATAGAAGGATGATGTTGATGCATGGTGACTATTCAACCCATTTAGCAGCTCCTTACACTGATGCCTGGGCTAAGAGTGGGAGGGAGCTAAATTTAAAAAAACAAACAAAAAAAAAAAGCAAAAATCTGTCCTGACTAATGCATCCTGAGCACTCAATGCAGTATGGGCCCAGTGACCATGCAACCAAATTCTACAAAACAGGTTTGTTTTCATACAGTTTGCATTTAGCACCCATAAAAAATCTTTTTTACTTTTCAGTCCATGCATCCCAGATTTGATTCGGGAAATGTCATCATTATATTTGTGAGTCACTGCCAATTTTCAATGCCATTTTAGCCTAAGTCCCCATCCCAGTTAATCCCTCTGTAAGTTGATCAAGGGGCAAACTCAGAGTGGACCCTGGCCATCATTGCTATTACTTTCTGGCCCTGTCTTTATTATATCGGGCTCATGTAATCTGGAGCCAACTTCTATAAAAGATGCCACTTCCTCCACTTTCCATGGAAACCCCAGAGTGGGTTTCCCTAGAGCTGGATAAAAGTACTAGATCCACCTTGTGGGAGATCTGAGGGGTTTTCCCCGAAGTTCCCATCAAGGTGGCATTCAGGTTCATCCTTAAAATAAACCCAACCTTCCCAGAGCAAGGAGAATAGATGACAGAAAGCCAGATTGACCTATCCCAGGAAAGAATGTCAAACACTGAGTTGGTTGAGAGCTGAAGCAGCATTCCAGAAAAGACCCCATTTATCACAATCACCTCTTGTTTCCCGTTTTCAAGCTGGAAAGTATATATTCCTTAAGGAAGAAAAACTATTCTCATAGTGAAACAACCTTGAGTTTAAGACAGAAACTTTGGGATCAAAAAAAAAAAAAAAAGCATTAGTCTTTTGATTAATTCAAAATATCTTACAGACACCATTTGAATTCTCCCAAAGTGTGAAGAAAAGTCCCACATGTAGTAATCAGGGTAAAGCTAATGTTTATCTGGAAGTGGATCCCTTTTTTGAATGGGAAGACTTTTGTAGCCTCAGAATCCATGGAGCAAAACCATAAAAATAACATTTTGCCATCTGAGTTTTATGGATAAGAACACTAATATAAAGAAAGCGTTCACCTCCAGCAATCAACAAATTTTTCAGAGAGATGCTACTTTGTCCAGCAGACCATCACCCTGCTTAAATTTCACAAGAATTTCCATTTTATCACAGATCTAAGTAGAACCAGGACAAAATACAGAGTGGAAACTGTCAGAGAAGGAAGAAGGAATTCAGCTTCGTGGTGGAAAATCTTTCTTGAGGCCTCATGAAGATACTGGACTCAGTAGCCCAGGCTCCCATCCTTTTGAGCTTTAAAGTGAAAGTTTGATCATCCACACAACACCACTCAATGCACACAAGCTACAAGTCCACAGTGATCTGACAAAAAGCAGTCTGCACAATCACACATACAGATTTAGTTGATAGTCTCAAGAAACTAGTAAGGACACCTAAACAAAAGAGGCAGCAGGGGAAGGGAAGAAAGATGAGAGGACACATTTACATAAAATGTCAGCCCAAGTCATAAACCTGCCCAATCCTGTGCCACTGTCTGGTGGCAACGTAGGCCCTGGGACTGGAGTAGACTGAGGAAACCCTTCCAGATTAAAGACCTGCCCCTCACATACTGGTTAATTCAACTGAATCTAGCTGATCTAGAGATGGGGCTAATAAAGGCAAACATTTTACTTTCCCAGCCCACTGATTCCCAGAACTTGGCCACTTGCCATATGTAGTGGGAGTTGGGTAAGGAAAGGGCCAGGGGGGTTGCCTGCTCCGGAGCCCCTCCTCAACAGACCTATCTAGCCCATTTGTGAGGGAGCAAATTTTCTGTGTAGTGAAGCCTGCTGAATAATGAATGGTAAAGGGTCAGTAAAGACAATGGCACGCAGAGGGCGCCACACCCAGACTTGGTTGGACCAGGGCCACAAAGAAAGATTTCTTTCTACAGTTGGGGTCAGCAGATCCCTGCAGCAGAATCGCCTGTGTTACTTGTTAAAAATGCACATTCCTGGGCCCAAAGCGGTGACTGTTACAGCTGCCAAATTAAGAAAATCACAGTCCTAAAAGTGGTATTGTTACATGGAAAGTCTCCAGCTTTCCATTTTTTCTGTTTTGAACCTCCATGCTCACCAGTGCATGGCTGCCAAATCCTTCTTCCCTCTCTCAGAGAGGTCAGACCCCTCTCTCACTGTACCATTCTGTACTCTCTACTCTAAACCAAAATTTCTCAGCTATTATTTTATTATCACCCCACTCCCCCTGCAAAGAGCATTTTTAGGGTTTTTTTTTTTTAATCTTAATTGCCCTCCTTCCTCTCCACCCCGTCACTCCATGACATTTTAATACCACAGATATATTGCACATCTGCTCTGTCGATGTCCTGTGGCCCTTTGGGGGACCACAACCATTGTACTAAGACTTTTCCTGCCTCCCCCTCAGAACCGGTATCAGTCTTATTGGGAACGCACGCTTTAAATGCAGGGTCACAAAACGGGCTGAGCAGGGAGCATGTTGGAGGCTGGGTGTTGTGAAGATAACGAGGAGCTGCAGGAGCAGCCAGAATCAGGTCCAGACGACTGGACGTTACCAAGTGCAAACGCACACCCGGGGCTGCCAAATCTTCTAACATATCAAAAGAATTTGGAAAACAGAGATTTTCCTTTAGAAATAAATGTTTACATGTTAGCAAGTTTTTTTTTTGTTTTTTTTTTTTTTAGTGTAAACACTAAGAAATCTGGGTTTTATTTGCACCCTGCTAAGCTTTTGCCCCAGGCAAAAGATGATGTTTTTTCACGGGGAAAAAGGAGAAAAGGACTCCAGCCGCGACGGCCGGAAGTGAGCTCCCATAACCCTTAGCTTGCCCGGAAGCGGCTCCAGGCTGCTGTGCTGGTGCGCTTGGAGATCCAGAGCGCAGCGTCCACCAGGGGCGACTCAAACGAATCTCATTAGCCAAGGGTCGTTGCCTCTGGGAGTAGTTTTGGGAGAAAAAACGGGATTTCCATTCATCTTAACAGTCAAACCGGTTTTATAGTCACTGTCCACCCCCGCCCCGCCCATGCTCATAGATTCCCCATGCGCTACACTGACATACTCACCACTCCGAACACGAGCTCCTGCTTCACCCTACCAGCCTTCCAGATCCCCACGGTGCCCTGCGACTCCGTGCGTTTACGCCTGTGTGCACGCTGTCACCACGGACCAGACTAAATGGCTTCTCCATTCTCTGAAAACTGCCCACTGGGGGAGACCTAGATGAATCCTCCCTCCTCTCCTCTCTCCCTTCTCCGCACATCCGGTGTGGATGTCATACCATTAGCGCTTGATTATACTCTGTCTGATATTTTTCTGTTTTTTATGCATTAGTATTAGATCCCAACCCGCTATAGACTCCGTAGAGGCTGGAACTGTTTCTGATATTGCCCCTCCCTCCACTCCAGACTCCCAGAAGTTACTTGTCAAAAATATTTATAGACTGATTGCAATAGTTATACCACTTTTCAATCTTTCTACAACAAAATTATGAGTAATGACATTCTACAGGACTTTTTGTTGTTGTTTTAATGTGAAGATAAAGGACAATCTGTACCTGTTTTGTTGATTCTGTTGACAGAGTCCATTATCCTTCAGCTGGAAGAGATTTCTCCCCAGTAATGAGAAAATCTGCACATGAAGCTCCAAGCTCCCCACAGATATTAACATCCTTATTTAAAAGTCCTTGAAAATGGGCATTTGGCATGCAAACGTTCTGGCTTTGTGGGATTTTTCTTTTCTTTTCTTTTCTTTTTTTTTTCCACAACAACTAGAGTTTCTATAGTTCTCAGCCCAAAAGAGTAATATAGTCTGTCACAGTCCTTGGACAACTACTCGAACTTGCTGAAATGGATGGGTTATTGAGCAGAAAAAGGAAGAGAAAAACTTTTCACCTAAGTCCGAGGAATGAGGTGAAGAACAATAGAGTCAGCTCACAGGGAGGATGGCTTCACTACAGGCAGGATTGAGCAGCACTTTGAAATCTTCCACCATCCCCAACCCATGCTGTCTCCAGCTTGGTGTATGCTTTCATTTATCCAGGGATCAGTAGCCGGGGGGGAGGAAAGTTTCATTCTCCAGCTGTTGTGTCATTTCCCTTGATAAGTCCTAAATTGACCGCGTTATCCAGCACCAAAGGAGTTTTCCTGTGGTAGGCATTTTTTATTATGTGCCCTTTCAGGGGACAAAGGCATCTGTCAGTAAACTGCTATGGGGGAAAAAGACAATATCATTCTCGCAGTTTCATAAGCATGTTCTTCTGAAGAACTAATGTGAACGTGAGAAATTAGGCAACATTATCATCTGTTAGCCTGGCTGTTAGCCTGGCTGCATTGGTGATCAGGTGAAGGAAAAATACAAAATACTATTTTCTTCAAGAGCAATTTTTAGCATTAAAGATACTAATTACAACATTTCAAATGGAAACGTTTCCTTTTGTATATTTTGCACAGTATTCGAACATATTTATGGACAAAATGGAATCGCACCCCCATTATCAAGTGCCTCCCAGTGCTGGCTGTTATTTGTTAAGCCCTAAGGAGCGTGCTGTGGCACTGGGGAAGTGGCAGTGTGAGCCAGCTGTGGTTTTATCTGGGACAGAAATATCTCGAAGGATGATTTGTGGAGGTGTAATGAGTTGAGGATGGAGTCTTGGGTGTCTCACGTGGGAGACAAAGAGAACATTTTCTGAGGTTGGTTTCCCCACTGCTCTGCTGTTAAAGAGTCACTTTCTTGTAAACCGTAATAAACAGATATTGCTCGGCTGTGTGTTGACATATTGATCCTATTTTTAAAAACATCTCCACAGATCCTCAAACGGCAGCGGGTGAGGTGGATGGGGTTAATCTGGAGGAGATTCGAGAATTTGCCAAAGCTTTTAAAATCCGGCGCCTGTCCCTTGGCCTGACCCAGACTCAGGTGGGACAGGCTCTCAGTGCTACAGAGGGCCCCGCGTACAGCCAATCGGCCATCTGCAGGTAACCCGCGCCTGCATGCTGTCACCTCTCCTGGCCGGCCTGGGCCTCGTTTGTCTTTGCAGCTCAGCTTTTCTTCATCGGGTGGGCAAAGCTGGAGGGGCAGAGAGTGGGAACAAAGTTTGGGGGCAGCTATATGTTGAGATTGGTGATCTTGATGCAAACAACGCTGCTGAAGCAGATTTGGGGGTCCTGGCTTGATAACTCCTGTCAACTCACAAAGAACTTCCAAGGCAGTCTCATTGGAAATACACTACCCTCAGGGTCAGGGGCCTTTCTCCTGGGCCCACACTCCTGTGCAGCTGAGAGCCATCAACTTTGTGTGCACACAGGTATCCTGAGCAAATGTGGTAAAGCTGCCATTCCTAATTTGTGTTAATGCCTTCACTATTTCTGACCAGAGATGGCTATCAGGTCTTGGCTATCCAAGAAAACACACATTAAAAAACAAAAAAATTAACTATCTTGTGACCTTGAAGGTTTTAACCTGCCTTCCCAGACGCAGCTTTAAAAGCACGTTTATAAAAAATAAAATAAAATAAGCGAATGCTTTAAATGGCTCAAAAAAGAGTGGTGAGAATCTGGCCTAACCTTGCCCATCTCCCCTAAATTAAATAAATAAATGACAGAATCCGGCCTTGGTTGTGTTCAAGTTGATCCGGGTTAAGTGGTCAGAAGCAGGCCCCGTGCATGCATGTGTGTGTTGCACTAATCCCATGTTTATGCATGAGGTAACAAAGGCACTTCGGTAAGAGCTTTTTCCTCTTGGGCAATACCTTATGAGTCCTCCTCCATCAGGAAAAGCCAAGAAACCAACTCTAAACTCATTTAAGTGGATTTTGTTCTTGGTGATCCATGAAATGCTATCTTTTTATCTGCTCTTTATACTTTTAATGTATTCCCCCAAGGACGGAAGTGTACTTTTCCTGTAGTTTAAGACTAAGGTTATAAATAACATCAGTATGGGGTAGTAGCTTGCAGCTCACATTTTGCTCAATGATTTTCCATAAAACCCATTGATTGTTGTTAAATACAAAAAGCACCATAGGATCCTCTCACTTCTATGGCCTCCCCTACTGTTTTTTCTTATAAGATACCTCCCTGTAGAAAATAACCTTTATTCAGTCTATACAAGGATACTACTGCTGGGAAATTTGTTTCAAGGCTTGTATATGTTATTCCAAACAACATGTACAGAAGCGTCAACACTAACAAGCAGCATCCATGATATGAATATCATTGCTCCCTGTTAGGAAGCATTAATTTCGTTTCATCTTGACAGCCTTGGGATAAAGGCAGCCACAGGTTTTTAAGTTGTTGCCAATTTTCTTTTGGTACTATATTCTTGTTTAACTTATTTTTAGTCCTAAAATGTGATTTCCTTTTATTGATATAAGCACTAGCTAATGTTTAATGTTTACCTCATACACCTAGCATTTCTAGGGCATTCCCAGTCAAATGTGTTAATTTCTAAAGTCTACCCTAGAGAGAGGTCAAAAAAGCTGTGGCTGAAATGTGGAGACTTTGGGAATTCCTATTATATAATAGAACATGTCTGATGCCTTGACTTTGGGGCCTTTCTCTAGCTTCCAGTATTTCATTGAGATCGTTTTAGGAGCTATCAAGAAAAGAAAGAAAGACCAAGGTCTTACATTGGAACAATTTAAGAGAATTCAAAGGGTGGTGAGGAACCTGCTTTGGAGCCTGCACACTCAGGCATCCTTGTCCCTCATTAGCTGCAGTGACTCCTAAGAGCTGCTTTAAATCCCTCCTTATTTAAAAAATGTATTGGAAAAAAGCATTCCAATACACTGATCAGCCCCATCACAACTTCTGTCCCCTGGTGCCTTGCACTGTAAAGCCTGTTGTCGTGCTATCAAATATTTAAGCTTTGGGGATTTTATGGCAAACAATGCCAAATGTGGTATGTGGCAAATTAGCACAACAGTGAGAGCTTAGGAGCTTGCCATAAAGGACAAATTCATTAAATAACATTAAATGATTAGTTCACTCTGTATGGATAGCAAATGTACTCCTTCCCTCCTTGACCAGTACTGGAAGTTGAGTTTTTCAAAAATAAACAAATAACTCTTGCATTCTACATGGAAGGGAATACTATGGAAATCACATTAAAATTTGATTCTGTTTGTGCTGCTTATCACATTATAAGAGATCTAAAATGTGCTGCCAAAAATAAGATTGTGGCACATAAAGAAAGCCTCTCCTCTTCTGTCCTTTTGCAAGCATCCTTACAGAACATATTCTGAGTAACACGGGCTCAGTTTAGTTCTATGAGAACAGACCATTATAATAAGATGCACTCTGTAGTCAGAAGTTTTTCAACAGCATGGGACACTATAAAAGGGAGAGGAGAATTCTATGTATCCAAAGTTGTCATACTGCAGGGTTGTAAATTTGGTTTTAGAATAAACAAATGAATAAAAGGAATTTCTACTTTTTTGTACTTCATTGAGAGTGAGTGTGAGTTTGGTACCAGGATGACCTCTTAAAACACTCTGTAAAATTTTGTCCAAGATGCTTCATATTTTTTAAAGTCAATGTAGCAAAGAATTGCTGATAGCAATTGATGTCTGGAAGACCTCATTTACAGAAAATGATATCATTCAAGTCCAGTTTGCAGATATCACACATTAAACACAGCTTGGTGCCCTGGTGCAAAAGTACACCATTATCCCGGATGGTGTTTGGAGGGTGGAAGGTGGCCCTTAGCACACCCAGGGGTGGGGTGTTTTACAGTAATTACAATGTGCCCAGCTGTTTGAGCCAGAACAGGAAAGTAGCAATGGGTTATGTTTTACCTGGAAAGAGAGCATGTTGTTAACTTACATATGGTGAAAATTGTTTATTCCCAGAGAGAGAAAGAGAGAAGTCAAAATGAGACACAAAAGAGAGATAAAAAGCCATAAAAAAAAGTCCCAGTGGCCATCAGTGACTATGATAATAGCAATAACATTTTTATAACCAAGTCAATGGGGCAAATTTAAAGAAAACCAAATGTAAAATGTAAAGAATCATTTTAAATGAAAGAATGTGACAACCGTCATCTTTGATGGCACTTCCTAGTGTTAATTTTTGCCTTCAGGATTCTGCAGACGGCAGAAATGGAGCTGGTACTATTAAAATAAAAGCTTAGATCTCAGAGTTTGTAAGGAAAAGGCCTGTGAGTTGTTTGCGTGCCTGTTATAATAGCTCACGCATCCTGCTGTCTCCTCACCCCTGTCTGTGCGCGTGTGTGGTTTGCATGGTCTGGCATGGAGCATGCTGGGAGGGTGGACGCTGGCTTGGGCAGGGCTGGCTACCTTGCAGCTGGCTATTAACCTGCAGTGAATTTGCCCTGCCAGGCAGTCAGGCAGGCAGGCAGGAGGCCCACCCTGGCAGAGGACTCAGTGTAAGACTGTTCTTTCTCAATTTTCCCCCCAGACACACCATCCTGAGAAGCCACTTTTTCCTACCACAGGAAGCCCAAGAGAACACTATAGCTAGCAGTCTGACAGCCAAACTGAACCCTGGCCTTTTGTATCCTGCCAGGTTTGAAAAGCTGGACATCACCCCTAAAAGTGCCCAGAAGATCAAGCCGGTGCTTGAGCGGTGGATGGCTGAGGCTGAGGCCCGCCATCGAGCAGGTATGCAGAACCTGACCGAGTTTATCGGGAGTGAACCATCCAAAAAGCGCAAGCGGCGCACTTCCTTCACACCCCAGGCCCTTGAGATCCTCAATGCCCACTTTGAGAAGAACACACACCCCTCTGGGCAGGAAATGACCGAAATTGCTGAGAAGCTGAACTATGACCGGGAAGTAGTTAGAGTTTGGTTCTGCAATAAAAGGCAAGCCCTGAAGAACACAATTAAACGCTTAAAACAGCACGAGCCGGCCACAGCAGTCCCTTTGGAGCCCTTAACAGACTCTCTGGAAGAAAACTCCTAAAGAGATGCCATAATCAGAAGCAAAATTCACAGAAACTTAACTCCACCCTTGGGACTCCACGAAAAAAATTTTTTAATTTAAAAAAAAATGTAAAAATAGCCCCAGTTATCATCATCCTTCTAAGTAAAAGACTAACAAAACTACCAAGTGGACACAATGGTTTCTACATGTCCGTTGGTTTTCCAAAAAGGAAAAAAGAAATTTTTTTGAAAATTTTTAAACAAGTAATACACCACACCAAAGGTGTGTGTGGTAGGATAGTTCCCTTCCCCCACCTGTCTCCCCCAAAGTCAGTTTTTTAATGGACTTAAAGCAAACCAAATAACCACGTACTGTTTTCTGTGTATTATGAAAATGTGAACACATTTTAAGGAAAAAGAAAAAAAACTAAACCAAAAACCACCAACAATGAAGAAACAAAAAACTTTGATCTGTTCAAAGCGAATACAAGCCTGCCACCTGGAGGAAGGACTGCACCCCTTCAGGTACTAAGTGCTGATTCACTATGAAACCTATTAACCAAAGTCAGAAACTGGCATTGCAACGCGATCGTTCATCTACGCTTCTCCGTGCGTAAAGTTGTGTTATGAATTTTTACATTTGTACTAACAGAACAATAGGAAGCCTGATTTCACTCATCTTTCCCATCTATTGTCTCCACCCATGGGGTGGATATCACTGTTAAAGCCATTCTGTGAGGTTCACTATTGGGGTTCTTTTGGGGGTGGTGGGGAGGGTGATCTTTTTTCTTTTCCTTTCTTTTTGAGGGGAGGGCATCCTGGATCGTGTGCCAAAGCATTTGTTGCTTTTTTCTCACTATGACTTGTGGGTTTGAGAAAAGAAAAGGGAGCTCATGTTTCTCTCTTTTCCTCCATTTCTCCATCTCCCTCATGAGTGGCTCCTGGGGTCTGCTGGAAGGCCACAGAAGTGGGGAGGAACTGTGTCTTTTCCACTCAGACCTTAGTGAAATGCAGGAGAGACTCCAAAATAACTAGGGCTTTGCTCGATGAACTGTCAACACTGGCATAAGCTGTAATTGTGCTCACTGTCCACACCAGAGCTTGGGATTTTACTCAGTCTGTTGGCCACGTACATGGAGAGCTGACCAAAACTAATTTTGTAATATAAACATAAGCTGCACATTTGGTTCAATACTTACATCTATGTTATGCTTCTGTGCAAAGCAATTTCTCTCAGAAGTCTGATAGCCAAAGAAATGTCTCAAGATTTCAGTCAAATACACACATGGCATGCACACACCCATAAACACACACACAAAGAAACAGGCTAAAAAGAAAGTGATAGCAATTGGATCGCTAAAGGCCGTCGTGTATCCTGTTAATCTCATCTTTCCTGCTACTTCTTTTATTCCAATAGCGATGGCAGACTTTTTTCAGGGGGGAATAACTATTTTTCGGGATATATAAATGGAGCAGAAAGGTGGCGGGCAAATTTAAACAACTGGAATTGGGGACCGGGTTCTTCAGGGTAAAGAAAGTTTGAAGAAACTTCCACCAAAAGAAAAAAATATAGAAGGGGCTTATCTAACACATCAGAATAGCCTTTACTATGAGAACTAGAAGATTCTTTCCTTTAAAAAAAAATTAACTTAAAAGATCTACGGGCCACGATAACCTAATAAGCAAGAAGGACGTGTTGGGATGTGAGGACAGCTGTACAGGTGAGCACTTGGCACCTGCCACTGGTGTTTTCACCCAGGTACAGGCAGACGGTGTTCCATTAAAGGAGCAGGCGAAAGAGAGCCGTCAATTTGCTTGCTGTTGAAATGTAAATATTTATGCATAATTTATAATCATGCTAATATATTATATAGAAGTAAGTTGTGAAAGAAAAAAAAAAGAAACCCAATCTCAAGTTGCCCAACTGATTAAAAATGCCATCTCCTTCCCCTTACACTCCCTCTCCCCAGGGGGTTTGAGTTTCTTCTGTTGGCTCCTTTGCTGGTTGTGTAAATGCAAAAGTATAATTGTCCCCTCCAGTGATTCATGGAGCAATCAAGAGACTACCAGCAAGGAAACTCTAAAAGGAATCCTGGAAGCAGAACCAGTCGCTCGTAAAGGTGTTTCCATTTCACCAGTCAATGCTAACTGGACCACAGCTAACTGGATCTTCAATGCCAACATCACAGATCCCCTTTTGCCACCTCAAAAACTGCACAAATACAGACAACCCAGAAACCCAAAACTTTATTGATTATAACAGATTATGGATTCTCCTAGGACCTGCTCCAAATTCCATCAAGAAAAGCTCCCTGCGAAGAAAAGTTAACAAGATAACATATGATGGATGCTAAATATTTAAATATATTCTGGCAGCGGTTACATAAGGCCTGCTCAGTTCTGAGATCTATAATTGGGAGGGTCTAACTAGGACAGGAAAAATATAAAATAAAAGTAATCTTCCAGAGTGGAACAAAGAAGAAATATGTTCATCCCACAGTCATAACACCATTCATGTGCAGTGATTTTTTTATAGTTTTATAATTTTGTATTGTTTTATAAATTATTTATAAGGTGTTGTAATGCTTCTTATATTAATTTTTTACAGATAAATTTTTTGCTACAAGGCATAAAAAGGTGCCTGAACAGATCCTTAGGAATATAAATTATACTGTGTAACTCATACGTCTTTGGGACCACACCTAATGCTTAATTTTATGATGACATTTCTCATTTCTACTTGTAAACAACTTCATATGCCAATAGCATTTAAGTATCTTTTATGTTTCCATGAACTGAAGGTTAAGGTTGCTACCAACAAAAAATAAAAGCCACTTTGAGCATATGTGATTGTATTTCAAGCTTCAGTATTTTTTTTCACGTAATTTTTAATTATTGTCATCTGCATTTCTTCATTACTTCATGAAAAAATGACAATGGATGTTATATTTTACACTTGTTTATAGGTTTTCTTTCTTTTTCAACCAAGAAAATATTTTGAACAGTTGGAAGTTTTAATTGCATTTGCAACGTTTTGGGTTCTTTATGTTGTCATCACACAGATGCACACACATATATACACACAACACAAAAGAGGGAACAAAAAAGCAAAAGGAGCTAGAAAAAAAAAAAACAGAACAAAACAAGTAGAGGCGTATCAAAGAACTCAAGCTATAACCAAAAAGAAATCGTAAAATGCCTTTGCTCGTTTCTCTATGCTGGACCAAAGGTCAATATTTGCAGGTATATGCACATTGTATAGATATGGCTAAATGTTGCTGACAATCTCGCAATACTAAACTGTTCCTATTTTAAGAAGAAAAAAAAAAAGAAATGCAAACTGTTAGTCAATGTTTTACCTCAGCACTCTACTTGTACCCAGTTAATGACCAACCTTAAAAAAATGGAGATAAAGGAAATTGATTTTCATTTCAATGTTTGACTGTAAAATCTGTTTGGATAACATTTTGTAATGAGCCTTTTGTCACGTGATTTGCTTGTCTTCAACTTGAAATTATGTGAGGCACATTTGTTTATTTGTTGTTAAGAAAGTAATTTTATTTTTTTGTCCTGTGTGCTATGATCTAGACTGGTCACCGGGGTCACTTATGAGGCACCACAAAGAGATCTGCTTCTCCGTGCCTGGAGCAGGCAGCAGGAGGGAGGGCAGGAAACAGGACTGGGTTGTTTTGGAAAAATCATCATGACGAGAAGTTGACGTGATAGACTTGTGACCAAGAAGCCAAACTGAATATTTAAAAGCTCCTTACTTGCTCTGACATTGAAACCAAAGCTGATTTTATCTGCACAGGTTGCTTAATGTTTAAAAAAAAAAAACTGTACTTAATCTAGAGCAATATCTGTATGGTCGGTAAAGCTGCACTTTGTGTATTTCTTAACAGCTTCAGATCTGTCACTTTTAATTTGTACCATAAAAAATAAAGAATTGTTTGACATGAGCTTCCAGACTAAGTGTGTCTCATACTCAGATGATATGTCATTTAAGTTGTCAGCATTTTTAAAAGTGTATGTTACAACCCCAAATGTTAAGGAAAGGAAGAGGTTCAAAACAGACTGGTTAATATCATTATTTAAACTTTCCAAATGCAATATTGTATTCATTAAGACTGCTTTGGTTGCTAGTTTGCCTACAAACTAGTTTGGTACTCAAATTTGCCTACAGAAAAAGATAGTGTGTTGTTTGACTTAATGGGAAGACCCATCGTGGACCTGAAGCACAGCTGGATTCAGTGTCTAAAACGTCATCATCCTGTCCTGCTTGGCTTCTTTCTCAGATGGATTCTCTAACCATCAACTCTAGGGCTTTAAGTCACACGCCCATCTCTAAACTAAGCACTGTGCTGGGGAGTGGTGCACATAAATTCATGGTATAGGCTCATTCCTGTCTGTTGGGGGAGGACGTGGCCTCACTCTGACAACCCTATGGGACCACAAGGATTGAAAGAGGAGTCCACATAAAAACCAGAAGACAAAAAAAAAAAAAAAGAGCCTTGGTAATGGGCAGACAAAACCCAGAGCCACCACAGTGTATGACTAACACTCAGCCGTGTGCCAGGTATCATAAAGAGTTTTGTTGGTGAAGAATGGTCTGCTACTCTTTTGTTTTGTTTTGTTTGTTTGTTTTGTTTTGTTTTTTGAGACAGAGTCTTGCTCTGTCGTCCAGGCTGGACTGCAGTGGTGCAATCTCGACTCACTGCAACCACTGCCTCCTGGGTTCAAGCAATTGTCCCACGTCAGCCTCCCGAGTAGCTGGGATTACAGGTGCCCGCCATCATATCCAGCTAATTTTTATATTTTAGTAGAGACAGGGTTTCACCATATTGGCCAGGTTAGTCTTGAACTCCTGACCTCAGGTAATCCGCCCATCTTGGCCTCCCAAAGTGCTGGGATTGATTACAGACATGTGTTACCATGTCTGGCCTTCTGCTACTCTTAAGTAATGTCTGTAATGGCATATTCTGGAAAATTTGGACATTTGGCATATGTTTCTGCCTGAAGTTTAGTATGGATAACAGGAATGAGTGAATGTTATTATATAATTCACTAATTCAAAAGATAGGAGCATCTTGACACCAGTAAAGAAATAAAATTTGGAATCATAATCTCCATATTTTAGTTGGCCTTTAGCAAACATTTCTTACACTGCATGGAAATCTGTATATCAACTTCATATTGTGATTGATAAGAAGTGCTTTGGGGTGAGCAACAAAACCAAAAATCTCAGTGACCATGCATTATAAATGAGCCACAAAGGGGCCAGGAAGCTCCAAGCCTGACTTTAAAAGGGGTAAAAAAAAAAAATGCTGATGCTTCTGCCTTGATAGGTGAGGGAAAGATAAAAAATAAAGTCATTTTCAATGGTTTTCTTTCCATATATAATATTCTACAAATATTACAGGCAAAGGTCCTGCCTATGATTATGCCTATTTTATGAAATATGTTTGACCTAGGAAACTCTAAAATGTCTTCTTTAAAAAGGACAACCATCATTTAAATTTAATCATTCCATATTCCACAAATATCTGCTAAGCATTTCATATGTGCCAGAAAATCCTGTGTGCTGAGGACTTAGAAATAAACAAAAAGAAACTTTGCCTTCAAGAAACTCATATTTATTGTGCAAAATCAGGGATATTTCTCCAGAAAGTAAAATCATTCCATGTTTCTTACACTGTAATATTTCAAAAATAAAATAAATTTCAAAATTAAAATGATGGAAACCAATTCTCAGGCTGACTTCAAAACTGAAAATAAATGGATAGGAACAGACTAGACTTAGAATACAATCACAAGTATCTGTTTTAAGTGATTCCAAAAGCTGTTCCAATGACACTATTCTACTAAACCACATGCATACAATATATGCAGTGACAAGTGGAGTTTAATAAAGAATCTATGCTTGGAAATAGTTAAGAAGCAACATGTAGATAAAACCAACTCTTACCAAAAACAAGCCTGAGCTCCTCATCCGTTGTTCTGCACTATGAAAGGAATCCAACCAAATGCGCCATTTGTCTTACCTACCAGAGGAAAGCCATGGTCAAAGGAAGAAGAGGACACCTAAGGAGATCTTCATGAAAACCTTTCTAAAACATATGAAGTATTTCCCCGTTTTCTTAAAACAGATCATGACCATCACTTACCTCTTCAGGGCCTTTCTCTTATTTGCTTTATCCTTGTTAATGGCTCCATCCATCAGCCATCCAAAGCAGAAGTCTAGAAGTTATCCCAACCCCTTTACACACACACACACACACACACACACACACACCCCTTAAGTCACTAAAAGTTCTGGCAATTCTGCCTCATGAATTCCTTTTGAATCTGTTTCTTGGTCTCCATCCCCCACTTTTTTTCCTTCCACTACTTAGTTCAGACCCACCTGCCTCTCACCTGGATCACCATGATATGCTCCTCCTAGCCTCTACACCCATCATATATTTGCCACCAGAGTAGTCATTCTAAAAGGCCAGTATAAATAAATTTCTCTTTTGTTTAAAACCTTTCCAAAGTTACCTTCAGAAAGAGAAACAGACTCTATCACAGCACACAATACCTTTTGCCACCTGGTCCTTGCCTACTTCTTCAGCCTGATTTCTCATCAAATCCCAGTTCATAGAGTTATGTACTTGCCACACCAAACTTCCTAAAATTTCTCCACTGCCCAGAGTACTTTTGGTGCAATACCCTCTGCTTGGAATGTCCATCCACAGCGCTACTGACCTATCTAATTTCTACTCATTCTTTAAGGCTCAGTTCTATTCAATTCCACAAATAATTATGTTCCGGGCATGGTGCTTCCTTCATCAGAGAATTTATCAAGTTTGCATATTTATTAACCACCTCTGAAATGTTACAAAATCACTGCCATTGATCTCTGAGTGGCCTGTGGACGTCCTTGGCTTACAGATAAGTGTAGTTGGCAGTAAGTTCTTTTAACTAGTTGTCATTTGCCTGTGACAGATTTTCCTTGTCTAATAGGAGTAACAGTCACCTCATATTTGCATCGTTTTCAAAGCTCTCTCCTATACATTATTTTATTCACTCCTAACATAAGCCCATAGAAGCATGATGATTCTTGTTTTATGCATGAGAACTAAGAATCATAAAAGTTAATAGCCTTAACCAGGATCCCAGAGTTCATAGATAGAGCTGGTTCTTCAATATATTAGGAACTAGAATATTCACCAAGGTGAGTACACATTGAAACACAGTAAACTCTGATACTGCCCTGTCTTTGAATCACCAGTGAAAACTATAGTATCTGATACATGGTAGCAGTTCAGGAAAGGCTTACTGCTGTTGATAATTACCAGTTATCTAACTACCAATTAACTTAACCTGAATGCTTAATGCTTGGCAGAAATGGTAAAGGACACATAAAGGGAAATTAGAAATGCCTATAACATTGTATCCTTTCATTATCACTGAGATTTAGGGTCTCCAGATAAGAAAACAAAGAATTCCAATGATTCCAAAGGCAAATGAGTTAAAGCCAACTGAAAGTGAAAGAGAAAATCAGTGGATTCTAGTCACTAATCCCACTAGTAAGTGAGGACCATGCAATGCATGTGGAAATAGGAAGCTGCACTGGGACCTGGGCTGGAAGGTCCATTCCAGAACATTCTTTGATACTCTCATGTCACTTTAAAGAATTTTAGTTGGCTGGACCCAGTGACTCATGCCTGTAATCCCAGCACTTTGGGAGGCTGAGGCAGGCAGATTACCTGAGGTCAGGAGTTCGAGACCAACCTGGTCAACACATGAAACCCCATCTCTACTAAAAATACAAAAATTAGCTGGGCGTGGTGGCATATGCCTGTAATCTCAGCTACTTGGGAGGCTGAGTCAGGAGAATGACTTGAACCTCAGGAGGTGGAGGTTACAGTGAGCCAAGATTATACCACTGCACTCCAGTCTGGGTGACAGAACAAGACTGTCTAAAAAAAAAAAAAAAAAAAAAAGGTTATAGTTTTGATCCTGACCATTTACCAGACCTAAGATAGTCATTTGGGAAGAAATCACACTCTTTCCATTTCCTTGTCTATATCACTGAAGTCTGGGATCTATGTAAAAGTATCTGCATGGGTTAATGAGCTTTGTTACTGAGGTCACTGGGGCATCACCTCTGAAAGAGAGGACGTTTCCAGGGTGTGTTTGATTATCTGCACATATGCAACAGTAGGAGAAAAAGATCCAGAACCGAAGTAGTTCCAAACACTGAACTTCAGTTAAAGAGCAAGAAACTCGTGTGCAATAACACTCATGGTGAACTATAATATTGAAGCCCTTTGCAGATGCTCTTATTAAGATGCTAGACAAAAGAAGCAGAAAAGAGACCAGCATTTCTTGGATACCTACCACATGTAGGCATTACTGTCCTCATTTTCAAATCCTGCACTGTTATCTGAGATTTGAGGCCTGCTTAGATATACTTATGCTACTAATAAATGTTCTCATAAAGGAAGATTCACTAAGACTTACTTACATTTAGACTGACTAAACTCCTGAACTAACGCATCATTGAAGTGGATCACTGGGCCTCACTCAGACAATGGACTTCCAATCCATGGATCTGGTCACCACTTGGGCCACATTTATGACTACAGATGAAGGAAAAAGAGATCACTTGGGAAGCAGTTTTGCTTGTTTTACCTTCTAGTTTTTGTTATTGTTGAAATATTTTATAAGTAATTTATTTTTATTATAGAAAGATCAGAATATACAAAGACACAAGATATTTTCATTATAAATTATTATAGTTCAGCTGTTTTTCTTTATACTGCTCTATTTCAACATTCACCAGCTGCTTGAATTGTTTGTCTTAAACTTCAGAGACAGAGGGTAAATTAGAAAATCAAAAATAGAACTCATATCTCTTGAAATCCCATTTCTGTGAAATGCCACAGCTGTTTGGGTTCCCAAAACTCAGTCATTATTTACCCAGAATCTTAACATGACCTACCATGCAGCTAATCCCAGAGGAAAACACAACAGCCCCGGTTGTCTGTGGGGGAGACTGGATGCCCGAGATCATTTCCACATTGGCTTTACTAAACAATCAAGAGATACATGTGAAGAAAAGTGGATTTCAGTCATGGAAACATGCACCCCTAGGTATTGGCAGGCTGGTACTGGCTGACATGATGATCTCTTACTTAAAGTGAGACCCTCCACTTTATATTCAAAGAATGGTTTTATCTTTATATAAGACCAAACTATATCAAGGTCTTCAATAGCCATACCAAGCACACCGTGAGCATTGTACACATGTCCTTACGGGGAGCCAGTCTGTCATATAAAGGTATGGGGAAATGACTTAAACCCATCAAAATCATTCTCAGCCATCCAATTTGATAAAACACACCCTGACATACACACACGTAGAACATTTTAATTGCTTCTTTCCAAAAGCACAAGCTTCCCTCTTACTTTTTAACACACTCCTACTGTGTCACCAATGTTCAAATTCTTACTTTTGGGTTTTGTGCTGCTTTGAATAGAGGGAAAGAGTTCACACAGGCTCCTGATTCTGTTCCTGGGAGGTCACAATGCAACCAGTCTTTGAAAAACATAATGTGTGCTCAAGCACTTGCATGTGTGTATTCTTTATCTCTGCTTCTAGAACAATCAGACTCCCCAGGAGGAATAAAAATCAGAAAAATTAATATATCTGCAGTCTCCCAAGAGTATAACAGCCTGGAAGCAGTCAACTCTGAAGGGATTCATTTAAACTTCCTGAAGAGAACAAAATACTTGAGGACACATCAGTGCCACCTGCCTGTCCCGTGGCAAAGCAACTGCCCCATCCCTTATTCTCCTCTGCCAAACCCTTTGTTTTCTGCTTCTCTCCTTTAAACTTACTTTGCCCTTGTTTTCCCCAAAACTGGAAGGGTGAGAAGCATCCTTAAGTTGGCCAGACAAGACAATTCACTATTTTGTGGGTGCACCCCCTCAACTTCCTCAAACAGGGAACTCTACTTGCATTTGTGTTCTCTTGGCCTATTGCTCCTCCCTACCCTCATCTCCAAACTCTGATCAGCTTCCAAGATCCAGATTAAAGGCCTAAGACTTAAAAGCATAACGGTGAAACTGACTATTCAGAGCTGAGGTCAAGATGAGGATCTATCACAGGGCTGGCAAATAATAAACATTTCAGATTTTGAGGGCCATACTCTGCTGATGTAGCACAAAAAACAGCTATAGGCAGCATGTAAACAAATGGTAGTAGCTGTGTTCCAATAAAACTTTATTATACAAAAACTGGCAGTTGGCTGAATTTGGCCCATAGACTATAGTTTACAGACCCCTGATCTATTGGGCTAAGCTGGTTTGGGGCCACAGAGTCCTCATAAGTCTTTCATTGACTCTGGACATGGGCCCACCTCCTAGCCATCTGTAGTGATGCTGTCAGGGCTCTACCCAGAACCCCTAGGATTCTTTTACCCCATTTCTGTGTACCCTGCCACCTGCTTCAAAAATGTTTGGCCTCCAAATTTTGCACCTCTGATTCTTCTGGAGGACTTCCTCCAGCTACTAAGTCACTTTTGTCTGCAAAAGCACAGAGCCCAGGTGCCTAGTTTATGCCCCAAATCCCTACCCCCAGGGGCAAGAGGATGACTTCTGCACCCCCACAGCCCCTGGCCTGGGTACTTCCAAGGCTCATGCATACTCCAGATGCAGGGACCAGACTGCAGCTGCCCACCCTGGAAATTGACCTGGAATTGCTTCCTCACTTATCCTGCTTTTCCACTCTCTTCCCAGGTTTTCCCAAAGTCCTTCCTTAATAAATCACTTATACCCAACTCTTCAACTCTGGGGAAGCTGACCTCAGTCGCCATCTCAAAATGTTCCAAAAACCTCTTTCTTTCCTTCGTGAAGTGTTTGCAGATCCTGGAACAGATGCTTAGACACATCCCTAGATTTGTCAGGGCCCAGGAGCCTTGTGGGAAAGACCTCAAACCTGGCCCTCGACTGAGGTTCAAACACATGCAGGAGATTGAGATTAGAGTTCCCCCCAGGGACACAGATTAGAGGGAGAGGGGCTTTTAAGGGAAGATGACTCTGAGGGGGGGGGATCAGCAGAGCCCTGAGCAGCCATGATGAGGAGATCCTGTGAGTGCTGAGAAAGGAAGAGGCAGGAGAGAGCTGGGGTATTCCAGATTAAACAGCTCAGCACCCTTAGGATCAGGGCCAGGCCTTGGTGACTCAAGCAAGGCCCACAAGGGACAAAATTTTTTAGGAGTCACTCAGACTTGGATAAAATTTAAATCTGACATTCTAGCACCTCACCCTTGTCATGGCCCTTCCCCAGGGGCTGGTTCCAAATGGGAAAGGAGAGTTCCTCCTGGCCAGAGAAAAGCTTCAGAAGGTCAGCTGCCTGCCAGAAGTTGGCAGCTTGAAAGTAACAGCAAGGGCAGTGGCTCCTGGGAAAAGGCTGCTCACCTGGTTGTGCCCCACATGGGATGCTAGTGGATTCAGCCTCCTGGCTTTTCCTGGTGCCCTCTCTGGGTCATCAGCTTTTCTTGAACTGTATCCTCTGCCCAGAAAGCTCCTACTCCCTTGCCTTCTTCCAGTCTGCTCAAATCTCATCTTTTCTTTTTTCCCCAAATCTCATCTTTTAAGTGGCTTATGAGGGCCACCTTAATTAATATTGCTACCTGCAGCACCACCTCTCAGCACTTCCTAAACCCGTCACCTACTCAACATTCTCTAGCACTTCTAATCATCTTATATGCTATGTGATTTAACTATTTAATATATTTGTTGTTTATTATCTGCCTCTTCCTGATTAGAATATAACTGCCTAAAGTCAGCAATTTTTGTTAGATTTATTTTTCATAAGCCCCAAAAAGAGTGCCTGGCCCAATAAACATTTGTTGCCTGAATGAATGAATGCAGTTTGGGAACATAATGGTTTAGAGTTGCCAGATTTAGCAAATAAAAACAGGACACCCAGTTGAATTTGAATTTCAGATGAATTTCATGTGCTATTTCGGGCATATTTACACTAAAAAATTTTCATTGTTCATCTGAAATTCAAATATAATTGGAAATCTTGTTTTTTATCTGGCAACCCTATACCGGTTACAACTACAACAATAATAGTTACCATTTGTTGACTGCACAATTGCAACATGCCAGGCACTGTATAAAGGGTTTTGCCCACATTTAATCTATAAAACAACTCCAGAAGATACTAGCTTCTTTCTTTTGCAGAAAAGGCAACTGAAGCAGAGCAAGCCTAAGTCCCTAGCCCAAAGTCTCTCAGCTAGCAAGAGGGAGAATGAAGATACAAGAGCGGGTCTGTCTGGACTGCAAGGCCTAAAAGCAGGTTCTCCTTTATCTAAGTGCCCATGGCATTGCCCAGGCACTCCTCTTGTGATACTCCTCCGTCTTTCTTCCCATCATCACTGTGTTTCTTTCAGCACCTGCCACTGTGGCTTTTTACCTTTCCAGTCTAATCCTGGTAGAACAAAGCGTGAGAACCCAAACTGCAAGTGGAAACCCTGGAGCTACCACGGTGCGTCCTTCAGCTGCAGATGCTCGACACCAGTCCCTCCCTGCCCAGTCCTCTATGAGAAAGGAGGCACCTGGCCAACTTGAGAGATGATGAATGTCCAGAATCCAAAGGATGACAACTTTTCTCAGAAAAGCTATGATAAAGGATACCAAAATGGTTTAGCCTTCCTCTCTAGATCAGAGAGGGAGAGAAGGAAATTTTGATCCCTTGTGTATGATTTGAAGGCTCTCCATGTTGTTGCAGGACTTTTCCCTTTTCCTTAGTTCAGCTAAGGACTGGGACCTTGTCCCATGGCCATGAAAATTTAGGCTCACAGAAGATTTGAAGGGTGAGAATAATGGGATTTATTGGCCAAAAGGGAAAAAGGGGGAACAGGGACTCTCTGCAAGGCCAGAGTTCCTGCTAGTGTAGGCTTTCCACCTCACAGATTGAATTCCAGTTACCACCCAGGAAGAGGAGGGGCCGATCTCCTCCCCACTGCAAACGGAGTGAGCTTCTGTGGCTCCACCCCAGTGTGCATTCCTCCCAGTGCACAGGTTGGTCAGAGGCTCTGCCAGGGAGCCCTTTCCACCTGGCTGTCTCAATGTGAGAGGAAATCTCTACTTTGGTACACTTTGGATGGGGTGATGTTAAGGACAATGGGCACAAACTTGACTTCCATTAAATATCAATCAGTAAATAAAATTTAATTAAGTAAATATTAATTGTTTAATTAATAAAATAAATTTATGATTTATCAATATTTATAATTATGAATAATTATTTTATGTTACTCATAATATTTGACTCATTTATATATTGCTTTCTGTGAAAAGCAAAATTGTAATAGTGGTCATAAACTGTAACACTAACAAGGCTGGAAAATAATGTATATAAGAAAAATGGACCCAGGAAAACAGTACAAACATAAGGATAAAAAGTACCTGACACTTGGCCTTGGTGCCAGAGACAATAGGGAGTGGTGGAGAGTGCAGCGAACAGAAGAATGCATGCCTTATCGAAAGGACTTAGCTGTGGCTCAGTTCTGACCTACTGTTGCTGTGTGGGAAGGAAGAGTCAGTGCTGTCAAATCTATTAGTTTTTCAAGAGAGGCAGAAAATATTTATGTGTGAATTTTCCTAATTTATAAATATTGGCAACAGTTTTTTAAATTTAAATAAATGCAGAAGAAGTTATATCTAAATATTACTGGTTTTTAACCTCTGAATATAAAAACTAGACAGTTCATAAATCATGACATCCAGCATCCTTTAAGTAATTTGTTTTTATGTCCATGGGCTCAACTCTGTGGTGCCAGAGACCATGTTTCATTCATTTTTTTTACTGTCCAGCACCTACACTGGGTATATGCTAATGATCAACAAATGCTAACTGAGTTGAAGTACAATACAACCACCAGGTCCTTTAGTGGCTGTGGTTCTTGGGGACTACTAGGAAAAAACCAATGGGCATGGACTCCAAATATTTGGGAAAATCTGCTGACCTTATGATGCACACCACCACCCCAGGGGAGCTTAAGTGGCATCTCAAGTCCTGCCCAGGATCTTCTCTAACTCTCTTCCAATTTAACCCCCTTACCCACAACTTCTAACATCAGTGCCATCAGTCTTGCATAATTACCAGAGCCTTTATCAAGAAGAGGAAAAGGGAAGACTTGGACATCTTATTATTGACAGATTAGAAACATTTATTAATATATGTTTGGTATATTTAGGCCATTCACATTTAAAATGATTATTGATATAGTTGGATTCATATCGACCACACTGGTAACTGTTTTTGGTAACTGTTTTCTATTCATTACTCTTGTTCTTTTTTTCTTTGTTTTTTGTTTTTTGGGGTATTTTTTGTCCTCCCCTCTTTTTCTGCCTCCTCTAGTTTTAACTGACCATTTTATATATTTCCATTTTCTCTCCTGTCTTAGCATACCAGTTATACCTATTTGTTTAATTTCTTTAGTATTTGCCCTAGAGTTTATAATTTATATTTATAATTAATCCAAGTCTACTTTTAAATAATACTGTTTTACAAGTAGTCCAAGCACCTTATAACAGGATATTCCCAACTCTTCCCTTTCTTCCTTTATAATATTGCTAACAGTCAGTTCACTTATACATAAGCTAAAGGTTGCTGCAAAAGTGATTATTGTTTTTACCATTACTTTTAATTAAAAGTAATTAATTAACAGCAATCACTTCTGCACCAACATAATACAATAACTGGCTACATTGTTATTATTATTTTCAGGAAATTATTATGTTAGATCAATTAAGAATAAGAAAAATAAAATACTTTATTTTTTCCTTCATTTTTTTCATTTTTTAATGCTCTTTTGCTATGTAGATTGGGTTTCTGGCCTATGTTATTTTCCTTGTCTCTGAAGGATTCTTTCAACATTTCTTGCAAAGCAGGTCTACTGGTGACAAATTCCCTAAATTTTTGTTTGTCTGAGAAAGTTTATTTCTTCTTCACTCTCAGAGGATAATTTCACTGCATCCAGAATTCTAGGTTGGTAGTTTTCTCTTTTGACTCTTAAAATATTTAATTTAACCCTCTTTTCACTCGCTTCAATTCTGTGAGATGTTTGGTATAATTCTTATGTTTGCTCCTCTATAGGTAAGGTATTTTTTCCCTCTGGCTGCTTTCAAGATTTTCTCTCACTTATTTTCTGAAGTCTAAATATGATTATGGACACAATATCAAAGACAATTGGTTATGCCTAGGTGTAGATTTTTAGTATTTATTCTGATTTTTATTTTTTAGCTTTCTGGATCTGTGGTTTTGTGTTTGTCATTAATTTTGAAAAATTCTCAGCTGTTCTTACTTCAGAAATTGTTTTTGTTCCCTTCTCTCTTTCATTCTGATACTCCCATTACACATGGGTTGCACTTTTCGTCATTGTCCTACAATTCTTGGATCCTCTATTTCATTTTTTTATTCCTTTTGCTCTTCACCTTTCAGTTTGACAAGTCTCTATTGACACATCTTCAAACTCGTAATTCTTTCCTCAGCCATGTCCACTCACTAATTCTTTCCTCAGCCATCAAAGGCATTCTTCATTTCTGTTACTTTTTTTTATTTCTATCATTTTCTATCGATTCTTTCTTTGTGTTTCCATTTCTGCTTACATACCCCATCTTTTCTTGCATGTTGTCCACAATTTCTATCAGAGCCTTTAGTATATTCATTATGATTATTTTAAATTCCATATTGATAATTATAAAATATCTGCCATAAGTAAATTTGGTTCTCATACTTACTCTGTTTCTTCTTCATTTTGTTTTTTTACCTTTTAGCATAGCTTGTAATCTTTTGTTGAAAGCAAGACATGATGTAACAAGTAAAAAGAACTGAGGTAAATGAGCCGTTAGTGTGAGGTTTTATGATTTACTGGCTAGAGTATAGGCGGTGTTGACTGTTTGTCATAACTGTGTTATCAGAGGCTAAAATTTCCTCTAATGTCCCTGTTTTCAACTCTCTTGTTGTCTTTATGTTTTCCTGGAGACTGCCTCTTAAATAAAGTCTGAGATGTGTAGTTCTTTCCATTGTAATCTCTTGTTATTATACAGAAGTATGTTGGAAAAGTGTTTTTTTAACCCTATGATTAGGTCTCAGTCTTTTAGTAAGCCAGAGTTGAGTTTATCCCTTGTCTCACATTAAAGGCTAGGGGAGGCTGGAATTGGGTATATCCCTTCCCTTTTCCCTAGTTGGTTAGGGTCTGGTAAAATAGTTTCCCTTGAAGGTAGGCATTGCTAAGGAGAACAAAGAGGTTTGAGCTATTTCCAAATGATTACTCTCCCCATCTCCCAGCAAGAAGCATGAGGGGATTTTTCTCCAGTCTTCACAGTAAGAATCTACTGGGGATCCTGGAGGTAAAACACAAGATAGTATGTCTCCACAAGATTGGGAATTTCTTAACTCTCAAGCTCCTCCATACTGAGCCTTCAGCAATTTATCTATTACAGTTTAAAGCATTCTCACTGATACTAGTTCCAGCTGCAGGCTCTACTCTGATAATTCTTTGTATCCACCCGTCTCTCCAGTTTTCAGGGCAACAATTTTCCCTATGATCTCAATTCTTTGATGGTTCTTAGAAGAGTTGCTGATTTTCAGTTTCTTCAGTGTTTTTCTTACAAAGATGAGAGTAACAAGTTCCAAGTTCTTTACATGTAGAACTGGAAACTAGAAATTAGTGCACTTCTTATTACAAATCAGTAGGGGTTTCAGATAAACCCAGGACAGTATTTTGACTCAATTTATACCATTCAAATATATTGATGTCATTGACAACATCCAGCATTCAAACATCAATTCCTGAGTTCAATAAATCCCATATAGTTGATACATATACATTAATTTCCAATCAAAGGATGATGTTGTATGATAGGATGAGGTTTGAAGTCAAAAGTCTTGAGTTCAAATCCTAGCTCTACCACATACGAGCTGTGTTACCTTGAGCAAGTAGCCTAGCTCAATGAGTTTATTTCCCAATGTGTGAAGTAGAGTCAATAAATGGTAGCTTTATGGAAGATAAAATTTAAAAATTCATATAAAATCAATTTATAAAAATGAAGCACTATCCTATAAATGTCTGATTAATAGAAATAAGTTTTCTTCCTTATTTATCATCTCCTTTGTAATGTCTCTTTAATCTCACAAAGGTAAATATATGAAGCAGCTTAAATACTGTCAAGGGATTTAATACACAGAACCAAATAAAAGGCTCCTGGGACCACCTTTTCCCCAAGGATAGTAGTCATGTCACCTCTTGGGATGCCCTCATTGAACTTTGGTCAAAATAAAACTATAGAACACTGTCACATGAACTGCTGCTAGTCAGTTCTCTACCTCATGACATTGATTTATATTTTTAATCCAAATGCAAATTTTTGTTGGTTTGGGTCCATATCCTAGCCTGCCAAGGTATTTCTGAGAATTGGTTTTGTCAATTAACAAAAATGCCTACTTGTTCTTAAAGTCTGAGGCCAACTTTGTAGATCCTAAATAGATACCTTCAGCCATAAGTTACAGAAATCATTTCTGACTCTCTTAAGTAAAAAGTGAAAATGTATTGAGAGGGAAATAGGAAATACAGGAAACACAATTATCTTTTAGTAGAAATAGTCTATTTAAGATACTTTCACCACCACCATCCCATGCTACTGCTCCCTGCCCCAAGACACTGATACTGCCTCCATCTTGAATGGACATTAAAATCTCTTTGCCTTGTTTGGATTTGCTCAAGAGAGCATCTGACAGGCCAAGAGTCTGCCACATTCTTGGAACTCAGAAGGAGGGAAAGAAAAAATTCTTCTGATAACCTCTCACCATGAGTAGTGAGGGGCTGGACACTACCCACTATATCATGAAAACCACGCATGATGGGGAAGTCTCCCAAAAGAGCAGCTAAAGTTGAACACTGGAAAGTCAAAAAAGATCAAAGTTCACCATAAGAGGGGCATTTGTATTTTTCAAAATGTTTTGGAATAGCATAAAGCAAAATTGATATTCAGAGGATATACATTGCTGGTATATCTGCTGGTGATAACTATCATCTGTTTTGACTGGCCTGTGTTGTAAAATATTTTCACTATCATCCTGCATTTAAATGCATATGAAGCAGATTTAATTAAATAAGATGGATGAAAATGGTAATATAATCTCAGGTCAAATTAAAAAGTGGGGTTATGAAGTAATGAGACCAATTTTCTGATGTGATTTATGATAAACTGTAAGGGTAATTCCAATGGATAAGTCCAGAATTTTTTTTTTTTTTTTTTTGAGACAGGGTCTTGCTCAGTCGCCCAGGCTGAACTCGCCAGGTGTCATCTCGGCTCACTGCAACCTCCACCTCCCAGGTTTAAGCAGTTCTTCTGCCTCAGCCTCCCAAGTAGCTGGAACTACAAATGTGCGCCACCATCCCAAGCTGTTTGTATTTTTAGTAGAGATGGGGTTTCACCATGTTGGTGGGGCTGGTTTCGAACTCCTCACCTCAAGTGATCTGCCTGCCTCTGCCTCCCAAAGTGCTGGGATTACAGGCATGAGCCACTGCACCCAGCCCAGAATTTTATTTTATTTTATTTTATTTTATTTTATTTTATTTTATTTTATTTTATTTTTATTTATTTATCACCATTGGCAGTAGTATCAGAATAAAGAGGCTATGGTGAGGGATAGCTTGGTTTTGGTTTTTGTTGTTGTTGTCTATAAATGCTGGTATATTTGTTTAGGAATCAGTCTTTTTACCTCACAGTCCCAAGATAAATGTACCACATATAACAAACCATCCTTCATGTACAAAGACAATATGACTGAACAACTGCTCCTAATCATGGACTTTCCAAAGAACAGCAACAGGTAACTTGGGAAAGTGGATAAAAGAAGGATCTCTTTCACAGGGTAGTTGTGTTCCAATAGCTAAGCGTTCAAGCCAGCAAGAGGAGTTTCAAGGAAAAACATCAGAATAAATAACATGGGCATGCATGCGATGAACCAAAAGGATCCACACAAAGAGGAAAACAAACTGCATTTGCAAGATAAAACTTTAAAAAGAGACAACCACAGACACAGGACTGCAAGGAGAGGAAGGAAATGGAGCAATCAAACCGAGTCAACACAAAATCTACAAAGAAAAATAGAGTTATAGATCTTAGGGCTGAAAAAAAACACAACTCCCTATGGCCATAGAAAGCCCCTGGTGAAGGCGGTACTGCTCACCCTTCTGAAGGCGGTAAACGGAAGATACTAAACCCTTCCATTTTTCATCTGCTCAGATCTGAAAACCCAGAAAAGGGCCTCTACCTACACACTTCTCCACACTCCCCACTGTTAGGAAGTTGGATCCTTAAAGCTGAAAAGTTTTCCTTGGTCTGATGAGGCCCATTATCCCTTGCTGTTTTTTAACCACAGTCAATAACGTGTTCCTTTCTCTTCTGTTATTATTCCTCAGTATTTATAGATGCATCAGTGGTTTCTTTCCTTCAAAATGTGCATATTCAATTCCCTTGACCCCAGCTGCCTTCAAAATGTATGATTTTGAAAAGTGTGGGAAGGAGAGCAAGACAAAGGTAATTTTTATGAAACTTTGCACATCCCCAGCCATCAATGTCTCCTTAAAGTTGAGAAAGGCCAACCTGGACCAGGCATTTAGTCCCCTAAGTGGGCACATCTATCAGCCTTCCCTACATATTGATTAGTTGATTGATCTTTAAGATTTATAGAAATGCACTCACTGCCAAGGTCTCTGGGCACCTCTACGACAGTAACATTAAGCAACATAAAGAGGTGGACGTTCCTTGTCCCAAAGGCTTCCTCTTACCATTCAAGAGTTTTTTTTAAATGCACATTAAAAGGTAGAGTTTCTGCCATGCACTGAAGGTCATCCAAAAATGGTTTGCTAAGGGATCAAAAGGAAAAAGTTTCCAATGTCATAACAAGCTTAGACAAAAACTCCTCTCTCCAGCCTTCAGAAAATCAAAGAATCATGATCTTGGGAAAGACCTTAAAAACCGTTACTGATGGTTCCCCCTACACCCATGGTGTAATGCCAGACTTTCACTGGTCCACGTGAAGTTGGAAAAAAGAAAAAAACCAACATAGTAAGTTTTCTTAAAAGCGAACTCAATTTAAAGAATTAATTATTATTCTGAGATGATATCCTTCCTAATTTTTCGTATAAAATATATTTCATTGCATAAAATGATGGTGATAGTAGTTGGTAGTTATTTTAAATACTATCTTTACTTAACAAAGCAACAAACTGGCAAGATATCAATGTTAATTCCAAAAATTCCCTTTGAAATGTTATTGGTCAATGAAATTAAAAATCTAGAAACCCCTAGATTTTGTAGGTAGGAAAACTGAAGCCCAGGGGTTTGAGTGACTGTTAAGGTCCCCAGCCCATTAGTGAGACACTGTGCATGGAGAGACACACTTCCTGACTCCCACTACTTCGTGCTGCCTCTTCCAAAGCTCCAGGGTTCTGAAAAGTCCACCTCATCCCTCAGCTGTGGATATTTGTCATTTCTTGACACTGCAACTCAAAAATTTTTCGTCTTTGAGGAATTTCTCCTTACTGTTTAGGTCTTGGTGGGAGGTAGATTCCAATTCTTCCATCTAAAGCTGACAAGCTTAAGATACTGGACAATTAGAGTGAGAAAAAAAGAGCTGGCATGGAGACAAGAATGTAAAGGATTATGGGAAATTTCAAAAATATGTCTAGAAAGGAATCATGGGTATGGCAACAGGGAACTGAGAGAAATCAACATGTGAAAAATGGACGTCTCTGTGTTGAATAAAAGCTCTATTTACAAAAATAAGTGTTGGTCTGGATTTGGCCCACATGCTGTGGTTTGCTGACCCCTGAACTAGATTTAAAAAAAAAAAAAAATGCCTAGTAAGCTTTGAAGACACTGGTACAACCAAGGAAACCACAGCCCAGACTAGAAAAGTCTGTGACTGACAATTTGAGACAGGAAGCAACTCTATCCACATGCTACTCCACAGAGTTCCCCTCTCATTATATGTTCCCTTCCTGGTGAGCCTCGTCAAAGCTCCTTTGGTTGCAAGAAACAAATGGATGCAAAATGGAAGAATTAATTACAAGGACACAGGGGAATGCCCCAGAGCTCAAGAGCTAAAGGGAGTTAGAACCTTAATACATGTCTCAGGCCCTATCTCTCCCTCCCCTTCTTTCTGCACATGCTGATTCAATTCTGTCTTTCTGCAAATAGCTTTCTCTTCCCCTATGTGAATATTCTGGACCATGATCCTTAGGTCTGATCAGCTGTGACTAGCAAAGCACAATTAACATGACACGAACTTGAATTCTGGACTCTACCCTTGATGGTGAGGCAGGTTTGTGGTGGCCACCAGGAACTAAGCCCCATGGGTAGAGAGCTATGAAAGTATCCTACAATACCCCATGGCCCTTCCTGACGTCACCCTTGCCAATCTGGCCAGCCCTCGCTCCCTGCTCCTCCGCAGTCCACTACACTCCAGTCACCCTGTGCTGACCGCGAAGATTTCGCCCAAGCTAGTACTTCTGCCTGGGAGCACACTTTCTTTCCCCTTCCCCTGGGCTAACTCCTTCTTGCCTCCCAGGTCCTCATGTAGGTGCTGTCTTAGAAAAGTCAGAGGCTTGTTTCCAGCAGTCTTGAAAAATTCAGATGCTTTTCCAAGATGCATTTCCTCCAGCGGTGTTGGAAAAGTCAGATGCTTCTCTTGTCTACTTCTACAACTCCCTAGACTATTGTAGCAGTTAGCGCTCTATAATATGATTTACCTACCCCTCCAACCTGCCTGCAAACTTCTCAAGGACAGTTTTCCCACAACCTATGCCTGTACCTGCCCAGCACATTGTCAGTGATCAATAAATACTTGCTAAACAAATGACTCTCTCAACTCTTCCAGCCTCCTCTTCCTTCTCTGCACCACCCAGCTGAGCTTCAAAATCAATCATTCCAACAACAACGTTAGAAACTTTCTCAATCCTCTCTCACACTCTGCATTACTATGCCTTACCAACCCTGCTCATCCTCATCCCTGATTCAATTCAAACCTCTCTTTTCTTTCTGGGCTGCCCGACACTGCTGGACAAATTACACACAGATGCTGGATGGTACCATTCCAATCGAAGGGCTCCAGTCTCCGAGGAGCAATGAGTGGAGTTTAGCAATTTTATAACTTTCTCTAGTCTGGTGTATTTTCCATCCCCTAAGCAGTTATTCTAAAAACTTTCCCAGCATGGAGTTTAACTTAAGTCTATTGCTGCTGTCATGATCTCATCTGTCTGGAAATGTTGATAGAGCTATTAAGAAAGGGTCGTCTGAAATCTGCTGATGTGGTGGCTTGAATTGTGTCCATAGCTGGGGTTTAGACTGCATAGTGAGGGAAATGAGGGAATCTGCAGATCCCTTCAAGCATATTTCTTGTAAGGCACAGTGATGTTGAGCTAATAACAGAGCCTTAAGCATTGGTGCATTCTCAAGGATTCTGAGAATAGCAGGTGGGTATTATTTAAATGTATCCATGTATCCCTAAGCCAGTCCTTGGTGCTTCTCTGTAAACAAGGGAGAAAGAGGCTGTGAGTAAAAACTGAAAGAACAGTTTCTCTTCGTATTGCAGCCCATCAAGGCCTGGGTAACACAGCTTTGGAGCATGCCAGCACAGAGACTCAGAAAAGCCAGGTGGCTGCAGATCAGAAAAAGTGGTGGGAAGGACTGTGGCCCAGAGGAGCTGCACAGCATCAGAGGAGTGACCTCTGTACCTGGTCATGCAGCAGCCACCCACTCAGGCCACTGGCAGAAACCCATGGTGGGTGCCTAGAGGGCTTCATGGACACTCTGACACCAGAAGTGGGAGGGGGTGTGGATGTGTCTCTAGGCATGTGAAAGACATTCTGGTAACCCCTGAAATACTTGTGGGGCTTTTTGAGGGGCTGATGAAGCTAGTGAAAAAGGAGATGCTGAGCTAGAGTGATCTGGGTTACACTTCACTACTTTTCTTACTCTTTGCCCTACCTCTGAGCACTGAATTTGCCTCTTCACAGAGTAAAGAAAGGCCATTAGACATAGACTTCTATAATTTCTTTTCCTTTTTTTTCTCTTTTCCTTTTTTTCTTTTTCTTTTTCTTTTCTTTTCTTTTCTTTTCTTTTTTTTTTTTTTTTTGAGACAGAACCTCACTCTGTTGTTCAGGCTGGAGTGCAGTGGTGTAATCTCAGCTCACTGGCACCCCCACCTCCCTGGTTCAAGTGATTCTCCTGCCTCAGCCTCCTAAGAAGCTAGGATTACAGGCACCCGCAACCACGTCCAGCTAATTTTTGTATTTTTAGTAGAAACAGGGTTTCACTATGTTGGCCAGGCTGGTCTCGAACTCCTGACCTCAGGGTGATCCACCCACCTTAGCCTCCCAAAGTGCTGGGATTACAGGTGTGAGCCACTGTGACCAGCCTACAATTTCTTATCTCCTCTCCAAATACCTAAGCCTAAATCTTTGCCTACATCACTGAATTAGGAGAGAGAGAGAGCACACTGGAGCTCCCACAGGGGAGTCAGGGGTAATGCTGATGGGAAGAAGCAAAAGTGTAGTGAGCACATCTGAGGCTAGAGCAGATGGTCTCAGGGAAATTCTGAGGAAAATCTAAACTTCATTCTATAGCACCACTGAACTCTAAAAAATAGTTCCTTCTTGAGAGGAGGAACCATGTCTTAGTAATCTTTGTATTCCCAGTGACAAATACAAGTATCTGGCACCTAGTAAAAGCAAGATGAATAAATGAATAAGTAAGCAGAGGAATTAAGAAATCCCCTAACTATGATGACTTGATGTTTCCCAGAGAAAAGAAATTTGAGAATGACAGAGTTCATAGTTGCTTTGGTCTGAATGTCCCCCAAAATTCATGTGTTGAAAGTTTATTGCCATGTGACAGTACTAAGAGGTAGGGCCTTTAGGAGATAATTAAGTCACGAGGATAGAATTCTTGTGAATGAAACTAATGATCTTATAAAAGAGGTGCAAGGAAGCATTTGCCCCTTTTTGCCCCTTCACCTTCCAAGGTGCCATCTTAGAAGCAGAGAGCAGCCTTTACCAGCCTCCAAATTTGCTGGCGCCTTGATCTCGGACTTCACAGTCTTCAGAACTGTGAGAAATACATTCCTATTTTTTATGAATGACCTAATCTCTGGTATTTGATTGTAGCAGCACAAACATAGTAAGACAATAGCTAAAATAATATTCACCCAGGGACTTCATTTAAATCTATAAATATGGATACAAGAGATACAGCCTGGTCTTAGAGTGCAGAACCCCAGACTCTTGGGAAGGAAGAAAAGCTCACTCAGATCTGGACTATGTCTACAGCAATATGTCACAATATTTTTAAATCACATACCCACCAGGAAAAATCTTACTTGCCACAGTCCTCGGGCATACGGGTTGTGGGTTAGGAGGGAACGGTCTGCCCAGGGGCAGTGGGCTGGGCTTTGAAAAGTTAGTGAAGGAGGAAGAAGAAACAAAGAAAACAGAAGAAACAGCAGGCTCCACAAACACAAAACCAAGCCACCGTGGCAGCTTCAGTTTCGGAGGAGGCTGAAGACTAACTCAGGAAAGAAGTTGTGCCACCCAGTGTAATCTTAAGTGAATGTCTTTACAAGTGGACTGTTGGATCAAAATGCCCTCCCAGAGAATAACTTTCCCCAGCCTGTAGGTAAGATAGAGTTCTTCTTGTGTCATGTCAAAAAAAAAACTTGGATTGGCATGGAAAGGCAATAAACTTAAAAGCAGTAGATCTGTTATATTTTTCTCCCAAGATTGACATTTATCAATAAGTATCAGCTTCTACCTGGCCCAGACATGTGATATTTAGTCACATATGTCACATTTGCAGTGAAAAAGTTCACTGACCAAAAAGATAAAATGAAATAAAATAAAGTAAATCACTTAAATTAAATATTTTCTTTATTAGATTTCATTTTCCAGCTGTTTTAACATAATAGAATCTTTTTCCTTAATTTCAAACTACATAATGCTTTTTGACTGAACAGTGATTATGTTTCCAGTCCAATGGCCTTTTTCTGTCAATGGCAATTAAATCCACAAAGATGATTTCTTTCTAATGTTTGAGAGTCTTGTCTTCCCATTGTATAGCAGACGTTTTGCTCAAGTCAACCAGATTTTGTTAGGAAATTTTATTTAATAAGACAGGATCAAAAATTCCCAAATCCAGATGCAAACACCTTAGGGGCATGCCAATAGCAAATGTTTTACTGTGTAATTACTACAGGTCTTTGTGCATATTGATAGAATGAAAACTAGATCTGCTTGTCTTGTATTTTACATTTCGTTTTCTTTAAGTGTACTTTCTGGATTCAGGTCTCTCTTTGTTTCAATAAAGACCTTTGCAAAATTTCCTTAAATGTTATTTACTATTGTGAGGTTACATAATTTTTTACATAAGACTTTAAATCTCACTTCAAATGATCATCGCCTACCGCTTAGTGAGCATGGGTGCATCTTTTAGAAAAAGATGAACAAAATAGACCTCAAAAATAAAAAATTTCTGCATCTTAAAGTTATTTTCAATCAATAAAAAAATAGCCAAGTCACACTATAATACTAAGCTTTAATTCTTCCTTTTTTCCCCTTCTCTAAACTATGCAAATCAATTCTAACATGTTGACGTGCTTTAAATGGTTTTTATAGTCTCACAACTGCATCTAGAACCCTTCACTCATTCCTCTGACAATAGATGAAACTTATTGAAACAATCCAATTGATCCTATGCTCTCACCCAGAATGTCATTTTCTTCTACCTGGTTTTTATTCAGCAATCTAAATGCAATTAGATTCTACCAATGACCAATGAGCAGTATTTGATGCAGATGTTTGGAAAGTAAAAAAAAAAAAATTAAGAAAACTCTTCTAAAGTCAGATCTTTTTCCTAAATGCCCAGATAGGAAAGACCAATCAGCTCACACTGTATTAGGCCCACAGAAGGAACCTGGCCAAGAGGAACTGAAGTGTTGTTTTTCCTCCATTTCTCTTTAACTGAGGCAATCATATTTTTTGTTTGGATTTTTATATTTTATTTGAGTAGAATACTTATTTATTTGGGGTCACTATAGATGTTTGGGCAAAGCTCTTTAGCTTTAATAAGAAAAATAACTGCCATTTATTAAGCTTGCTGCCAGGAACTAAACAAACTAACATCACCAAATAATTGTGTGTGTATGTATACGCATGCATTTGTATATTTAAATTTCGCAATGACCCTACGAAGGAGGTCTTATTACCCCCATTATAAAGATGAGAAAAATAAAGTCTAGAAAGCTTAAGTAACTTACCCAAGAAAATATCAGAGGTAGAAATTAAAGCCATGCCTGTCTGATTAAGAGCTCATGACCTGAATTTCTCTGCTAAAGATCATATGATATTTATTGTATATTCTTCATTCCCAAATGCTTGTCATCCAAGAACATGGGCCTCTAATCCCAGAATCACTGGTATAAGGTCTCCAATTTACTTGAAACCCAGTGCAAAACTTCTCTGAATTTTGAACTTTCAGAAGCTTCTAGAGTTTCCAAAAATGTAGATATGCATGAGCAATGAAGATGACATATCATGAGTGTTCTCTGACAATCACTCATACCTGGTAGTCAAGGGAAAAGAAATAAAACAATAATAACCCGTGTTTATCTCCCTGCAAAATTCTCCCACCCCGTAGGCTCAGAGGAATAATTAGCTAGCTGCTCTGGCTGTGACTGGCTCCAAAAGTAGCTCAAATTACAAATATAACAAAATGTTACTACCTTTTGAGAATCAGAAAGTGGTTTCACTCAAATCTAAATATCTTGATGTGCAGTAGAATCACTGATATGTTTTTTAAGGGGAAAAAGTTCGAAATTTACAGTCACGAAAACTGCTATTTACCTCCATGGTACTTGCATATAATAGAGCACTTTGTAATCGTGCACAGTGAAGACTGTTAAAGTGCTTCACTAATGTACAGATGCATTTTGATGGAAAAAAAAAAAAAGGTGGCACCTTTCAACTGAAGTTTTCTTTGATTTGTAAAGAAAAAAGTTCGTTCTAGAACATCTTCATAAAGCTGTTGAAATACGCTATTTCAATCACTGTTTTAAACACAACGGATTTTTTTTTTTGTAACAGTTCTTCCTTCTTTTTTTTATTTATTTTTAAAATTTTTTTATTTTACTTTAAGTTCTGGGATACATGTGCAGAATGTACAGGTTTACTACATAGGTATACATGTGCCCTGGTGCTTTGCTGCAACTATCAATCCATCATCTAGGTTTTAAGCCCCACATGCATTAGGTATTTGTCCTAATGCTCCCCCTCCACTTGCCCCCAACCCCTTGACAGGCCCTGGTATGTGATGTTTTCCTCCCTGAAACACAAGGAATTTTATATAGCCATTTGTTACAACTTATAGTTTAACTTTCTGAAAACTCATTCTATACTGTTCACTTGTTCAAATGACATTTGATCTTTTTTTAATTAAACATTTTTCTATTAAACTGAAATTTTAAAAGACAAGAGAATCAGGCATAATAATTGCAGCTTTCCCCCAGAGGTGAAAGAACTGAACAGTTTCCCACCCTGAAGGCACTAAGACAGGAAGATGAAGATTTCCAAGAATTTTCAAAATAATAATTGATGTATTGACATGTTTTGCCCACTTTTGAAAATCTGCAATTTCCAAAAAATTATTAATCATAAATTTGTATATTCATTGATCATTTGTGGAACATATGGATAACTCCTTTATTCTGATAATAGAAGAAAGCAAGGGAAAAAAAAGAAAGCGAATTGTTAAAAAGCAACATCAATATTAGCAATGACTTTGTCCTCAACCATTTGGAACTTTGGATTTCCAACAGGGCAAATAAACATGGCCTGAAATAGCTTAAAACAAAGTCAGTTTTCATTTTTTATCACCCACCAAAAGAGCTTTTTATATAATCACAAATGCATTCTGATTTAGTGATAAAAACCATAGATTGGTGATAATAATGTTACTGATGTTTAAGAATCTACCAAAGGCCAATTACAAACTAATTGTTGTATAAAAATTATCTCATTTAGGGCCTGGAGCGGTGGCTCACGCCTATAATCCCAGCACTTTGGGAGGTGAGGCAGGTGGATTGCCTGAGCTCAGGAGTTCGAAACCAGGTTGGACAACACAGTGAAATCCCATCTCTACTATAAAACAAAAAATAAGCCAGGTGTCGTGGCGTGTGCTTGTAGTCCCAGCTATTTGGAAGGCTGAGGCAGGAGAATTGCTTGAACCTGGGAGGCAGAAGTTACAATGAGCCAAGACTGCACCATTGCACTCCAGCCTGGGCAACAGAGCAAGACTCCATCTCAAAAAAAAAATCGTGGCCGGGCGCGGTGGCTCACGCCTGTAATCCCAGCACTTTGGGAGGCCGAGGCGGGTGGATCACGAGGTCAAGAGATCGAGACCATCCTGGTCAACGTGGTGAAACCCCGTCTCTACTAAAAATACAAAAAATTAGCTGGGCATGGTGGCGCATGCCTGTAATCCCAGCTACTCAGGAGGCTGAGGTAGGAGAATTGCCTGAACCCAGGAGGCGGAGGTTGCGGTGAGCCCAGATGGCGCCATTGCACTCCAGCCTGGGTAACAAGAGCGAAACTCCGTCTCAAAAAAAAAAAAAAAAAAAAAAAAACCGTATTTAATTTAATTCTAACTTTACATATGAAGAAACTAATGCTCATGGGGTCACAGTACCAGGCAGCAACCCAATGTGTTGGTAAGGCCATCTTTTTGGCTTGGTTAAGATGTGTTTGTCCTAAAGGACTAATTTTGTGATTGTCACCAACAATAACAACCTGATGCATAACCAATGGGGAGAAAGAAAAAGACTCAAATCTAAAGGGCAGGATGATCACTCTTCAAAGTGCAGCATGGCCATGGCCAACCACATGTCATGTTTCATAAGAGCTCCAGGTCAACAAGGAACAACTAATAAAAGGAACATGTTAGGAGAGAGAATTTGCCTCTCTTCCCTCCCTTAGATCCACTCCTTTCCCTTTAATCAGAACATTTGGGATTGTATTCACACAAACTCTTCATGAGTTCTATTCATCAGCAACTCAGACCATTCAGTCCTTTTCTCACTTCAGTGGGATGACCTGTCTACCTCCTCTTTACCAGTCTATAACTCTTGCTCCCTCTGGGACCCAGCTCTCAGGTCCCAGAAAGTCTCCTCTGACCTGCCACTGCCTATACTGATCACTCCTCACTTGCCTTCTTTCCTCACTCTATACAGTGCTTGCAATTTTCCTTCCCTGCCCACAAGTTCTTCAAGGGCCAAAATTCTACTCCCACTTCTCCTGTCTCTCCAAATGCCTACTAAATTAATGCATTAATAGTAATTTTATTCTTAATAGGTTGGAGATACAGAACCCAGAGGACACGACCTTTAAGCCACACTAATCTGTTAGGGTGCCCATGACTCAGGGACTCACTCAGACTGCTTAATGCATTATTCAGCCAGAGTATTGATTCTGTTTTCCATCAGTAATAAATGTGCATGCCCTGTTTCCAAACAATATATCAGTAAGTATAAGATAATTCAACCTCAGTTAAAACCCACCACTGGTTTCTATGAGCTGGTTAAGCACTACTTTTTTATGAGCTCAGTGCTTCTGGGTTTATCAAAATTCTTGTCTTCTTAATTACATCTCTCTGGATTTTGGCATCACTCCTCATTATGTAATCCTACCTATCTGTATTGGTTTGGCTAACCAAAGTTGTAATATTAAACAGGCCTAGATTTCTTAGGAGTTTTTGTGTTTTTTGTTTTCAGATTGAGTTTTGCTCTTGTCACCCAGGCTGGAATGCAATGGTGCGATCTCATCTCACTGCAACCTCCACTTCCCAGGTTCAAGTGATTCTTCTGCCTCAGCCTCCTGAGTAGCTGGGAACACAGGTCTGCACTACCAAACCCAACTAATTATTGTATTATTAGTAGAGACAAGGTTTAGTAGAGACAGGGTTTCTCCTGACCCCAGGTGATCCACCTACCTTGGCCTCCCAAAGTGCTGGGATTACAGACATGAGCCACTGCACACAGCCTTCTTAGGAGTTTTGTAGTGTGAAAGTTTATTTTGCTTACACAAAGTCCAATTTGGACTTCAGAGAACAAGGTTGTCCTCTATCTTGTCACTGTGGCAGGGGAAGAGAGCAGATGAAAGGACAACTGCCTCCACCTAAAAGTGACTCCAATGTCTTCCATTCATAGTTCGTTGATTGGCCAAAGCTGGTCACATTGTCCCAACCTGCTTGCAAGGGAAATTGGGAAATGCTCCCAGGTCTTACCACCCCAGTGGCTCACACCTATGTTTTTCATAATTTATGTTCTGTCATAGATGGAATGTGCTTATTTTATCCATACTTTCCTAACCCTATGTTCCTTGAAGTAGAGGCTTTGTCATATTCAGCACAGTTTAAGAATGTTTGCTGGGTTCACAAGAATCAGAATGGATCCAAAAGTGTCTCTGAGAAATCAGAAAAAAAAGAAAAAGAACGTTTATTGAAATTCAAAGGCAAAAGCCTCTCTTTAGAAAACGCTTCCCCATTTTCTCATGTTTGGTGGACACAGCAAGATGGTATCACTTGAAAACATTGGCCATAACTGAACAATATATTGCAGATTTGTTTAATATTGGCAGTTCTTTAAAAATGCTCCTTTGAACAGAGTCTCAGCAAAGCAAAGCTTTCCCTCCCAGCATTGCTTTAAAAGTGAGGAGACAGCTTTCTGCCCATTCCAAATCACCAAAAGTAAAGCATCAAGTCATAAATGCCCCCCAGTGACTGACTGGGCTAGCCAGGCTGTTTTTTTTCCCTTCTACTTTGCAGAAAGAAAAGACAGTAAAAGTTCCTTCAGCGAGCTGCCAAGGTGCTCCCAGGCCATTGTGCAGAATCATTGTCAGGTTAAATTAGGGAGTACAGACTCCATGAGTGTAAAAAAATCAATACTTGATGGAAGATTGCTCCCCGGAAAATCTGTTTTGATTCCAGGATTAATTCGCGACCAAAGGCTTCTGCAAAATGACATGCCATTAGTCAGAAAATGAACACATTCTATCCTTGAAATTGGATGGAAATATGTCAGCTGATTGACCCATTCTTTCTCCTCACTCTCTGGGCAGAAAGAGTGGGTGTGGTAGCTATGTGAATTAGTGCCCCAAACCTGGTCCATTTTCAAAACAGGATAAAAAAATATTTTTTTAAGTCCAATGTGAATTGTGAGTAGTCTCTAGGCCATTGTTGGAGAGCTACTGCAAATGTGTTTCATCAAGGCAAATGCATTTGTCTGGAAGGTCCAACTCTCCTGAGTTTTCTATGCCTCAGAATAAACCCTACTAAGAATCTTAAAATAAAACAAGGATTTTCCCCTCAAAGCAGTGACCTGCAATATTAATGACAATGTAATTTCTTTGTCATATACAAAGTGACACTCCTCATACTCCTTGTCTGTTAGGTTTCTTCAACTAAAAACTTTTTGCAAGAAGCAAGTTCCAGCTCTGCAGTTGGGCTAATGTCACGGATCTTCAGGGCCTTTCCTTACGCAGTTAGATGGGCAGCAGGGATGAATTTGATTCCACAGACTTTAACACATGTCAAAGTTACTCTCTTTATCTCCTTTAAATCAAATTCAATCTGATTCTGAGACTATCAGTCATCATTAGGAATGTTTCTTCTTCCCCACAGTCATGAAAAGACCCCAGGAGCTTCGACAGAGCAAATGTTCAGGAACACCCTTCACCCTTCTCTTCTTCTTCTTTTTTTTTTTTTTTTTTTAAGATGGAGTCTAAGTCTGTCACCCAGGCTGGAGTGCAGTAGCACAATCTTGGCTCACTGCAACCTCCACCTCCTAGGTTCAGGCAATTCTCCTGCTTTAGCCTCCCAAGTAGCTAGGACCACAGGCACACACAACCACACCCAGCTAATTTTTGTATTTTTAGTAGAGACAGGGTTTCACCATTTTGGCCAGGCTGGTCTCAAACTCCTGACTGCAGGCAATCCACCTGCCTCAGCCTCCCAAAGTGCTGGGATTGTAGACGTGAGTCACCATGCCCAGCCACAAGCCTTCCCTTCTATCTATTCCAGTCACCACTGATGGCCTCCTGGTCCAAGCCTGCAGTCTCCTGAAGACACATCATCCTTCTGTTTTACACAGGCACAGAAAACCTTGTCAACCTTGGAGTTCTGGTACCTAGATTCAGACTTCTCTATCCTCTCCACTTCCCACACGCTCACCATCTGCCTTAGAAGACGCACACATCTCTCTCTCCTGCTTCTCCTCCTTGAATCTCCTCAATAAGCTCATCATTGCAAAACCCAGCAGAAGAAAAAGTTGTTTTCCAACACCAAGTTTTCTGGCCTTTTTGCAAGTGAGCACAAATTCCCTGTTCACTTTTTGGAATCTGAGAGGGGAAAATTAAAAGAAGACAAAGCCCACTTAATATAATAATAATTCATATACCCACAGACACACCCTAAAAGGCGAGTTCTGCAGCATCTCCATCAAAGCTTCCTTGCCCATTCCTGCCTCTGCCCACCAAGACACAGGCCTCATCTCCCAGCACAAAAGGACATTTTAATCTACTTGCTGATGTCCTCTGGGCCTACCCATGGCTGCTAACAGTGTCAAAAATGCTGAATATGTGGAACCAGAGGGGGATCATGACATTAGATGTTTGTATTCATTTCACTGGGAGAGAATTTGCCAAGGTGAAGCTCACCTCCTTCTCAGAGCCCCTTTCCCTGCAGATACCAAAGACAAAGACAGAAGTCACACAACTAACAACCAGGCAGCAGAGTCAGTCCCCTCAGGAGAGGACCTGTGGAGCTGAGCCTCATTACCCATGGTGACTTCATTAGAATCCTTTACTTGAAGTAATTGTAAAGATGGCTGGAGATTGTCTCAAATCCTGCATTTAAAAAAGAAAAGCTTCAGAATTGCTGCGGAGGCACTGGGGCTCCAGAGAACTCCTTGTTATCCCAGCTTAACAGCTGGCCTTCTGGACTATAGCCTGTGTTGACAATATTCCATGTTCAGGGGGGAACAGGAACTTTAGAGAAGAAAACAGATGCCAACATCCAAAAATGGCATACCAGCCAATAAAGGCATGTAATTTCAAGACTTCAATTTGCCAGGGCAGCCTGAGCTTTAGGCATCCGAATTAGTGGCCCCAGGGTACAATTACAGTAGCATGAATCTTCACTTTTTAAAAATGTGTGAATTATTTTCAAATGAAATAAATAAACTAAATGACTAAACAGTTCTATCAGAAGGTTTTCTCACAGTTGCTTGTAAATGGGAAGAGGAAAGTATCGAAATCACGTTAAACACCAATATGTTCTAGCAACACAGAATAATCATGTTTATTCTTTTGCATGGTTACTGATACGCTAGGATTTTAAACCAAAAATAAATCTTCCGAACAAATGGAAAGAAAACTGTCAACATCCAGTCTCTTCTAGTTTCAACTGGAATTAAGACCACATCTCTAAAATCTTTCCCAAGTAAATAAAGATTGAAGAAGTTGGCATTATAATTGACTATACCACAATATTTCCCCTTTCTCACAAGGATCTTAAATATTAGTGTTCAGTTGCTGAAAGTCTCTCTCTCTTATTTCTATTTTTGAACATCACAATCTCACACACTACCCAGCCTTGCCACAGCAGAACATAGGGACTGAAATGCTGGATAAGAAATCCAGAAACTTGGATCCTTTGGCCAAGTCTTCCATGAGCTCCAGAATTTTAGGGTCTTCTACAAAGTACAAGACTTTCCTAAATCACAGACAATTGGAAAGATTTTTCAGATCATGTTCTCAAAACTCCTGGTGTTCTCTTTTGCAGACACGTTGAAGAACAGGTGTTTTCGTTATGTGTGTGTGTGTATGTGTTTGTGTGTGTACTGTGAGTGTGTGTACACATGTTGGGGATGTGGCACTTTGTTTATGCATTGAGGTAGAAGCATTTGAACTTTAAGAGCTGTGGTATCTCCAAATATGTGAATGGGAAAATGATTATTGAAAACAATAATTAGGTCCCCTTTGACTTTTTCAGCTCTAAGGCAACTTGATGCCACAATGTTCGATTGACTAATAATGTTTCATGACAGAGCTTAAATAACAGTGACTGTGCATATCCTTTGTTTATACTCAGATAAACCTGAACCGAACCACCCTTGAAACTCTGTTGAAAGGGAAAGAAGATATTCAGGATGCATCTGCAACTAATTCAAAAGAGTCTCCTCAGGCCAGGCGCATTGGTTCATGCCTGTAATCACAGCACCTTGGGAGGCCAAGGCAGGTGGATCACCTGAGGTCAGGAGTTCGAGACCAGCCTGGCCAACATGGCGAAATCCCACCTCTATCAAAATACAAAAATTAACCTGGCATGATGGTGGGCGCCTGTAATCCCAGCTACTTGGGAGGCTGAGGCAGGAGAATTGCTTGAACCTGGAAGGCAGAGGTTGCAAGATCACACCATTGCACTCTAGTCTGGGTGACAGAGCAAACTCTGTCTCAAAAAAAAAATAAAAGAGTATCCTTAAACATTCTGGAAAGCATAGAGTTCTTGGTTATTCTCCCCAAACTATATAGTGAAAATGTGGAAGTTTTAGGACTGGAAGATGAAAAGATGGTTTCTAGAGAACGGTCTTGCCCAATCTTAAGCAACATCCATATGTACCCTGTGAAAAATCACTGACTTATTTGAATCACTTGTATTCAACCTTTTGAATAATCAACTTCTGCCTGAGTAACAGAATCCACAGGGAGGCAGCAAAACTTAGTAAGGCAGCTGTAACCACCAGGCGGGCCATTTTCTGGTCTGGAATGTTTTGTCCTTAACATTGTTTAGTGAGGGGTTACAGAGATGTAACCCCTAGAGGTGAGCACAGACAGAATTGCAGACAGCCCAGAGCCCCATGCCACCTTTTCTGTGTCCTCTGTGTCCTTCCGTGTCCTCTGCTCACCTGCCACCTTTTCTGTTTCCTCGTGGAGGCCACCAGAAAGCTGTGAGGGGAGCTTCCACAGAGTCCACTCTAGATGCACAAATCACTACACACACACACACACACACACACACACACACACCCTCTTCCACTTCTTCTAAGATGCTGTCTCAGCTATGGAAAGCATAGCCATGCCACTGGCACCAGAGCTGAGTTCCAGGCTGTCACACCCCTGCTATACCACTCCTGCCTCCACTTTGGCTCATACAGTTTTACTTTTCCTGATTAACTCAACTCGATGTCCTTTCCCTTCTTTCTATCTCAATAGCACTTACCAGGCACATGGACAAACTCTGTTCTTGACAATATGTTTTGGAGGTCTTTGCTCTAAGCTGAAGCATGAAGCATTTCGAGAGACATAAGATTTGGCATCAAACTGAACCTGAATCAAGATCTGATTGGGAGACCCTTGGAAAGATTACTTAAACTTGTTCGGCTTAACTTTCTCGTTCATTAGCCATCTGAGAGGGCTTGTTTCCAAAGATGGTCTTTAGCACTGCTTCATAACAGGTGCTCAGTGCATATTAACCCTCCCCCTGCACTCTTGACCCTTCACCATGTGCTTACTCCTTGTTTTTCCAACTACAGTGTGAGTAACCCCAATGGAGTGACCACTTCGTTATCAGCCACTTCCAAGTCGGCACGGCATGGTTTGATGTTCAAGATAAATGGGTCCAGATCCTAGCCGCCATTCTCTGCCCTCCCTGTGAAAGCTGGAATGAGTTATTTGACCTCTTGAAGTCCCAAATTCCTCATCAGCTGGGGATGAAATAATCATCATCTCAAAGGCTTGATGTGAAAAACCAATGACATGAGCACATTAAGGGCACTGGGTAGGTGGTTGATAAAAGAATCATCTTTTTCCCAATAAATGTTCTTTCATTCTGATAAACTGTATATAATGTTTCTGGGCTGAGTGCAGAGGCTCACACTGGTAATCCCAGCACTTTGGGAGTCCAAGGTTGGTGGATCACTTGAGCTCAGGAGTTCGAGACCAGCCTGGTCAACATGGTAAAACCCTGTCTCTACTAAAAATACAAAAATTAGCCAGGTGTGTTCATGGGCACCTGTAGTCCCAGCTACTCAGGAGGCCGAGGCACGAGAATTGCTTGAACCTGGGAAGTGGAGGTTGCAGTGAGCCAAGATTGCACCACTGCGCTCCAGCCTTGGTGACAGAGTGAGACAGAGATACTGTCTCAAAAATAAATAAATAAATAAATAAATAAATAAAGTTTCAGGCTGGCCCTCAATACCAGAAGGATGAAATTCACTTTTTGAGTTTTTGGTTAAAAGTTGTCCCAAAATATTATGTCTCCCTACTCCTTGAGCACTGCAGGTCCCTGGCCCAGAGAAGAGCAACTGAGCAAAGCATATAGCAGCCTAAACCCAATACACTGAATCAAAAGGCAGCTCTTTTTAGGATTTATTTTTAACTCCAATTTCTCTCTTTCTCTTCTCCCCAAAGTCATCCGTTTTTACGAGTGTAGCAAGAAGTCAACCTTAAGAAAAAGTCCATTCGCTCACTCACTGTTCTAAGTGTTGAAAGGGATATAAGGATGAATTACAAAAGCAAGAAAAAAAGATTGGCTGGATCATGAAATTCCATAAAGAAAAGCTTGAGTAAAATCTTAACCCCAAACTATATTTCCTCTCCAAAGCCAGACCAATGAAATTTTGGACAATAACAAGATTTTAGTTTTGAAGTTCATTTAAGGCATTTTTTAAAAGAACTGGTTTGTGAGCTTTTCTACTTTGTCTTATAAAAGACAATGAACTTTATGTGTGACTTTCCATCAGAGTTTGCAGATGTAGCTCACGGGAGTTAATGACTTTTTCTTTTCAATTTCACCTAGCAAGATAAAACAGAGCTGCCCAAGAGTTTTCCTATAGCCGGGTGACTGGTCAATACCTTGCTACTTGCTCTGTCAATGCCATCAAAATATTGTTTAATAATTTAGGAACAACCATGTAATTTTCTTCCCCAGCAAGAGCAAATTAGGCACTTACTAAATAATTGACAAAAATACCTTAATTCTAGGGATGTCTTGAGAATGTGCTATTATTCAAAAGGAATTTAAAATAAAATTTTCTTTCACCTATTCAACATGTGACTTTCATTTTCATGCTATTTTCATGCCTGATCATATCTTGAAAGCTATATCAGAGTTCGTCCCCTCAATCCTGATTTCCTTATACCAAGGTGGTCCACAAATGAACATATCAAGTACATGTGTGCTGTCCTTGGTCAAGACCACTTGGAAAAGTGGCTGGGGCTTAAGTGAGTTAGACAGAGCCCCTCCCCTCTAGACCTGTCCCAACCAGGAATGCAAACAGAAGCACCAAGAAGTTTGAGTCCTTAGAGTTTTAATCTCAAATGATGAGACATTCTCATCAAGGTACTCAGACTTGTAACCCTTTGCCCTGGCCAACTGCCAAAGCAGCTGCTCACTCATCATCAGGCTCTAGGGCAGAAGACTATCTGTTCAGTCAGGCATTCTCCTAAATATCCCATTTGAGGACATTCAGTTTACTTGATACTTAACTACCAAAATGCCCTGGGTAAGCTTATGATGCATAGGGCAGCATATTAACCCATGACTTCACAAGTTAAAAGTCTGGGGAAAGAGTAGTACCAGGTCTTTCTGCCCCTATTTCAACAAACAGTCATTTTCTAGAATGTTCTCTTCTAACTGTATTCTCCCAAAAGATCGAGTCCAATAATAATATGCTAAATTATTCAAATAAGAGCCAGCTCTCTCTCTCTCTCTCTCTCTCTCTCTCTCTCTCTCTCTCTCTCTCTCTCTCTCTCTCCCTCCCTCTCTGTCTCTCTCTCTCCCTCCCCGCTAGCATTTCCCAATTGACCTACTACTGAAGGAATTGGGGAGAGCCTCAGTCAGCCTCTCCAATACCATCTTCCTTCTGCCTGACTCATGAACACTGCAGCCTCCCTAGGAGCTAACATTTCTTCAGTTCTCATTATGTGTTGAGTACTGTCTGGCCCCACTGGCAGCAGAGTGAGGGGTTGTTCCAGAATCCTCAGTTATAGAGACCCAAAAGTCTTTCTGCATTATTCTAGGGACTACCCTTATGGAGACTGATACACAAAACAAGAATTTCAGCAGAGGACAGTGTTCTAACAAGGCCTACCTCTCAGGTTGTGAAATCTAGGCTACTTTTTACATAGGGTATCATGGTCATATATACACATTACTGCAATCAAAATAATTAAAGAGTACTTTCATCTTTTCCTGAATCTCTCAAGGAACATAAACACACCCAATAGCACTTCTTTGAAAGTGCTGTTCTTTTCCCCTCTTACTGTCACACATCTTGTGGCCCTTCAGAAACGTTTCCTCTATAAACCTACAAACCTCCTTTTCCTAATTCTGTGTCCCAGGTGTTCTTGGCACCTGCCCTGTCCAGGCAGCTTTGGTTTTTGTTCCCCTCCCCTTCTCCTTCCCTACCTACCAATCCACCTACCCTATCACTACAGCATGTGAACACGGTTGACGATAAAAGCATAGAGTGATAAATACAAAACTTGTGTTCTAGTGAAGGAACACAGACAACAAATACATAAGCAGTAAACCAGAATTATCAGATAGAATATGTTTTCTGATAAACATAATGCCACACAGAAAACAGAAGAAGGTGAAACAAGAGGGCTGGGAGGAGAGGACAAGGCCACTGCAGAGCAGGAAAGACGTTTCTGAGGAAGGGACTTGAACACTCACATCTACAGGACAGGAGAAGGTTAGTCTTGCAAACATCTGGGAGCAAAGTTCCCTAGGAAGAAGGAACAACTAGTATAATGTCCCCAAAGTAGAAATAAGCTTATCATGATTACACGTATACAGCAGAAGAGGAGAGAGATGCCTGAAACGATTTGGTAGAACTGCCTTCTTTTTTTTTTTTTTTTTTTTCAGTCTTCTAAAGAGAACCTGGTTTAATATGAACCTGGTGTTCAGACCTTTAAGGGAACAATTAGGCCACTCTTTAAGATAAGATATATTACTGGGTTTTTCCAGTTGAATGCTCTGCATGAAATGATAGGCTGGGTTCAGTGGCTCATGCCTATAATCTCAGCACTTTAGGAGACCGAGGTGGGTGGATCACTTGATGTCAGGAGTTCGAGACCAGCCTGACCTACATGGTGAAACTCTGTCTCTACTTAAAATACAAAAGAATTATCCAGGCATGGTGGGGCATGCCTGGAGCCCCAGCTACTTCGGAGGCTGAGGCAAGAGAATCGCTTGAATGCGAGAGGCGAAGATCGCAGTGAGCCAAGATTGTGCCATTGCACTCCAGCCTGGGCAACAAGAGCAAAACTCCACCTCAAAAAAAAAAAGAAAGAAAGAAAAAGAAATGCTGGTAGTGCTGTGTTCTTGGCTAAATTGTGTGCCCCAAAAATTTACATGTTGAAGTCCTAGCCCTTAGTAACCGCAGAATGTGACTGTATTCATAAATAGGGACTTTAAAGAGGCAATTAAGGTAAAATGAGGTCATATGGGTAAGCCCTAATCCAATATGGCTGGTATACTTGTACGAAGAGGAGATTAGGACACAGATAGGGCCTTTAAAGAGGCAATTAAGGTAAAACGAGGTCATATGGGTAAGCCCTAATTCAATATGGCTGGTGTACTCACAAGAAGAAGAGAATAGGACACAGACACACACAGAGGAAAAATCATGTAAGAATGTAAGAAGATGGCCATCTGCAAGCCAGGGCCACAGAAGAAACCAACCCTGCTGACACCTTGATCTTGAACTTGCAGCTTCTAGAATTGTAAGAACGTAAAGTTCTATTGTTTGAGGCACCCAGTATGTGATATTTTGTTATGGCAGTCCTGGCAGACTAATAAGTGATGTTTACTGGAATCATTCAGATCATTTAAAAAACTCTGAGGGTCAGATTTCCCCTTGACAGCCAGCCTAATTCAGCAGGGAAAAAGAAATGGTTTAATGCACAGAATTTGTTTTCTACAACAGTGTACTGATGTGGTAGTGGTGGTAAAAATGATTGTATACCAAACATAACAAGCACAACTGTATTAGTTATCTATTACCACATAATAAATTGTCTCAAAACTTAGTGGCTTAATAAAGTAATATATGACTATTATTTCACAGTTACTGTGGCTTAGTTAAGTGGTTCTAGCTTGGAGTCTCTTGGGAAGTTACACTCTTAACATTGGTTCATTCATCTCAAGGCTTGACAGACTTGATGAGGGCTGGAGGATCCTCTTCTAGGACGATGCTTTCACCTGGCTGTTGGCAGGAGGCCTCAGTTCCTCACCAGGTGGACCTCTTCCCAGGGCTGCATGAGTGTTCTCATGACATGGCAGAAGCTGGCTGGCTGCCAGCAGAGCAAGCGATTCAAGAGTACAAGGTAAAGTGTCCTGTATGACAGTTACTGAAGCTGGGAAGTCCAAGGTCAAGGGCGCGCATCTGCTGAGAGCCTTCTGGCTAGTAGGGACTCTCTGTGGTGTCCTGAGGCAGCAGAGGACACCACGTGGTTAGAAGGCTGAGCACACACCGCTTCCCTCTTTCACCTCCTCCTGTCAATGCCCTGAAGCCTGAACACAGTTGAGGTGGACCCCACCCCCAAAGGAGGGGCTGGAGTAGACCTATTACTCTTTACCAATGTTCTCTGCCCCACCCTACAAGGGGACTAAACTACCCACCCCACTAAACTCAGGTGCCATCATGTAACTTGATAGGTTCAATGACGTGTAACATGCATCACTTCCAGTCAAAAGTTTTACAGCCAAATTCTGCTTCTTCATGTCCTTTCTCTTTCTCCTCTGCCACTTTACCAGCAATGCTCCAGAAAATGACCGCTCTGTTGGACTGGGTCCTGATGTGAAGAGGGCAATGAAGTAGAACAAAGCCCTTAGCCAACCCACTATGCAAGTAATGTGAACAAGAAATAAACCTTTATTGTTTTAACCACTGTGTTTGGGGGTTATTTGTTATTGTGACATAACTTTGCCCAACCTAATAATACAGAGTCCTTGAGCAATACCCCAAACTGATCTTAACTCTAAATAAAAGCAGTTACCCCACTGGCCCCTCAGAACACTCACCCTCCAGCCACAATTATCTCTGAGAGGGAATATCACATGTGGTTCATCAAGGAGCCCTGTAATGAGGTAGTCCCCACCACCCCCTGCCACTTCCCCCATCCCTCAGCCCCCTTGCCCTCGCTCTCAAAGTATCCCTCTACCTTCTGTCTGAGGGATGCCTCCTCACTGGGCAGTGCTGCAGCTTCTGCCTGGCAACATCATTTCCCACCAGGAGCTGCACACCAGAGGCTGTTCAGGATTCTGGGACACAGGTAGGAAGAATACAGCACCTTTCTCTCTCTTTTTGAGTTGTCTCTATTAAAAGAATATGAGGCCGGGCACAGAGGCTCACACCTATAATCCCAGCACTTTGGGAGGCAGAGGTGGGCAGATCACTTGAGGTCAGGAGTTCAAGACCAGCCTGGCCAACATGGCAAAACCCTGTCTCTACTAAAAATACAAAAATTAAGCGGGTGTGGTGGTGCACACCTGTAATCCCATATATTCTATTCAGGAGGCTGAGAATAGCTTAATCCTGGGAAGTAGAGGTTGCAGTGAGCTCAGATTGCACTACCGTGCTCCGGCCTGAGTGACAGAGTGAGACTCCATCTCAAAAAAAAATAAAAAGAATAATATGAAAATGGTGCTGTTTGTGTCTTTCAAGAATTTTAGATTCATCAGCTCTTTTGTTTGTTGCTTGTGGCTTTCCAGTCTCCTCGCCCCTCCCTGGAACTGGGTCAGGAGGCGGAGCTGAGAGCTAGATAAGAGGCCCTACTCAGAATTGCTCCCCCATCACAAGTGTGTCTGGGCCTAGCTCATTTGGCCTGACCATCTCTTCCTTTGATGAGTTCTTAAGATGCTCTTTAGTCCCTCCTACAAATAGTATTCTAGCAACCCTGCTCTATTAGAAGAGTCACCCGTTGGTGAAGACAACTCAGGCATTAGTTATAGCTCACAGATGTTCATTTAAGGAGCATACTTAACCAAGGACCCCAGCTGCTGTGCTCTGAAATCCATCATGACTTCACGGCCATGGCCAAGGTCACACTTCCTATGGGCTTGCTACCAGCCAACAACTCCGTGCAACAGAAAAACTAAGGCAGGCCTGTTCCTGGGAGACATGGGGCTCCTCCAACAAACAACTTTGGCTCAGACACCCGAACAGTTGTGCTGAACATTTTCACCCTCCCTTCTTCCTTTCCTAGTCTTCTCCACACAGGATCAGTCTTGCTTTGTGGTCTGATGGTTATCCCAGCTTTATGCAGAGCCTTCTGTTTTCCCTCACACAGGTGTTTCCTCCTGATAAGTCATTATAGTTTTAGTGCTTACTTAGCATCTGCTTCTCAAAGCACCTTAAACTAACATGCCCTGCCACAGTACTAAATATTTAGTGACAAAAGTAGAACATCTATCAGTTGACAGAAGCATCACAACATCATTAATTTGAAATTCCCCAACTGGTAAAAAACAAACCAGCAATCATTGTTCTAGAAAAACAGCACTATAAATAAGATTCATTGCAACTGAATGCAGATCTTTAGTAATAGAACAAGTGTGGATTAAAACAATCACAAGAAACTCTGTCCTCTCTCAAATTGGCAAAGATGAAAAAAATCATCATTCAGAGTCTGTACAGCTTCAGGGAGATAGGACCCTTATACATTGCTGTTGGACATGTAAATTGATACAACTTTTCTAGAAGGTAATTCATCAACACCCATCAACCTCTTATAAAGATGTACAATTTAACTTTTAGAAATTATCTTAGGAAAATAATTAAAGGCATATGCAAATATTAATTATAAGATTGGGTAGCTTAAAATGCAGCCAAGTTTATGTCATTTGTGAACTATCTGTTTATGTTCTTTGACCATTTCTATTGTTCCCTTTATAATTGTAGTATTTTATAATATTCCCTCTCCCAACACCCCTTATCAAATTAATTGTCAAGTTCTTCCTTTGAACAGAGCCAACCATTTGACCACAGTGGCCTGGTTGGCACCTTTAAATGAAGAAAACTGACTGGGTGAGACAGTGACAAAATAGAGAGGCCCATCTAAAGGGCACAACCTCTCTGCAGCCCTGGTTGACGGTGGCCATGCAGAAATGTGACTTGATGTAACTAGAATCTATACATGCAAATTTTAGATGAAATTGAAGATTTTTAGATGCTGAAAACTGATTTTTTAAAACACAATATTAAACTATACTCCTAAATAAAACACATTTGTGCCTAAAGTCCGATACTATCATTTTTGTAGGTGATCAAATAAAGTTCATTAGCAATGCAAATGGGCAGCTTGGATCTTCTGTTGCAAGAAGTGTAACTGACTGATGACCCAGCAGCTGCACTTCTGGAGCCATCCCCAAGTTCCTAGTGGGGCCACACTTCCCTCAGGCTCCTCCCAGCCGATGACTGAACACAGTGAGGGTATTAATGAACGTCCACTTCTTGTAAACAGAACTCCTTTAACAGGTGATTTTGGCTCAAGGACACTCCAACAGGTTGAACAGAACTTTCCTAGAACTGAAACTCTTCCTACCCAAACTTCCTTCCTTCCTCCTCTCTCTGTGTCGTACTCTGAAGTCTCTTTTACCTTCTCCTGGTCCTTCCCACTATCCCTCACAGTCATGTCCTAAAATCAATCATTGCACGTCTAACTCCATCTTGGCATCTGCTTCTCAGAGAAACAACTAACCCATCAGGCAATAGATAACATAATTTGTCTAAGGTCACAAAGCTAATTTTTACTAGACTAAATTAAAACCCTTACTTGCCAGAATTCCTGTTTTGGTCAGGAATAACTAATATTTCATTCTAACTAACTGGAAGAATAGTAGCACTGTTAACAAAAATAAGAGAATCGGGAAAAGAAATAGGTTAGGTTTCGGTAAGAAAAGATCATTAATTCCAGGAGGTGATATAATTATAATTTTTTTTATATGTCACAATGGTCCAGACATAAGAAATACTACTACATGGTGCTGATCAACTATGTAATGTCCTTTGCAACTGAAAACAAGCATTTATATAAAGAATTGAATATCATTTCTGCATGTCAAAAAAAGGAAACTATCTTCCTTTTCCTGGCTATTGATTTTAAAAGTATCAACAGATACAGAAATTACATTTCACAAAATCTAATACCTATTCCTGATTTTAAAAACAAAACAAACAGAAAAAAATCTCAACAAACTAGAAATAGAAAGGAACTTCCTCATCCTGATAAAGAACATCTATGAAAAACCTGTAGCTCTTTATTATAAAAGACTGAATGCCAGCTGCATGCAGTGGCTCACGCCTATAATCTCAACACTTTAGGAGGCCAAGGTGGAGGGATCACTTGAGCCCAGGAGTTTGAGGTCAGCCTGGGCAACACAGTGAAACCCCCATGTAATTATCTGAGTGTGGTGGTATACACCTGCAGTCCCAGCTACTTGGGAGGCTGAGGTGGGAGGATCACTTGAGCCCAGGAATTTGAGGCTGCAGTGAGCCCTGATCATGCCACTGCACTGCAGCCTGGGCAATAGAGCAAGACCCTGCTCCCTACCATACCCCCACCATACACACACACACACACACAAACAACAAATAAGACTGAATGCCTTCCACGCTAAGGTCAGAAATAAGATAAGACAAAAATGTCTACTCTCACTTTTTCTATTAAATATTGTACTGGAGGTTCTAGCCAGTACAATATGACAAGAAAAAAATATACAGCACACAGTTCGGAAAAGAATATGTACAACTTATTTTATTTACAGATAAAATGTTTAGTTATGTAAAATATCCTATGGTATCTACCAAAAAAAAAAAAGAATGAATAAATGAGTTTAGCAAAGTGGCAAAGTACTAGAACAATATACAAATCAATTGTATTTCTACACGCTAATCATGAACAGTCAGAAATAGACATTCCAAAATAGTAATATTTACAATAACATCAAAAGGTGTAAAATTCTTAGGCATATATCTGACAAAAGCTGTGAAAGATCAGTACACTGAAAACTGAATATTATTGAGAAAAATTAAAGATCTAAATAAATAGAGAGATATAATACGTTCATGGATCAGAAAACTAAATATTGTTAAGATGTCAATTCCCCCAAGTAGATCCATAGGTTCTATGCAATTCCAATCAAAATCTCACTAGACTTCTTTTAGAAATTGGCAAACTGATTCTGGTATTTATATGAAAGTGCAAAGAAACTAGAATAGCCAAAAACAGTGAAAGAGATGAACAATTTGAAGGACTAGTACCAGCTGATTTTAAGACTTATCATGAAGCTATAGTAATCAAGACCATGTAGCACTGGTGTTAAGATCAGCAAATAGTTCAATGGGACAGAAGAGAGAGTTCATAAACAGACCTTCATATACATGAACAATTGATTTTATTATAAAAGTGCAAAGGTAATTTGATGAAGAAACAATCACTTTTCAACAACTAGTTCTGGAACAATTTGATATCCATATACAAAAACCATGAACCTAGATCTATACTTCACATTATATTTTAAAAATTAACTCAAAATGAATCAGTGACTTAAATGATAACCTTAAAAATATAAAACTTCTAAAAGGAAACATAGGAGAAATCTTTTGTAACTTTGAGTTAGGCAAAATTTTTAAGTTATAACACAAAAGCACAATTTATTTAAAAAGGCAAATTGCTAAACATGTAAACCCTGCTCTTTGAAAGAAATTGTTGAGAGAATAAAAAGACAAGTCACAAACTGAGATATAATATTTGCAAATCATATATTTGATAAAAGATTTATAGCCAGAAAATATGCCAAAAGATCATTATAATACTTTAACTTAGATTAAATACCAAAAATTTAATCCCCATGTTATTGGTATTTAATCCCCACAACCCTATGCGGTAGGAAATGTTTATCATACTTTACAAAAGAGAAAACTAAGTCTCAGAAAAGTTGGCCTGGATTATCTCATTTAATCCATCAGAATAACTCAGAATACACTAACTTTTGCAATAACTGAAACCCACAAAACTCACTTTGGCGTCCAATACGCACAAAAGTTAGTTTCCCATTTACACAGTCAACTGTGGAGTCAAGTGACTCTCCAGGGCCACTAGACAGAGACTCAAAGATCCAGGCATCATCTGGAACATAAAACCTCAAAAGACATAGCAGTTAGGGAAGAGAGAGATGGAGATTTTCACACCCAGAATTAAATGCTTTGGCTGGGAAATTACAAATGTCACTTCCACCCATGATGCATTGGCTGGAATTGGTCACGTGGACCCACCTAACTACATGTAGAGAATTATTCATCTGTATCCCCTGAAAGAAAGGAAAGCTGAATGTAGGTGAACATCAGGCATCCCTATATAAAACGGTAATATTTAAGTTGTACTTTATGTCACAATTTAGAAAAAATGATAGAAATTGCTTTTTTCCCCAACTAAAGTGTTCTTCCTAAAAATATACAATGTTCTTTATAATTTCTTCCTAATGCTTTATTCAGCATCTTAGAGTAGCATTTGCTAGCAAAGATCCAAGTTTCCAGGGTTTTAGAATATCCTACTCATCTTCTTAATTGGTGGGGCCTGAAGAGATTGGTAAAAATTTATCAGGTTAAACATGAAAAGGAAAAGAGAGAACAGTGACTGCCACTGTCATTGTATTTGGTTCTTGTAAAAATACAACATATCAGAATTAGTTCATTTTCACACTGCTATAAAGAACTGAGACTGGGTTATTTAAAAAGAAAAGCAGTTTAAGTGACTCACAGTTCCACACGGCTGGGGAAGCCTCAGGAAACCTCCAATTGTGGTGGAAGATGAAGGAGAAAGAAGGCACGTCTTACATGGTGGCAGGAGAGACAGAGCTCGGGCGAAGGGGAAAGTACCACACCTTAAAACCATCAGCTCTTGTGAGAATTCACTCACTACTACGAGAACAGCAAGGGGGAAATCCGCCCCCTGATCCAATCACCTCCAGCTAGGTCCCTCCTTCGACACATGGGGATTACAATTCAAGATGAGATTTGGATGGGGACACAGAGCCAAACCATATCAATAGCCCTTTCATCACCAGACTCCTCTATAGAGATGAGGAGAAGTAAAACACAAGATTACAGGATGAGCCACCCATTGAACATCCATATGTCTTCTTGGTATGCAGGCTAACTAAGAGATAAAGGTATTTTCTCAGTCAACTAAGTGAAGTAAATGGTCAGTTAAGCAAAGTAGTTAGATTTCTATTCTGAAGAATTTTGATTTTCAAACCAGAATATCATATAGAGAGTTTGTTAAGCTTACTTGATCTTGGAAAAGTCTTAATGGCTTGAGAAACTCTAATATTGGGCACAACACAATTCAGGAAGCCTTGCCCTGGGGAGATTAAATTGAGATGTCAGTTCTCATACAGAGTCTCTCTCACACACCTATTCATGCCATCTTGGGCTCAGAGCTGAAATCTCTGGCTGGTTTCATGAAGTTACATCTCCCTCCCTGCTGCCAAGTTGTTTTCCTGGATACCAACCTTTCCTCTCCCCTTAGTCCCCAGCTGATTGGTCCAGCCTGGATCATCTCCATCTCTGCATAGGAGCCACTGAGCTGGCTTGTTTCGCTCCACATAGTCAAATACTCATTCAGAAGGAGCTCAGAAGTATTCTAGACAGTGCTGGTCTCCAGGCCAAACCACTGCAAGCCAGAGGCAGTCTCCTCAAAGGGAAGCTCTTAAAGCTATTCCTGAATAAATGTTCCAAAATCGTTTCACACTGGGTTGAAGGTTAAAAATAGAATGTACCCCATGGATAAACAGACTAGTAAACAAATATATTCCAAACCTCAGAGCTAAGCTCCAAAGGCAACTCACAACTCAGATATCCTACCCCAACCTTCTTCACCAGCCAATTGTATGTTTCCAATGGCAACAATCTGACAAGCCTGAAGCAGTGCTGCCAAAGAGACTATCAGAGATGTTACACTAACAGAGAATGTGTCTCCATCCATTAGATGTGTTGGGTTTATCAGAACCCAAAACTTCTCAGTAGAGCTTACAATCTCTATTAACCGCCACCTACAGACCTAACACTACTTGCCTCCAAAGCACAATTGTTGGCCGGCACGGTGGCTCACACCTATAATCCCAACACTTTGGGAGGCTGAGGCGGTTGGATCGTTGGAGGTCAGGTGTTCAAGACCAGCCTGGCCAACATGGCAAAACCCTGTCTCTAATAAAAATACAAAAAAAAAAAATTAGCCAGATCTGGTGGCAGGAGCCTGTAGTCCCAGCTACTCAGGAGGCCAAGGTAGTCCCAGCTACCGGGGAGACAGGAGAATTGCTTGAATCCAGGATGTAGAGTTTGCAGTGAGCTGAGATTGCACCACTGCACTCCAGCCTGGGTGACAGAGTAAGACTCTGTCTCAAAAAACAAAGCAAACAACAACAAAAACACAAAACACTATTGTTTAATAAATAAATTTCTTGGGACACAATATTTTTAATTTTTGGTTTTGGGTTTGTTTTTGTTTGAGACAGGATCTCATTCTGTTGCCCAGGGTGGAGTGCCGTGGTGCAATCATAGCTCACTGCAACCTCCAACTCCACTCAAACGATCCTCTGGCCATGGCCTCCTAAAGTGCTGAGATTATAGGTGTGAGCCACTATATCTGGGCTATATTTTACAATTCAAATATAGACTTTCCAGAAACATTTCACTGTGAAAGAGCATGACTATTAAGGGCCCACAATTGCTCCAGAGTGGAAATGCAATTCAGATTCTTAAGCCATAAATATTAGGGTAAGTCTTTCATCTGGTAGGCTTATACTGACATTCACAATGAAAAGGAGAAATACAGTATTTGGGTTATAATTTTGTCTAAGGTGGCTGCACAGCTGAAGACTGACAATGTAGACCAATGTCCTCATCACTAACCTGGGAAAATGACAACCCTCTGTACCTCCATCTTCTAATCCACAAAACAGAGATCACAAGCACTTCAACCACCTTACAGATTCTACACAGAAGAATCATACACGGGTCAGTCAAGTTTATCTATGATTCCTCAGCCCCCAGGAGTTGTCCCAAACACAAAGTTTTTATTTGTTTGAAAGCTTTGCTAATGAGGCCAGGTACAGTGGCTTATGCCTGCAATCCCAGCACTTTGGGAGGCCAAGTCAGGCAGATCACCTGAGGCCAGGAGTTTGAGACCAGACTGGCCAACAGAGCAAAACCCCATCTGCTAAAAATACAAAAAATTATCCTGTCGTGGGGGTACATGCCTGTAATTCTAGCTACTCAGGAGGTTGAGGCACAAGAATCACTTGAACCTGGGAGGCAGAAGCTGCAGTGAGCCAAGATCACACCACTCACTGCACTCCAGCTGGAAAACAGTAAGGCTCTGTCTCAAAAAAAAAAAAAAATGAAAAAAAGAAAAGAAAAAAAGCAGGGAAAATAGTGAAAGTTAAAATGGAAGGAAGTTACATAAAGAAGAAACATCATGTTTCTTTTTTCCCTATCTTACCCAGAAGAATACAATATTTAATTACTAATTTAACACCCAGACTGAGACACATGGCTCTGAAAAGACTGCAGTTGCGTGCAAAGTCTCATTTGTTAATGAAACAGCATCTAGCCCACGTTGCCACCATGGAATTAAAGGCCCAGGGATGCTTACCTTCTGGCTAGTGTCTAAGCTGCAGAAAAGAATCTCTGTAACTCCAGAAAGAAATAAAAAAGAGTTATAAAAATAAAGTCACCATTACATGAGGGCTGAACAAATATCCTAGTCAGGTACCTGCCTCTAGTTCTGAATAAAAGAATGCAATATATATCCCAGCAGTAGAAACAACTCTATAGTGCTGCTCAGGCCCTCTCTCCCATTGCAAGTGATTATTGCTACCCTCCACTTCCTGGCTGCCCCAGCCCACCCACCACACTCACACTCACACTCGCACTCACACTTTCTATTTCAAAAGACCTGAACAGGGCAGTCATTAGACCAAGCAACATTCAGAAATAGCTTCAAAATCAAGTTTAATATCTTTTTCCTTGGATGCCCCTGGCATGGCTACATAAAATACCTTATATAGATATGGAGATGGCTGGGGAGAGCAGAACTTTCATATTTGGGTGATGACAGGTACAGTATTAAATTTAAAATAAAATCCAGATGGTTCAGCTAATACAGTCACAGCAGTAAGCCCATATTATACCAGAGGGGACTAAGATTACTATGAGAGAAGTAAAATGCCTCAGGATTAAGTAAAACTCTAGCTGTTTTGTCCTACTAGAAAAATCTCAATGGAGCTGCATGTTTTAACTTCAAAAATTACTCAACAAAAACAAGTCAGGATGAAGGAAGAGAGAGTGGGGAGAGAGGGAGAGAGAGAATTTGGGCACAGAAAAAGCTGGAAAAATAGTTGAAGATAGTTGCACAGAATTAGAGGCACAGGATCCATTTTTCTACCTACTAATGAAGTGCTGTTATTACCCATATATATTCAGCAATACCAGAGAATTTGTCAGTATTTGGATAATCACAAAAGGGTGTTCCAGCTTTCATACTCTCTATCATGGTGGAAATTAGGAAGTCTATGTGATGTTATAAATCATCACTTAATTTTTAACCAAGGTATGTTTACACTATAAAGTTCATTCATAAGCAGTATAAATCGGGTTTGATTCTCACAAAGAAAATGGCAATTAATCATTAAGTCTATTTTGCTTACATAGGTATGAACTAAGAGTGATGCATGCATTTTGCACACTAGCTTCACACCTCACTGTTATTTTTCCTGTTCTCATTTTGGAAGCCCTGATTCCAATTGCTTTTTCTTTTCTTTTTTTTTTTTTTTTTCATTTTTTTTTACAAAAAGTAGAGAGAGGATCTCACTATGGTGCCCAGGCTGGTCTCGGACTCCAGGGCTCAAGCAATCCATCCACCACAGCCTCCCAAAGTGCTAGGATTACAGGCATGAGCCACCAATCCTGGCCTCTAATTGCTTTTTCCAATATTATATATATTATTTAATTTTGTTTACCACATTGAAATTAATTTTTAAAGGCTTAAACCATATGGTTTATATTTAGCTGTGGCTTAAAACATATTGCTAAATCCACCAAAACAGAGATATAGACCAATGAAACAAAACAGAGGCATCCGAGGCAACGCCACACATCTATAACCATCTGATCTTTGACAAACCTGACAAAAACAAGCAATGGGGAAAGGAGTCCCTGTTTAATAAATGGTGTTGGGATAACTGGCTAGCCATGTGCAGAAAGCAGAAACTGGACTCCTTCCTGACACCTTACACAAAAATTAACTCCAGGTGGATTAAAGACTTAAACATAAGACCTAACCCCATAAAAACCCTAGAAGAAAACCTAGACAAAACCATTCAGGACATAGGCATAGGCAAGGACTTCATGATTAAAACACCGAAAGCATTGGCAACAAAAGCCAAAATAGACAAATGGGATCTAATTAAACTCCAGAGCTTCTGTACAGCAAAAGAAACAATAATTAGAGTGAACCAGCAACCAAGAGAATTGGAAAAAATTTTTGAAGTCTACCCATTTGACAAAGGGCTAATATCCAGAATCTAGAAAGAACTAAAACACTTACAAGAAAAAAATAACAAACCCATTCAAAAGTGGGCAAAGGACATGAACAGACACTTTTCAAAAGAAGGCATATATGAAGCCTACAAACATATGAAAAAATGCTCATCATCACTGGTCATTAGACAAATGCAAATCAAAACCACATTGAGATACCATCTCACACCAGTTAGAATGGTGATCATTAAAAAATCTGGAGACAACAGATGCTGGAGAGGATGTGGAGAAATAGGAACACTTTTACATTGTTGGCGGAAGTGTAAATTAGTTCAACCATTGTGGAAGACAGTGTGATGATTCCTCAAGGACCTAGAAAGAGAAATTCCATTTGATCCAGCAATCCCATTACTGGGTATATATCCAAAGGATTATAAATTGTTCTATTATAAAGACACATGCACATGTGTGTTCATTGAGGCACTGTTTACAATAGCAAAGACCTAGAATCAACCCAAATGCCCATCGATGATAGACTGGACAAGGAAAATGTGGCACATATACACCATGGAACACTATGCAGCCATAAAAAATGATGAGTTCATGTCCTTTGTAGGGACATGGATGAATCTGGAAACCATCATTCTTAGCAAACCGACACAAGAACAGAAAATCAAACACCACATGTTCTCACTCATAGGTGGGTGTTGAACAATGAGAACACATGAACACAGGGAGGGGAGCATCACACACTGGGTTCTGTTAGGGGGGACTAGGGGAGGGACAGCAGTGGGTAGGGAGGTTGGGGAGGGATAACGTGGGGAGAAATGCTGGATATAGGTGACGGGGGGAAGGAGGCAGCAAACCACATTGCCGTGTATGTACCTATGCAACAATCCTGCATGATCTGCACATGTACCGCAGAACCTAAAGTACAATAAAAAATACATATATTTAAAAATATATATATTGCTAAATCCCTTTTAACATTTGTTACATTCCAGAATCATACAACAAGTGTCCATTTGTGATATCACAGATAAAATCAACTGCCAGGGGAAGTTAATCTATAACGGTGGTTCTCAAAGCGTGGCCCCGAACTAGCAACTCAGCCTCACTTGAAGATTTATTACAAATACAAATTCTCAGGTCCCACCCAGACCTACCGCTTCAGTTTTTTATCTCTGCTTAACAGGTTACCACGAAACACACACATGCATTATCTCACAGTTTCCATGGATTAGGAGTCAGGACACAGTTACTGGATCCGCTACTTGGGATATCCTCAGGCTGAAATCAAGATGGGGCTGCAATCTCCCCAAAGGCTTCAGGTTCCACATTCCCTGGTCATGGGAAAAACTTAGTTCCTTGTGGTTATAGGACTAAGGTCCTCACTTTCTTGCTGGCTGGCAGCCAGGGACCATTCTCAGCTCCTAGAGGTCACCTGCCACTCCCTGTCATGTGGTCTTCTTTATAACGTGGCAATTTGCTCCTTCAAGGCCAGCAGGAGGTTTTTCTTACTCTGAATCTCTTCAATCTGCTAAGATGGAGCCATAAAGTAAGGTAATGTAACTTAACATAATGCTGATGCTCTTATCACCTTTATGATATAACCTAATCAAGAAAGTGATGTCCCATCCCATTCCCAGACCCTGCCCACCCTCAAAAGAGACCACCATGGGTGTGCACATCAGGGGGTAGGAATCGTGGGGGCTATCTCAGAACTCTACCTGACACACCTACCAAATTCAAGTAACCAATCCAAGATCCCAGATGATTTCCCCATGCCTCCCAACCCTTCAGCAGAGACTGAAAAACTGAGGGAGATGGAATCATTTAAAGATTCAGTCAAATGAATGCTTACTTAGTGCTTCCAAAGACACTTCTCCCCCAAAAGTATTCAGCCACCTTGAGTTCATGGGTACATCCTGCTCTCTGGGTAGGAATTCAGACTTCCCACCCTCACAGCCGAAAGACCAGATCAATCAAGAGGTTAATTATACAGATCATTTTCCTGGCTCCCACAGGCATAAAGGTTATAGACGGCTGCATATTTATGCAGCTGCTGTTAAAAATTTAACCGCAGCGTTTATTTCAATGAGCTCCTTTGACTACATGTTCAACAGATGCACTGAGGGACTACATAAAACATTATCTCTATTAGTTCAAATTTTCTGACTCCTTAAAAGCTTCTGGTAACTGAAGGAAAAAATGCATCTGTAATATGTCCCCTGCCATTACAAATACATTCATTAAAATACAAACAGCTTGACAATACTAAGTGAGCATTAAGCACGTGCGTGCATGTGCCAGCCTGCTCTTTCACACACACACACATATGCACATACAGAGCTTGAATGTGGCAATTTTTAAACAGCACATTATATTTAAGACTTTACAGTTATCAACAGAACCAAGGAATATATCTATCAAACTATCAAAATGCCATTTTTAATTGTGATGATCCCTTTAACGTCTTCGATGTTTTCTAAGTACCCTTTAATCCCACATGCATGGTGCCACCTGTGCTGTCCCCTGAGAACAGCAGCTGCTTCCGCTCTACTGAACTGTATGTATACAGAAGGGAGGCCAGCATTCCTGGGGGTCCTTGGGATGACCCTACCCAACTTCCAGCCCCAGATCTCCTCCCAGATCATGGGAGTTTGTAGAACAATATTAGTTCATACGGGTTGGTGCCACCCAAATCTTTCCCAAATCTACTCTGGGAGAAGTCCCCACAAAGATCAAGGCCTCTGTCAGAGAGGTTACTGACACAGAAGGAAGTTGCCTTTGAAAGGAGAATAAAAGACATCCCTTTCAACACTGTCTGTGGCAGCTTTGCTAAGACACCGCACAAAGTCCAGATCACCTCACCTCTTCTGGAGTGCCTATGCTACCATGCCTTGGCTATTTAACCCAATAGACTTAGATAGGGCAGCTGATCACAACCACTTCGGGATGACATACACAGAGGGCTTTTCTGGCTCTGCCGCCCTAGTGCGATGCTGTCTCTTTGTAACCATCAAATAGTAAGTTGCCTCAAAGGGAACCATTGTGCAAAAATGTGAAAGGACTGGCTGTTAAAATAATAACCTGGCAGACACGACCCCATGAGGGCAACAGCTTTGCCTACAGTCGGGAAGTTAGGAAAAGGATTCCTCTGTGGGTTCAGACCCCCCTAGCACTGAGAATTACTGTCTGCCCTGGAAAATTCACCATGAGAGAAGACCAGCAAGCTCCTATCTTTGGGCCCAGAGAGCCCCTGGCACTCTTTGTTGGAAAAACGGGGACCCTATTGTGGGGAGCAGAATGATTGGACACCACCAGCCCAGTTCCAGTGAGTAGGAGTATACATACCACACAAGGAAAGGAAAGTCCCCTGTCCATTAGAAAGGCTGGATCTGACGACAAGGAAGGAAGGGGTTGTCAGTAAGGGTGAGTGTGTTTCCCAGTGCTGACTAAGGTGGGGGCAACGCCTCCCGTGCATTACATTCATTTTGCTGCTGAGAAACTGACACCCTAACAGTTCACACCACAGTACGTCAGTGGCGATGCCAAGACTCACGTTTGGTCTCCGAATGCCATGTCCATTTTTCCATGTGATTTTCCCATCTTAAACCTATTTATACTTCAGTCTACATGGCCACATGTTTATAGAATCCTTCTGAGGGCTTGAATAAATGAAAACCTAGAAATGTGGAGGATGTTTTCCTGTAGAATCACTGACTATCTGTGAGAAGAAGAGATATTCTCCAACACTTCCTTTTTTCTCAGACACGGTCTTGCTTTGCCACTTAGGCCGGAGTGCAGTGACGTGGTCATAGCTCGCTGCAGCCTCAAACTCCTGGACTCAAGCGATTCTCCTGCCCCAGCCTCCCGAGTAGCTAGGACTACAGGTGTGTGCCACCATGTCCAGGTAATTTTTGTATATTTTTTCTTTCCAGAGACAGAGTCTCACTACATTACTCCTGGCCTCGAGTGATCCTCCTGCCTTGGCCTCCCAAAGTGCTGAGATTACAGGCATGAGCCATTACACCCAGTCTCATCACCATATTTCCAAACTTAGGACCTGGTGGATTGCTGACATAGGCGAATTACTTGGCTCAAACCTTGTATCAAAAATGGCCCTTAGTGATATATATTGTTCTCCTAAGGGAGTGCCTTAACCACTTTACAAGAGATTTGTGTAAATTGAGCAAGATACTTAGCTATTGGCCTGCTTTCTTAGTAGACTTGACTTTCAGAAAAGAAAGAGCTGATGGTAGAAATTTCAGGCATTTTTTAAACATCTTTCCTTTCTCAATCTACCCTCGAAAGTCGCTTTTCATAGAATCTCCCTCTCAATGTCCCAGTAACTCTGCCCAAGGAAGCAGTCTTCCCTGCACCTGACTCCTTGCGGGAACTGTTGTCATTCTTTAATTTGGCAGCCTCTGTTTCTCAGGCTCCCAGGGTTTTACATTTTCTTGTAGCAGAGCTTTTTACTTCACTTCCTGCTCTTTCTCTTGCTCTCCCTTTAGAACCCCAGTGGGAGGATTTTATTTTTATTGTTTTATCTATGGTCTCCATTCCAAGATTTTATTCTCCTGGTAAGAGCCCGAGAGAAAAATACTTGTGAGCACACCGGGAATGTCTAGGAAAGGGGAATTGCATTAAATAATAAACCCCAAACTGGTAGGAAGGATTTTGCACTCTACTCCTGAGGGAAGGAATTCTGGGGGATGTTTTCTCCTTTTGCTACCTTTGTCCAATCTCCATTTCTGGATACCTACAAAGGTGAGAGCAAGAGTAAATGCATTCCAAAAAGCAATTTCATGTGAGTTTTGGTTTTTGTTTGTTTTCACTTTTCTTTAGAAAAACCATGGGGTCTTTTGTTAACTTGAGACGTCAGTAAGGTTACCATGTGAGCCACATCTTTAGGGAGTGTCAACTTTCCAGGGAGGAAGCCTAGACAATGTGATAGGGGAAATCCTAGCGTCTGCTGTTAACGCAAATGTTTTTCCTTCCTTCCCGTAACACAGCCATTAAGCGAGGAGCATCGTCCTTTCCCGGCCCACAGGTGAGAGGACCAAATACCGTAGCCCATTTCCAAGTTCAGTCCTTTAGCGCCACCTGGTGCTAACTACTCTAATCACGCTTTTATCCAATAACTACCTTTGTAAATTTCTTTTTTAAAGTCCTGGCTCATGCCTGTAATCCCAGAACTTTGGGAGGCCGAAGCGGGTGGATCACGAGGTCAGGAGTTCGAGACCAGTTTGATTAACATGGTGAAACCCCGTCTCTACTAAAAATAATAAAAATTAACCAGGCGTGGTGGCATGCACCTGTAATCCCAGCTACTCAGGAGGCTGAGGCAGGAGAACTGCTTGAACCCAGGAGGCAGAGGTTGCAGTGAGCCGAGATCGGGCCACTGCACTCCAGCCAGGGCGACAGAGCCAGACTCCATCTCAAAAAAAAAAAAAAAAAAAAAAAGTCCTGACAACACAAATGTTTGATTTTAACACAATGCCAAGTTCACATATGTAGGCAAAGTACAAATTAAAGGGCAATTTTAGCATTGCCATTTATTCAGTGATCTCAGGACTTTGGCACACAGAAAACATGAGAGCAGTCTTAGTTGTTTCTATTGTCATGGCTGATATTACCAAAAGAATTCGAAAGAGGGGAAGTTAGGAAAATTTATACGGTTTAAGATATAGTACCTTTTTCAAAATATCAATGAAGTGCCCTTTATGAGGCACAAATAGTACTTCGTTGAAAATCTAATAAATATAGTGTTAGTTATTAAAGAGATTCTACCTTGAGTAATTAAACTGCTTGAGGAAAGGTAAGATTTCTCAACTCGAACTTTATCCATAGCTCAGGGTTAACCAGTATGCCAAGTTTGTTTCTTTTTGTATTTTAGAATATTCCTATAAGACAGTCAATGCCTATCCTTCCCTAAGAAAACACAAGAAATAATATAACTTTTTGTTGTTTCATAATTATCTAGGTGCCTTGAAGTTATCATTCTGAAAATAAAAGTATATAGCCTGAAGGCCTGTACCTATTCGAGATGTATGTGTTTTATCATTATACTTGTTTCTAAAATTAAATGAAGCAAAATGTTTCTAAATTAAAGCCAAACTATGCTACACAGGAATGGACTTTATAAGTGAATCCATATTTGAAATTCTGACACATAACCAGTCCCAAGAACTCAGGGCCTGAGAGAAATTACTGAAGGCTCTGATCTGAGCTTACTAATGTGAAAATGGGGAAATCTCGAAAAACAGGTTATTGAGTGGTATGTAGTTCCAGATGGAGCAGGAAAACTAAGACGGGAACAGTTAAACGAATAAAATTATAATCAAAATCACTTTTGAGCACTTACTATTTGCCCAGCATTGTTTTCCATGATTGACATGCATCACCTCGTTTAATCTTCACAACTTCATGAGGCTGTTAAGTGCCTGATTCTTTGTTCCAAATTAGCCCATACATGATTAGTAAACAAAAGAGCAACACATCTTACAGTTCATACTTGATTCTTCCCAGCACATTAATGTTTTTAAATGATCTCATGGCCAGGCGCAGTGGCTCATGCCTGTAATCTCAACAGTTTGGGAGGCCGAGGCGGGTGGATCACCTAAGGAGTTTGAAATCAGCCTGGCCAACAGGTGAAACCCCATCTCTACTTAAAAAAAAATACAAAAAATTAGCCAGGTGTAGTGGTGGACACCTGTAATTCCACCTACTCAGGAGGCTGAGGCAGGAGAATCACTTGAACCTGGAAGGCAGGGGTTGCAGTGAGCCAAGATAGTGCTACTGCACTCCAGCCTGGGCAACAAGAGTGAAACTCCATCTCAAAAAAAAAAAAAAAAAAAAACTTACAAGTTTTGTCACAACAAAAGAAGAAGCTTGATAATAAATGAAGATTTCAAAAAAAAAAAAAATTCAGAGTACATTTTTTTAGTGCAAGTGAGACTTCAAGAACCACTGGGTCATGGCCAGGCATGGTGGCTCATGCCTGTAATCCCGGTATTTTGGGAGGATAAGGAGGACAGATCACTTGAGCCCAGGAGTTTGAGACTAGCCTGGCCAAGATGGCAAGACCCTGTCTCTACTAAAAAGACAAAACTTAGCTGGGAGTGGTGGTGCATGCTGGTGGTCTTAGCTACTCAGGAGGCTGAGGTGGGAGGATCACTTGAGCCCAGCAGAGAGAGGGTGCAGTGAACTCTGATAATGTCACTCCAGCCTAGGGGATGGTGCTACCCAGAAAAAAAAAAAAAAAACAGAAAGAGAGGAAAAAAAAGAACTACTGAGTTTTCTTTCAGGTATATCCACTTGGCAAAGCTACAACTGCTGATGAAAAAGAACGCTTCCTTATTAAAGTGGTAGATTAGTGAAGATTAGAAGCACAAGCCCAGTGTTGAAGGCTGCAAAGGTTGATTGCCTGAGATTCCAGCTGCCAGTCCCGGCATAGAACTGTTCTAGTACTTTCATTAGGATTGTCACTGTTTCTGTGAGTCTTCTGATTACACACTTCCACAGGTTTCGTGTGGTTTTCCTAGCGCTATTTTTTCCATTGGCCCTGATATTTTTAGTGCATGATTTTGCAGAAAATATTTTTTCAGGAATGAATAGATGGTATATGATTTTATATATAACAGAAATGTATATCATCATCCCCATTTTACAGCTAAGAAAACAGCCACCAAGAATTAAGTGATCTTTCCAATGTCACACAGTAATTAAATAATGAAACCATAATTTTAATCCACTTTGCCTTCAAATTCTGCCTTCTGATGGACTAATATGATATTTTAAATGAATATTAACGTATCTGGTAGTTTTTAAATGTGTCCACAAATTCTTTGACTCTCCTCCCTTCAAAACATTGGCCTTAGCCATGATTTCCTGGCTATGATTTCCATGACCCCAAAAGCACAGGCAAGAAATGGAAAAATAAAACAAGTGGGACTACATCAAATTTAAAAGCTTCTGCACAGCAAAGGAAACAATCAACAGAGTGAAAAGGCAACACACAGAATAAGAGAAAATATTTGCAAACCATATATCTGATAAAGTGTTAATATCTGAAATATATATGGGACTCTTACAGCTCAAGAACAAAAAACAAATCACACAATTTAAAAATGGACAAAGGATTTGTATAGACATTCCCCCAAAGAACACATACAAATGGCCAATAGATGTGTGAAAAGATGCTCGCCATCACGAGTCATCAGAAAAATGCAAATCTAAACCACAACGAGATATTACTTTATACCTAGTGGTACGGTTTGGCTGTGTTCCCACCTAAATCTCATCTTGAATTGTAATCCCCATAATCCCCAAGTGTCAAGGGAAGGACCAGGTGGGAGATGATTGGATTATGGAGGTGGTTTCCCCCATGCTGTTTTCATGATAGTGAGTGAGTTCTCAAGAGATCTGATGATTTTATAAGGCAGTTTCCCCTGCTCTTGCTAGCGCTCTCTTTCCTGCCACCATGTGAAGAAGGTCTTTGCTTTCCCTTCACCTTCCAGCATGATTATAAGTTTCCTGAGGCCTCCCAGTCACGCAGAATTGTGAGTCAATTAAATCTCTTTTCTTTATAAATTACCCAGCCTAGGACAGTTCTTTATAGTAGTGTGAAAATGAACTAAGACACCTATTAAGATAGTGAAAGAAAGAAAGAAAGAAAGAAAGAAAGAAAGAAAGGAAGAGAGTGAGAAGAAGAAAGCAGGCAGGCAAGCAGTAAGTGTTGGTGAGGAAGTAGAGAAATTGGAATCCCAGAACCCTTGTACATTATGGGCAGAATATAAAATCACACAGCTCCTATGAAAAATAGTATGCAGGGTCATCAAAAAATTGAAAATAGAACTACAATATGACCCAGTGATCCCACTTCTGGGTATTCAGCCAAGAGAACTGAAAACAGGCTCTTGAAGAGATATTTTCACTCCCATGTTCATTGCAGCACTATTCACAGTAGCCGAGAGGTGGAAACAACCCAAATGTCCATTGACAGATTAATGAGTAAGCCAAATGTGGTAAACACATTCAACAGAATATTATTCAGCCCTTAAAAACAAGGAAATTTTGCCATTTTTGACAACATGGACAAACCTTGAGGACATGATACTAAGTAAAATAAGCCAGTCACAGAAGGACACGCATACTGCAAGACCCCACTTAAATGAGGTATCAAAAGCAGTCAAACTCATAGAAGCAGAAAGGAAAACGGTGTTTGACAAAAGTTGGAGGAAGGGAGAAATAAGGAGTTTCTGTTCAGTGAGTACAGAGTTTCAGTCATTCAAGATGAAAAAGTTCCAGGGATCTGCTGTACAACAATGTATATATATTATAGGTAACAATAGTGCACTGTACAGCTTAAAAGTTTGCTGACAGGGTAGATTTCCTATTATGTATTTTGTACTATAATTTTTTTAAAAAGCAACAAGAAATACAGCTTGATCGTCAGTACCCCTCTTGAGTGCAGGCCAAATTTAGTAACTCATTCTAACAATAGGTAAGGAAACTGTTCCACAGCCACGAAGAAGACAGTGTGGCTTGGGCTACATCAAAATTTGATTGTTACTGCAAACAATAAACTACCAAAAAAGTGTAAAGCCAACACATAAATGGAATAAAATACTTGCAAATCATATATATGATAAGGAACTTATATCCAGAATACATGAAGAACTCACACACCTCAGTAATAAAAAGACAACCCAATTGTTTCATGGCAAAGAATTAAACATTTCTCAAAATATCCACAAATGACCAGTAAGCACATTAAAAGCTGTTCAACATCATTAGTCATTAAGGAAATGCAAATCAAAATCACAGTGAGAGTCCACTTCGCTAGGATGGCTATGATCAAAAAGACGGTTAACAAGTGTTGAGGAAGATGTGGAAAAATTAGAACCCTCATACACTACTGGTGGGAATGCAAAATGGCACAACTCGTTTGGAAAAGAGGTAGTTCCTCAAAATGTTAAGTACAGAGTTGCCATATGACTCAGAAATTTTACTTCTATTTATATACCCAAGAGAAATGAAAAAAAATCCACACAAAACTTGTACATGAATGTTTATAAGCAGAATTATTCCTATTAGCCAAAAAGTAGAAACCCAAACATCCATCAACTGATAAATGAATAAACTAAACATGGTATATCCATACAATGGAATGCTGTTCAGCAACAAAAAAATAAAGTCAACATATGCTACAACATGGATGAGCCTTGAAAACTTTAGGCTAAGTGAAAGAAGCCAGACACAAAAGACCACATATACGATTCTATTTATATGAAATGTCCAAAAGAGGCAAATCTATAGGGACAGAGAGTAGCCAGGGAGTGGAGGGAAGAGGGGATGGGGAGTGACTGCTTTGCATTTTGGAGTTACAAAAAAATTGTGGAACTATTAATAGATAGTAGTGATGGTTGTACAACCCTATGAATACACTTAAAAAAAAAACCCTAGATTTTATGCTTTCAGTGGGTGAATTGCATGTCCTGTGAATCATATCTCAAAACCTATCTGATAAAAAAAAAGAAGACAATGTGGTGTTTGCCTTGCTCCTCCTTTCTCCTGGATCTCTTGCTCTGAGGGAAGTCAGCTGCCATGTTGGAAGAAGTTCACATGGCTAGGAACTGAGGCATCCAAGCAAAAGCCATGTTGGGGAGCCATCTTGAAAACAGATCTGTCTTTGTTCATTTGTGTTGCTATAAAGAAATACCTGGGGAGAAGAGCATTCGGACAAATACCTAATGCATGTGGGGCTTAAAACCTAGACAATGGTTGATAGGTGCAGCAAACCACCATGGAATGTGTATACCTATGTAACAAACCTGCATGTTCTGCATATGTATTCCAGAACTAAAGTGAAATTTAAAAAAAAAGAAAAAGAAATACCTGAAGCTGGGTAATTCCTAAAGAGAAGAGGCTATTTGACTCACAGTTCTGCAGGCTGTATAAGGACCATGTATCTGCATCTGCTTCTGGTGAGGACCTTGAGCTGCTTCCACTCATGGCAGAAGGCTAAGGATAGCAGGCATCAAATGTAAAGAGAGGAAGGAAAAGAGGGAAGGGAAGGAGGTACAAGGCTCTTTTTAACATTAGTTCTTAAGGGAACTAACAGAGTAGAATACTCAGTCATTACTGCAGGCAATGTACCAAGCCATTCATGAGGGATCCATTCCCATGACCCAAACACCTCCCATCAGGCCCCATCTTCAACACTGGAGATCAAATTTCAACATGAGATTTGGAGGGAACAAATATCCAAACTATATCAAGATCCTTCCATCCCAGCCAAGGCTTCAGATGGTTGCAGACCCAGCCAACATCTTGACTGTACTCCCATGAGAGACCCTAAGCCAGAATCACCAGCTAAGCTACTCCTAGGTATTCCTGACCTTTAGACTGTATGAGATAATAAATGTTTGTTTCCCTAAATTGCTAAGATTCAGGGTAATTTGTTATACCACAACAGATATATTCTTAGTAAAAAAGCAAGTAGCAAACATTATGCTCACTGATTCCTTTTTTATTTAAAATATAACTATGCATATATAGAAAAATCACATATTTTTTTAACTCTAGGTGGAGTGACTATTTGCATTTTTTTCTTTTAACTTTATTTTCCTAATTTTCTTTAATGACTCTTTTTGTTTCTGTAATAAAAAGCAATTGAAGTTACTTTTAATTTTTTATAGATTAAATATGGTGCAAGGTAGGGAGGGTTTTTTACAATAACTCAGACATGAGATGAAGCCTTGAGCCAGATGCAAGAATGGTGTGAAAACAGAGAATATAAACAATGTTTTGAAAAAAGAGAAAAGAAGCAGGACTGATGGGTGACCTCATACAAGAGATGAAGAGACAGGAGGGAAAGTCCGGATTACACAGCTCTCAGTGACTGCAGTTTAGTCACTCCATTCTGTGATTTAAAAGTGTGAATTCACCAGGCATGGTGGCTCACGCCTGTAACCCCAGCACTCTGGGAGGCCGAGGCAGGTGAATCACTTGAGGTCAGGAGTTTGAGACCAACCTGGCCAACATGGTGAAACCCCATCTCTACTAAAAATATAAAAATTACCCAGGCATGGTGGTGCATGCCTATAATCCCAGCTACTCAGGAGGCTGAGGAAGGAGAATTGCTTGAACCCAGGAGGCAGAGATTGCAGTGAGCCGAGATCATGCCACTGCACTCCAGCCTGGGAGACAGAGCAAGACTTGGTCTCAAAAACAGAAAAGTGTGGATTCATGTTCCTACTATTCAGGCAAGAGTGCCCACTCTCCACTACTGAGAAGTTTATCCAACCACCCTCAGGGCCATGAAGAGCCTCTTCAGCCACCAGGCCAAACCTCAAAAGAAAGTTTTCTCATTTCTTAAGAAAAATGAAAGCGTAATCTTAGGAAAACTTGCCTTAACTTCCATTATCACAGCCCAGGGCCAGATGTAGCCTTCAAATATATTCCATCTGCTGCATAGGCAGTTTATTACACAGTTTCTAGGCACCAGCACTGAGCTCCATACTTAAGTATGTTACCTCAGCTATTCCTTACAACATTTTGTGTAAGTATTTCCTCTGTATTTTAGAGAAGAGAAAACTGGTCTTTAGAGAGGCTACATTACTGGCCAGAAGTGTCACAGATAGTTAATAGCTAAGCTTGGCCCCGAACCTACTTCTGACAAAAGAAACAGAAGAACCCTCTAGCAGCTGGCTACATGAGCACCTCTCCCAGGAAAGAGCAGGGATGTAAAAGGCAGCATGACACCTGCTCCTTCCTGAGAAGGTTTGTGGGGCTGGATCCAGCCTTCAGTACTCCAGCGCCTCCTAGTGCCAGGACTCCCTGGAAGTACTTTGTCTCACCTGCAGTACCTATCATGGCATCAATAATTCAAAGCTATGGGCACTGACAGGCTGTATATATTTTAGAATTATAATCTCTATTCATCCTTACTACTGGAAACCATTTGGACTCTAATTCCTCCTATATTCATGAAAATAAAAACATTTATTGATTATAAAAGCTATGACACAGGAATAAAAATAATGCCTCAGGTAAATGTTTCTTCAATTTTAAAACCAAACTTGCACTGTGGCCAGCAAGGTATGAGCCCAGCAGCAGAGCATGGTGGGTTGATTGTGTGTTTGCCATTCCATTTTCTTTTTCCCCCATTTTCACTAATGTAAAGGAGGTTGGCAACTGTTTGGTGATGAAAGAGAAGGAAATTGCAGCACCTCCAAACAGCAGGTGCCAAAGTTCTATCTGTTGGAATATCCCAGAGAAGAAGAGGAGCCTCATTAAACCATAGAAAAAACATTAAATAAATAATGATTTCCAGAAAAAGGAAAGCTAGAAACAGATGTTTCTCAGTGCTCTCAGGGATGTTGTACTGGAATATGAATAAAAGAGAAATAAAACTGTGTTCTACCAACCATCCCTCAACTGGATGAAAAGCAAAGAACAAAAGGAGGGAAGGAGAGTAGTGAGGAGACCGAGAAGGGATGGGCAGGGAGGGAGGGATGTGGCGGGTGGGTGGGGGAAGCTAGAGAAAGCGAGAACAAAGATAAAGGAGAAAGGAAGGAGAAGAGGTGGGGAGGAAAATCAGAGAGAGCCCTTGAGTTCTTGCTGGAACTCCTGGAGAGCTCCTTCACACTGGAAGAAAGAGGCCTTTCTCAAAGAAGCCTTTACACTTTTTCTCTTATATCTTCGTTTCCCGCAATGGATTTCTGAGAGGGGGAAAAAAGCTTCCAGTCTTCAATAAACACCAAAAGTTTGAGAAAGACTCTCTTAATTAGTTTCTTAACCTCTGGAGTGAGCAGTGAGTCTTATGCTATAAGCAACCCTCTCTCTCTGATCCTACACACACGTGTGCACACACATGTAAGCATGCATACATAGGTATGCACACCAACACCTACATATGAACACATGCATACACATACTCACCCTCTACTTTGGGCAACCCCAGAACCCACCCCTTTAAGCACCCGTGGCCCCCTGCTTTCCCTACAGTGGTCTGCCTGGGGCCTTATCTTCCTTGGAAACTGCACCCAGTGCCTTGGAATTCTCTTACCTTCCCATACCTGCCCCAGGAAAATATTTTTTTTCCTGTATACTTCCCCTAGGAGAGCAGTTTAAGATTCCTACCAGTAAAAAATTAATCAAAGTGATCATCACTTTACAAAAAATAAAAGGAAAGAAAGCAGGGAGGAGAGACAGTGAAAAGGAGGGAGGGAGAGAAGCACGCAGCCCTCACTAGGAGCCTGCAACGAGCACCTGCTGTGCTCAGCGTTTCACGCAGGCCCTTTCATTTTTCCTCAAAACAATATAAGAAGCTGGATTTTATTATCTTTTTTGAAAGTAAGGAAACTGAGGCAAGAATGGTTCAATAACTTGTCCCAAAGTTCACAGTTACATCAGAACCCGGATTTAAACTATACCAACCTGCCTCTGGATATGGAGGTGAGAGACATGTGTGATGGGAGAGGGGGCCCATAGGACCAGCTGAGCTATTTTTTTCTGAATGTAGAGATTGCTGCTGAACGTGGCGTTCCCTGAAAGAAGTTACATGCATTTGGCCTCTCTGGCATCTCGTCGAAGGGTGCCGAATTCCCAAGTCCAGCCCTGGTTGTGTTTGCCTCGTTGCTGACTCCATTTCCATCTTGTTTTGTTTTCTTCTCTCTCGGGCTCCTTTGCTATCCGGCCAAATTTCAAGTGTTCTTTTAAGCTTCTATAAATCTCCAATTTAAAAAGCCTCCTTGGAAAAGCTACATAGAGGCCAGGTGTGGTGGCTCACACCTGCAATCCCAACACTTTAGGAGACTGAGGCAGGCAGATCACTTGAGGTCAGGAGTTCGAGACTAACCTGGCCAACATGGTGAAATCCCATCTCTATTTTGTACTAAGATGCAAAAATTAGCCAGGCATGGTGGCATGTGCCTGTAATCCCAGCTACTCGGGAGGCTGAGGCAGGAGAATCTCTTGAACCCAGGAGGCAGAGGTTGCAGTGAGCCGAGATCACGCCACTGCACTGCAGCCTGGGAAGTACAGTGAGACTTCATCCCCACCCCCTACCATAAAAAAGAAAGAAAGAAAAGCCACATATAAACCAGTTATTTTTTTAATGTGCCAACACAGAATAGATTCCGAATCACCTAGGACCAGGGTGACTCAACTATAATCACAGTTGATTGTGATTTGGGTCTGACCTGCGAGAGGGGTCTTGAGTTCGGCTCCATTTCTTCAAATCAACTTACTCTGCCATTGATTTTCTGAATGAGTGTGGTCAGTTGTTATTCTGTAAAGTGTGATAACAGGATATTCCATGAGGTGTTTTTGAAAGGTTTTGAAGTGCTTGGGTGAAAAGAACCACAATACGATCTTTTTTTTTTTTTAATGTCAATACCTCACACCCACTTTTCAGTAACCTTTTAAGAGCAGCTGAAGTGTGCTATGCTCTGAAGCTGCTGATCGCAGGAAGAGAAATCAGTTACTGAAAGTACTTCAGGCTCTTTAAAATCAGCTAACAGAGCCCATCCAAGAGCTCTCTCCTGAGCCCCCGTGAGGTCTGCAAGGCCCCAGATTTTTCCTTGCAGGATAGATTATCCTCACCCCACAAAAGAAGTTTGGCCCTCAGGTCACAAACAGACCTCCAGCAGATAAACCTGGGTTCAAATCCCGACTTCACAACTTACTAGCTATGTAATTTTTTTTATTTTTTATTTTTTATTTTTTTTTGAGATGGAGTCTCACTCTGTCACCCAGTCTGGAGTGCAGTGGCGAAATCTCAGCTCACTACAACCTCCATCTCCCAGGTTCAAGCAGTTCTCCTGCCTCAGCCTCCCAAGTAGCTGGGACTACAGGCACGTGCCACCAGGCCCAACTAATTTTTGTATTTTTGGTAGAGATGGGGTTTCACTATGTTGGCAAGGATGGTCTCAATCTCTTGACCTCGTGACCTGCCTGCCTCGGCCTCCCAAATTGTTGAGATTACTACGGCTGTGAGCCATCACGCCCAGCCAGCTATGTGATCTTGAGCAAATTATTTCACCACTCTGATCTCTATTCCCACCTGTGAAATGGAGACAATAACAGTACTCACCTCAAATGTCCTCATTGTATTAAACCAGATAATGGATGTAATATGCCCAGCAAATGTGAGCTGCAACTCTCCACAGTATTAGCAGCAGCTGTGTGCTGCCCTTCAGTCGTGTGCTCATCTTCCGTCTTCCACAAGCCCCTTCTTAGGGCAGACACAACAGAGGATTTGGGTGGAGAGGGGGTTATTTTGGACCTACAGAATGTGCTGGGTACTTGGTTTTACTGACAGAATTATGAAAGTCACCCCTTTTCACCTTTCCAGAGTCACCCCTTTTCACCTTCACCTAGCCTCTGCCACAGATTAGACATTATCTTCCTTAAAGCCACTACCAATTACCCTCAATACTCGTGAGGCATCCTCCATTTTCCTGCCTGTGGAGTTCAAACAGGTCACTGCTGCATGTGGAAACTGAAGGCAAGGCTCCACTCAGCTGGGAAGTCCCAACTGTACCATCTACGTCAAAGGCAGAGGAATTAAACACCCAGGACTTCCCCTTCTGCCTCGTGGTTCCTGCTCTTTATAGAATCTGAGTCCTTGTTATATGGTTTGGGAGATACCAGATTTAGAAAGAATCATTGGGGAAGCAATTGCCATTTGTACAAGCGCTTGACCAAGGCTGCTCCTAGGTTGTGTGGGGCCCAGGCAAATATTTTTTTGCAAAGCCCCTATCTATATAAACAATTTGAGTCACCAAATCAGCATATTTGCACCATCTAGTAGCCTAATTTTGTGTGATCCTACAAAAGAAATACTACCTGGCCAGCAGGAACTATCTGCTCTCCAGGCTGCCCTCCTGGAACTGGAGTCCCAGTCCTAGTCCCAAGACAACATAATTGACACAAGGCTCAGAGATTCTGGACCATCTGGTTGACCCCAGATCCAATGGTAAAGAATGGGAGAATGCCCTAAAAGGGAGAAATGGGCACCAGGAACAACACGGGCCCTGGTACAGGGCCAAGATATCCCACCTTGTTGGTTCTGCTAACTCCTGCCTGTCCCAGGCATTAAAGGGAAATTATTTAATAGAAAAGTTCAAGAAGTCGTTCCAAAGAGTAGAGCCCCCTGAAGTGCAAGACCGTGCCAGGAGCCCTTACCCAAGTCTCAGGACAGAACTCTGATTCCAAAGCCTCAATGAAAGGTTGCCTCTCTGAGTCAGGCTGGAATTCTAAATTCTAGGCCAGACAGTCTTTCTCTCTTTTATTTTATTTTTTTTTCTGTTATCCCAGCATCTCGAGGACTATAGCTATGAACTAGGAGGACAAGTGCTATCACTGTGAATTATTTGCTGTGAACTATTTGCTGTGAACTATTAGTGACCTGGCAGATAGAGGTAAAAGCAATTGGGGCTGAATTTAGCAAAAGGGCACTCCAGCTTTATTTTACTAGGAACTATTTGCAAATCCAGTGTTTTTGCTTGATAATTTCTAAGCCTGGACTCCCATTCAGGGCTACCCCTAACATTTACAGGCTTGGGGCAATATTAAAAACGAGGCCCCTGGCCCACAACCCACCCCTTTCTGTCATGCCTCTTCTAGTTCTGCTCAGATCATAAAGACCGCTTCCATATGCATGTGTACATCTCTGTCTCCCTGCAACTATGGTCCCTGCCAAACAGCCACCTATCAGCCACCCTCTAGGCACACAGATGGCACTATTAGCCCTCAAAAGGGCAACCCTTAGTGTTTGGGCAGGGAATCCCAATGTCCTTGACACTGAAGCATGGTCTAGAACAGGGGTGTCCAATCTTTTGGTTTTCCTGGGCCACATTGGAAGAAAAAGAATTGTCTTGAGCTACATGTAAAATACACTAACACTAATGATAGCTGATGAGAAAAAAGAAAAAAAACACCAAATAAATCTCACATTTTTAGAAAGTTTATGCATTTGCGTTGGGCCCCACTCAAAGCCATCCTGGGCCGCACGCAGCCTGCAGTCTACGGCCCACAGGTTGGACAAACTTGGTCTAGAAGTAGTGGGGGCATGGGCTCCAGGTGGGCACACTCATGGTCTCCTGAACTTCTCATCCCATGGGGAAGGCACAGCTGGAAGAGAGCCAGAGCCAGACTCTGGAAGGCATGGGCCCAGAGGAGAGGCCCCACCAGCCTGGGTCAAAGGACGCCACACCTCACCCATTGATTGCTGAAGTCAAGCCCGGCTTCACTTTTCAGTTTCTGCTTCCTCAGCCCACTCCCCAACTGCCCCTTTTCTCTCAAGTATAAGAATTCCTACTTCCTGGTTTTGAGCCATCCTGAATCTGACCTTGAAGTGAGTGTTATACAAGAAAGGAGATATTATATCTTTTTTAAAAGTCTACAGAATCTGAATATTTATGATGTGCCACATCAAGATGTCCTGGTAAAGAAATGTAATTCTTGTCATCTATGGCTACTGAGAAATGACTTTCTGGGTACACTGGTGGCACTTTTTATCTCTCACAGGCTGACAGATAATGGGACTTTGGGTTTCATGCCATAATCTCCTCATCTATTGTGGTTTCTGGAAACAATAACAAAAAAATGGCAATGTAGCTAAGCTCTGTAGTGGACTGAACAGACAGGCAAATAAATTAACACTCTACAGCAAGAAGCCCCAGTCCTGTAAGAGTTCTGAGGTGCTTTACACTCTTTCCAGGGAAATTGACTTTGCTCCATTTCATGGACTGAGGATACCAATAAAGAGGCAGAAGAGTGACTATGAGATTTACCCCGCGAGTCAAACCCAGGGTTGGCAGAGTCCAAATTATTTACCATGACAAGATATTGCAATATGAGGACTTTAAAAATGGATGTGATCTTTCTTCCCTTTGAAACCATGTAACACTTTCATTGTAACTTTCTTATGGTAGTTGGAGTATAATAAAAAAATAAGTATTTGTTCTTTACTCCTGGTTCTTGGTATACAGCTCCTACAACCTTTGGAGTCTCCAGAGTGATGAGTGTCTTCTATGTGCTAATGAGATGACTGGGAGCTGGGCACCCCAGATACCTTTGGGATGTGGGTTGGTTGCCAGAAAGACCAAGGCTTAAAGCTTTCAGCCCTACTCCCCAACCTCAAGAAAAGGAAAAGGGTTGGAGATTGAGTCAATCACCATTGACCGGTGATTTGATCAGTCATGCCTAGATAGTGGAACCTCCAAGGTTCAGAGAACTTCTGGATTGGTAAACACAGCCATGTGCCAGAAGGATACTGCATTCTAACTCCATGGGACAGAATTGAGTTGTTGAACTCTTAGTTGGTATCCAGAGAATTGGTTATTAGTGCTGAAAAACATCCCCAGAGTAGTTATCTGGCATTGGCCTATAGTATGGTCTTTTTTATCCTTGTTTTTCCCTCCCACCCTCCTACTGGTTGCATTTTCTTTGAGGGCAAGAACCAGGTTGTACTAATCTGTGTGTTTCTTATGACACCCAGCATAGGGCCTGGCTCATAATAAAAGAGGAGTAAATGTGGCTGAACAAGTTTGTGTGCTGTTCTGACTGCTCCTTGGGTCTTCTTTATGATGGTCCATGTTTAGGAAGGCTGGGCTGGGCTCATAGTCATGAGGCAATTAAGGATCATGGCATTCACCAAGGATATGTCTCCCAAACTTCTCACGCAGAATAAAGAAGAAAGAATGAAAAGGGCTGCCGTAAGACGTAGAAGCTAGGCACCAGCTGGTCTGGTCACCAGGTAACAGACACTCAGGCACAACTACTCAGCAATGTTGTGATTCAGATTCATGCCTTGGCAAAGTTATGCATTTTACCTTATAGAATGGACTTTCAGTTCAAGTGGCTGAAACTGTAAGTGTGATAACCATAAATGGCCAGAGTCTACTAGTGGGAAACTTACAGCACATCCCAATCAACTGAGAAAGTGTGAAATACACTGAAGTCATGAGGAGAAAACTCCCCAAGAATTCACTTACAAGTTCCCCTCAGCCTCTCGACTTGCCCAGGCCTCTGTGCTTGTCTCAGACCCAGTTCTGTAACTATATCAACAACTTGTCCCAGCTACAGCTTCAGAGACTGTCCCCAAATATATTTTTAGCCTAATTGCTATTAATTAGGAGAAGAAAAAAGAATGAGCAGCAGGCCTTCCACAGTTCACTCTGGAGTCTCCGCTAAACTTGAAAGACAGTTTTGGTCTGTCCTTAGGAAATTAAAACCTCCCTCCCCTCTACAGCATCAATCCTTAACAATAGCTATAAAACAGAGAGGACCCAGAACCCCCAGTATATCTCTGGGCATCCCAAAGCAGGAGCAGGGAGGGGCTTTCCATAGCAACTTGACAGGCTTCTCAGGGCCTGCCCACTTTTGCAATGGTTGGCAGCCCTCAGTATTTCCACGTCTCATGTTGCCTGGTGGTCTTAAAGCCATATTCTCCTTCAAATGCCAAACCACAGCGCAGTGAGCGGCAGAGAGTAGGCACTGCAACGGGAAGACCAAGGTGACTCATTCTCTTCCTGAGGATGGAAGAGAGGAAAAGAGGAGGGGGAGGGAAGAGGAAGGGGGAGACTGAACCATAAACCTGTGGAATTCTGTAAGACAGATGCTATACCTGATTAGCCCCTTAGCTGGCCAGGCCATGGGCCTACAGGCCCACCAAGGCTCATACTCTAAAGTACAATTCTTCAGTTCAGCTTGGGGAAATTCACAGTGGTTGTAGCAAAGGATTCAATAAAGCAAGACCTGACTGGACTCCCAGAATCAAAACCACAAAAGACCATTTTGTGGTTTTTGTGGCTATTTTAGTTCACTCCCTGGATCAGAGTACATTTGACTCTCTACTGGATAATCTCCAGTACATCATCCAATCTGTTCTCAAATGCCTCAAGTAGTGGGATTTTCACAGCTTCCCTTGGGAAGTTATTCTTAAAGCTGAATGGCCAGCATACTTTTTCTGATATTGAACATCCATCTTGCCTTTTCTTAGCTTCATCCCTGTTATCCTGCAAAATAAACTCCTGCCCTCAGCATTGTCTTTTTTCTATCAGTGTTTACCGATGCGTTTCCTGTGCATACTTACGGTACCACTTCAGCATCCATGCACTCAAGCTGCAGAGATCAAGAAATGTCTAAGAAATACAATGACAAATAAAGGCTCTGCCATATGGCAGGCATAAACGTAAATGAGATGTGAGCCCAAAATCTCAATAAAAAAGGGATCATCATCAATCCACCCTCCCCACAGAGCCCCACAACAACAGTGGAATTACTGTCCCGTGAGTGATGCTCTGCCCGTGGGACCTGTTCTCACTCTGATTCATCTTCACAATCTAATGAGTTTTCCTGCCTTCAAAATGATTTTATGAAACATCAAATTTATTTTATCATATGTTTCTTTAATTCAATCACTCAACGTGTTGTATTTTGTATCTTATTGTGGTACTGTGCAGAAATGGGTGCCTGGTGTCTAAATTCTCATTGTATATCCTTTTGAGAGTTGAGAGCTTGCCAGCTCCTAGCTTTAGGGGTAGGATTCAAACGGGGCTTTAGAGCCCACCGTTCTTAGGAACAGTGCTGCCCAAAAGGTATTTGCTTTGTTTTTATACTGATGAATATGGCAGGTTTAGCTATCTTCTCTCTACATGTAGAACTTTTTCTCATGTCTTAGGAAAAAAAAAAAACTCCACTAATGAAAAGTTGTGGACCAGGCATGGTGGCTCATGCCTGTAATCTCAACACTTTGGGAGGTCAAGATGGGAGGATCACTTGGTCCCCAAAGCTTAAGACTAGTGTGGGCAACATGGCAAAAAACCCATCTTTACAAAATAAAAATTTAAAAATTAGCCAGGCATGATGGCGCACACCTATAATCCCAGTTACTTGGGAGGCTGAAGTGGGAGGATCCAGTAAAGTCGAGGCTGCAGTGAGCCATGATCGCATCGCACTTCCGTACTCCAGCCTGGGTGAAAGAATGAGACCCTATCTCAAACAAATTTTTTTTTTTTTTTTTTTTTTTTGAGACAGAGTCTCACTCTGTCTCTAGGCGCCAGGCTGGAGTGCAGTGGCGTGATCTCAGCTCACTGCAACCTCCACCTCCCGGGTTCAAGCAATTCTCCTGCCTCAGCCTCCCGATTAGCTGGCACTACAGGCACGCACCAACACGCCCAGCTAATTTTTGTATTTTTTAAGTAGAGACGGGTTTCACCATTTTGGCCAGGATGGTCTCAATCTCTTGACCTCGTGATCTGCCCGCCTCAGCCTCCCAAAGTGCTGGGATTACAGGCGTGTGCCACTGCGCCCGGCACAATTTTTTTTTAATAAATAAATAAAAATTGCTATTGAACCAACTAACTCCAGTCAAGCAATTCTCCCTTTGTCTACTGTCCACACACCTCCAGCAAGAAAGATGTCTACTTAGACCTCTGAAATGTTCTTTCTACTTCAACAAACATGGCTTACAGAATTTTAGTCTAGGCCGGGCATGGCGGCTCACGCCTGTGATCTCAGCACTTTGAGAAGCCAAGACAGGTGGATTACCTGAGGTCAGGAGTTCAAGACCAGCCTGACCAACATGGTGAAACTCCATGTCTACTAAAAATACAAAAAAAATTAGCCAGGCATAGTGGCGAGCACCTGTAACCCCAGCTACTCAGGAAGCTGAAGCAGGAGAATCACTTGAACCTGGGAGGCAGAGGTTGCAGTAAGCTGAGATCACACCACTGCACTCTAGCCTGAGGGACAGAGCAAGATTCTGTCTCAAAAAGAAAAAAAAGATTTTATAGTCTACTTAATGGGGACTTTTTATTTGCCAGATGAGATATCTAGAGACTTAGAGAAAAAAAGCTGGATCTGATATTTACTTCAAGGCACGTTTTTTCGTTCTTTAAAAAGTATATTTGGCCCAGCATGATGGCTCACACTTGTAATCCCAGCACTTTGGGATGCCAAGGTGGGTGGATCACAAGGTCAGGAGATCGAGACCATCCAGGCCAACATGGTGAAACCCCATCTTCACTAAAAATACAAAAACTAGCTAGGCATGGTGGTGTGTGCCTGTAATCCCAGCTACTCAGGAGACTTAAGCAAGAGAATAACTTGAACCAGGGAGTCGGAGGTTGCAGTGAGCTGAGATCACCCCACTGCACTCCAGCCTGGCAACAGAGCGAGACGCTGTCTCAACAACAACAACAAAAAGTACACTTACTAAACACCTATTTTACGAAATGAAGATAAAAGACATAATCCCCACTTTTGGAGGCCAAGATGGGTGGATTACTTGAGGTCAGGAGTTCGAGACCAGCCTGGCCAACATGATGAAACACCAACTCTACTAAAAATACAAAAATTAGCCGGGTGTGGTGTACATCCTTTTGAGAGTTGAGAGCTTGCCAGCTCCTAGCTTTAGAGGGAGGATTCAAACGGGGTTCTAAGAGTGAGCCTGTAATCCCACCTACATGGGAGACTAAGGCAGGAGAATCGCTTAAACCTGGGAGGCAGAGGTTTCAGTGAGCCAAGATCACACCACTGCACTGTAGGCTGGGTAGCAGAACATGAGAAAGAAAGAAAGAAAGAAAGAAAGAAAGAAAGAAAGAAAGAAAGAAAGAAAGAAAGAGAGAGAGAGAGAGAGAGAAAGAAAGAAGGGAGGGAGGGAGGGAGGGAGGGAAGGAGAGAGAGAAAGAAAGAAAAAAGACAGAAAGAAAGAAAACAAAGAGAGAGAGAAGGAAGGAAGGAAAAGAGGGAAGGAGGGAAGGAGAGAGAGAAAGAACAATCCCTACCCTCAAGGAACTCTCAGACTGGTGAAGCAATAGACAAGTAAAGAGAAAATTGCAACCATGATTAAAAGAGCTATGCTTAAATAAGCACCAGGTGCTTCAGGAACATGTCAGGGGACTCCTAAGACAGACTGAGGCACCATCATTTCTTTTTACCCTTGGCCTCCCTCCAAGACATTCTCCAATTTATAGTCAGAGTGGTCTTTTTAAAACGTGAAGGAAATCAAGTTATTCCTCTGCTCAGAAAGTTTCAGGGACTTCTATGCATTCAAATAAAATCCAAACTTTGTATCAGGGCATATGCTGTCACACAGGAGCTAGCCTTCTGTCCTCTGCAGCTCCACCTCCTATCACTCTGTCCACAGCCCATCAATTTCAGCTCCACTAACCTGCATTCTGGTCCTACAGTACACCAGTGATTCTTCCCTGCTCAGACCCTTCCTATGTGCTCAGTCCCTTAGTTCCCTCTGTCCAAAACATTCTCCCCACCACAATCCTCTCTGTGACTCCCCATCGCATCACCTAGTTTACTTGACTAGGTATTCTCATTCTTCAGGTATCTATTTGTCACCTCCTCAGCCTTCTCCTTATAGTATACCCCTTTCCCACCCCCATCCCCTATCCCTACCCTTTAGCTATTTTTGTTGTTCTCTGGTTTTTTCCTTCAAGGCACCTCCCACGATTTTTGCTATATATTTGTTTGGGTGCTTTCATATCTAGTGTCTGTCCTTCCAAACATTTAACATTAGCACTTACTACTGGACATAAGCTCCATGAGGACAAGGACTTTGTATGTTTTATACACAAAACACCTAGCTCACAGCCTGCAAAGACTAGCTCAGCAAACACTTGTGGAAAGCTGGGCTTCCTGAGGAAGTGACACTTGAGCTAGGTCCGAAGGGATAGGGAGGAGTTAACTAACAAAAGCAGAGGAGTGGCACAGTTGCTATCTGGTGAAACTTATGCAAACACCTGGAAACATGACCATACGGGAGCTCTGAGTTATTCCGTATCACTTGAACGTAACACACAAAAGGAAGGATGGTGGGTGATGAGGCCGGAAATGCCTGCCAAGGAGTATGGAACACTGTCCTGTAGACCAGGGAGAGCTAGGGAATAATTTTAAGGGTAGCAGCAATATAGTCCAATTTGTACACTCCAATTTGATTTAGTGATCAATTAGATGTTGTGGGGAGTGAGGGAGAAGGAAGGAAGAATCCATGATAACACCTAGAGAAATTTCCAGCTTGGCCTGGCATGGTGGCTCACACCTGTAATCCCAGCATTTTGAGAGGTCGAAGTGGGTAGATCACCTGAGGTTAGGAGTTCGAGACCAGCCTGGCCAACATGGTAAAACCCTATCTCTACTAAAATATATAAATATATATATATACACACATATCCATATATATACACACACAAAAATTAACTGGAAGTCATGACACGTGCCTCTAATCCCAGCTATTCAGGAGGCTGAGGCAGGAGAATCGCTTGAACCCAGGAGACAAAGGCTGCAGTGAGATCACACCACTGTACTCCAGTCTGAGTGACAAAGTGAGACTCTGTCTCGAAAAAAAAAAAAAAAGATTTCTGGCTAAAGCCATAGGTGGAAGAATTACCATTAATCAGAGGCCCAATCATAGAACTAACTTGGTTCAGTTCTATTTTCTTCAAGGACAAAACAAAGATTCACATTTCCTCTTGCAATGATTTTCTCCTGCTCTGAGCTTCTTCAGCATTTCTTTATACAAACTATACGACACTTCCAAGCAGGATGGAGCTCACTCACATCCATCAGGTCCCTGCAGGAAATAGATGGCACCCTCGAAAGGGGTAATTGAGAAGAGTTTATTGGTGGGAGTATTTACAAAGGCTTAGGCAGAGTTCTGGGTACTTGACAAGGACAATGAAGCCCCGCAGGACTAGAACTGGCAGGGAGTTGCTACCACCTACACCGGGTCTTCAACACGCCCAGCCCATTCCTGCCTCAGGGTCAATGCATTTGCTGTTTTCTCTGCTTGAACTGTTCTTTCTCCAAGTATCTCTATGGCTTGCTCCTTCACCTCCTTCATTATTTAATAAAATATCACCTTGGCCTGACCTTATTTAAAATTGTTGGGCTGGGCCCGGTGGCTCATGCCTGTAATCCCAGCACTTTGGGAGGCAGAGGCGGGTGGATCACGAGGTCAACAGATCGAGACCAACCTGGTCAACATGGTGAAACCCTGTCTCTACTAAAAATACAAAAAATTAGCTGGGCATGGTGGCACGTGCCTGTAATCCCAGCTACTCAGGAGGCTGAGGCAGGAGAATTGCCTGAACCCAGGAGGCAGAGGTTGTGATGAGCCGAGATCGCACCATTGCACTCCAGCCTGGGTAACAAGAGCGAAACTCCGTCTCAAAATAAATAAATAAATAAAATAAAATAAAATTGTTAAAAAGCAAAATGAAACAAGACTTCTCCTTCTCTCCCTTTCTTTGTCTCCTAAGCACTTAACACTGACATAATTCATTCATACAAAATGAATTTTATGTATTTACCTTACTGTCTGCATTCCCCTCTAGAATGTAAGTTCCATGAGATTGAGGCTTTTGATCTGTTTTATACACTGCTATATATCCCAGCACCTAGTACAATGCTTTACACATAGTACAGTGCTATTAAAGATGTATTTAATGAACAGTTTCCTTATGCCCACCTCAGAAGCAAGTATGAAGTAGATTATGTATTAACCTGATACAATAAATACTTTTTCAAAAGTCAAATTATAATACAAGCTGAAGACAAAAATAAAGTCTATATTTGCTATGTATAGCACCATGGGTCTCTATCTACCTCCCTTGGGTTTCCATTAACTAGGTTAGCACTAGGTTGGCAAAGTTCTTGGTTCTGCAATATAGTTCAAAGACCAGCAGGGAAGCTGGGTAATCCAGCAGGCTTCCATGTTCACGTGGAAATGTCATGTGAGCTCTCCAGTGCCTTTACTCTGCCTCTACACCCATGGAACAACACCATGACCTATAATTTCATTTCTCCCATTCATTTAAGGAATATGTATTGGACACCTACCATGTACCAAACAACCTAATGGCCAGAGACAGATATCCTTGGACAAAAAACATAAAGTTCCTACTCTCAATAGAAAAAAAAAAATAAATCCAATGTCTGAAAATAATGAGTACCATGGAGAAAAATAAAGCAGGGTAAAATGATAGAAAGTGAGAGTGCTATTTTACATAGGACAAAAAAAAAGCCTTTCTGAGAAGACAGTATTTGGAGGAACCCACATCTGCCTCTAACTCTGTCCTACCTGATGTCATGGGTGACTTGCAGGAGGTCAAGATAGAGCTGCCCTCACACCTAGAGATCCAGCAGGAGCTGAAGGAGCTGCAGGTATGCCCAGCACAAATAAAGAGAGCTCACAGGACAGAGACAACTTGTACAAGCTGTCACAGCCCTGGTTCCTTGTACCCATCTTCAGAAAGAAAAGAAAAGCACACCTGATGCCCCAATTCTACCATCCAAATCCTGGGTAATATGTCCCTTGTGGCCAATACAAACCCGGAATCATATAGGGAAGGGAACTCTGGGACCCACCTTCATTCAGCCTAGCTAAGTTGACACAGTACAAAACCACCAAGAAAACGTCAAGTATTTAAATGGCACTTAGCATGTGCCATACGCTATCCTAAGCACTTCACATACATGAAACTCATTTAATTCTAACATCTGCTTTATGAGGTGCATGCTATTATTGGCCCAAGAGAAGCTAACAAACTTGGCAAAGGTCAGTCAGTAAGCGACAAAGCTAGATTCCTAGGCAATCTCGCTCCAGAGGCTGTGTTCTTAACCACCACAAGAGTGTATCACATAGCTCCTGCACTCATGGAGAGACACCCAAAACATAACACACATGTCAATATATGATAGAATATCAAGTAGCAGTAAATGCTATGAGGGGAGGGCCACAGTTATTTTGTAGAGAATGTAAAGGAAACCTTCTCAGGTGAAGTGATCTTGAGCAGAAAACTGAATGAGGTGAGAGGGAAGGGTGCTCCGAGCTGGGGGAACTGCACAGACAAAGGCCCTGGGGTTGGAGTAGGTATCATGTGTTCTAAAAAGGAAAGAGGTCAGCATGGGTGGTGCTGAGAAAGGGAGAAGACTCATAGAAGCTGGGTGGGTAAAGCCTGGAGTGGATCTGGCAAGGCATTCAAAGTTGTTGACTTTTACTAAGAATGAGAACTCCTGGAAAGGTTGTGAGCAGAGGACAATTTACATCAGGGAACCCAGTTAAGTAAGAAGCATTTGCCAGAATCAGAGCACACATGGTGAGTGCTAATACAAGGTGTGTGATAAGAGGTCGGAGATATTTTGGCGGTAGCATTGACAACATTTTCTAAGATTGGATGTAAAGACATCTCAGGTTTATGTAAATCACTAAGCAACAGAGTAGAGGCGTGTTGACTGTTGATTTCAGGAAGTGACTGTCTATTCTGTGTGTTTTCCCGTCACCCACCTCCAGAAGTATTTATGTATCCGGGTGTTTTGTTATGTACCAGCGCTCTCCAGCAGAACCTTCTGCCATGATGGAAGAGTTCAACTCCTTGCCATCCATTGTGATAGCCACTCACCACATGTAGCAATCAAGCATTTGCAATGTGGCCAGTGCAGATGAAGAATTAAACTTCTAACATCATTTAATTTAAATTAAGTCAAAGTTAAATGGCCACACGTGACTAGTGGTTACTATTTTGGACAGTGTAAATATATATAATATCGAATGTCAGATTGTTCAATAATTGAATTAATATTTTGAAGGTCTTTTTTGTCCTTACATAAAACCTTAAAAAATATATTCCTTTTTCCTTTCCTAAATGATCTGGGTACTCAAATAGGATTTCTCTGGGAAGCTGTTCCCACTGAGATCTTTTCCATACTTACACTATGACACTGAGTGAGCTAAAGAACTGAGATAAATACCTACCTAATTCAAAAGGGAGAAGTAAAAACTTTTAACAGAATAATAAGGCAAAAGTTATTCTATGACCTAATGTATCAGTCAGGGTTCTCTAGAGGGGCAGGGCTAATAGGATATGTATATATGAAGGGGAGTTTATTAAGAACTGTTGACTCACATGATCACAAAGTGAAGTCCCACAATAAACTGCCTACAAGCTGAGGACCAAGGAAGCCGGTCCAAGTCCCAAAACCTCAAAAGTAGGAAAGCCAACAGTGCAGCCTTCAGTCTGTGGCCTAAGGCCCAAGAGCCCCTAGCAAACCACTGCTATGGGTCCAAAAGTCCAAAAGCTGAAGAACATGGAGTCCGATACTCACGAAGAGTAGGAAGCATCTGGCACAGGAGAAAGATGGAGGCCAAAAGACTCAGCCAGTCTAGTCCTTCCACATTCCTCTGCCTGCTTTTATCCTAGCTGTGCTGACAGCTCATTAGATGGTGCCCACCTAGATTGAGGGTGGGTCCTCTCCCAGTCCACTGACTCAAATGTTAATCTCCTTGGCAGCAACACTCTCACAGATACAACCAGGAACAATACTTTGCATCCTTTAATCCAGTCTAGTTGACACTCAATATTAACTATCATACCTAAATTACAATCTTTTTCTTTTTCAGGTTCACAGAGCATTTTTACCTTTGTTATCTTAAAGATAGTCTTAACAACCTTATGAAGGGAGCAGATACTTCAGGGTAGAGAAAATTGGGGCAGAACTAAGGTGAGTGGACTGCCCAAAGCAAATGATGATCCATGAGTACCAAGACCTCAACTGCTGCCTTCTGCCTCCAGGCCTCACCCTTCCTCCCTGATGATGTGTGCTGGCCCTCACTTCTCTTAGCTTGTGCTAACCCCTTCCCAAATGAGTTCCTGTGTTCTTTAAAAACAACTTACTGGTTCAATTTGAAAACTACACTCTCCTCAGCCTTTTTATTGGTTTAATATATCTAAAAGTTATTTTTTAGGAAACTTATATTTGGTAAGCTGTCAAATGTATTTTATAGGACTCTATCCCTAGCTTCAGTGTGTCTTAACTAATAAAAGAGGGAAAATTAAGCATTATTCCATAGGAAGCAGATAATTGAAACATGTGCTGGATAATTTTAAAGAGATATTTAAAGATAATTTTAAATATCAAACTAAGCTTAAAAATAAATAAATAAAAGTGGTCTCAAAATCAGGAGCTCAATGGAGCACATCCCTTGCTAAAAATAGATCGTTCTGCACTTTCAAGAATTGGTGATATCATTTCCATTGAAGGTTATTGCTCACACTTGGCAATAATTTCTTTAACCTTTCATCAGGGTAAATGAACAAATTCATTTTAGATGATGAAAGAAAAGCATCTTTAGATCCTGAATGCATAAACTGGAAGAAATGATTGGGGATTAAGGTTAGAGATCCATATCTACACAAGCTCAACATCTAGTGAAGTGGGTCCCCTTCCCAGTTCAAACTGGTTACAGCAGGTGGAGACACAGCCCATCTGTCTCCAATATTGGCCAACAGGTCTTCAATATTGAAATGTAAAGGGGAGGAAACCAGAAAGGACATTTAATTATTCATCAAAATTGTGAGGCCTAATTTTCAAATTCTTTTTGAAAGCCAAATATACCTATTTAATTTTGAAATTACTTGCCAGAAAATTCTAAATAATTTAAAATAAGACTGACTTTTGATATTTTTAAATTAAAAGTAAGCTTGTCTATCACGTTTCCTCCTTTGGCAGACATCAATAATTCTGTACTGTCAGCCTCCTTTCTTTGTGCTTTGACTCTGAGTCTGACATTGTCTCTGTTTGAAAGCATTCTTCCCCAAAGTCATACACAAATAGGCTTTTTTTTTTAAATATAGAGTCTTGCACTGTCACCCGAGCTGGAGTGCAATGACGCAATCTTGGCTCATTGCAACCTCTGCCTCCCGGGTTCACGCAATTCTCCTGCCTCACCCTCCGAAGTAGCTGGGATTACAAGCGCACACCATCACTCCTGGCTAATTTTTTGTATTTTTAGTAAAGACGGGGTTTCACTATGTTGGCTAGACTGGTCTCGAACTCCTGACCTTGTGATCCACCAGCCTCCGTCTCCCAGAGTGCTGGGATTACAGGCATGAGCCACTGCACCAGGCCACAAATAGGCTTTTTAAAAATACCTTTAGGTGGGGCCTGGTGGCTCATGTCTGCAATTTCAGCAGTTTGGGAGGCCAAGGAGGTTGGATCATCTGACGTCAGGAGTTTGAGACAAAGCCTGTCCAACACGGTAAAACCCGGTCTCTACTAAAAATACAAAAAAATTAGCCAGGCATGGTGATGCATGCCTGTAGTCCCAGCAATTCAGGAGGCTGAGGCAGAATTGCTTGAACCTGGGAGGCAGAGGTTGCAGTAAGCCAAGATTGTGCCACTGCGCTACTCCAGCCTGGGTGACAGAGTGAGACTCCGTCTCAAACAAAAAAAAAGTACATTGAAAGAGTTCCCGGTCCAGTTACCTAACATTAGAAATATATCATCTTATGAAATCCATACACAACAGTTAAGATGGTGTTCTTACCACACTCCACAAATCAGCAAATAAAGGCAAGAAGAGATTAAATAACTACTGAATGACAAAAATCAGAATTTGAGTCATATCTGACTCCAAGCCATGTGTCCCTGTGTTTTAAATCTCTTTAGGTATGAAAGCTGGTTTCAGCATTATTTTCCCTAACTTTAAAAATATCCTATTCAATATAGTATTGGAAGTTCTAGCAGAGCAATCAGGCAAGAAAAAGAAATAAAGGGTATTCGATTAGGAAAGGAGGAACTCGAATTGTCTCTATTTGCAGACGATATGATTGTATATCTAGAAGACCCCATCGTCTCAGCCCAAAATCTCCTGAAACTGATAAGCAGCTTTGGCAAAGTCTCAGGATACAAAATCAATGTGCAAAAATCACAAGCATTCCTATACACCAATAACAGACTTAAAAAGAGCCAAATCAAGAATGAACTGCCATTCACAATTGCTACAAAGAGAATAAAATAACTAGGAACACAACTAACAAAGAATGTAAAGGACCTCTTCAAGGATAACTACAAACCACTGCTCAAGGAAATAAGAGAGGACACAAACAGATGGAGAAACATTCCATGCTCATGGTTAGGAAGAATCAATATCATGAAAATGGCCATACTGCCCAAAGTAATTTATATATTCAGTGCTATCCCCATCAAGCTACCAATGACCTTCTTCACAGAACTGGACAAAAACCACCTTAAACTTCATATGGAACCAAAAGACAGCCCGCATAGCCAAGTCAATGCTAAGCAAAAAGAACAAAACGGGAGGCATCACACTATCTGACTTCAAACTATACTACAAGGCTACAGTAATCAAACAACATGGTACTAGTACCAAAACAGAGATATAAACCAATGGAACAGAATAGAGGCCTCAGAGGCAACGCCACACACCTACAACCATCTGATCTTTGACAAACCTGACAAAAACAAGCAATGGGGAAAGGATTTCCTGTTTAATAAACGGTGTTGGGAAAACTGGCTAGCAATGTGCAGAAAGCAGAAACTGGACCCCTTCCTGACACTTTACACTAAAATTAACTCCAGATGGATTAAAGACTTAAACATAAGACCTAACACCATAAAAACCCTATAAGAAAATCTAGGCAAAACCATTCGGGATACAGGCATAGGCAAGAACTTCATGATTAAAACACCAAAATCATGGCAACAAAAGCCAAAATAGACAAATGGGATCTAATTAAACTCCAGAGTTTATGCACAGCAAAAGAAACAATCATTAGAGTGAACCGGCAACCAATAGAATGGGAAAAAATTTTTGCAGTCTGCCCATCTGACAAAGGGCTAATATCCAGAATCACAAAGAACTAAAACAGATTTACAAGAAAAAAACAAGCCCATTCAAAAGTGGGTAAAGGATATAAGCAGACACTTTTCAAAAGAAGACATATATGAGGCCAACAAACATGAAAAAATGCTCATCATCACTGGTCATTAGAGAAATACAAATCAAAACTACATTGAGATACCATCTCACACCAGTTAGAATGGCGATCATTAAAAAATCAGAGACAACAGATGCCGGAGAGGATGTGGAGAAATAGGAACAATTTTACACTGTTGGTGGAAGTGTAAATTAGTTTAACCTTTGTGGAAGACAGTGTGGCGATTCCTCAAGGAACGGGAAATAGAAATTCCATTTGACCCAGCAATCCCATTACTGGGTATATATCCAAATGATTATAAATCATTCTATTATAAGGACACATGCACACAAATGTTCATTGCAGCACTGTTTACAATAGCAAAGACTTGGAACCAACCCAAATGCCCATTGATGATAGACTGCACAGGGAAAATGTGGCACATATACACCATGGAATACTGTGCAGCCATAAAAACGAGTTCATGTCCTTTGCAGAGACATGAATGAACCTGGAAACCATCAACTCAGTGCTGGTGGGAAGGATGTTTAGATGCCTTTTCACAAAAGATAACACATTCCTGCCTCCTGGTTCCTCTAGGGAAATCCACTTCTGCTCATTCTGTGCAAGCCCTATATCCTCTCTTTTGACCCTTGCCTTTGTGTTGAAACTCCAGTCCCTGCGGGCTACATTCAGTCCAGCTCCCTGTGCACCTCACGGTTTCTTCTGTCATTTATTACCATGGGCTCCTTACCTGCCTCTGAAACCTAAAGACTTTCCGTATTGCTTTTGCACTTAGTATTTAAAATAATATGTCTATTATTTCTACATATTCAAACAGAAAGAGAGTTAAGCTGGTAGCCAGATGTCTTCTTTAAGAAACAAAAATGTACATATTTTTAAAGAAACTTCACACATAGTACATATTGCACTGAAACAAATCTTGCACAGAATCTCCAGAAAACAGCCCAACAAAACAACTATGTAAGCAACATACCCTAATTAAAACCAATGCTTTACAAGAATGTGGCAAGTTACTCAATACTAGAGATAAATAAGAAAGCTTTATAATAATCTCAAATCCTCCTCTAGCTATAACAAAAATTCTAGCCTTGACCTTTTACCATTAATTAGCTATTACTTCCAGGGCTCCCATTCCACACTTGTGAAGGCAATATGTCAACATTAAAGCTGTCTCTTTGAGCTGGGCACAGTGGCTCTCACCTATGATACCAGAACTTTGGGAGGCTGAGGCAGGAGGATCATTTGAGGCCAGGAGTTCAAGATCAGTCTGGGCAACAGAGCAAGACCTAGTCTTTACAATAATAATAATAATAAGGTTCTCTTTTTCAAATAGTTTTTTTCCCTTTCATTATAAAAGTAATGTGCTCATAATAGTAATCTAGGAAAATCATTATAAATATAAGAAAAGAGAAGATAACCATAAATTAACTGTAGTCCTCCAACTCAGAGACAACCACTATTTGAATATCAATGTTTTTCCTTTTTGTTTCTATGCATACAGTTTTCTTAACTGGAATCATACTTTATATAACATAGTTTAGTATACCATTTTTCTCATTTAACACTAATAATTAATATTTCCCACGTTTAAAAGTCCTCAGAAATATTTAATGCTGGTATTGTGCTGTAATTAAATATTTCTGTGTCTAACCATTGTCTAGACAATATAATGTGTCTAGCCATTGCCCTCTTCTTCAGCATTTAAAATAGTGTTGTAATAGTCAAGATTGTATATAAATCTTTGTTCATGTTTTCTAGTATTCACTTATTATTTACTCAGAGTAGACTTTTAAAAATTGAATCATTGAGTCAAAGGAATATTTTAAGGCTTCTGATGTATATTGATACTGCATTCTGAATCCACATAACAGACAATCCTGCCCTATGCCCCACACACGAGAGATCTGCCTGTTTCTCTGTCTCTCTCTCTCACACACACACACACACACGTGTGCATGTACATACAAATGCATTTATTAAAGAACACATGCATGCCTGATCAATCAGGATCCAAACACAGCATCATCCATCATTCTAAACATCCACTTTCATAAGACCACTCAGACATAGGGACACACAGCTTCACGTCTCTTACCCAATGTCCTCAAAACACAAAGAAACTGCATCTGAGTAACTCTCAGATTTATGACTCATGCCACTGCCACATCAAAGACAGACACTTCTCTAGAGAATTAGGAAGAACCTGGCTAAGAGAAGGACAAATTAACCTGACAAGCCCTTCCTCTTAACATATATGCAATAGATTCTTAGAAAATAAAGTACAATTTGTTAGTAGTACTGATAATCTATTTTCCAACTTCTCTTCATGATTCAATTCATGGCTCCTAAACTACTCATGAATTGGTGCTGTATTTGCAACAGTTGAGGAGCACTTTGCAATATAAACCAATTTATATTACTCTTAAATTTATCTCTCTGTAGGTATAGATATAACATGCACAAAACATGATAAAAATTCTTTACATTAGCTACTAAATGAGCATTGACATTAAACAATTTTGATTAATTTTATTTTCATAAAAACTTCAATTACATAAATTTTAATTAAATAAAAATTTAAGTAATTTTTAAATTCTGAAATTTAGTAATTATAATTTTATTTCCCTTTTATTTTTCTTTGGGTAGGGATAGGGCCTCACCATTTTGCCCAGACTGGTCTTGAATTTCTGGGCTCAAGCAATCCATCCACCATGGCCGTGCAAAATGCTGGGATTACAGGCATGAGCCACCATGCCTGGCTCATTTTACCTTTTAATTTTAATAAATAATTCTGGATATTTTAGAAGAAAAACAACATTTTAAATAGATATAAAAGATAATTTTAATTTCTCATTTCTTACAACTAAATTAATTTACATGTTTAATAGAGATATTTTCAAATGTATATCTTCTCCGAGTACAATTGCCTATTTTAAATATTTAAACAAATGGCATATGAACCTCCATTTATGCTTATGTCCTGGGCCCCCAAATGTCAGAAGATGGCCTAAATGACAAAGGTTAATTGCTCTCCACCAGTAATGTATGAATGCACATTTTCCCATGCCAAGATGAAACATTACTTATAGTTATTCACAATTCTTAAGTGAAATTTTTCATTTGCATTGCTTTGATTACCAGTGAACATTTTTTAATATATGCTTACTAGTCATTTGTAATTTCTCATCTGTAATTTGTCTCTTCATACACCTGGCCCATTTTTAACATAGAACCTTAACATTTCTTCTTATTGATTTGTTGTGAGCACATCATATATTAAAGACATTGACTTTTAGTCATATTTCTTACAAACATTTCCTTAAGTTACCAGTTATTTCAAAATTTTGTTTATATTTTTTACATATATGCATTTTTAATTTGTGTATAGTCAAATCTGTCCATCTTCTGTGTTGTGACTTCTACTGATTTCATGCTTACAATATCCTCTCCCACTCACAGATAAATATTCATCTTAATTTTTTCTAGTATTTTCATTTTTTAAACATAACTCACTAATATACCTGGAATTTATTTTAGTATATAATGTAAACCCATGATTGGCATTGATTTTTTTTTCCCACATAGCTAGGTAAATTTCCCAATACCACTAATTAATCTTTCTCAATGATATGTGATATTTCCGTTATCGTATGTTAAGTTTTAAAGTTTGCTTTTAGGAAATATATTCCTTTCCATTGATCTGCAGATCTATTATTGAGCCACATTAACTAATTAATGTATTCTAAATATCCCATTGAATTGGCCTCAACCCTTCCATTAATCTTCTTTTCATACTCTGCCCATCCTCTTTCCCATCTTTCTATTTTTTGCAGTCAATCTTTAGAATCAAAGAAGCAGTTCTCAACTTGCTGCCACTTTGGGCTCTGCCTTGGTGGTAGTACTAGTAGCAGTAGTAGTAGTAATAGTAGTTATTTCCCCTTGACTGGAAATAAAGCCTAAACCAGGTGACTACTTGGTAGGAAGGTGGGAGTGGAGAACCACTAAAAATAATTCTAAAGTTTCCTTCAATACTAGTTGTCTATTGACTCCAAGGTTCCTTCTAACTCTACAATTAGAGTCTTGGCTGGGCAAGGTGGCTCACCCCTGTAATCCCAACACTTTGGGAGGTCAAGGCAGGAGGATCACTTGAGCTCAGGTGTTCAAGACCAACCTACCCAACATGGCAAAACCCTGTCTCTACTAAAAATACAAAAATTAGCCAGGTATAGTGGTTCATGCCTGTAATCCCAACACTTTGGGAGCCTGAGGCTCCAGAACACCTGAGGTTAGGAGTTCAAGACCAGCCTGGCCAACATGGTGAAACCTTGTCTCTTCTAAAGATACAAAAATTAGCTGAGCATTGTGGCACACACCTGTAGTCCCAGCCTACTCAGGAGGCTGAGGCAGGAGAATCACTTGAACCCGGGAGGTGGAGGTTGCAGTGAACCAAGATCACGCCACTGCACTCCAGCCTGGGCAATAGAGTGAGACTCCATCTCAAAAAAACAAACAAACAAAAATTAGTCAAGTCTGGTGGCTCATGCCTGTAATCTCAGCTACTCAGATGGCTGAGGCACCTGGAGAATAGCTTGGACCACGGAGGCAGATGTTTCAATGAACTAAGATCGCACCACTTCACTCCAGCCTGGGAGACAGAGTGAGACTATCTTAAAAAAAAAAAGTGGCTAAGAAGAATAGCTTGAACCCAGCAGTTTGAGGCTACTGAGTTATGATCATGCCATTGCATTCTATTCTAGTCTGGGAAAGAGAGTGAGACTCTGTCTCAAAATAAAATTAATAAAATCAGAGTTCCTTGAAACGTTATTACCAACAACTATTTTGTTCTGTACTAGAGAGAGCAGAGGCTCATAGTCAGAAAGACTAGTACATTGACCAATTAGTTAAATGACGTTAAGGAAGTAATTTTACTTTTATGAACCTTACCTTCCTTATCTGTAAAATGGAGAGGATAAATCCAACCTCACAGAGCTGTCAGGAAAATTCAAAGAGATAATGGAGGTATTTGCATGTAGGCAAGCAAAAAAAAAAAGAGATAATGGAGGTAAAGCACCATGATGGGACCCATAGGGTGTTCTTATTTTTTGTTTGTTTGTTTGTTTGTTTCTGAGACAAAGTCTTACTCTGTCACCCAGGCTGGAGTGCAGTGGCTCAATCTCCACTCACTGCAACCTCCACCTCTCAGGTTCAAGTGATTGTCCTGCCTCAGCCTCCCAAGTAGCTGGGATTACAGGCGCCCACCACCACGCCCAACTAATTTTTGTATTTTCAGTAGAGATGGGGTTTCACCATGTTTGCCAGGCTTGTCTGAAACTCCTGCCCTCAGGTGGTCCGCTTACCTCAGACTCCCAAATTGCTGGGATTACAGGCGTGAGCCACCATGCCTGGCCTGGTGTTCCTTAAATGTTATTGCCCAGGCATTTCCCCGCTTCAGGCAGCTTTTAGTCCTGAACTGTATCTTTGAAGGCATTAGGGTGTCTTTGAAAAATAAACTCTAAGGTTAATTCCTCAGGGCTTCAAGGGATGTCTCACTGACTGGCCTTTTAGCTCTCTGTGAGAGGAAAGGAAGAGGTTAACCTTTAGTTTTATGGAGTCCTGAGTTGGCTTCTTTATTTGACTGTTGGGAGCATTCAGCTAAGTTTTTGCCTTCAAAGATTCCTCTGCCAGCAGCAAAGAGAAAAGTGTGAACATTTTAAATGATTCAAGCCAGCTTGTCAGCATATTCTTCAAATCTTCCTACACATATATTTACACTTTGACTGTTAACAAGATGTATCATCCTTGTCCAGGCAGAGAAAGCAATTACTCTAGACAATTATCCCAGAATTGACACTAGCTTGGGCTTAGCATCACTCCAACTATAGAAATTATCTGTTAAAAAGAACAAGATAGATATGTAAGCTAAAGTCATTTTCTCTCCTAACTTGTCCTCAGTTAAAGCCTGGAAGTCTCCAAGCAGGGCCAACATCATGAAGCAGTCTTCAACAAAGTCACATCAACCCTGTCCCACCTCACCAACCCTCGCCCTGTTCCAGAACAGTCACCAACCCACTCAACATTGACCCAGTGTGTTATCTGTGGCTACCTCAGAGCTCCATGCCGCTGCCACCACCATCACCCGTGCCTGTGCTCGCCACTGTCCTCCTCCTTGGCAAATTGTGAAGTAAATGGTTTCTGCCTCTGTGGTATAACAAAACATAAATACAATTGACCTTCAAACAATATGGGTCTGACCTGCTCAGATCCACTGATACACAGGTTTTCTTCCACCTCTGCCACCACTGAGATGCAAGACCAACAACCCCCCAACCCCCGCTTCCTCCTCTTCAGCCTACTCAATGTGAAGAGGATGATAATGAAGACCTTTATGATGATCCCCTTCCACTTAATGAAGAGTAAATTCATTTTCTCTTCCTTATGATTTTCTTAGTAACATTTTCTTTCTCTAGCTGACTTTATTATAAGAATAAAAAGCATAATACATATAACATACAAAATATTGACCAGGCGAGGTGGCTCACGCCCGTAATCCCAGCACTTTGGGAGGCCCAGGTGGGTGGATCACCTGAGGTCAGGAGTCCAAGACCAGTCTGGCCAACATGGGAAAATCCCATCTCTACTAAAAATACAAAAATTATCCGGGCGTGGGGGCGCATGCCTGTAAATCCCAGCTGCTCGGGAGGTTGAGGCAAGGGAATCGTTTGAACCCAGGAGGCAGAGGTTGCAGTAAGCCAAGATCTCACCACTGCACTCCATCCTGGGTGACAGAGAGAGACTCCATCTCAAAAAAAAAAAGAAAGAAAAAGAAAAAAGAAAACACACACACACACACAAAATATATATGTTAATTAACTATTATGTTATCAGTAAGGCTTCAGGTCAATAGTCATCTATTCGTAGTTAAGTTTTGGGGGAGTTAAATGTTACACTCAGATTTTTGACTGCACAAGAGGTTGGTGCCCCTAACCCCTGCATTGTTCAAGGTTCAACTGTATTTGATCTTTATATCCTGTTCCTGGCATAGAGCTCCTAAAATCCTCCAAATTTATTGTCTTTCATATGCTTATGAGCTGACTTATGGTGAAAGCTGGTCACCAGAAAAACTAGCCACGTGATTGGAGGGTTAGAAATTTTAGCCTCCCTCCCCACCTCATCCTGGGGAGTAGAGGGGGGCTGGAGATTGAGTTCAATCACCCAAAGCAAATGATTTAATCAATCATGCCTATGCACTGGCAATGAAACTTTCACAAAAACCACTAAATGACAGGATATACATAAAGGATATAACCCTAAGTCATATCCTTTATAACAAACTGTAATAGTAAGTAGAGCATTTTCCTGAGTTTTGTGAGTCATTCTACCAAATTATCTAGTTACATTGGGCCACGCCAAGGCAAGGGTGGAGTCATAGGAACCCCCAACTTTGCTGTAAGCTAGACAGAAGTGTGGGTCACTAGGGACCTCACTGGTGCCTGGCAGCTAAAGTAGGGGCTGTCTTTAGGGACTGAGCCCTTTAATTTGTAGGATCGGACACTCCAGGTAGATAGTGTCAGAACTGAACTGAACTATTGGACACCCAGTTGGTGTCAGAGAATTAGTGTGAGAAAATATTTGGTGTCAATACAAGACACACATTTGGTGTCAGAAGTGGTATCAGAAAACACTACACAGCCCCAGACTCCCTTCCCCTCCCTCTTCCCCTTCCCCACTTCCCCCAAAGTGCCTCCACCCTAATTGTGCTCCTTGGAGCCCCAAAGGTAGTCCATAAATCCTATAAGTGCTGGTTTCAAAATGGGCCTTAAACTACAGAATTATCCCTTGCTCCTTCTCCCACCTCCTTCACCCACTACCACAAGAAATATAAACGATCTTTGCCCAGTGCTTTTTCATGTCTATGTCTTTGTCCACCTGGAATGTGTTTGCCTTCTGTTCCTATAAAGCTAAAGTTAAGCTCAAATGCCCTCTCAAAGTCTTCTCTAATCTCTCCACCAAACCTCATTTATCCCTGTTCATTACAGTCCATCTCTACTTCTCTTTATCTGTATGCTTTAATGGCATTTCAGTTTCTATCTATATTTTACTCTCATGTTCATAATGTATTTTCCCTACTAGACTGTAAACTCTTTGCTGGCAAGTAGGCCATAGTCAAGTTAGAGAAATATGTTGTGATCCATGTTTGAATTATCTTTGTATTCACAACCTCACATGGTATTTACAGAACAAATACATGAATGAATCAATCAGTCCTGCTACAGTGCTATGTGAAACCTACTAGCCTCAAGAGCAAAATGAATCCTTTAAGTGAATATGTGCAGAATCTGCTTAGTGAAGTAGAGCAGCTCCATTCTTTTCTACACAAGAGGTCATGGGGAAAATCGAACATATTTGACTGTGCTTCCCACCCAATTTCTTGTTTTGCCCAGAATCCTTGTTTACAGAACCACAGCAACTTTTGAATCAGAATCAACCCACAAAGAGTAAAAGAAATAGCAGGGGTCTTTGCTACTAATAAGATGAATATTGTTTAATACTGCTTTCCTGCCATTTGCTCACAAACTTCAAAAGCTTCAGGCTGCCAGATGCAGTGGTGCATGCCTGTAATCTCAGCACTTTGGGCGGCAGGCAGATGTAGGAGGATTGCTTGAGTCCAGGAGTTCAAGACCAGCCTGGGCAAAAAAGTGAGACCCTGTCTCCACAAAAAAAAAAATCAAGCAATTAGCCAGGCATGGTGGCACGTGCCTGTTGTCCCAGCTGCATGGGAGGCTGAGGTGGGAGGACCTCTTGGTCCCGTGAGGTCAAGGCTACAGTGAACCGTGTTTATGCCATTGCACTTTGGCCTGGGTGATAGAGCTAGATCCTGTGTCAAATAAATAAATAGCTTCAGGCCATGCAGAATTCTGAGAGTAATCATGAGTGTTTTCTTGTACCTGCAAACCACAAACTGACTTATGTGATTTAACAAATTTCACGGCCGGGCGCAGTGGCTCACGCCTGTAATTCCAGCACTTTGGGAGGCTGAGGCGGGTGGATCACGAGGTCAAGAGATCGAGACCATCCTGGTCAACATAGTGAAATCCCGTCTCTACTAAAAATGCAAAAATTACCTGGGCGTGGTGGCATTCGCCTGTAGTCCCAGCTACTCGGGAGGCTGAGGCAGGAGAATTGCTTGAACCCAGGAGGCAGAGGTTGCGGTGAGCTGAGATTGCGCCATTGCACTCCAGCCTGGGTAACAAGAGCAAAACTCCGTCTCAAAAAAAAAAAAATTTCATTACCCGATATCTAATGATTTGGTAAGAAATAAAAACTTTGCCTTGCCAATATTTTGTGATTTATTATCTCTGAAAGAAGTTGAAAACAGAAAAATGTAGGTGCTTTCGAACAATAAAACTCTTGACAAGTTCTGCTCACATCTATCATCCCTGGAGATTGATCCCTCCCTTTCCTCACATGGAGAGCTTGTCACAGCTCCAGAAAAAATACATTCCCCTAAACTCAACAGCTGATGAGAAACTAGAGATGAGAAACAAGAAAGGAACCAAAAGGAAGAACTGAGCACTGATCTCCATTAAGCTGACTCGACTAAATAAATGGTGAGGCTCAACTGTTACACTTCACTTCGCTATGCAGGGGGACGCTTCCATTTTATTGCCGTAGTAAATTCAGACTAGAAAGTGGTAGAACATTGGCATTTCAATCAAGGCAGCTCCAGATAGGCACAAAGCACAGAGCAGCAGGCAATCACACACTCACATACACTTTCCCTACCCGGCCCACTCAGCTCTGTGTTGAAAGCTTTATGAAAGAAAGGCTAGAGGATATCCAGAGATCGCTGACAAGATTCAAAGGGACGGAATTTTACAAATCCCTATAAAAGAGCCAGGAGCCCTTCCTTGCCAATGGGAATTTGAAATATGTCCCTCCACTCTTCTGGCTGTACAAAAGGAAAAAATCACAAACAACTTGCTGAGAATATACATTCCCACAGAATACATCACCCTCAAGCTAAATGCTCACTGTCCTCCCTTCTTCTTTAAGAACTAAGAATCAGTGACGTTACTGAGGTAATAGCAAGCCGTCTGACACCTTCAATCATTTGGCAAATTATAAAACAGGGCTATGTCAATTCAGCGACTGAAATAAGGAGGCAGACCGACATTATCAAATAAGCACGTGCAATACAGGGTATAAGAAACGGAGCAATATTTTAAGCGCTCAGGAAATGACAAATTTTATGTTGAGCCACATCTACTGCAGGGCATCATATGATATTTCTTCAGGTACAGACATTGCACAAGGGTAACCTGTTCTGTGCACATTTGTAAAGTATTTACATTCCATCAGCTTTCTTCTCAGTAGAAAAATATTTCTTTGCACATATGCCAGATGAGTTTCATAATGGAAGCCACAGCTTGCTTCTAAGTAAATTATTAAGTCATCAGCTCTTTAATGAAATGGAATTGTCTGCACTGACCTTTCAGATAAAAGATGCTCTTTTGTAGAAAATGACTGTCCCTAGAATAGAAAAAATAATTTAACCACAGGCTTGAGAAGATAATGGAAAGGGAATGAAAGCAGCATTTATTGAGAAAAGCCCCGGAAACTGAGTAGGCACTTGCTATGTGATTTCACTAAATGCTAGTATTAACCCTACAAGAAAAGAACAATTACTCCCACATTAGAGATGAACATATTCAAAGAGGCTGGATCACTTGCCCAGCCACACAATGCTAAGAAATGGTAAAAATAAGATTTGAAAATGTAGGGCTTACTAAAACCTAAACTTACTCAAATATTGTATGCTAACTCTCAGTCTGGATAAAGTTGGCCTACATAATCAACCTGGCTTTTCAACCCAGAATTAAATATTCTCTTAATAAATAAGCCAATTGGTCAACCTGGCTTTTCAACCCAGGATTAAATATTCTCTTAATAAGTAAGCCAATTGGTCAACTAATATGTATTAAGATCCATACATATTGAGTAATTGTATGTCATATATACATTTAATATATATAGACTATGTGTCCGAATATAATTGCTGTTAGCAAAAAGGATTCACTAATCACAAGCATAGTCAGAACAACATTTTTTTATTATACTTTAAGTCCTGGGATACATGTGCAGAACGTTCAGGTTTGTTACATAGGTATACAAGTGCTATGGTGGTTTCCTGCACCCATCAACCTGTCATCTACATTAGGTATTTCTCCTAATGCTATCCCTCCCCTAGCAACCCACTCCCCAATAGGCCCCAGTGTGTGATGTTCCCCTCCCTGTGTCCATGTGTTTTCATTGTTCAACTCCCATGTATGAGTGAGAATATGCAGTGTTTGGTTTTCTGTTCCTGGGTTAGTTTGCTGAGAATAATGGTTTCCAGCTTCATCCACGTCCCTGCAAAAGACATTAACTCATCTTTTTTTATGGCTACATAGTATTTCATGTGCCACATGTATATGTGCCACATTTTCTTTATCCAGTCTATCATTGATGGGCATTTGGGTTGATTCCAAGTCTTTGCTATTGTGAATAGTGCTGCATTAAACATACATGTGCATGTGTCTTTATATGATTTATAATCTTTTGGGTATATACCCAGTAATGGGATTGCTGGGTCAAATAGTATTTCTGGTTCTAGATCCTTGAGGAATCGTTACACTGTCTTCCACAATGGTTGAACTAATTTACACTCCCACCAACAGTGTAAAAGTGTTCCCATTTCTCCACATCTTCTCCAGCATCTATTGTTTCCTAACTTTTCAGTGATCACCATTCTAACCAGCGTGAGATGGTATCTCACTGTGGTTTTGATTTGCATTTCTCTAATAACCAGTGATGATGAGCTTTACTTCACATGTTTTTTAGCCACATAAATGTCTTCTTTTGAGAAGTGTCTGATCATATCCTTCACCAACTTTTTGATGGAATTGCTTTTTTCTTGTAAATTTTTTTAAGTTCCTTGTAGATTCTGAATATTAGCCCTTTTTCAGATGGGTAGATTGCAAAAATTTTCTTTAATTCTGTAGGTTGCCTGTGCATAAACTCTTTAATCAGATCCCATTTGCCAATTTTGGCTTTTGTTGCCATTATTTTTGGTGTTTTAGTCATGAAGTCTTTGTCCATGTCTATGTCTTGAATGGTATTGCCTAGGTTTTCTTCTTGGGTGTTTATGGTTTTAGGTCTTACATTCAAGTCTTTAACCCACCTTGAGTTAATTTTTGTATAAAGTGTAAGGAAGGGGTCCAGTTTCAGTTTTCTGCATATGGCTAGCCAGTTTTCCCAACACCATTTATTAAATAGGGAATCCTTTCCCCATTGCTTGTTTTTGTAAGGTTTGTTGAAGATCAGATGGTGGCAGATGTGTGGCATTATTTCTGAGGCCTCTGTTTTGTTCCACTGGTCTATATATATGTTTTGGTGCCAGTACCATGCTGTTTTGGTTACTATAGCCTTGGAGTATAGTCTGAAGTCAGGTACCATGATGCCTCCAGCTTTGATCTTTTTGCTTAGGATTATCTTAGCTATACAGGCTCTTTTTTGGTTCTATATGAAATTTAAAGTAGTTTTTTCTAATGTCAGAACAATTTCTTTAAAAGAGTTGAATAGAGTGAAAACTAAGAGTCATCTAATTCATCCATCCATTAATTCATTCAACAAATATTTATTTGAGTGCCTATGTCCCAAACATTGTTTTAGACAACGGGATACAGCAATAAACAAGACATACAGCATCTCTACTCTCATAAATTTTATATTCTAATGATGGCAGACAATAAATAAGTAAATAGATAATATGTCACTAGTGCAATAATAAAAAATAAGGCAGAATTGGAAAGGAAGAGTGATTGGAGGGTCTGTTTTATATTAAAATAGGTAAGATCTCTCTGATAAGATGACATTTGAACTAAGGACGTGAGGGAGTAAGCCAGGGGAGGAGGGAAAAATTGTTCCACAAAGAAGAAAATACAAAGACCCTAGGGCAAGAGTGTGCTCAGTATGTTCAAAGTCAGCAAGGAGGCAAATGTAGTTGGGGAGAAGGAAGTGAGGAGGAAAGACAATAGAATAAAAGAAACTAAAAAGACATGTCAGCTTCACATGTGTGGAGTGGTCAGATTCTAATTCAAATAGAGGTAACTGAGACAATTAATAAATTATTGGGGTGGGCAGAAATGGAGATGTAGGGGAAGGAAAGGGACAACAAATGCAAGAGATGGAAGAAAAAGCAGTTAAGTTATTCAGGAGTCAAAAATCACTGAGAGGACTCTGAAAATCCTTGAAGCATCTGATCTCTGTCAGATAAAAGAAATAAACATGATTGCTAACATTTATTGAGCACTGCTTTTGTATGGTTATTTATTTAATCTTTCTGACATCTATATGAAGGTAGTATTAGTATTATTCAATGTTACATATGAGGAAATTGAGGCAGACAGATCAAGTAACACGTCCAAGACTACACAGTCAGTAAGTGGAAAAACAAACGTTCAAATCTATAAATTCAACCCCAGAGCCCTGTTCCTAACCACTGGGCTCTATTTAGAGCATTCCTTACCAGATAATAATGTTTCCAAATAAATATGAGATGAAAATAATACTGTCCCTGACCACAAAGAGGCCATAAGTGAGTAGATTACTAGGTAGGTGAAATAGAGTTATGGGAGAATGTTAGGAAGCAGATGCAACCACAGAAGCAGGAACCCACATAGGGGAATGGGGGGTGGCTCAGTCTGCAGAAAGGCAGGCAAAGGAATAGAGTCACTAAAATCCTCCCCATCCAGCAGAGGCAGGGCTTCCTTGAGGTTTTTAAGTAATGAAGGGAAGATCTGACATGCAGAATCTGTCATGCAAGAAATATTTATAAAGTCAACAAATATATTTTTTAATGTTCAATATCACTAATCATCCAGGAAATGCAAATCAAAGCCACAATGAGATGTTGCTTCACCCCAGTTGGAATGGCTGTTAACAAAAAGACACAAAATAACAAATTCTGGTGAGAATTTGGAGAAAAAGGAACTCTTACATACTGTTGGTGGGAATATAAATTAGTACAGCCATTATGGAAAACAGAATAGGAGTTTCTCAAGAAAACTAAAAATGAATCTACCATAGGATCCACTAATCCCACTACTGGATATTTATCCAAAGGAAGAGAAGTCAGCATGTCAAAGGGATACTTGCATTCCCATGTTTATCACAGCACTATTCACAATAGCAAACATAATGGAATCAACCTAAATGTCCCATCAACAGACAAATAAAGAAAATGTTGTATACTCAATGAAATACTATTCAGCCATTTAAAAAGAATGAAATCCTTCATTTGCCGTAACATGAATGAGCTTGGAGGACATTATGTTAAGCAAAATAAGTCAGGCACCAAAAGATAAAAACCTCATGTTTTCACTCATGTGAGAACTAAGAAAAAATGTCTGAGCTTTTGGAAGTAGAGTGTAGGACTGTGGCTATTAGAGACTGAGAAGGGTAGGAAGGAGGGGAGGATAAACTGAGATTAGTTAAGAGATACAAAATTACAGCTAGATAAAAAGAATGAATTCTGGTATTCTGCAGCACTGTAGAGTGAATGTGGTTAGCCATAATTTATTGCACATTTTCAAAAAGGTAGAAGAAGAGAAGCTTTTGAATGTTCACAACACAAATGATAAATGCTTGAGGTGATGGATATACTAATTACCCTATACACACATGGAAATATCACTCAATATCCCATAAATGTGTACAATTATTACATCAACTAAAAATAAAACGGGCCGGGCCCAATGGTTCATGCCTATAATCCCAGCACTTTGGGATGCTGAGACAGTAGGATTGCTTTAGTCCAGTAGTTTGATACCAGCCTGGGCAACATAGTGAGATCTCATTATCTCATTTCAACAACAACAACAAAAATTCTTTAATTACCTGGCCATTGTGACATGCACCTGTAGTCCCAGCTACTTGGGAGGCTGAGGAAGGAGGATCATTTGAGTCTAGGAGGTTGAGGCTACAGTGAGCTGTGATCATGCCACTGCACTCCAGCCTGGGCAACAGAGCAAGACCTTGTCTCAAATAATAATAATAATAACAAATATAAATAAAAGGAAAGGGGAAAATCACCAAAAAATGAAATATTTATTGGATGTTCACTATGTGCCAGGGACTATGCTGGGAACTAGGGCTACAGAAGTAAGCAAGATAGTCAGGGAGACACACAATTTTTAAAAATATAAACAAATAGATTAGCAAGATTCTTTCTTTTTTTGAGACAGAATCTTGCTCTGATGCCTAAGCTGGAGTGCCACGGCATGATCTCGACTCACTGCAACTCTGCCTCCCAGGTTCAAGCAATTCTCTCCTACCTCAGCCTCCCAAAACTCTGGAATTACAGGTAACTGCCACCACACCAGGCTAATTTTTTTTTTTTTTTTTTGTATTTTTAGTAGAGACAGGGTTTCACCATGTTGGCCAGTCTGGTCTCCATCTCCTGAGCTCAAAGTATCCACCTGCCTCAGCCTCCCAAAGTGTTGGGATCACAGGCATGAGCCACCATGCCTAGCCAGCAAAATCCTTTTAAATAGTTCTCTAAGTATAATTATAGATGTAAAAAACAAAAGTACCTATAAATGGAGACGCTCCTTTAGGCTGAGTAAAGAGGGAAACCCTCTTCAAGGGGATAGCATTTGTATTAAGTGTACTAAGATCTACGTTACTGAAAGGAGCCAAATGCTGGACACTGTGGCTCACACCCATAATCCCAACTACCTGGGAGACTGAGGCAGTAGGATCACTTGAGTCCAGTCACTTGAGGCTGCAATGAGCTATGATTGTACCACTGTACTCCTGTCTGGTGACAGAGAGAGACAAAAAAATAAAGGAGTCAATCATGCTAAATCTGGAACGAAGCATTCTTGGCAGAAGCACTAGCTGCTGCAAATGCTCTTGGGTGGGTACAAAACTTATTGACCTTGTAAGGGGACATACCAACATTCACCTTGTAGAATAAATAGTAGGCACATACATGTGCTCCCCCATCTTCTAGTGCAATAGCTGAAGTTCAACAAATAAATGTTGAATTACGCAAGTAAAACCCCACCAAAACAATATTTTGATCTTTGGCAAGAGTATGAAACATTCTTCAGCTAAATCAAACTTAACGAGGTCAAGAAAAATTTTAAAAGAATTAAAACGATTTCAAAGTCTTAAATTGGCTGGGTGCAGTGGCTCACATCTGTAATCCCAACACACTGGGAGACCAAAGTGAAAGGATCGCTTGAACCCAGGAGTTCAGGATCATCCTGGCCAACATAGCAAGACCCTTGTCTCTACAAAAAAAAATTTTTTTTAATTAGTCAGGCATGGTGGTGTTCAATTGTAGTCCTAGCTACTCAGGAGGCTAGGGTCGGTGGATCGCTTGAGCCCAGGAGGTCAAGGCTGCAGTGAGCTGTGATTGTGCCACTGCACTCCAGCCTGGGTGGCAGAGTGAGACCCTGTCTCAAAGAAATAAAAGAGAAAGAAAGATCAATCAGGTTTCCTGTCTGACATTTCTACTTCATACTTCATAATATTGAACAAACATTCTATACTGGAACTAGAGTCACCTAAGACTTTAAAAGAAAGGAGGCAATGCTGCTCAGAATCGACCTACTATTCTTATTCCAAGGTCCTCTTTTTAGAAGCTGTATTTAAATGATCTCCCATCTACTTTCACCATTAGCAAGAATTTTATTTCTCTAATATATATTACATAGTCTTGCAAACCTGATATAAGCAATAAAAAGACAGCAACCAAGGAGTTAGTTGCTGAATACCACTAAGGATAGTAGAACATATGAAAGTTTAGAAGGGACAAGGAAAAGTGGGAAAACGACTTCACTTGGCATATGGAAATCAGTCCTGCTGGCTGGTTGCCAAAGACTGAATGATTAAAGCCCCAGTGTGCTAGAAACTTTGAAGAGAAGTATAGAAAAGGTCTGTGCCCTCTTACAGTTTATTGTATCAACTACAAAAGAGCAGTTTGCAAAAGTCACAAATAAAGTTTTGAAGACTGAGATAAAGAATAAAACTTAGCAGGAGATTGGAAATAGAAGGACATAAAAAAGAATTACTGAAGGCTTTGAAGGAAAAGACAGGGATGAACGATAAGCAGAAGAATAGAAAGAAAATACAGTGAATCCGAAAGCTTGACCTCATCAGAGTATTTATATAAGAGATATTGAGGTGCAAGATAAGTTTACTAAATACCCTGGAGTGAGTTCACATTGTGACATCAAAATTTACACAGGGGATATCACTGTTACTTACAGTTCACTTTTTTAAAAAGAAGGGGAAATGCTGTTTTTGGAAACAATAGAATCACACACTTGGAAAAACCTTGAAAGATCATCTGGTCCTTGAAGGCTTAGTTAGCTGTCAGCCTCCAGCTGTAAGCGCCTTCAGGATCTGCCTCCAATTTCTAGCTAAGGCCACAGTCTTCCAGGGCATTCCCCAGCCAATGATTGAGCACAGCAGGAGTATCACGGTCTGGCTTTTGTTCTTTGCTACAGAGATCCTTTTAATGTTAGCCAAGGCTTTGTCAGATCTATATAACAATCTGAGACTCTCTTTGCCCTATCCTGCTTTTCCTCCCTTCCCCATCACTTCCTGAAGGCTTTCCCTGCCTAATTATATTTCCTCCTCTTTTTAATCTTTCACAGACATTATACTCTCCACCCACCTATCGACCTCATGTACTCCTAACTCTATGTCCACATCTGTCTCCTGCTGGATATAATTAATGCAAAGAACACAGTCATAAAACTTGTATCCAACAAACGGCTTATGTCCAGAATATACAAAGAGCCTTTAAACACAATAAGAAAACAACCTAATTTTTTACAGACAAAGATTTCATTTAAAAAATATACAAATTGGCCAGACATGGTGGCTCACACCTGTATTCCCAGCTCTTTGGGAGGCCGAGGCAGGTGGATCACCTGAGGTCAGGAGTTCGAGACCAACCTGGCCAACACGGTAAAACCTCATCTCGGCTTCGCGGCAGGAAAATCCGACCCGGCAGCGTACCACCGCCGCTCTCAGCCCTCGCGTTTGCCCAGGGTCGGCCCGCAGAGATGGAAGAGGAGGCGGAGGCCGAGGAGCAGCAACGATTTTCTTACCAACAGAGGCTAAAGGCAGCAGTTCACTACACTGTGGGTTGTCTTTGCGAGGAAGTTGCCTTGGACAAAGGGATGCAGTTCAGCAGACAAACCATTGCGGCCATTTCGGAGCTGACTTTTCGACAGTGTGAAAATTTTGCCAAAGACCTTGAAATGTTTGCAAGACATGCAAGAAGAACCACAATTAACACTGAAGATGTGAAGCTCTTAGCCAGGAGGAGTGATTCACTGCTAAAATACATCACAGACAAAAGTGAAGAGATTACTCATATTAACCTAGAGCGAAAGGCACGGAAGAAAAAGAAGTCAGAGGATGGAAACCACAATTCAAGAGAGCTGGCCGAGGCTGGAGTAGTGGAGAGTGAGCAGTAAAGTCTCCTGCCGCGTGGAAAATGCAGCCTTCCACAGGGAGAGCGACCTGGAAATGCATACGGCTGCAAAGGGAACTTTGAAGGGATAAGTAGCGAATACAAAGAAAAGAAAGGCTAAGGTGGCTTTTTGTGCTGAATTCTCCACATTGTTAACTGCAAAAGCTAGTTTAAGAGGACAGGAAAGTCATAAGCAAAATACTCCCGGGTCTCATTCCAGCACATAAAAATGGTGTGTAATTGAATGGTATATATTGGAAATTATATATCTTGCAATTAAAATTGTGTGAGCAATAAAAAAAAAAAAAAACCTTCATCTCTACTAAAAATACAAAAGTTAGCAGGGCATGGTAGCAGGCTCCTGTAATCCCAACTACTCAAGAGGCTGAGGCAGGAGAATTGCTTGAATCCAAAAAGCAGGGGTTACAGTGAGTGGAGATCATGCCACTGCACTCCAGACTGGGAAACAGAGCAAGACTTCACCTAAAAAAATATATATATATACAAATACAAATAGCAAATAACCGCATGAAAATGTGTTCAATATCATAAGTCATCTGAAAAATGCAAATTAAAGCCACAGTAATAGATGCTACTACACACTCTAATGTTAAATATACTGTCAATACCAAGTGAGGTAGAGGGTGTGGATCAACTGACATACATTGATGGTGGAAGTAGAAAGTGGTACAATCACTTTGGAAACATAGTTTAACAGTTTCTTATTGTTTCTTATTGTATTAGTCCATTCTCACGCTGCTACAGAGGACTGCCGGAGACTGCGTACTTTATAAAGAAAAAAAGTTTAATTGATTCACAGTTCTACAGAGCTGGGAGGCCTCAGGAAACTTCCGATCATGGTGGAAGGGGAAGCAACCACATCCCTCTTCATATGATGGCAGGAAGGAGAAGTGCCAAGCAAGAGCAGGGAAAGCCCCTTATGAAACCATCAGATCTCAGAGAACTCACTCACTATTACAAGAACAGCAGCATAAGGGTGACTGCCTCCATGATTCAATTACCTCCCACCAGGTCCCTCCCATGACACATGGGGATTATGGGAACTACAATTCAAGATGAGATTTCAGTGAGGACATAGCCAAACCATACCACTTACAATGTTAAATGCATACTTACTATGTGACCAGTAATTCCACTTCCAGATATTTACCAAAGAGAAATGAAAATGTATACACAAAATGGCATGTACAAATATGTCCACAGCAGCTTTATTCATAATAGCCAAAAACTGGAAACATTCCAAATGTCCAAAAATGAATAAATGGACAAATTATAGTATATCCACATGATGAAAATAGTACTTAGCAATAAACATGCAACCAAACAAATGAATCTCAAAAACATGTTGAGTCAAAGAAGCCAAATATATTAAAGGACATATACAATTCCATTTCTATGAAATTCTAAACTACCAAAACTAATCTAGTGATTAAAATTGGATCAAGGGTTGCTGGGGATGAGGGATTGACCACAAAGGAGCACAAGGAAATTCTCTGGAGTGATGGAAATTTTCTATATCTTCATAGGTGCTGTTTACACTCAAAATGTATGCATGTTACTGCATGATTTTAAAAATGTGTTCCTGATACTTATAATACTAAATAAACACTAAATACTAAACAAATATATAAATAATTACTATATTTAATAATGTTTGTTAGTATTGTAAGTGGAATATTTATCTCATTTATATATCTAGATGATAATTACTAGAACTTTCTCTTTCTATTTTTTTTTTTTTTTGAGACAAGGTTTCTCTCTTGTTGCCCAGGCTGGAGTGCAGTGGCACGGTCTCAGCTCACTGCAACCTCCTCCTCCCAGGTTCAAGGGATTCTTCTGCCTCAGCCTCCTGAGTAGCTGGGATTACAGGCATGTGCCACTACGCCCAGCTAATTTTTGTATTTTTAATAGAGACAGGGTTTCGCCATGTTGGCCAGGCTGGTCTTGAACTCCTGACCTCAGATGATCCATCCGTCTTGGCTTCCCCAGGTGCTGGGATTACAGGCATAGCCACCGTGCCTGGTCATGTGTATTATTCTTATATCCAGAGACTATCAAATTCCCTTATTCTCTTATTTTTAAGCAAAGTCTTTCGGATTTTCTAGGTGTATAATCATATAATCACCAAAAAGAAATAGCCTGGGCACAGTGGTTCACACCTGTAATCACACAGGCTGAGGCATAAGGATCACTTAAGGCCAGGAGTTCAAAACCAGCCTGGGCAACAAAGCTAGTTTAGTAGAGACCCTTGTCTCCACTAAAAATAATTTTTAAATTAGCTGGGCATTGTGATGCATGCCTGCAGTCCCAACTACTTGGGAAACTGAGGCAGGAAGACTGCTTGAGCCCAGGTGTTTGAGGTTGCAGTGAGCTATGATTGTACTACTGCATTCCAGCCTGGGTGACAGAACAAGATCCTGTCTCATTTTTTAAAAAGGAATATCTTCATCTTTTATTATCCAACAATTATACAGACTACTTTGCTTACTCCTATTACTGTATGTGCTAGTCTCCAAAAGAATATTAAGTAATAATGGTGATTACCAGATGCCCTGTCCTTTCTATACTTTCAAGGAAATATCTGAACATCTAAGTGTTTAAAATACTACTTGTTGGAATTTTTGTAAACCTTCATCAATTTGTAGTTTCCGTTTCTACTTTATTTTGTTAGAAATGATTTTTAAATATTTTCAAATGACTTTTTAGCATATATTAATATAACATGTTTTTACCCTTAATATTGTTGATGCAGGCTGGGCACAGTAGCTCATGCCTGTAATCCCAGCACTTTGAGAGGCTGAGATGGGAGGATTGTTTGAACTCAAGAATTGGAGACCAGCCTAGGCAACATAGTGAGATGCCTATCTCTACGAAAAATCAAAAAATTAACCAGGTGCAGTGGTACATGCCTGTAGTCTCAGCTACTTAAGAGGATGAGGCAGGATTGCTTGAGCCCAGGAGATGGAGGATGTAGTGAGTTGTGATCTCACCACTGCACTCCGGCCTGGGTGACAGAGCAAGTCCCTGTTTAAAAAAAAGTCAATGCAATGTAATATTACTGATGTCCTAATATTGTGAAAGTTTGCTTTCCTGGCACAAAACCTCTTGAATTATTCTTTTGATAAAGTACTACTAGGTTGGTGCAAAAGCAAACCCCAGTTACTTTTGCATCTAATAGATGCTTTTGGATATATATTCACAAGCTAACTTGAACTCTGGGGTTTTTCAGATACTATCTTTATAAAGTTATAGTAAGGTTGGCTTCACGAAATGACTTAGGGAGTTTCCACTTTTTCTCTCCCCTAAAACGGTAAAAAATAGTTTGTAAGTATCCATCACTCATTAAAGATTGCAAAGGACTTAACTGTGAAACTGCCAAGTCTCCCTGACATTTTTAATAGTAGATATTTAATGTCCAATTTTTCTATGGTAATTAGTCTCTTTATGTTTTCTACTTCTTGGGTCAATATGTTAGGAAGTCATTCATATCTCCTAGGTTTTCAAATGTGTTTCTCGAGTTTTAGTTGGTAATTAATACTTTAATCTCCTTCTGCATCAGTGGTTATCTCATTTCTCATTCTCGTATAACTTTGTTTCTCTAAAAATCAGGGCCATGACAGGATTATCTATCTCATTGGTGTTTTCAAATAATACAAAAAAGAATTGGACTTATTTATGTAAGTTTTGAGGTTTTCTATTTTATTTATTGTTATCTTTATTACTTACTACCATTTTGTTCCTAATTAAGATATATATATATCTTAATATATTTACATTAATAAAATATACATATTTATAGTTTATATCCTTTTTATTTGTGGGATGTCAAATTCTCTCTGGAGATTTAATATTGTAACGTGAACCAAAAACCCACTCCCACACACTCATGGTTCTTACTTTGCTTATTTCTAAATTTTTTTCATAGCATTTATTTACGACCTAACAAACCTTATGTTACTTACATATTGCTTATTGTTTAACCTGTCAATTTTACATAACTATAAAGTCAAAAAGGGTTAGGAACTTCTGTCTGTTCACTGATGTATCCGAATGCCTAGAATGGTGCCTGACACAAGGTAGGTGTTCAAGAAATTGTTAGATAACTAAATCATTATCACATGACTCATTTCACTTAGGCAATGGGCAAAACAGGAATACTACAGGTGTTTATTCATTCACCAAGATCGAGTTCAGCATCTACTATGTGTCAGAACCATGCTGGTGTTGACACAAGTCCCCACCCTTACCAAATCAACAGTCTACTTTAGGGCGTATGAATAGGCATGGGAGGCAGAAGGGTACTGTGCATCGGTGAAAAAAACGCATTGGCTTTACAAACGTACTCTCTATTTCTTATGATCTCAATTTGGCTGCAGTATCTGACTTTTCGATTCTATTATCCTTTGCTCCACACGCCTAACAGTTAAAAATGTCGGTTTGTCAAATCCTTTAAATGCAGAGGAGATTCCAAAAGAGCTAACGCCTTTGGGCGATAACCGCCCATCAACTTTACTACTTTTAATAATTTACCAATGTGCGCGTGTGTAAAATCCAGACCATGGTAGAGACTACGGTGGAAATGGAAGGTGTTTCACTGAGGGTCCTGGCTGCCTTCTGCAAAGATGAAGGTCGTGCCTGCCACGCGAGGAAGTTGGCCTCGCTCACAACCTACAGGCGCACATCAACACTTGGCCGGCCAACCGAGGGATCCCAAAATCACCGCAAGCGAAGGTTGTAGCGGCGTCCACCGGCCACAGCCCGCCCCTGCGCACGCGCAGCCCCCTCCCGATCCTCGACTTGCCGTCTTCGCCCCGCCTTCGGACCGGAAGGAGTTGTTGGCGCTTCCGGTGACCTGCAACCCCGTAATTGCCTCGGTGATGTCGTGGGTTCAAGCGGCATCCTCGGTCCGTGGCCCTGGAGACGAAGGGGACGTGTTTGACGAGGAAGCGGATGAATCGCTCCTGGTGCAGCGTGAATGGCAGAGTCACATGCAGAGACGAGTCAAGGTAAACGTGGGTGGTTTACCCGTGGCGCAGGGTGCTGGGTTGTGGAAAGAGGCGCGGAGTTGTCAAGAAGCTGGGTCTAGAAGGGCACCAGCGTGGCCCGGCGCTGCCCTCTTTATCCGTAGGAACGCGGTCCAACCCGCGTCTTGGTAGGATTTCTCAATGGTTACTTGAAAGTGTGCGAAACAACAGGACACGTTCTTTGAGCGCCTACGGGGTGCTTAGAAGCTGAGGACCGACTAAAATTTACTATGTCTAGTCTTTGAACAGTGCAATTTGTTGAGGATCACAGGGAAAGGAGTTGGGGAGAAACATACACTGACTATACTAATTATGGCTGTCAAAGGATGTGTACGCAGCTTATATTAATTGCTTGAATGGGTCGGGAGCCTAAAGTTAAAGAGTGGTATTAATCAAGACATACTGAAAAGATGAACTTAATGCTGTTAGAGGGCAATAAGGGAAAGCTAATGTGGAATACTGGTGTCTAGATAAGGGAATATTAAAGTTGATTTATTTATTTGTTAGATGTAACTTTTTCAATTCTAGTTTGTCTCACTATTCATTGAAACTAAGCTTAATTTCTGTGTGCAGCCTTCAAAACCTAGTTCTGAGTGAGGACCAAATGGTGAAGTCCACATCCACTTAATGTATTTGCCAACCATTAAATTGCCGCTAAAGCTGCAGTTGGGAATCTGCGCTAGTTTAATATTTCAGTAAAGTATAATTCGCTTAGCTCAAAAACCAAGTGGTCAGTTACAAAAACGCTTTATGTGAGATTGGGGCTACACTGGTAAGTACTGATCTTTTGAGTGCTGTGGCACCGTAAGAGGTGCAGAATGAAATCACTACCCACGGAGCTTTTGCGGGTTAGTTGAATTTAGGGATTAAGCAAAATTACTGAAACCAGACTTCTCATCTTCCTTTTTTTTAGATGATTTTCTCTCTCTGCTTTCCCATGTCTCCTCACCCACCCACACCATTCCAATCAGTTGGCAAGAGCCCAGATATGTAGTTTTCCATATATTCATTTTGTGAAGACATTGCTAACACTGGGTTTTTGGTTATTTTTTAATCTTGAAGTGGTTAGAAAAGTTTATTTTGTGCTTAGGATATTTTTCTAAGGCATCACAAGTTACACATCCAAACTCTTCAGTGGTATATTTTATATTCTACAGGAGAGGCCTTTAGAGAAAACTTGTACATTATACTACTGTAAGTCTAATGGATTCATATAGCAACAGAGCCTAGAAAGAAGGGGACATTACAGAAATTGTCTACTACATAATGGTCAGTTGATTCATTGTATTTATGATTTTTCTCCTTCTTGTAAAGTCAAAACTATATGTATTCTAGTTCTTTAAGGAGTAAAAATACACTAAATGTTCCATCCTGTTGATTTCTACCTATGAAATACCACACAATATTAGCAGTCAGGAAAGAACAGGAGAATATGAAGTTTGTCTCTTAAAAATTATAAAAATGTTAATGATTTTAAAATAAGCATTACAAACTGTAAAATCAATTAAGAACTTTCTGTATATGAGGACAAACATATATTTAAAACATGTAGAGGAAGATGCTTTTTCCTGAGTAGAATGCAAACTTTGTTTTATATTAAGCTTCTGTGAATTTTCAAAATGTAAAATACCAGGGCTTTTCCACATCAGACAAAAATCAGGAATGTTCACCTTCACATCCAAAAAGAAAAATTTTTTAAATATCAAATAGAAGTTCAGCAAGAATGATATAAAATCTTAAATGAATGGCCAAGATTTTAAATTATCAACAGAAAGCTCAATTTGATGGATCTAAAAAAAAATGCTGTTTACTAAAACATAAAAAAAATTTCCAGGAAATTATCATCCATTTCGAAAAATAAAAAAATAAAACCCATAGTAAATAAGAAAAAAATACAAGAGAAAGTCAGCCTTTATTGGAATCAAGACAATACCATGGACTTAAAAACTTCCTAAGTCACTAGCATATCCTGTATTAGCATGTGTAGTAAACTGTAATTAATTAATATAAGGTAGTTTTTATTAGTTGCAACCTAAAAATACGAGGAAATTTTGGAATATATTTCTAAAAAGACCACGGAATTGTCACCAAAATACATATTTCTTGAGACAATGGGCAGAGTTCCCATTTATGGGAAATATCTTCCTTTTTTCACACAGGAAACTGAGAAAAATTATATCAAATGAGAAATATTTTTCTCTAAAATAATCTTTAATACTCTAATAATGCAATACTTGGGAAATGTAAATTTTCAAAACTGACTTGAAACAGGTTCTTAAATAAATATACATAAATTTTACTGCTTGGCACAATATTTCAAAAACTAGAGAACTATTTAAACCATCATAAACTGTGCTTAAATCATACTTCAAACTTTATAACTAGTGCTTTTATGTTCTGAATGTAGACTCTTCGATTTAATGACAATCTAGACTGAACCCTGCAATATACAAGCAAGTCACAGTTCACTTCAAACCAAAAGAAATGACCAATCGTCTGTTTTTATCAAAATCATAATATGAAAATACCTATAAAATTTAACTAGGATTTATCTGTGGCCAGTGACAAACCCAGAGAGCGTTATCTTACGGCATTCTGTGGAAAGTGTTTGTTCCTTCTTTACTTTCAACTTCTTCTGAAACATCATCTTCATTCGCCTCTTCTTCCTCCAGTTTTTTCAAAGGTTGAACAGATTCTGGTAATTTTTTTGAAGGGTTTGGCTGTGGTCTGTGCCTTTTTAAAGGACAAAGGCAATCTCCCACAAATATCATACAGAGTCCCGATAACAATCTGGAATGCAGAGTTGCTAAAGCAAAAACAGTATATGATCCCGACACTGGCAATCCAAGGTCTTCAATAAAGTAGTTCTGGCAAGTCCTGATCCACATAGAGAGCTGAAAGAGTGCTGACATACTACTCATCTGAACCAGAACCTGGCCCAAACCAGAACCTGGCCCAAACCATGATGAAACAGGTTCGCTACTCTTCCACTCTTTATCACTTATAAAGTTTATGAAGTCCTTCTTAGTCACTGGATCCTAATGGTGCCTAAATTCACCATCTTAACAATGATAAATATTAGGAAGAGCAGTTATGATATACTGTCCAGATGGTCCTGGCTGCTCTGTGACATCCACTTTTGCAGCATTAACCTCAAGATCTTCTCCCCATTCAGCAAAACTTTCCCATTCTGGTTGAAGGTTTTGACAAGCAGGGCATCGAGGCATAAAATTCTATCATCCAATCTCCTTCCAGCAGCTCTCTCCAGTTCTCATGATGACGTGTACATTGCTCCACTGCCCATGGGTCCAGGGAGCACCCCAAAGCAACAGCACCAAGACTGCCAGGGGAACTGCAAGACTCCCAAAGGGTGCCATGTCCGCCACTTGCCCACTTCACAGCAAGCACAGCAGCCCAACACTGGGTTTTTTAAAAACTGTAATTATCAGTGTTTCAAAAATTGCCCAGTAACTCTAGACTTCAAAAGTGGAATAAGTAATGATAAACCAATAATAAACTTATGAGAAGCATAGTCTGTTTTAGTGATGTTGTTATGCCATATTATGGTCGGTAACACAGTAAAGGCCTAATTCATCAGCTTTCTAAATTGGTTCTGTACTTTTTTAGAAAAACCTACATGTGGTATACTTGGTGTTAGTTACAGCTGCAGTTCTCCATTATTTATTTTTAGGAAGGTTATAGAGATGGAGTAGATGCTGGCAAAGCAGTTACTCTTCAACAGGGCTTCAATCAAGGTTATAAGGAAGGCGCAGAAGTCATTTTAAACTATGGACGACTCCGAGGAACATTGAGGTAATTTTTTAAATCTAAATGCTGACTCATTTTAAACTCAATACTACTGGAGGATGTTTCTGTAAAAATAAAGTGTTTAAACTGAAGTGCTTTTCCTAGTGCTAAATCCACTGAAGTATGTCGCAGAACATAGAATTATATTGCCTTCAAAAAGTCAAAATTATTATCAGTTCATCCACTTTAATATGTGAACTACATATTGTCTTTTTGTGCAAATAAATGGTAAGAAGATGTATACTTTCGCTACCTGAACAATTACCTATCTCATTAAAAGATCTTCAGGTTTTGAATAACACTTTTGGTACTTGCACACAATATGACAAACCTCTAGACAAGAAGTACATGATGAAAATTATAGTTGGTAATTAAGAGAAAATTGATTTCATTTACTTTAGTCCTGACATTGAATACTTGTCAGGATGCCATTGATGGCATGTATCAGAGCCAAGTGGCCAAATGATACACAGAGCCAGAAGCCTAGCAGCCTTGTCCTTTTTGATGCTTTATACAAAGCTTGTCCAACCAGTGGTCTGTGTGTCGCATGTGGCCCAGGACAGCTTTGAATATGGCCCAACACAAATTCATAAACTTTCTTAAAACATGAGCATAATGAGATTTTTTTGTGATTTTTTTCTTTCTTTTTTTTTTTTAACTCGGCTATCATTAGTGTTAGTATATTTTATGTGTGGCCCAAGAATGTTCTTACAGTGTGGCCCAGGGAAGCCAAAAGATTGAACACCCCTGCTTTATACCCTTTAAACTGTCCTCAGTAGAGAAAAACAAAATGCTTCAAAGAATCGCTAATTTTAAAGAAAAGTAGATAATAAAAGTTACCAAACTAGAACTAAAAAATTTATTGTGTTTGGAGTTTTAGAAAATCCAACTATTAGGAACTAGAATTTATTCTGCTACAGTAGGAAAATAATCAATGTGAATATTCACATTATCAAGTTAATGTTATATAACCCTAGAAAGCTACTACTGAATCTTTATATCAATAGATTCTATTTTTAAATACTTTTCATAATAACCATTATTTTATGACATGACTATAATATTAAATCTGTTAGAATAGAATAATTTTTACCTTTTTCAAGGAAATTGTTAGTAGTTCAACAAACAATGTCTACTCTGTGACATAAGCCCAGGAAAGTGAAGTCTCTTTAAAATTTTTTTCTCTAACCTTCATTCTTGATGGCAAGCAACTATATGCTTAGAACAATGGTTTTCAACTTTGGTTACACCTTGAAATCAACTGTGAAACTTAAAAAAAAGATACCCCCAGAGATTCTGATTTAATTGGCCTGGAGTATAATCTGGGCCTTGATAGGTTTAAAAGCTCTTTGGGTGATTCTAATGTGCATCCATGATTGAGAATTGCTAGTTTAAATTCTCAATTTAACTAATTCTAATTGAATTGTTAGTTTAAATTCTTCTGTCCTTAAAGAAGAAACTAGTTTTTCCTTCTTGGAGCTGTATTTATCTTCAACAGATATCACAGTCATAAGAAAAAATATAAAATCAGGAAAAGTGTATATAGAGTTGTGAAAGAGGGGTTATGAATTATAAACAGTTTTATGATTAAGTCCAATTGTTTAATTGTTATTGAAAGATAATAGCCTTATATTTTAAAGTCCTGTTTACTATTACTTTCCTGATTCTGACTGCATTATTATCCTTAATTCATTTTTGCATGGTATTATCTGGAAGAGAAATGTGTAGGGCTTAGCATCAACCATTCTAAAAGCCTGTGACTAATTTTTTTTTGCTATTTAACTCTTGTTTATATTTTTGTTCAGTGCTTTGCTCTCCTGGTGTCACCTTCATAATAATAATTCGACTTTGATCAATAAAATAAATAATCTTCTGGATGCAGTTGGCCAGTGTGAAGAGTATGTGCTCAAACATCTGAAATCAATCACTCCACCATCCCATGTTGTAGATTTATTGGACTCCATTGAGGATATGGACCTTTGTCATGTAGTTCCAGCTGAGAAAAAGATTGATGAAGCTACAGATGAAAGACTCTGTGAAAATAATGCTGAGTTTAACAAAAACTGTAGCAGGAGCCATAGTGGGATAGATTTTTCATATTTAGAATGTTGTAGAACACAGGAGCATGCACATTCAGAAAACCCAAGCCTCACATGGATTTTAGAACAGACAGCCAATTTAGTTAAACAGCTGGGCATATCAGTAGATGTATTACAACACCTCAAACAACTATAAAAATTATCTTCCCTTTTCTAATGTATATAATGTTCAGAACATTTCTTAGAATACTTGGTTTCCTAAGAATCAAAATTTGTACTGGTTTCTGCATCAAACACTCCAACTGTAGGGTTATCCTTTATGAAAGTTTGACATTTACACTATTGTCTTCAAAACTAACACTATTAAATGTAATATAAGCCTTTTTTCTTTGTCACTGGTAATTTTTATGTAGTTTAAGATATGGTCAAAAATTTCCATTGTCATTGCCATTTCCAAACTTGTGGTCAAAATGAAGTGTTTTCAGACTTACTAGCAAAAGTAAACAAGAATTAAACATATTTTGTAAGGACCTACCCCTACTTCTACCTCCTGTCACTACTAGGTGGTCAGGACCTCACCAAACCTAAGTTATAAAAATAACCTAATAGCATATAAACACATAGACAGATATATAGATACAGATATGTAGATATATGCTGAAATTAAGAGACTGTAAGTGTGAGAAACTGAAGCAATGTTTATGCTGTTGATTCAATGATTAACAGCAAAATACTAACATGTTTTAGTTTTGTGTTAATTAAAAGGACATTGCTTTATGAAAAATACAGAAAATATATTTCATGCTCGAGTCTAAGGAAAATACCTACTTAGTTTTTTTCTAAGTAGTAGGGAGTTAGTAGTGTTGCCTAACAGTGTGCTGGATTATTTTAAACTGCACTTTTTTTCATATTCACACAGGAGTAAAACACTGAAACCACTGACTTCTATATACTTTGAGTCGATATTCTTAGTCTAGCGTGGACAAAATTAGATTCAAATTTTTGCTCCAGGACCTAAGCATATCAAAATCAGGAAAGGATTTTCATCACTTTTATTCACCTGAAACACACGTTTATGTGAGATACCTAACTTCAGAGGCACTGAAGTAGTTGTCCCTCATTGGTAGTCTTAATTGCCTTTCACCCCTATTTATACCTACCATCTAAGCTGAAAGGCAGGCATATTGAAATAAAAATCTGACAAAGTTTATCTTTTCAAGAGATTAAAATTGTATTACTGTGATCTTATGACCCTCCTCAAAGTTCACAGAAGAACATTAAGAAATTGAAGCAACAAATTCGAAATCAGAAAGCCATACTAAGTTTCAGGATTTATTAAGGCCTGCTGAAGATACCAGTGACATTTGACAGCTTAAAAAAAGTTCTTCTATCTCTCCAGATGTAAAGACTGTTTCAGAGGTTTACTAGTTTGTCTTTTTACATATATCTTTCCATGTTTATGGACACAGCCAAAATCTTACCTCCACATGGAATATTATAAGCAATCTCTAAAGTCTTAATGTTGCTGTGCCATGATGTAGATATGAAATACTTCTTTCTAATGATGCATCTCAAGACCACCCTAAGTAAAAATGTCGAGTGTCATAAATCTTAAGATTTTTATCTAGACTTTCCCTGGTAAGATTCCCTGGAGATAACACCTCTTGCCACCACTGGCTACATATGGTGTATTTGTACAAATTTTCATAGAAAATGACATCAGGAGAATTAGCTGAGTTGAGATTATTGGGTTGAAAACATCTCTTGAACATGTTTTGCCTTTTAAAAAATACCCCCCAAAAAAGTACAGAAGGGGCCAGGCACAGTGGCTCACGCCTATAATCCCAACACTTTGGGAGGCAAAGGCAGGAGGATCACTTGAGTCTAAGTTCAAAACCAGTCTGGGCAACATAGTGAGACCTTGTCTCTAGTAAAATGAAAAAATCAGCCAGGCACAGTGGTTCATGCCTGTAATCCTAGCATTCTGGGAGGTGGAGGCAGGTAGATTGCCTGAGCTCAGGAGTTCAAGACCAGCCTGGGCAACATGGTGAAACCCCATCTCTACCAAAATACAAAAATTAACCAGGCATGGTGGTGCATGCCTGTAATCCCAGCTACTGGGGAGGCTGAAGCAGGAGAATTGTTTGAGCCCAGGAGGTGGAGATTGCAGTGAGCCAAGATTGCGCCACTGCACTCCAGCCTGGGTGACAGAGCAAGACTCTGTCTCCCAAAAAAAAAAAAAAAAAAAAAAAAATCCGACAGGCATGGTGTTAAGTCCCTGTAGTCCTAGCTACTTGGGAAGCTAAGCTGGGGGGATCACTTGAGTGCAGTAGGTTGAGGCTGCATTGAGCTAAGATTGCTTTAATTCAGCCTGGGTAACAGAACAATGCCCTATCTCTAAAAATATAAAATACAGAAATTCCTGGACTGCAGAGGAATGTTGATGGCGTGCTCATTCTACCTGTGTTCCATGAACATGAGCCTCTGTACTAAAACCAAGAATGAAGGGAAAGAAAGCTTACTTGCCTTAGATCTCTTGCCTTGCCTCAGAGTTTCAAGGCCCAGAACCCAGACATTAAACTGAGTGGTGTGGCTTCCTTAGAAACAAATTTCATCTAAAATAAGTTACTTCTAGGTGCTGATGTATCTGAGAAAAGTTTTTTAAAAGGGTGGTAAGGAAGCCCACAGCGCCACACTTTCCTGACATTTCAGTTGCTAGAACCGCTAAGGCCACCAAAACTTTGTGATATGTAGAAGAGTGGGCAGCTGGATACACGTACCTGCGTCCTTACCTCATATATATCCTCTACACTGCTTATTAACTGCTTAGTGGGAAACCAAAATAAAAGCCGCCAGCCAAGTCTAAGTTGTGATTCTTACCCTCTTCCAACTAAGGTTAGACCTTTGTTCTTAGAACTAAGATTCCTGTCTAAAATATAGGAGGGAGGGAGAGAGAGAGAGACAGACAGAGAGAGAGAGAGAGAGAGAGAGAGAGAGGGAGAGAGAGAATGTGTCTGTATATAGAGTGGTCCATCAGTCAGCCTTCTTGTTCTACAGAAATTCTCAAATGTCTATCATGAAGATACTTTATCACCATAGTTGCCTTCCTTGCTTCTGCCCCTACTTAATGCCTTTTCCCAACAAACATTCTGGATTAAGAGTCCGCCATCACTGTCTCAAATTCTTAACTTCTCATGCACTCTCCAGCTTTAAACTACTTTTTGCTAAAGTCACTGATAGCTAGTCACACAACTGCCCATCACTTACTTGTTTTTATCATTCGTCATACCATTCATCTCCTTTTTATTGTTGGATATGAATGATTCACTTACACAATCCCTTCTGCAGCAACACTTTTTCTTGTCCTGCTTATTACTATTCCCTATCATTTTGCTAACTCTTCCCCACTCTGACTGCCACTTAGATGTAGGGATTCCCCAGAGTTTCACTGTTGGACCTCTTTATTTTTATACTCTGACCGGATGATCTCACCTATTAATGTCATCCCTGTTCATCCATAGCTGGAAACCTTTAAGTCCTCCTCTGCCTTTTCTTTGCCATCATACCCTACTTTCCAATTGAGTTGCTTTACATCTTTCAAACAGTTTGAGTCTGGCCTCCTTTCATTCTAATCATCCAGATTTTAATTAATGTACCAGCTCATCACTAATGTCAGTACCTACAATCCAGCTGTCTTCCTGTCCGTTCTCTCCGTTACCAATGTTAACTTCCCAAAGCAGTTTATTTCCCTGACTTAAAACCTGGATTTATTCCCTCCCTCCTTTTTTTTTCAGGTCTGGGCCCAAGCCTGTTGAAGTGTTGGGCCCAGTCTTCTTTTCCTACCTGCCTCCTTCCACCCTATCATGCACACTGCATTTATTTACAGGCATTACTGCAATGCTTTATGGACACACTAGGCTTACTCCCAAATCCTATTTTTTTTTTTTTTTTTTTTTTGAGACAGAGTTTCGCTCTTGTTACCCAGGCTGGAGTACAATGGCGCAATCTCAATCTCGGCTCACCACAACCTCCACGTCCTGGGTTCAGGCAATTCATCTGCCTCAGCCTCCCGAGTAGCTGCTCATTGCTGACTCTTCTGCCAGAATACTTTATTCCACGTCCTTTCCCAGCAAATTCCTTTCACCCTTCAATACCAGCTTAAATTTCAGCTTCATCAGGCAGAACTGATTGCTCTTTCCAATGTTTCCCTGCATCACTTTGAGTGCCTCTTCACATTTCTCCAGGAAAATCCCCTATTTAGTGTTACATGCCCAGCATTCAGCATCGTACCCTGTACATAGATGTATAGGCGGTACTTGATGAGAGAAAAAAAATGAATCTGCTAGCCAACATGGAAATATAACCAGAAACAGGATTCCAAAATACAACATGTTATATCCTTTTATAAACCTTAGTGTTTGCCTTTTTAAAAAATGTTCATGGATCCAAGATGGCTGATCACTAGCAGCTCGGGCTCGTAGTTCCCAGTGAAAGCGCAGAGAACGAGAGGATGCCACACTTTCAGACGAATATTTGTGGCTCACGGACCAGGAGATTCCCAGCAGAGGAGCCCCACGTGTCGCCAGGGCGACTCTTGTGGCCAGCGCGGCAGTTTTGCTGGTGCCTTAGCACACCAGTTTTTGGTGCAGAGTTCGGAGATTCCCGGGCAGAAAAGCACCATCAATCTTAACACCACTGTTTTGGCCGGCGCAGTGGATTGCTCAGAGTTCGGCGCTGGGAATCAACAAGTTGGACATCTGCTCAGAGACCTAGTTAGAAAGTCGGTAATTACAAAGACAACAGACAGATAAATATATAATGAAGGGAAGAAATCAGCGTAAAAAGGCAGAGAATACTCAAAATCAGAATGCCTCTCCCTCTACAGGGGATCACAATTCCTCATCAGTAACGGAACAAGGCTTAATAGATTACAAGTGTGTTCCAATAACAGAAGCAGGTTTTAAAACGTGGGTGATAAGAAACTTCTGTGAATTAAAAGAACTTGTTCTAACCCAATGCAAAGAAACTAAGAACCTTGAAAAAAGGTTTGACGAAATGTTAACGAGAATGGACAATTTAGAGAGGAATATAAGTGAATTGATGGAGCTGAAAAACACAACACGAGAACTTTGCGAAGCATGCACAAGTTTAAACAGTAGAATTGATCAAGTAGAAGAAAGGATATCAGAAGTCGAGAACCAGCTCAGTGAAATGAAACGAGAAGACAAGATTGGAGAAAAAAGGATGAAAAGGAATGAGCAAAGTCTCCAGGAAATATGGGACTATGTGAAAAGACCTAATTTACGTTTGATAGGTGTACCTGAATGTGATGAAGAGAATGAATCCAAGTTGGAAAATACTCTTCAGGATATCATTCAGGAAAACTTTCCCAACCTGGCAAGCAGGGTAATATTCAACTCCAGGTAATACAGAGAACACCACAAAGATATTCTTCAAGAAGACCAACCCCAAGGCACATAATTGCCAGATTTATTAGGGTTGAAATGAAGGAGAAAATACTAAGGGCAGCCAGAGAGAAAGGCCAGGTTACCCATAAAGGGAAACTTATCAGACTTACAGCAGATCTCTCAGCAGAAACCCTACAAGCCAGAAAAGAGTGGGGACCAATATTTAACATCCTTAAAGAAAAGAACTTTCAACCCAGAATTTCCTATCCAGCCAAACTAAGCTTTATAATCGAAGGAAAAATTAAATCCTTTGCGAACAAACAAGTACTTAGAGAGTTCACCACCACCAGGCCTGCTTTACAAGAGCTTCTGAAAGAAGCACTATACATATAAAGGAACAACCAATATCAGCCTTTCCAAAAATATATCAAAAAGAAAAGAACATTAACACAACGAAAAATTTACACTAACTATTGGGCAAAACAGCCAGCTAGCATCAAATGCCAGTATTAAAGTTATATATATTCTAATCGGATAAAAAACCAAAACCCATTGGTATGCTGCATCCAGACCCATCTCACATGCAACGATACACAAAGACTCAAAACAAAGAGAAGGAGGAAGATTTATCAACCAATCAGAGAGTAAAAATAAACAAATAAATAAAAAGCAGGAGATACAATTCTCGCCTCTGATAAAGTAGACTTTAAAACAACAAAGAGCAAAAGAGGCAAAGAAGGACATTACATAATGGCAAAAGGATCAATGTAACAAGAAGAGCTAACGATTTTATAGATCAACGGACAGAAAATTAACAAGGACATCCAGGACTTGAACTCAGACCCGGAACAAGTAAACTTAATAAACATTTATAGAACTCTCCACTTCAAATACATAAAACATACATTACCACCTCACACCTATTCCATAAGTGACTACATAATTGGAAGTAAATCACTCCTCAGTAATCGCATAGCATTTCATAGGTTTAAATGAAATATTGGTTGGCTGCTTGTTTGTTATTTTCTTCCCTTATTCCTTCCTGTTTACATCAAGTATAATTATTGGTATAAAAGAGATTTTCAATACCCATTACTAAACTGCATTCTATCCTCGGCAAGAAAGCAATACTCCCATTCTCTCTCTCTCTTTCTCTTCCTTTTTCCTCCTCTTCTTTATTCTTTTTCTTTCTTTCTTTCTTTCAAAAAAAAAAAAAAAGAAAGTAAGTATGAATCCCTAAAGTTAATTCCTATGTATGTGTTTTTGGATTGCCATTCAAAAAAAAAAAAAAAAAGTTCATTTTGCGTGTTAATAAAAATCCTTGGGAGGCCAAGGCAGGCAGATCATGAGATCAGGAGTTCAAGACCATCCTGGCTAACATGGTGAAACCCCGTCTCTACTAAAAATACAAAAAATTAGCTGGCCATGGTGGCGAGCACCTATAATCTCAGCTACTCAGGAGGCTGAGGCAGGAGAATCACTTGAACCCAGGAGACGGAGGTTGCAGTGAGCCATGATCACACCACTGCACTCCAGCCTGGGTGACAGAGCAAGACTCCATCTCAATAATAATAATAATCCACATTTCCAAATTGTGTCATCATCTTACAGCAGGCTAAATAGTAGCATTAGGATAATAGTATTTATCAGTCATTACAAATTATACTAATGGATAATATTATAGTAAAATTTTAAAAGATACAAAATTATGTTTTAGTATAGCTTCAACTACTAAGAAAGAAAAACTACACAAAGGCAAAAACTAAGTGAAAACAAACCAAGATGGTAGTTTCTAGCAGGATCCCTGATGCATAGTTCTAGTAACAGTAAGGAGTTGGAGGAAGAGGAGAGGAAAACTAATAGCTAACGCAGAGTTTATATAGGCATTATTCTAAACGCTTTACATATATTAATTTCTTTAATCTTCATAATAGCCCCTCTTCTGCAGAGCTATTATTATGCCCATCCTAAAGATGAAGAAATCAAGGCACCAAGAAGGCTAAGTAACTTGTCCAGTTCATAGCTACTAAATGGCCCACTTGAGATTTAAATCAAGGCAAGTCTGGTTCCAGAGTGTGTACTCAGGGTAGATGCTTCCTAAATAATCACACAGTAGCAGTGACTGTGTTTAGTAGGGGGACTGTGAGCTATGTGTTTCCTTTGCCGTTAATTTCTATTTTTCTGTGGGAGGCCAAGGCAGGCAGATCACTTGAGGTCGGGAGTTCGAGACCAGCCTGGCCAACATGGCAAAACTCCATCCTTACTAAAAATACAAAAATTAGTTGGGCATGTTCGCAGGTACTTGTAATCCCAGTACTCAGGAGGCTGAGGCAGAAGAATTGCTTGAACCCGGGAGGTGGGGGTGCAGTGAGCCAAGATCATCCAGCCTGGCGACAGAGTGAGATTCTGTCTCAAAAAAAAAAAAAAAAAAAAAAAAAAAATCTACTTTTCTATATTGTCCAAGTCTTCCTCAGTCAGCAAGTATTGTTTTTATTTTAAAAACGTGTATAATAGCCAAGCTATGTGTATATAGCTCACACCTATAATCCCAGCACTTTGGGAGGCCAAGGTGGGAGGATCACTTGAGCCCGGGAGTTTGAGACCTGATCAGCCTGGGTAACATGGCAAAAGCCCATCTTTACAAAAAAAGAAAAAAAAAATAGCCAGGCATGGTGGCATGCACCTGTAGCCCAGCCACCTATGAGGCTGAGATGGGAGGATCACCTGAGCCCAGGAGGTTGAGGCTGCAGTGAACTGTGATTGCACCACTGCACTCTAGCCTAGGCAACAGAGTGACATCCTGTGTCCAAAAAAAAAAAGTATAACCAACAGTTATAAGGAACAAAAAATTTACCAGAAATTTGTTTGCTACACATGTAGAAAAAGAGAAGTACCATTGCCTACTAGGAGGGGAGAATAGTATGTAGAAAGTGGCTTAGCACAAACTCTAAAGAAGAAACTAAATTCTCCTTGGACTTCCTAGACTTTCTCCCTCCAAATGGAAAGATAGTTTATGTCACTCATTTTGTGATGATGTGTCTAGCTTTCATATATTCCTATTCAACTAAAAAAAAAAAGGGTGTTAACTCACCACTCACTCACATATGTGCACACTGCTAGAGATCCAAAAAGAGCCAATAGTCCTCAGTGTGTAACACTCCGTTTTCTTGCCCTATAAATAGTCTGCTCTTTCCAGAAAGAAAAACAAAGTACTAATCAGAACTACCTTCAGTTTGAGTTCTGCAGAAGTTGAATCCTGGTGCTTTTGTGTGTGTGTGTGTGTGTGTGCGCGCGCGCGCACGCACACACACACACAACTCACCATTGAGAGAGGTCTTGGACCTTTGGATCCTGTTTCTTTTGAAGAAGCTGTTGAATTAGTTCAAGGCCACTGGGTGGTGCTGGTGCACGCTGATAAGTTAGTACATGTTTCGCTCCTTGGTAATGTGCCCTTTGCTTAGACTTCATGGTCACAAGGACAAGAAGCTAATTATTATCCCTAAAGCTATGCCAGACAGATCGAGCCATTTGTGAAATTGGGAGGATGATGAGGGCTTTTGGGGTATGTCAACAAAAAAGAAATTAGGATCCCCCTGTTCTTGTTTAAATTCTAGGCTGAGAATTTTTCTAAATCAAAATAACCAATCATAAGAAAACCTGTTCAAAAGAAAAAAGCACCTTTATTCCAAAGCTCTGAGGCCTAAAAGTAGAACACCTAGAACCCAAAGCATGCAGCCTTCAATCAGAAGCCATGTAAAATTCTAACCTCACCTACAGAAAGCATCTCTACTTGCCAAGCAGGACCGCACCTAAACTGTTGATACAACACTTTCAGTTCATCTCTAGATCTCACTCTCTAGCTCTTTCCCTCATACACATAAACACAACTTCAGGATATAAATGTAGGAAGAGACAACAACTTTGTTAACCTACTCATACATATCACAACCCTTCTCTTTTTTAGTCAACAAATCAACAACCAGATAGGTTTTCCTCTCATCAAATACAACTCTAGAATAGTTAAGCCTGTTTCCTTATTAATGACATAGTCAACATTATCTATGTAACATGGCTTTGTTATTTATAAAAGATGTATATGGTTCTAGATGGATTTTTAAACAAAAAAAATAATTCGTCAAATCTCTTGTAATAATGAAATATGAGTGATTTGACAATAGTATAATGACAGCTTTTGCCAATAAAGCAAAATGACTGAAATGAGGGTATAATATAAATAACCTGAAAATAAAATACCTTCTTTTCTTATTTGGAAGCATTGCAAAACATCTTTCTTCCAAAATCAGATTCTGAAATAACCAGAAACTCTCTAGCTTGTAATTAAAAATTATACTATGGGAAAACAAATTATTTGCTTATTAACAACTAACCACTCTGACATGGTGCTCATGCCTATAATCCCATACTTTAGGAGGATGAGACAGGTGGATCACTTGAACCCAAGAGTTTGAGACCAGTCTGGGAAACATAGGGAGACCCCATCCAAAATACAAAATTAGTCAGTCATGGTAGTGCACACCTGTGGTCCCAGCTACTTGGTAGGCTGAGGCAGGAGGATGGCTTGAGCCCAGGAGTTTGAGGCTGCAGTAAGCCATGATCCTGCACTGCACTCCAGCCTGGGCAACAGAGTGAGACCCAGTCACAAAAAATAAAAAATAAAAAACAAGAAAATAACCATAAAAATAGCTTTTTAAAAAGTAAAAGTTATTTTTTTTTATTAAGAGAAGGAGTCTTACTCTGTCACTCAGGCTGGAGTTAGAGCTCATGGCAGCCTCAATCTCCTGGGCTCAAGCAATCCTCCTGCTTCAGCCTCCCAAGTAACTGGGACTACAGCTAACTTATGAGAACTGAATCTGGAGGTTGTTCTGATTAGTACTTTTGTGATCTTTCTGGAAAGATCAGGATTAATAGGACTGTACTATGCCTGGCTAAATTTTGTTGTTGTTGCTGTTGAGATAGGGCCTCCCCATGTTGCCTAGGCTAGTCTAGAACTGCTGGACTCAAGTGATCCTCCTCCCTCAGCCTCCGAAAGTGCTTGAATTATAGGCATGAGCTATCATGCCCAGCCAAAAACAAAAATTAACAAAAAAATAGTTATTTTAACTAACCATATAATTTTAATCTATCACCTGTTTAGAAATTACTGCAGTAGAATTGATTCTAGAAGGAAAACTCATTTGATTCATTTGTAGGAGCCAATTAAAAGTATTTTCATTTAAAACCACATTGTTTTGCTATTCAAGCTGCCAAATGATATATTAGTCTGCGATTTTTATCTTATAGGCCAATATGAGGTCGGCATGATGTCTGAAATAAGGCACAGTGTTCACTTTTGACCCACCCCATTTGTCAGCTTAGAGAGCATTTTCATTTCTGTCAGTGTGCTGGAACAAAGGACAGCCTTCATGAAGGTAGCAGAAGCACTGAGGTCAGAGATGGGATTTCACTCAGCTACTCATCAGAGGCTTTGCCTCTTTAGTGTGAACATGATACTTCTGACCTCATCACAGGTTGCTTTTGTCTCCAAGGAAGTAACCAGGGACAACTTGAGAAAGTCGGGCAAAGTAAGTTGCCATTGACAGATGGCGTTCAGCTGATGGAAAGAATGAAAGGAGAAGCTGACAGAGAAAGAGGCTGAAGATCAGTATAGCTTTTGATTTGGTACAACAGAGGATGTATCAAATCAAAGCCATTTATATATATTTACCTAAAAATCCCACTTCTAGGAATTTAGTTAAAGGAATTATAAAGGTGATTTTAAAAACTTTCAGCACAAAGTTATTTGTTGCTGCATTCAATCTAGAGTAGAGAAAATTTAACCCAAATGATCAACAATCTAGGTCGGGCGCGATGGCTCACGCCTGTAATCCCAGTACTTTGGGAGGCCGAGGCGGGTGGATCACGAGATCAAGAGATCAAAACCATCCTGGTCAACATGGTGAAACCCCGTCTCTACTAAAAAAAAATACAAAAAATTAGCTGGGCATGGTGGCGCGTGCCTATAATCCCAGCTACTCAGGAGGCTGAGGCAGGAGAATTGCCTGAACTCAGGAGGCGGAGGTTGCGGTGAGCCGAGATCGCGCCATTGCCTGGGTAACAAGAGCGAAACTCCGTCTCAAAAAAAAAAAATCTAAAAAATTGAGTAAATTATTATAACATCCACTCAAAGAAATGTTATGCACCCATTACAAATTATCATTATGAGAACTATAGAAATAAGGAAGATGTTTATGGTATATTTTTAAGCGAAAGTCATATAAAATGTTATGTATACATGTGGACATATTATATAAAAATGTATATTTTGCAGATAAAACTCTGGGACTGCCTGCTCTTAACAAAATAAAAATAAAGTTCTTTACTGTATTTGTCACAATATTGCTTCTGTTTTAAAAGAGAAAGACCAGTTTACAAAATTGGGACAATTGAGTTATTTTTCGTTAACTCCAGGGGGAAATCAATATACTTATAAGTCACTTCTCCACAATATCCAATACTATACTCAGACAGAACCTCAGAAAATTCTATGAGAAGTGACTGATCTTTAACTTAAATAGATTTGAAAGAGAAAATGATATTTACACATTGATTTGATTGTGGCAATAACTTCGGCCTTGTTTGCCATTATTTTGTACATGTCAATAAACAGTGTACATATAAGCCATGTATTTCCCAGGAGATTTGAGTCTCCTGCTTTCCAAATGTGTAAGATCTATAAAATGGGCCTGGCGCAGTGGCTCACGCCTGTAATCCCAGGACTTTGGGAGGCCGAGGCGGGTGGATCACGAGGTCAAGAGATCGAGACCATCCTGGTCAACATGGTGAAACCCCGTCTCTACTAAACATACAAAAAATTAGCTGGGCATGGTGGCGCGTGCCTGTAATCCCAGCTACTCAGGAGGCTGAGGCAGGAGAATTGCTTGAGCCCAGGAGGCGGAGGTTGCGGTGAGCCGAGATCGCACCATTACACTCCAGCCTGGGTAACAAGAGCGAAACTCCGTCTCAAAAAAAAAAAAAAAAAAATGATCTATAAAATGGAGGTAATGGTAGTGATGTCATTGTTTCTGTGGGGATTACATGCAATAACGTTATGTAAAGTACTTGCTTGGTAATAGCTTTGAAGCATAGCTTCATCATTTACAGGTCGGTTCACTTTCCTGTGCTGGTTTCTTCATCTGTCAGACAATAGAGCCTACTTCCTAGGGTTATTGTAAAGAATCTGCATATGTAGAGCACTTAGGACAGTACCTGCTGCATGTTCAGACCTCACTAGATAGTATTATTAATACCATATTTTCTCCTAAACATCATGCCTGCAATTTGAATAAACTGTAAGAATTTGCATCAAACTTGCAATTCTTTCAATAAACTGCAAGAATTTGAATAAGCTGCAACAGCTATCATGAAACTCTGCCGTGACTCAGACACAGCCAAGCTTCCCACTGGCAGAACTAAAGGTAATTAGTAAGATTTCTCCTCACCCCACCCCACTCCCCATTTTTATTTTAAAAGGAAACAAAGGAAGGATGGAAAAGAAGAAAACGTTTTAAACACTTGCAGAGTTCATATAAAATTATACTTTAAAGCGGTAGTGATCAATAAGAGAGTTTTTGGAAGCTGTCAGGGCATATTTTTTGTTTGTTTGCCAGAGTGATGGAGAGGGGGTACTACTAGCAATAGTGATGGGGAGGAAATGCTGTATGTCCTGCAATGTCCAGGTCAATTGTGCACAAAAAAGAATTGCCCTGCATCCTTCATGACTTTCAAATGCCCCAGGAGATGTTCATATAAATGAAAAATCTGTTTATAAGTATCAAAGCCTGTAATCTAACTATATTTTAAATATAAACACAATATTTTTTGCCTTATCCTAATTTATTGCTTTTCCATATTATAAAATAATTAGGGTCTGTCGTGCTGACCCCTACTGACTCCTTTAGGAATGGCACTGGGTCCAAGAGGCCAAAGAAGAGACCTGGTGCCAGCGAACGAGATGTAGAGTTTATTGAGGACTTAACAGGCATGGTCCAGTGGCAGCGGGCTGGACAGGAAGACTGCTATCATTTGTAAAAAGCAGGTAGTTTGGCCAGGCATGGTGACTCTGGCCTGTAATCCGAGCACTATGGGAGGCCAGGTTGGGAGGACCGCTTGAGACCAGGAGTTTGAGACCAGCCTGGGCAACAAAGCAAAGACCCCATCTTAACAACAACAACAAAAATCATGCAATTTATATAGCATTTTCACTTAGCACCCTTCACCTAGCAACTTCCACCTAGCAACCTCCATTTAACCCAAAACAAAGGGCCACACTTCCTTGCATGTACTGCATTACATTTTTTTCAAATGTCCGTCATAGATAAGGCTGAGTCTCCAGGTTGGCCACTCCCAATTCCTTAGGTGGAGACTCTGAAGACATTCTTCTTAGACCATAGAGTCATTCTCAGATCATGCTTCAGTTATTACTATCAGGGATGTCTGCCATACAGGCTCCCAGTAAAACATTTAGATAATTCAGAAACATTGTAGATAATGTTATTTGGGAAAAATGAATATTTCATAATCCCACCTTTTATGGACTGAATTGTGTCCCCTCAAAATTCATGTTGAAGCCCCAGTCCTCAGTACCTCAGAAGGTGACTGTATTTGGAGATGGGAGTGTGCCCTAACCCAGTCTGACCAGTATCCTTATAAGAAGAGGAAATTTGGACCACAAAGAAACACCAGGGATGCTCATGTATGGAGGAAAAACCACGTGACAGCACAGGGAAAGTGGCCATCTGCAAGCCAAGGAGAGGAGCCTCAGAAAAAAACCAAACCAGCTGACACCTTGATCTTGGACTTCTCGCCTCCAGAACCGTGAGAAAATAAATGTGTGTTTAAGCCACCCGTTCTGTGGTATCTTGTTATTGCAGCCCTGGCAAGCTCATATACTACTCCTCCAGATTCTTCCAGATTTTTTCTATGTGCAGACTAGCAAATGGCACAACTTCCTTTTATAGAAATTTATTTCTTCAACAGATATTTATTAAATACCTACTACCTTCAGGAGGAATAGATACAGTGGTGAACAAAAAGTTCCTACTGCAATGAAATAATACCAAATGTACAAAAAGCTGCTTGTTCTTTTCACTTAAAAAAATATATCTTGCTGGGAGTGGTGGCTCATGCCTGTAATCCCAGCACTTTGGGAGGCCAAGACAGGTAGATCACTTGAGCTCAATGTTCGAGACAAGCCTGGGCAAGATGGCAAAACTCCGTCTCTACCAAAAATACAAAAATTAGCCAGGTGTGGTGGTGCACATCTGTGGTTCCAGCCACTTGGGAAGCTGAGGTGGAAGGATAGCTGTAACCTGGGAGGTCAAGGCTGCAGTGAGCTGTGATCACACCATGCGCTCCAGCCTTGGTGACAGAGCGAGACTCTATCTCAAATATATATTTATAGTTATAATATATTTATATATAATATAATTATATATATTATATCTCAAATATATATATATTACATATATTTGTATGTAGGTATCTCAAATATATATAAATGTATTTATATATATAATATTTAGATATATATTTGAGATATATATTTTTATATATATTTGAGATACCTACATACATACACATATATATATATATACACTTGGGATACCTACATACATATATATATAGATATTTTAGATATCTATATATATATGTATGTAGATATGTACATAGATATAGATATCTCAAATATATATATCTCATAGAAACGCTAAAGCAAAACAAAATACAAAGGGGGTTCTCCCTACAACTGCAGGTCATGGGTTCACTGCCAGCCTAAAGCCTGGAAAGAGCCTTTTTATTCCTTTTTTTTTTTTCTTCAGATGGAGTCTCCCTCTGCAGCCCAGACTGGAGTGCAGTGGTGTGATCTTGGCTTACTGCAACCTCCCACCTCCCAGGTTGAAGTGATTCTCCCACCTCAGCCTCCCAAGTAGCTGTTATTACAGGCATGCATCACCACATCCAGCTAATTTTTGTATTTTTAGTAGAGAAAGAGTTTTGCCATGTTGCCCAGGCTGATCTCCACCTTCTGACCTCAAGTGATCTGCCCACCTCAGCCTCCCAAAGTGCTGGGATTACAGGCTGTTGCTCTAGCCTGGGCAACAGAGCAAGACTGTGGCTCAAAAAAAAAAAAAAAAAAGAAATCAAGTGTCCTGACTTTTAGTTAATCTTTTTTTTTTTTTACAACTCCTTCCTTCACCACCCTTGTACTATTACACACATATATGTATATATAATTTTCGGTACCATTTAATATACACTGAATTTTCCAGGGATGTGACTTTTGTCAAAACAGAAGGAATGTTGCACCCTGTTGTACCATGTTGTATTTGGAATTTACCAGTGACGGCAGCGCTGCTCTGGGTCCTGTGTCACCCATGCAACACACCTGCTACATCCCCTGCTTTGGGCTCCTTCATGATGCCTAGGGGTTGTGTACGAACACTTATGTATCAAAATACATATTATTTTGCTGTTGAGTATCTTCCTTTTATCTATCTTCTATATTACAAGCAAGGCCTTAAAATTTTCTTTTAATTATGTATGTAGGTAAGTTATATTGTCTATACATTTCACTTCAAGGCAGTACAGGGAGCACTACAATATACTTGTTACAAAAAATGATGCTGTGTCTAAAAACCCTGCTTTAAAGATAACTTAGAATAAAATTTAGAAAATAAAAACTTTCATATGTATCCTTACTACTGTTTAGTTTTTTAAAATCACAATTTAATCTCATTTTGTTTTCTTGGCCAGTTGGCTCCAATTCATTCTTAGTCTCTGTTGGTTTCTGGGGCTTGTTGTAACAGTTGCTCCAAACTCCTATAGTTGTCACTTTGAGGTGTTAAAATTTCTCCAGTCTTCCTTTTGCTCCAACCTAAAGTTTTAGTTAACATATTTCTGTGGACTTTTTAGTTCGGAAAAGCTAGTATTTAGTCCTTCTTTGTACATGGTGTAGGCTCGAAAACTTGACAAAGTTTAGAAGAAGAAAAAATGGGTCAGTCGCGGTGGCTCATGACTGTAATCTCAACACTTTGGGAGGCAGAGGCGGGCAGATCACCCGAGGTCAGTAGTTCGAGACCAGCCTGGCCAACATGGTAAAAGCCTATTTCTACTAAAAATACAAAAATTAGCCGGGCATGGTGGCACATGCCTGTAACCCCTGCTACTTAGGTGGCTGAGGCAGGAGAAGCACTTGAACCCAGAAAGCAGAGGTTGCAGTGACACAAGATATCATTGTGCTCCAGCCTGGGGGAGAAGAACAAGACTCCATCTCAAAAAAAAAAAAAGAAGAAGGAAAAATGGCAGCTACCCCCCACACACTGCACAACAGTAGCAGGAACCTCCACAGGATTTCTTTCCTAGTAATGAAAGTTCCCTCTCAAAGGAGAAGGCTTTGATACATATATCAAGTATGTGGATATTTGTTTAGTACTGACATTGTTTACATCCACTTACTTGGTCTTATTAACAGATTAAACAAATGTTTCTGTTTATATCGTTGCCTGCTTCCTTCTGAGTTTTAAAGAAATCACACTTCATTTTAGAATTTACTTTAAAAATGTAAACAGTATATAATATAGTTTTATTATTTTTTTCTTTTTTTGGAGTCTTTATCTGTCACCCAAGCTTGAGTGCAGTGCCATGATCTCAGCTCACTGCAACCTCCATCCTCTGGTTCAAGCGATTCTCCTGCCTCAGCCTCCCAAATAGCTTGGATTGCAGGCGTGCACTACCACACCCGTATTATTTTGGTATTTTTAGTAGAAGCGGGGTTTCGCCATGTTAACCAGGCTGGTCTAAACTCCTGGCCTCGAGCTATCCACCTGCCTCAGCCTCCCAAAGTGCTGAGATTATGGCATGAGCCACCGTACAATTTTAGTTTTAATTGGAAACAAAGGTTTTTTATTATAAAATAAGTTACACACTACCTTTAGAAATGATTAATTTACCTTACAGATTGATGAAGTTTTGAAAAACAATGTCAATAGATAAAAATTTTTACTATAGTTTTCTATATAGCTATTTCAGTGCCCTCATGAACACATGTATTTTAGAATCAGAACTCTAAAGTTAAATTTTAAGAAGCTTCATTAGCCAGGTGTGGTGGCTCACACCTGTTATCTCAGTACTTTAGGAGGCTGAGGCGGGCAGATCGCTTGAGCTCAAGAGTTCAAGACCAGGCTGGGAAACATAGTGAAAGCACATCTCTACAAACATTACAAAAATGAGCTGGGCATGGTGGTGTGTGACCATAGTTCCAGCTACTTGAGAGGCTGAGGTGGGAGGATCCCTTAAGCTGGGAGATTGAGGATGAAGTGAGCCATGCACTTCATCCTGGGTGACAGAGCAAGGAAACTGTCTCAAAAAAGAAAGAAAAAAAAAGGTAGCTTCATCGACTGCTTAGGAAGGACATTCTTTTTATTATCATTATTTTTTTGTAGAGGGAGGATCTCACTGTGTTGCCCAGGCTGGTCTCGAATTCCTGTGCTTAAGAGATCCTCCTGTCTTGGCCTCCCAAAGTGCTAGGATTACCAGCATGAGCTACTGTGCCTAGCAAACCTAGTTCTTAACTGTGCAAGAAACCATATTTTCTTCTCCATAGTTTTTAAGAACCAGCATGATCTAATGTTTCTCCCTTATCAGTCCTGAACTTCTGAGGAATCCTGGTATTATCGAAGACCTCAGTTTCCTACTACCTGGTGAGGTAATTGTTAGACTTCAATATTTAATAGTAGATTTAATATTATTATAGTCTATTCCCTCTTAAAATCTTGTTTGTGATTTAGGTTATTGCCTGCATGCCACTAGGCAGACAGAAAAATCCAATGTCTAATAAGACAGAAATATATCGAGTTGTTTGCTGATTGTCCAGATGGTTTTGAGAAAAAGGAGAATCCATGCAAAAATATTTGTTGGTGTATGTTCAACACTGTCCTTCAAAACAGGTTTTCTTTAGCTAAATACTCACTTATGCTCAGGGCCTGGTGTAAAATTCCACAGATTTGAACTTCTACTGACTTAATTCAGACCTTCATCAATTTTTGCCTGGCCTATTGGAATAACCCTCCTATCTTCCTTCCTTTACTTCCCATAGCTCCCCTGTCCTCCACAACATTGCCAGAAGGATTTTTCTGAAACACGAGCTTGATCATAATGTTCTTTAAACCATCCTTTCCAATGTCATCTCCTATCAGTACAACCAAAGGGCCTCACACATCACTAAGAGTAATACTTGCTGTTTCCCAAATACTCTATGTCCTTGTAGGTATTGGTTGCTAAGATTTGAATGAATTTTTTCCACTATCTATCCTTTATAGTTCAACTAAAATACCACTTTTAGGAAGCCATTACTCATTCTCAAGGTCATCTCTTTTGCCTCTGTTTACCTAATACCTCCTACATCCCTCCACCCCAACGTATTACAATGATTCCTCAGTGTTGCCCCATCAGATTGTCAGCTCTTTGAGGGTCTAAACTGATTTTATTCAAATCTGGATTTTCAGCAGTTAGTACAGTGGTAGGCATGCAACAAGTGCTCAACACACGTTTTAAATGAACAAGTTTCCACAGGATAATTTGTTCAACTCTCCCACAGTCTAGATGAAGACCTCTTTAAATTCATCCAAGTCCCCCCACCCCACACACACACCACTTTTTTTTTCTGACAGTCTTGCTCTGTTGCCCAACCTGGAGTACAATGGTATAATCTTGGCTTACTGCAGCCTGTAACTCCTGGGTTCAAGTGTTTCACCAGTCTCAGCCTCCTTGGTAGCTGCAATTACAGGCATGTGCCACTATGCCTGGCTAATTTTTTGTATTTTTAGTAGAGACAGGATTTCACCATGTTGGCCAGGCTGGTCTCAAGCTCCTGGCCTCAAGTGATCTGCCCACCTTGGCCTCCCAAAGTGCTGGGATTGCAGGCGTGAGCCACTGTGCCCAGTCCCAAGTCACTTTTTATTTGGAGGAAGGTCTCCTGAATGTCTATGAGGATTTCGTATTAATGAATAAAGTGACATAAACAGTCTGGCTTGTTTATGTAAGTGTTAAAGAGGAAAGAAACACGAAAAGCAACTCAACAGTCAAAGACAGGTTTATTTTGGAGAATAAACCTGAGAGGGGCTTCTAGCCGATTTTTTTTTTTTTTTTTTTTTTTTGGTCGGGGGCACTCTCACAGACTAAGAGTATTTAAGGGTTTTAGGGTAAGACCACTTATCACAGGCTTGGATGTTTCTGTGTGGAGAAGTTTATTACAGAGTTGGAATGTCTCTGGTTGGAGGGGAGGTTGTCTTGGGGCTGCCATCTCTCACGCCAGAGGGGAGGTTATCTTGGGACTGGCATGCCTGTGGTCGCAGAGGGGTTTTTCTTAGTGCTGGAATGCTTCTGGTCAGAGATGTCATTTTTGGTTTATAGTCATGCTGACCTTAGCCATTAGGCTGATGGCCTTTGGATTTAGGGGGTTTTTGATCAAGGGGAACTTTAAAATGGTGGTGCTTGTCCAAAGTGGTGATGCTCCTGCTCTTGTCAGTTTAGGTCTCTTCTGAGTTTAGTTTAAATGGTCCAATCTGCCAGAACATGATTGCTCTGACTGAACAAAAGAAATAGAATTTCTTATTTCAGGTTTACAAGAGGAATAAAAAATAAACAAATGCAAATAAAAATAAAATAAATAGAATTTCTGAATACATAGTAAGGGCCTATCTAGCATCCAAGGGAACTCCTCAAGACATAGACCTTATCAGAGCATCCAGATGGTTGTTTAATTTTCTCTCATCTTAACTTTTATTTTATCCTATCCTTGGAATCTTGTCTCACTGGATCTGATGGATTTATAGATCAGTTTAGCATTACTTGTGGATATATTAAGTTTAACATTTTTAAACAGCTAACATTGACTACTCTGTTCATTATCGTAATTTTCAAGGTGTTACATGTGCTCTGAATGAAGAGACTCCCTAAACAGGCTTTGTGTGAACCACATGGCTGTTTATTCACTTGGGTACAGGCAGACTGGGTCAGAAAAGAGAAGTCAGTGGAGGGCAGTGGGATAGGAGTTGGTTTTATAGGTTTGGAGTAGGCAGTGGAAAGTTACAGAAGTTACAGATCAGGACAGTTTTTGCAAGCTGGGAGGGGGTTGTAGGGTTTGGAGTCATGAGGTTGACCTATCAGTTGAGCAAAGTCAGTTACAAAGTCGAATTGCCTTATCAGTTGAGGTGAGAATAGGAACAATAGAAGAATGTCTCAAAGTTAATTAGGCACCACAGGGGTTGGTCATTCTTCTCCTTTTGAGGTTTTACAGTTACTTCAGACTTTCTAGTTTCAGGGACTCATCTGGAGGTGTACGTGCAGGTCACAGAGGTTACCATGCAGTCCATGGTGTAGTCAGTCAGCCTAAAAGACCTTACACGAGGTAGTTTTCTTAGCTATCTGTAATGTGTGTTTGTTTCTATTTTTATCTTTATTTATTTATTTATTTTGAGATGGGGTCTCATTCCATCACCAGGCTAGAGAGCAGAGGCACAATCTTGGCTCACTGCAACCTCTGCCTCCCATGTTCAAGTGATCCTCCCACCTCAGCCTCCCAAGTAGCTGGGACCACAGGTGTGCACCATCACTCCTGGCTAATTTTTGTATTTTTGGTAGAGATGGGGTCTTGCCATGTTGCCCAGGCTGGTCTCGAACTCTTGAGCTCAAGTGGTCTGCCCACCTTGGCTTTCCAAAGTGCTGGGATTACAGATGTGAGCCACCACGCCTGTCCTGTTTCTATTTTTAACTTCATTTTGATTTTGGTAAATCATCTTCCATATTGGAAATGATGTGGCTATCCCTGACTCATGTGGGGTTTGACTGACTGTTTCTTTGACATTTGCTGAACTTAAGTAGTTGTTTTTGCTCATCATTTTTTCATCATTTTTTCCTAGATATTTTATTTATTGAAATTTTTTTTTCAAATGTGAGGGAACTAATTTTGTTTTCTCTCCTGTCTATTTTATTCACAGCTATAACTTTAGCATCTAGACCAGTGCCTGGTGATTTTGGGTGCTTAATAAATATCTGTTCAATTAATGAGTGAACATTGTAAATTAAATCCTTTCTTTTTAAATCTCTCAACTCTTAGTACTGGTTATAATTTGCACAAGAATTGATTTTTTTCTTTTCTTGAAGTCAGTAAAATTCTTAACATGTTTGTAATCCAATAAAACCATTACAAATGTGTTTTTAACATTTTCTTTAAAAATAAACTTTTTAAAAAGTAAATTGACTTTCTCATACTCAGTTACATAGTCTGAGAATTGTTTTCATTTTTTATTTTTGAGGCAGAGTCTCTGTTGCCCAGGCTGGAGTGCAGTGGTGTGACCTCCCTAGGGTCAAGCAATTCTCCCATCTCAGCCTCCCAAGTAGCTGGGATTACAAGCAAGCATCCACCACGGCTGGCTAATTTTTTAAATTTTTGTAGAGATAGGGTTTCACTCGGTTCGTCTCAAACTCCTGAGCTCAAGCAATCCCTGACCTTGGCCTCCCAAAGTGCTGGGATTACAGGTGTAAGCCACCACACCCAGCCTGAGAATTGTTTTTTAAAATGTGAAGATAGGAGTTCTGTATTTAAATTTGTATTTCTCCTACTATTGCTGATAGACAGATAATCCATTAATCCATTTTGATCACTAATTCTGTTCTGAGTTTTTGTGCTTTCCATAATTAAAGGTAATTTACTTAAGTAACTTACATCTTCATTACAAAATGCTCTCCAGTTCCCAGGAGGCCCCAGGAGGCCTATGAAGGGCAATTCCAGGAATGCAACTACAGCAAGACCAAAGCAGCTGAAGGCAGTCACATTTAGGGAACTGTGGCCTTATTTCAGAAAGAAGGCTTAGAGGCGGTAGACAGATGATAAGGTCACACACTTCACCACAAGAAACTAGGACTATGACTCACCAAAAGTCCCTTTCCAAAAAACCTTGGGACTTAGAGGAAGAAAATACCTGATATGTGTCATTAATAAAATATGTATGTGTTATAGTTTACAGTGTGTGATTGCAGAAACAGGAAAATACAGAACACAAGGGAATGTAATTTCAGTACAGCCCAGTCACATCAACAGGAAAATCATATGTGCGTATAAATGAATCATTACTGAATATATGCTATATATTTAAGTATTTAGTATAGTAAGTATGTACTAAGCCACTGCACTAAACATAATACACAAAAATAATACCATTAAGATTCCCAACAAAACTTAAATGGTAATCTTTTCAAAGAATGGAGCTATTTTAAAACATAATTATTTACTCTAATCTTAGAGTTGTCATGAAATTAAATGATTTTTTAAAGATACTTATTGAGTACTTAAGGTATGTCAGATAATGGCTATGGGTTTTACATGGACTATGTTATTTTATTCTCATAAAGTAGCAATATTATCCCTATTTTACAGATAAAGAGCTAGGAGGATAAACCCATATCTACCTGACTCCAACACTGTTGAGTATCACTTATCCAAAATGCTTAGGACCAGAAATTCAGAATTCAGATTTTTTTGGGGGGGTGGGAAATCTGTATAAACATAATGAGATAAAGATATCTCATTATGTAGGACCCAAGTCTAAACAAAACATTCATTTATGTTTCATATGTATCTTATACACATTTTATACACTATTTTAAATAATTTTGTGCATGAAACAAAGTTTTGACTGCTAGCCATTACGTGAGGTCAGGTCTGAAACTTTCCACCTATGGCATCATGTTGGCACTGAAAGGCTTCCAGATTTTGGAGAATTTCAGATTTCAGATTTTCAGATTAGGGACACTCAACCTGTAAATAACACGTTACCTTGGCTGCCCTTTTTTCCCTTTCTTACTTTCCCACTTCTCTACCATGTTTTCTGAGATCACCTACTGTATTAGTTGCTAGGATTGCCATAACAAAAACCACAGACTGGGTGGCTGTGTGGCTTAAACAATAGACATTTCTTTTCTCACAGTTCTGGAGGCTGGGCAGTCTAAGATGAAGGTGTTGGCAGGCTTGGTTCCTTCTGAGGCCTCTCTCCTTGACTTACAGATGACTGCCTTTTCATGTCTTCATATGGTCATCTCTTTGTGTATGCATGTGTTGGGGTGTCTCTTTCTGTATCTAAACTCCTCTTTTTACAAGAATACCAGTCAGACTGGATTAGGGCCCACCCTAAGGACCTCATTTTAACTTAGTAACCTTTTAAAAGACCTAATCTGCAAATATGATTATATTTTGAGCTACTAGAGGTTGGATCTTTAATTTATTAAAGATGGGGGATGCAATTCAGTGCAAACCACCTACCAAATAAACCACCTGAGTTGAAATTTTGTTTCAGCATTGGCCTTGGGAAACACAAGGTAAAACATGGAGGATACTGTTTGACACATAGTACTAAATGCATTTTTTTGTGGGTCTGGTCCACTGACAATGTATTCTCCTAGTTTTCATTTATCTTAAAATGCCTTTATTTCCCTTTTATTCTTGAAGGATTTTTTAAAAAATAGACTTTATTTTTTAGAGCAATTTAAAATTGAGCAGAAGATACAGAGAGTTCCCAGATACCTCCTGCCCCACACATGCATAGATTCCCCCATTATCAACTTCCCCCCACCAGATGGGTACATATGTTACAATTACTGAACTTACATTGACACATTATTATCTCCTATAATCTACAGTTTACGTTAGCATTCACTTGATGTTGTACATTCTGTGAGTTTTGACAAATGTCTAATGACATGTATCTACCATTATAGTATCACACAGAGTATTTCCACTGCCCTAAAATATTCTGTGTTCTATTCATCCCTCCCTTCCCACCTAATTCCTGGAAACCACTGATCTTTTTACACCTATGTAGTTTTGCCATTTCCGGAATGTCATATACTGTAGTTGGAATCATACAGTATGTAGCCTTTTCAGATTAGCTTCTTTCACCTGGCAATATGCATTTAACTCTTCTCCATATTTTTATGTGGCTTGATAGCTCATTTCTTTTTAGCACTGAATATTTCATTGTTGATATTCCACAGTCATTTTATCCATTCACCTACTAAAGGACTTCTTGGTTTCTTCCAGTTTTCAGCAATTATGAGTAAAGCTGCAATAAACATCTGTGTGCATGTTTTTGCGTGAATATAGTTTTAAATTCCTTTGGGTAAATACCAAAAAGTACAATTGCTGGATCATATGGTAAGAGTATGTTTAGTCTTTAAAGAAACCACCAAACTGTCCTCTCAAGTTGCTCTAACATTTTGCATTCTTACTGAAGAGGGAGACCCAGGCATCTCAGATCAACTTCCCCTTTTTCCTAAGACTGTAAACTTCTCCTTTTCATTCCTAAGACTGTAAACTGAAGCCCTTCTCATATGTAATTCCTGAGACTGTAAACTGAGATCCTTATCATATGTAATTCCTAAGACTAAACCGAAACCCTTTTCATATGTAATTCCTGAGACTGTAAACTGAGACCCTTTCATATGTTAAGCTATAAACCTAAGACTTCCACGTGTAACATCTAGAGTATAAGCCTATATAAAGATGGAACCTTCCTTTGTTCTGGGAGCTTGGCTGTTAGGCAACTATGCCACCTTGCTCCTGGCCAAATAAACTCCTTCCTCCTGTATTTGGTGTCCGAGAGATCCATTTCCCACGGCTGCTCCTGCTACATTTCAAGTAATAAGTGAAAGTTCCTGTGGCTTCACAGCCTCATTATCATTTAGTGTCATCTATTTGTAGTAGCATCTCATTGTTTTAATTTGCATTTCCTTAGGGATATTTTTGCTAGATGTAAAATGTGAGATATAGATGCTCTTCAACTTACCATGGAGTTATAAACCTATGATAAGTTTATTTATGATGGATTTAACCCATGATAAACCCATCACAAATCAAAAATATTGTAAGTCGAAAATGCACTTAATACCACCCAATAAAGCCATAGTAAAGTCAAAAAATCCTAAGTTGAAACATTGTAAGTAGACAACCATATGTACTTTCCATTTTCTGCCTACTTTGGTCCCTTCTCAATGCCTTCATATTGGTTTTTTAAAAGTATTTTGCTCAGAGTTTGTAAGTATCACTTGTGGAATGGTTGGCCTGATTTATGCTACGCTCCCATTAATGGAATTAGAAGCTCGTTTTTTTTTTTCTTTTTTTATTTTGAGACAGAGTTTCACTCTTGTTGCCCAGGCTGGAATGCAATGGCACAGTCTTGTTTCACTGCAACCTCCCGGGTTCAAGAGATTCTCCTGCCTCAGCCTCCTGACTAGCTGGGATTACAGGTGCCTGCCACTATGCCTGGCTAATTTTTTGTATTTTTAGTAGAGATGGGCTTTCACCATGTTGGCCAGGCTGGTCTCAAACTCCTGACCACAAGTGATCCACCCACCTCGGCCTCCCAAAGTGCTGGGATTACAGGACTGGGCCACTGCGCCCAGCCAGAACCTCATTTTTTTTTTTTTAACCAAGAAAAGCCTGCTTCACATTTAGACATTTGTATCATATTTATATATTTAAATCAACCTGATTGCTCCAGGTTATGATGTTATGCTTTGGGGTTTTTTGTTTTCGTTTTTAATCTTTTAGAGATAAACTTTTTGGAAAGAGGACTACATTCCCCTCATGTTGTGGTGTTCTTTTCTAACTTCTCTGCTGAACAAACGTAGCCAGGCGACGTCTTCTCCAGAACCTCCACACTAACAGGGGTTTTGCTTGTTCTGACTTACCCTTCAATTCTATTCCTATGGATAAGTGAATAGAAACATTATAGACTAGGAATTTTTTCCAAGGTTAAGGACATTGCTGGGAACATCTCCAAGTATCACACTCAGTTATTACCTTTTTATTGATGAGGATTTTGTCCAGCGTTTTTCTGGAGATTTGAATGGTAACTTTCTGAGTTAAGGGGATTTGAGTTCACAGCCAGTGTCATAATCTGAAAGGAGAAAGGATTGTCACTCTGGGACATGTGCCAGAGGAGCTGGTCAACACTGCAGAGGGACCCAACCAGGCCACATAGTCAACTCAATCAAGATACTTTTATATGCCAAACTATGCTGGCCTAGGGGAAAAGACACTGGAGTATACTGTAAATGGCTTTTAAAAAACAGTTTTATTAAGATACAGTTTACATACCAAATTATATATTTTTAACAATAAATAATGTCTGAATGAATGAATAGAGAGCTCTTTAAACAACTCTCCCCGGGTAGGGTGGTTCACGCCTATAATCCCAGCACTTTGGGAGGCCGAGACGGGTGGATCACAAGGTCAAGAGATCGAGACAATCCTGGTCAACATGGTGAAACCCTGTCTCCACTAAAAATACAAAAATTAGCTGGGCATGGTGGCACGCCTGTAGTCCCAGCTACTCGGGAGGCTGAGGCAGGAGAATTGCTTGAACCCAGGAGACGGAGGTTGCGGTGAGCTGAGATCGTGCCATTGCACTCCAGCCTGGGTAACAAGAGCAAAACTCTGTCTCAAAAAAAAAAGAAAACTCTCTCAGTAACTAGTAATTGCAGACAAGAGGAAAATGGTGCCCTCACCTCCTCCTCCGAAGTTCAATTATTAGGGATGCCCTTGTACATATTCAAAGCTGTCTGTGGTGGCATACAACATGGGTGAGTTTCAACCCTAGAATGATGAGTTTAAAAATGAAAAGAATAGAGATTCAGCACTCAAGGAACTCATTTGGAAGCTGTCTTTCATCAAGCCTTCTTGAGATGAGAAGAAATCATCTCTGCTGTTTTCTGGTCAAGTCTATATACAGCAGATTTCTTTCTCTAACTCCAGCAGCTAAATTCCAGACCTACTCATTAATTTTCTCCATTGGCTATGCCTTTTTCTTGATATCTGTTCTTAATAATTGAGCTACAAAAGACAAAGGCAGTCACACTTGATTGAATTCTCCATCATCAAAACAATGTTTATTTTAGAGTTTGCAAAAGAGAGGCATTTATCACGTGGAACATTTGAAAAATAACAAAATAAAATATTACCAAATTTAGCAATCTGTAAGTCATTTTTTTTCTTTTTCTGGAGATGGATCCTCACTCTGTCACTCAGACTGGAGTGCAGTGGTGCAATCTCGGCTCACTGCAACCTCCGCCTCCCAGGTTCAAGCAATTCTCCTGCCTCAGCCTCCCGAATAGCTGGGATTACAGGTGCCTGCCACCACACCCAGCTAATTTTTGTATTCTATTATTGTATTATCCATATAATTGTATTATCTAATTTTAGTAGAGATGAGGTTTCACCATGTTGGCCAGGCTGGTCTCGAACTCCTGACCTCAGGTGATCCACCTGCTTCCGTCTCCCAAAGTGCTGGGATTACAGGTGTGAGCCACTGTGCCCAGCTGTAAGTCACTTCTAATAATAATTATTCCTTTTTATATGCTTCCTTCTTGCAACTTTCCTAACCATGTTCACCTCACTCCCTGGTTTAGGCACCATCTTCTGTGCTCCCTGTGCATATTTTCATTATACTACTTATGACATTACATAAAAACTGCCTATTTACTTACCTCTCTTCCCCATTAGATAATCTGCTCCTTTAAGATATACTCTGTCTCTCATTTGACTTTGTATCTTGACCCTTAGGTCAGTACCTGGAATAAAATAGATACTCAATACATGCTTGTTGAATAAATAAATGATTACAAGACACAACTAATATAGGAACATTGACTAACATGTTAAGTAAACAGGTCATGTACATAAAAATTTCAAGGGAAAGATTTTAGAAGCAAATATGATTCAATATCTCTGAAACTGACTTTCTTTCTCTTGTAATATGTGCCTGCAATTAAAATTTGTATCTGAACTTTTAAAAGACATTTCTATGATAAGTCATGATGACTATGGCATTTGCCATCATTTTAAGAGATTAGAAATGCAAGGCTTGTCCCTAAAAGGAAATCATTTTTGAACTGTGGCTTCTTCATAGTAAAAAGGATTCTATTAAAATCTTTAGAAATGTAAATGAAAATGTTTACTCTAGTAACCCTTTCTCTAATTATTCATGATTTGCTACATAATCAGCTCTATTCATTTCTCTCTCAGAATCTTGTCACTGATTAGAGAGAGCTGAGGCCAGGCACAGTGGCTCACACCTGTAATTCAGCACTTTGGGAGGCAGAAGTGGGAGGGTCGCTTGATACCAGGAGTTTGAGACCAACCTGGGCAACATAGTGAGACTCCATCTCTATTTAAAAAAATTTTTTTAAAGAGGAGTTGTAATGTATGACTGGGAACCTGTTTAACTTACTATGAGGCTAATATTGGATACTTAGCTCTGATAATTCGCTGGTCTCAGTTATTACATCTCACTTTTCCTCATAACAGTGCCATTCTAAGTTATGTTTTGCTTTAGACTCTGGGGAAAAATATACTTCTGATCATCCAGCAAACTGTTACCCACTGTCACCATGTCGATGTAAAACCAGTGTTAGCGGCGCGGCTGAGAAGCTCAGTTTGTAATAGTAGGGGTAGTGGTGGAGCCAGTAGATATGGCCTGAAAATAGGACTGTTTTCCTTTCTGGAAAGAATTTAACCTCATCCTTGCACTTCCCAAAAGGTTTATCTTTTAAAAGTGAGATGCTGAGTTTTGTCCCAGAATAGCAAGCCACTTCCCGCTCAATTTCCCAGCAGAGAATTCTACCTTATCAGCATGTTCTGTGGAGGAAATTCAGTTTCTGGATAGAAAGGGAAGTCCTCTAAGGAAATGGGGAGGAAAAAGTGAGATAAGAAAAGTTTTCCTTTTTTCTTTTTTTTTTTTTAATTAAATAGGGGCAGGGACTCACCGTGTTGTCCAGACTGGCCTCAAACTCTTGGGCTCAGGGGATCCTCCCTCCTTGGCCTCCTAAAGTGCTGGGATTACAGGAATGAGCCACCATGCTCTGCCAAGTTTGTTTGTTTGTTTGTTTGTTTTTTGAGACGGAGTCTCACTCTGTCACCCAGGGTGGAGTGCAGTGGCACGATCTTGGGTCACTACAACCTCTGCCTCCAGAGCTCAAGGGATTCTCCTGCCTCAGCCTCCTGAGTAGCTGGAATTACAGGTGCACACCACCATGCCCAGCTAATTTTTGTATTTTTAGTAGAGACGGGGTTTCATCATGTTGGCCAGGCTTGTCTCAAACTCCTGACCTCAAGTGATCTGCCAGCCTCATCTCCCAGAGTACTGGGATTACAGGCGTGAGACACTGCACCTGCCCTAAGTTTTTTTCTTAAGGAAGAAATGTTGATGGAAGAAAGAAATGAACTTATAAATGTTGACAAGTAAACAAGCAACATGCCAGGCGCAGTGCCTCATGCCTGTAATCTCAGCACTTTAGTAGGCCAAAAAGGGTGGATCACTTGAGCTCAGGAGTGTGAAACCAACCTGGGCAACATGGCAAAATCCCATCTCTACCAAAAATACAAAAATTATCCAGGTGTGGTAGCACATGCCTGTAATCCTAGCTACTTAGGGGGCTGAGGTAGGAGGATCTCTTAAACCCAGGAGGTCAAGGCTGCCGTGAGCTATGACCATGCCACAGCACTCCAGCCTAGGTGACAAAGTGAGACCCTGAGATCCTATCTCAAATGAAAGAAGAAGAAGAAAGCAACAAAAAGAAAGAGAAGAAATTAGACCATAGGTATTATGTTACATAAGCTGTTTAAAAATACAGACTTTTTTTTTCAGTTCTTCCCACCATTAAAAGACATATAATGTAGGAATTCTATAGCAATGGTATCTAGCTCAGGTGCCAGATCATCTTAGGTTTAAATCCTTGCGCTGTTGGGAGGCCAAGGCAGGTGGATCACTTGAGATCAGGAGTTTGAGACCAGCTTGGCCAACATAGTGAAACCCTGTCTCTACTCAAAATACAAAAATTGGCTGGCTGTGGTGGCATGTGCCTATAATCCCAGCTCCTAGAGAGGCTGAGGCATGAGACTCGCTTGAACCTGGGAGGCAGAGGTTGCAGTGAGCCGAGATCATGCCATTGCACTCCAGCCCGAGTGACAGAAGGAGACTTGGTCTCAAAAAACCTAAATAAATGCATAATAAATAATCCTCACTCTGCCACTTGCTAGGCTTTTCAGAGCCCAGTTTCTTCATTTGTAAGTAGAGGTGATAATACTAGTTTCTAATTTGAAGTATGTGGGGTTTTTTTTGGTTTCTTTTGTTTTTTGAGATGGAGTCTCGCTCTGTCACCCAGGCTGGAGTACAGTGGCGCAATGTCAGCTCACTGCAACCTCTGCCTCCTGGATTCAAGTGATTCTCCTGCCTCAGCCTCTTGAGTAGCTGGGACTACAGGCATGCGCCACCATGCCCAGCTAATTTTTGTATTTTTAGTCACCATGTTGACCAAGCTGGTCTTGAACTCCTGACCTCAGGTGATCTGTCTGCCTCAGCCTCCCAAAGTGCTGGTATTACAGATGTGAGCCACCGCCCCTGGCCTGAAGTGTTGTTTTAAAGATTAAATGAGATAATTTACATGATGATGTTTGCATAGTATTCAACAAATACTGACTATTATTATTGTTTTTAGCTATTCTGCTATATGGTCCTTAAACATTTATAGTCCCCTTTTTATTTCATTTCCTTGGAAGTGAAAAGACTATAAATGAAGAGGCATAAATCCATGAACTGAAGTTTCTTGAGAGTAAGGACCATATCTAATTTATTATTGTATTTCTGGTACCTAGCATAGTGCTTAGCACCCAGACAGTAAAGATTTGTTGAGGAAATGGAAGAACCACTAATATAAAACATAACTTTGATTATAAGTGTTATGGCTGAATTGTGTCCCCCCAAATTCCTATGTTGAAGTTCTAGCCCCCAGTACTTCAGAATGTGACCTTATTTGGAAATAGGGTTATTGATATCATTAAGGTAAGGTCATGCTAGAACAGGGGGACCTCTAATCTAATACGACCACTGTTTTTATTAAAAGGGGATCAAGCCTGTAATCCCAGCACTTTGGGAGGCCGAGGCGGGTGGATCACAAGGTCAAGAGATTGAGACCATCCTGGTCAACATGGTGAAACCCCGTCTCTACTAAAAATACAAAAAATTAGCTGGGCATGGTGGCGCGTGCCTGTAATCCCAGCTACTCAGGAGGCTGAGGCAGGAGAATTGCCTGAACCCAGGAGGCGGAGGTTGCGGTGAGCCGAGATCGCGCCATTGCACTCCAGCCTGGGTAACAAGAGTGAAACTCTGTCTCAAAAAAAAAAAAAAAAAAAAAAGGGGAAATTTGGGGACAAACATGCACACTAAGGAGAACACCATGTGAAGACGGAGGCAGAAGGTAATACATTTGCAAGCAAAGAAATAGTGAAGATTGTCAACAAAGCAGAAGGAGCTAAGGGAGAGGCATGGAACAGATTCTTTGTCACAGCCCTCAGAAGGAACAAACCCTGTCAACACCTTGATCTTGAACTTCTAGCCTCCAGAACTATGAGACAAACTATTTCTGTTGTTTAAGGCACCCAATTTGTGAGACTTCATGGTGGCAGCCCTGCTAAACTAAGAAAACAAGTTAGTACCATCATCATCTTTATATGCTATAATTTTGACAGGTTTAAATCTAGTCTGAAAGAGGTTTCATCTGTATTATTTTATATAAGCAGGCAATATTCAAACCAAACAAAATCAACAGCAAAGTGAAAATGCTTTTTGGTTAGGCAAAATCCTAAAAAGTTATCTAAGTAAGTTTTTTGGGGACCAGCATCATATTACTAAGTTCTGTGCTGGGAGCATGCTTAATTCCTGACATAAATGCTAAATTGGAAGTTACAGTAAGCAGACTGAGAATAACAACAGAACAGCTTTCATGGTTTAATTTTACTCAAGTCAAAATTCTGTAACTACCTTTAGTATGATTACAAAAACATTGTAAAAGGTTTACAGGGCAGCTAACACAAGTAAACAAAGCTTCTGATTATGGCAGTATTTCCTTTTAATTCTTAAGAATAACAGACTACAAATGTTAACAATAAACTACAAAGGGCTGGGCCAGTAATTCACGCCTGTAATCCCAGCACTGGGAGGCCAAGGCAGGTGGATCACCTGAAGTCAGGAGTTCAAGACCAGCTTAGCCAACACAGTGAAACCCTGTCTCTATTAAAAATACAAAAATTAGCTGGGCATGGTGGCAGGCACCTGTAACCCCAGCTATTCGGGAGGCTGAGACAGGAGAATCTCTTGAACCTGGGAGGCAGAGGTTGCAGTGAGCCGAGGTGGTGCCACTGCACTCCAGCCTGGGTGACAGAGCCAGACTCCATTTCAAAAAACAAAAGCAAAAAACTGTAAAGAACATTCCAACTTCTTTAACTTAATCCTTTTTTTGCATTGAATCCCATTTGAATTAAGCAGATGCTTGGGTAGAGCATTACATAGATTTGACACTGATATGAAATTAGAAAAGTTAAAGTTTTGTCATGAATATGCTAACTTCAAGTGGCATAATACAGCAGAGTGCCCAGCAAGTGGTTATCTATAGAAGATAGTCAATAGGTACTGAATGAATTAATTAAAAAAAATGAATGGATTAAGAGAGCAAGTTACTTTTGAAAAATCTGAGTTACCTAGGGGTAATTAACAGGAATTTTTGTGGAGTAATAATTGTCCTGGAATCATGTTTGTTATTTCAATCCTTTTTAGGAAGAAACTAGAGGACTCAAAGAGACAGCCAGTCAGAAAGAACATAAGAAACCTAAAAGAACATCTGGTTAGAGATGCATTATTAAATTCAGCACTGACTAATCCTATAGAGTCTATCCTTGAAAAATCATCAGACTGTTAATGCCAGAAAGATAGAATATTCCAGCCCAATGCAGCCGATAGACTGCTAAAACAAATGCAGTGACACAGTGTGGCTTCCTTAATACCTAAGAGACCTGCAGAGCTCGTTAGACAATAAGTTTCTGAGATTTAAAACAAGTCATACCATGAATAGAAACTCATAATGAAATGATGGATTTCCATGTTGTAAAACTCCTTAGCATCAGAAAAAGATTCAAAGTTTTTGAGAAGATTCACTTTGCAAGTATTTTAGCACAATTACTCATTATATTAGCATTCTTATCTATCATAGAAAAAAATGTGTTATTTAAAATCCAGAATGGCCAGGTGCAGTGGCTCACGCCTGTAATCCCAGCAATTTGGGAGGTCGAGGTGGGCAGATCACCTGAGATCAGGAGGTCGAGACCAGCCTGACCAATATGGTGAAACCCTGTATCTACTAAAACTATAAAATTAGTCGGGCATGGTGGCAAATGCCTGTAATCCCAGCTACTTGGGAGGCTGAGGCAGGAGAATCGCTTGAACCCGGGAGGCAGAGGTTGTGGTGAGCTGAGATCGCGCCATTGCACTCCAGCCTGGGCAACAAGAGCAAAACTCCATCTCAATAAATAAATAAACAAATAAATAAATAAAACCCAGAATGACTATAACTGCTTCATTCTTCTAAAGTGGAGTGGCTGAATTCATATCAGTGAGAAAATTCCTCTCTATGTTGTTTCTTTCCATTTGCAGAGGCAGCTAGAAGAAGAAGAAAACTGAAATTTCAAAGTTTGTTTTTTGTTTGTTTGTTTTTTAAATTTTGAGATAGAGCCCCACTCCGTTATCCAGGCTGGAATACAGTAGTGCAATCTCAGTTCACCGCAGCCACCGCCTCCCAGGTTCAAGCAATTCTCGTGCCTCAATCTCCTGAGTAGCTGGGATTACAGGCGTGCGCCACCACATCCGGCTAATTTTTGTATTTTTAGTAGACATGAGGTTTCACAATGTTGGTCAAGCTGGTCTTGAACTCCTGGCCTCAAGTGATCTGCCTGCCTTGGCCTTCCAAAGTGCTAGGATTATAGGCATAAGCCACTGCGCCAAGTCTAAATTTCAAAGTTTCTGCCAATAATTCTGTGTCCCAGAAAAGTAAGACCCAAAGCAGATGGCCCCTGATTTAGGAGAGCATGTGATGAGTTTTTATATGCAAAAGTAAACCAGAGTCCCTAAGTAGGTGGAAAACTAAATTAATTAGAAAATTAAGCTGTAGGAATTGTGATGAAGTGCTTCTTCCTGAAGATATTAGCCTGGAGAATGAAATCAGAGATTGCTGGCTATGGAAGACGACAAGTAAAAAATTCCAGTAGATGGAATTGCTGAAGATGTCAAAAAACAAGAATATCTAATGACCCATTTTAAGATGTCTTACCAGAGTAATATAAAATCTATTCTCTCAGTCTTAATCTTCAATAAAATTTAACACACACAAAGTTTTGTGTGTCTTGTGGGAATGGATTTTTTTTTTAATAAATTGAGATAAAGAAGTCATGTTCTACAGTTTGGATCTGCACAGTGTTCGAGAGTTCAGTATCAGGAAGTTGGATTTGGAGAAAGTCATTCTGAGGAAATTCAAAGAAATATCAGGAGGATATTAGATTTTCCACCACTGTGAGATGAGGGTTAACTCAGTTTTTGATATGTTCAAGGGCAGAATCTATCAATTAAGATGACTTTGGTTGCAAGTAACAGAAAACCCTAATTCAACTTGACTTAAACAATAAGAGAGATTAATATCTACATAACAGGAAGTATGGAGGAAGGGCAGGAAATATGGAGGAAGGGTTGACTGACGTCAAGGACACAGTTTCTTTCAATGTGTTCCTCTGACATTTCCAGCTGAGAGCAAAATGACTATAGCAGTGCCTGTCAACGTATCCACATAGAACATCCAGAGGCAGGAAAGAAGCCATTTATTAACACCTCCTTTTGAAAAATGTGGAAATCTTTTCAAGAAGCAACTCAACAGAGTTTATTACACATCTAATTGGCCAAAGCCGTACCACATGCTGCTATTAAACCATTCTTTTGGCAAGAGGGATTGCTACTATTCTGAAACACCTTAATTGATGTAGACCAATCAGGATTTACTTCTTAGCGTCACCTTTACCTGAGTCACAAGGGGGATAAGTCGATGCCTAACAAAATCGGGGTTTTAGGTATGCAGGGTGAACTCCGCTGACATTGAGTCTCAAGGAAAACAATGCATTGCAGGATGATTGTGTTAATATATACGTGAAATATATATATATGTATCTATCTATCTTAGAGAAGTTTGGGAAATTATTTATGTAAACTGCTTGGATTGGACAACTTGAAATAATATTAAGGCTAGTTTGATTAGTAGTTATGTAGTCATAAATAATGGTTTCAGTGGTTTTTTTCAACAGAAAGCTTCTTCTATTTATATGAAAATAAGGTAAGTGGAGCCTCAAAGTTGATTTTTCTCTATTATAAAGGAGTTCGAACACATTTAAAATGTGTTCAGTTTAAGATATCACATTTTATGAAAACTGACTAGAATGTGTCAAAGAAATCATATACTATGAGGATTAAAAAAATAAGCTGGAAAGGTTTAACTTGGTTAAAAAGCATTTGGAAGAATATAACAAGAATCTTCATTTATTTGAAGAGTTGGTATGTGGAATAGAGTATAGACTTATTCTGAGTAGTTCCAAAAGTTAGAAGAAGGACAAATGTCTGGAAATTACAGTGAGATGTTCTTCAGTTCAAAACAACATAGATCTATCTAAAATAAGTAAAGCTGCCCCTGAGCTTTCTCACAAAATATTGATTTCCCCATTGGAAATTTCCAAGAAGAGCCTACATGGCCATCTAGCAGCAATGTCGTTGGGAGATTCTTGCTTTTGTTTTTGAGAGATTCTTGCTTTGGGTGGGAAACCAGACCAGGTCAAAGTGATTTTGTAAGCATAGTCTGCAACCTACTTGTGAGCAGTCATCCTATCTCATGAGCTATGATGGTTAATTTTATGTGTCATCTTGACTGAGCCATAAAATGCCCAAATAGTTGGTTGAATATTATTCTGGGTGTGTCTGTGAGGGTGCTTCTGGATGAAATTAACATTTGAATCAGAAGATTGAATAAAGCAAGTTGTCCTATCTACTACGGGTAGCCCTCATCCAAACAGTTGAAGGCCTAAATAGAACAAAAGACTGACCCTCCCTCAAGAAAGAGGGAACTCCTGTCTTACTGCTTTGAACTGGGACATTAATCTTTTCCTTCTCCAATCTTGAATTGAAACATTGGCTGTTTTGGTGTATTGAGCCAGCTGTTTTTCAGACTGGAACTTACACCATCAGCTCTCCTGGTGCTCAGGCCCTCAGACTCAGATAAACTATACATTGGCTCTTCTGGGTCTCCAGCTCCTTTCCTGCAAATCTTGGGACTTCTCAGCCTCATTTATTGCATGAGCCAATCACTTTCTCTCTCTCTCTCTCTGCTGGTTCTGTTTCTTTGCAGAACCCTATGACATGGGCTGAGAACTTCTCCCAAAGCAAGTTCTTCTTCAGTTTTTATAGGTAAGCTGAGTATGTTCTCTAGATTATCCTTTTTACTTACTGCTGGGCTTTGAGAATGACTAGAATTATGGTTCTACATTAATTTTTATTGTTTCATTCATCATCACAGAGTTCTTTTTACTAGAAAATTGAAACAGGTAAGCTACAGGGTCTTTTGCTCTAACCCCAGGGATCATGGTAAAACGATTTTTTTTTTTTTTTTTTTAGAAATTCTCTCATGAAGACCACTTCAAAAGTCTCTTACAACTTTAAAATCTCATTATTACATTTACTTATTGCTTCCATTGTTTTTCTTCCTTTGGGACTTCTAGCTTTATTTTTTGTGCTCAAAAAGAAAAAAGATAAAGTTTAAGCACAAAGAGTCAGAAGTACAATAGAAGGAAAAGAGTTACAGATTGTATTTTTCAATAACAATAAAATGGTTATTTTTAAAGAACCATTTCAAAAATACAGAGACATTTGAGATTTTGACTTCAAGTTTCATTTAATAAAATTTAGCAAATAAAAGAATGCTAGTGTATTAAACACCTACATGTGGTTAAATTTTTAGTCTAACATTGAGAAACCTCATGTACATTCAAAAGGAACAGATAATTCTAATCTCATTCTTTGACAGTAATTAGTTTGTAGTTCATAGCAAGAACAAAAGGAAAAAATGAAACTATTATTCTGTGCTGTATAAACCTACTCCACCCTGATGACTTCTGCTGAGCATGGAGGTGGAACCGGGTGGATGGTGGTACACAGATAACATTCCAGTTGCTATATTTGTGCGCACACAAGAGGGTGTGCCCAACATTTTCTATCTAGGTTTAGGGCAAATTAGAAGATTCCAGACATAATATCAAAAAAGCACTAAAAAAAAATCAAAATCCAAGATAGTATTATGCAGTACTTATGAGAATCCATACAAAATGAACTATTGAATAAGTTACAATCCAAAGTTCATCAAATTGTATAACGGCAGAATAGAATCATTTTGTAAACTGTATTGAGCTTTAAAAATATATACTTTCTTGTTTCAGGGTGATTTGCAGTTGCCTACTGTCGTTATTTTAAGTTTGAGTCTTTCAGGAGAAAAATAAAATATTTATTCCTTTCTAAAATGTTGGTATTTATACCAGTGCAAATTGACTCTAGTGGTTTGCTTTCTATCAACAATTATGTGACAAATCCAAGTTCTTCTCAGCCTCATAACTCTATGAAAATGTCAAGTATTGTCTACATCATGGGCTATACTGTCTTCAGTGCTTCTCTCTTATCTTCTACATCTCCAAATTATGAGGTTTACTTTATGTCATAACTTTTCCTTTTTGGGGGATTGTCAGGATCCTCTCCTTGTTCATTGTGGTCAATAGAATCATATCTGCTGCCCTCCCCAATGCTGTCTAGGTCCTACTTTCTGGAACCTGAGACTATGTTAGATTATATAGGAAAGGGGAATGAATGTTGGAGATGGAATTAAGGTTGATAATCAGCTGATTTTAAAATAGGAAGTTATCCTGGATTATCCTATAATCACAAGAATTCTTAAAAGTGGAAGAGGGGATTAGAGAACCAGAGAAATGGCAGCATGGGAAGGGCTTGGCCCGGTGTTATTGGCTTTGAAGGTGAAGGAAGGAGGCCATATGCCAAGAAAATCAGGCAGCCTCTAGGCTATACCTTACTGACACTGATCTTAGCCCAGAAAGATTCATGTTAGACTTTTGAATTCAATAAAGAACTCTAAGATAATACATTTTTTGTTGTTTTAAGCCATTAAGTTTATGGTAACTAATCACAGAAGCAATAGAAAACTAATATATTTGTTTTTTGTTGTTATTGTTTATTTTTATTTATTTATTAATTTTTGAGACGGAGTTTTGCTCTTGTTACCCAGGCTGGAGTGCAATGGCGCAGTCTCGGCTCATTGCAACCTCTGCCTCCTGGGTTCAAGCAATTCTTATGCCTCAGCCTTCCAAGTAGCTGGGACTACAGGCACGTGCCACCACACCCAGCTAATTGTTTTTCTTTTAGTAGAGACAGGATTCTACCATGTTTGCCAGGCTGTTCTCAAACTCCTGACCTCAAGTGATTCACCTGCCTCGACCTCTCAAAGTGTTGGGATTACAGGAGTCAGCCATGGCGCCTGGCCCTAATATATTTGTTTTGTTTTTGGACTTTCCTCTGCACTGACTCTTTTCTATTCAAATGCTTAATAACCTTCAAGCCAAATCCAAGGATCATAGAACATATTCACCCTCCCTTGATTCCTTTATTTCTGTCCAAAGAGTTAACTAAGGAAACTACTGATAACTCTGAAATCAAGAAAGATGCCATTGTTATAAGGGTATAAAGGTATGCAACTTTTAAAAATTGCCTTAGAAACAAGAACATAAGTTAAATGGCATTGCCTATAGTTCTAAAGCCTTTCAATAATTTCTTTAATGTGTATAAAATATTCAGCACAACACCCTAGGGAAGTTAAAAATTGGGACAATACATATAGCAAAGTTCTTGGGAATACACAGAAGGCACCTGTGTTGATCAAGTGACTGCTGACAAGAGAAGACATAGGGATTGAGAGACACAGGAAGTGAAGAGCAGATTAAGCAGGAGGTAGAGAAAGTTTAAGGGATTCATTTTGAGAAAGAAGAAAAAGAAAAGGATAGAAAACAGAGAGATGAAAAGAATGTGGCAACGATAAGATCTCTCAGGAGATCTGGTATCTTGACCATAATAAGCACCCAACAAGTATTTACAGAATGACTGATTTGAGGGACTGTGATTTCTTCCAAGAGGAAAACCAGGAAATAAGCTAATTCTATTTAATGTACATTTTAGACATGATTACAGTCTAAATAAAATTTTACATTTTCTAGAATTCCATTCTATATTACAGAAGTTGATTCATTACATGCGAATTCTAAGTAACTACTGATAAGGGATCTACCAAGCCTTCAGAAAGCATTCAAATTTGGAGTGTAAACAAATGCTTTTAATTACTCTTTCACTCATTATAGAAAAGACTTTGGGCTTGTAACTAAAAAAGTTTTATAATTAAAACAACCAATACTCATTCTGAATATTACTTGATTGTCAGAAATACTGAGCCAAAGTTCATTTTATACCAAAGTCAAGCCTGACATGAACTTAATGATTAAGTCAGACATTAAAATCCTTCCCATCACTGCAGAATACATAGACAATGTCAGTCCAATATGTCAGAAATCTAACTTTCAGAAAAGTTGCCACCTTTTCTACGAACTCCGGCCCTCCACCCTCTTTAAAATGCTATCCAAGAAAACAGTGAAGAGAATCATAGGATAACTGTGCTGTAGACCCGGAGAATAACCAGGCCAGAGATAGGAGGACTGGAGGTCCCCAGAGGAAGGGCTCAGGAAGAGGGAGACCCCATAGATAATATGATGAAATATTTGGAAGGCATTAGGAACATCTGGATAGAAAATTAGATAAGTGAAACAATAAAGCAAATATGCAAAGCCAAACAAAAATATTTAAAAGGAAATGCAGTCATATTTCTCTGTTAAGCTGTGCAGTGAATCATATTTACATCACCATCATCATGAGAACACTGGTTATTATTTTATCAGAAGTAATGATGTTATCAAATTGGGTGAATGGGGAGAGTTGCGGGGGGGTTGTAACAAAGACAAATCTTCGTTGTTTATCAGAAAATAATGATGTTATCAAATTGGGAGACTGTGGAAAGTTGAGGGGACAGTGATCACAGAGCCAAATCTCTGTCTCTCCAACTGTCTATCAAAACAGGAAATCCACGGCTTGGAGCCTATCGGGCTTCAGAGCCCCGCTGAGGAGCCCAGAGGTTGAGACGCAACTGCGGCCGCGTCCCCTCCTGGTCCCCGGCCACCTGGCCATCTGGCCACACGGCTAGCGGGGCGGGGCCGACAGAGCTCCAGGTGACACTGCCCCGCCCGGCTCCCGCCCCCAGGCCCTGGGACGCGGAGCCTCCGCCGCAGCTTTAGACGCAGACTCCACCGCGACCCTGCAGCAGCCTCCCCCGCCTGGCTGCCAGAGGCACCTTCCAACTCCGAAGCACATTTTTCAACACCTAATAGAATCATCATCAGAGGTGGACACATTTATAAATTGTTCTTAATCGGAGGGAAGCTTGTGCTTAGGAAAGCCAGCCTCCCTCCTCAGCACTCAGCACCCAGTCTCCAGGTTCCTCCTGGGTGAAGACGGACCAGCCCACCTTGGCCCTCTGGAAAGCTGGAACACTATGTACACGTTTCCTAAACTATGAAGAGAAGATTTGGGAGGAGTCACGAGCAAATCCTCAATACCAAACTAGCAGAGCAATACGGATCGCTTGTGAAATTCATACACGACCAGATTATGCGACCATGTGGGACAAGCTCAACAAACTATGCGTCTTGAAGCTTTTTGTTGCAGATCTTGGTTCCAGTTTTACCTCAAGGCATGGTTGCTCTACATTCTCTGCAACTGTTTGATCCATATTTCAGCTCCAACTTTCCACCCCGAGAACATTCCAACGTTTCTGCAGGTCCGTGTTATACGACTTGAAAGACCTTAAAATTTTCTGGTTGCCGCAAGTATATCTTCTTTTTTATTATTATTTTTTTTTTGAGACAGAGTGTTGCTCTGTTGCCCAGGCTGGAGTGCAGTGGCACAATCTTGACTCACTGCAATCTCTGCCTCTTGGGTTTAAGCAATTCTCCTGCCTCAGCCTCCAGAGTAGCTGGGACTACCGGTGCGCGTCACCATGCTCAGCTAATTTTAGTATTTTTAGTAGAGACGGGGGTTTCACCATATTGGTCAGGCTGGTCTTGAACTCCTGACTTCATGATCTGCCTGCCTTAGCCTCCCAAAGTGCTGGGAGCACAGACGTGAGCCACCCTGCCCTGCCTATCTTTCTCTTCTGTTCATCCAATAAATGGCCATAACCTACTGTGACAGATTTTTCCAAACGAAAAAACCTGGAGCAACAGTTTAGCAAAATATGCCTTCAGTGGCACTCAACAAATAGAGTTTCCCCTCTAAAGGGAAAAAGTTTCCCCTGGAGCAGGAGCATCAGGGTTTGCTCGGGGGCATAACATAGGTGAGCACTGGGCTGAGGCAGGCTCCATTGGCACTGCTAATTGCAGAAGCACTTTACCTTTGTATCAGTGATTAAAAAAAATTTGAATAATTTGGTTAGGTTCCCCCAAATTGGTATCCACATTTAAGTGCCTGAGCTTTTGTGTTGGCAACCCCCTGCCCAAGGTTGCTAATAGGGTATTCTTTCCCTTGTTTCTGCGGCTGAGGCACAGAAAGTAGCCTCTGTTGTGAGGAGTTAAGTATACATTTATTTTTTTACCGTGATTTGTTCAGGACCACATTTTACAAAATACCTTGATTCCTTTATTATTGTTTATGGAAAGTTCTATTCATATTATCTTAGTTTGAATATAGAATAGTTTTTGTTTTTGTTTTTTTAGTGAGGGCTTATTTTGAAAAATTCTGAGCTTAGTTCAAATGTATACCAATACCTTCCCAAATAAGGTAATAGTCAAAGACAGTTGTTCTGATCAAATGACTTAGAGATAGTCCTGGAATATGCACATTCAAAGATTCCTTATTGACAAATGTCTTTGACTTAAATCTACCCAGGTACTTGGGAGGCTGAGATGAAGGACTGCTTGAGCCTGGGAGGTGGAGGTTGCAGTGAGCCGAGATCACACTACTGTACTCTATCCTGGACAACACAGTGAGACCCTATCTCAAAAATAAAGTAAAATAAAATGGTAAAATAAGAAATGACCATGTAAGCCTATTATTGAGAAGGATGAAGATAAATACTAGAAGAAACAGATACAAAAGCTAAAAATACTTGCCTTGGAGAGAGGGATTTTTCAATATTATTTCATTTTTAATTTATGTGTATCAGTTTAATAATAATTATTTATTTCATTAGGCTGAACAATGAATACCCTCACCTAAAGACGTTCATGCCCTAAGCCTCAGAATCTGTGAATATATTACTTTAAAGGCAATAGGATTTGGCACATGTGATTAAGGATTTTCTCTTGGATCATTTGGTAAACCAAAGGTAATCACAAGAGACCTTCTATGAGGGAGGCAGGACAGTCAGAGTTGGAAAGGAGATATGATGATGGAAGCAGAGGATGAAATGATGAGACTGCTGGCTTTGGAAATGGAAGAGGGCCACAAGTCAAGGACTGAACAGCCTCTAGAAGCTGGAAGAAGCAAAGAATAGGATTCTCCCCTAGAGCAGTCCCTAACCTTTTTGGCATCAGGAACTGGTTTCATGGAAGCCAATGTTTCCACGGACCAGTGGCTAAGGGGGATAGTTTTGGGATGAAACTGTTCCACCTTAGATCATCAGGCATTAGTTAGATTCTCATAAGGAGTGCACAACTTAGATCTCTCTAATGCACAGTTCACAACAGGGTTTCGCTCCTACGAGAATCTAATGCCACTGCTGAACTGATGGAAGGTGGAGCTCAGGTGGTAATGCTAGCTAATCTGCTGCTCACTTCCTGCTGTGCCACCTGGTCCCTAATGCCATAGACTTGTACAGGTCCGTGGCTCGGGGGTTGGGGACCCCTGCCCTAGAGCCTTCAGAAGGAACACAGTCCTGCCAATCCATTTTAGACCTCGGCCTCTAGAGCTGTAAAATAAAACATTTGTTTTTGTTTTAAATACTAAATTTGTAATAATTTGTTACAGCAGCAATAGGTGACCAGTTGTAAGAATGTTAAATAAGAAAAATAAAACACGATAAGACATGAATTATAGAAAACATACCATCTGCTGAGAAAGTAATTCAAATGAAGGAATAATCTGAATTAGAAAGGGATGACAATTTCAATACATTTATTATGGTTTTGTGAATCCTCATGATGCATCAGGACAAAGTTAGATAACTTAAAGCTAGTCCCTTTTGAGTCGATGCATAGCCATATTCTAATATTATTTACCACATGTGCTTTTTCTTATTTTCACTTCCCTTTTTTTCTTTCCCTTTCCTCTGTGTGTCATCCCTGTTCCTGTCACTGATACTCTGTTGGGATAGCCACCTGGCTCGCATTACAATGATTCTATCATATCCTGGAATTGTCCCTGAATCAGTCAGAGCTTTCCAGACAGAGATATGTAGATATATCTATAGCTATCTAGATTTATTTTAATGAATTGGTTCACACAATTGTGGAGACCAGCAAGTCCAAAATCCATAGATCCACAGGACAGGCTGGAAGTGCTGCAGGAGTTGCAATCTTGAGGCAGAATGTCTTCTTCACCAGGAAACCTCAGTCTTTGCTTGTGAAGCCTTCAACTGATTGGATGAGGTCACCTACACTATTGTGGGTATTCACCTTTACTTAAAGTCAACTGACTGCAGGTGTTAACCACATATACCAAATGCCTTCACGTCCACACTTAGAGTTTGATTAAATAGCTAGTTACCACAGCCCAGCCAAGCTGATGCATAAAATTAACCATTACAAGCCCTTTGAGGGGTGAGCAGCAGGTATCATGGTTGTGCTCTATGACTCTATCTCCTGGCTCCTAAATGGCTAGTCTAATAGTGGACACATGACTCCCATCAAACCATTCAGAGCTTCAACCCAAGATTTACTAAGGAAACTGGAAAAACAAAACCAAAAGACAGCCCTCACTGGTGTAGTGGCAGCCATGAGGTATGAGGACTGGGAGATATCAGTGGCCATATGAGCAGTCATTCATTCTGAAATGGAGGAAAGTGAAGTAAACCTACAGAAACAGAGACAAGATTTGGAGGAAGAGTCCTGGTTCCAGTTATCACTGAGGCCCAAGTATACTCCTGCATTTTCAGTTGTTTAATTTTTTTCAGTTTTATGATCTGTTGTCTTGTGATTCCTCTTCTCACCCTCTTTTGTTTAACAGTGTCTTGCTCCGTTGCCCAGGCTGGCGTGCAGTGGTGCAATCATAGCTCACTGTAACCTTGAACTCCTGAGCTCAAGCAGTCCCTCATGCCTCAGCCTCCTGAGTAGCTGGGAGTACAGCTGCAGGCCCTCAAGCCCGGCTAATTTTTTTTTTTAATAAACAAGGCCAAGCACTGTGGCTCACACCTGTAATCCCATCACTTTAGGAGGCCAAGATGAACAGATCACTTGAGGTTAGGAGTTTGAGACCAGCCTGGCGAACATGATGACACCCCATCTCCACTAAAAATATAAAAGTTACCTGGGCATGGTGGTGTGTACCTGTGGTCCCAGCTACTCAGGAGGCTGAGGCAGGAGAATCACTTGAACCTGGGAGGCAGACATTGCAGTGAGCCTCAATCCAGCCTGGGCAACAGAGGGCGACTCTATCTCAAAAACAAAAAACAAAAACAAAACTATGCTATGTTGCCTAGGCTGGTCTTAAACTCCTGGCCTCAAGCAGTCCTCCCACCTCAGCCTCCCAAAGTGCTGGGATTACAGGCATGAGCCACCACACTGGTCTTTCATTCCCTTTTTAAATTTGAAGGGATATTTTTCTCATCATTCCTTAGCTAGATTGAGCTGGTTTTATGTCACCTGCCACCAAAAGTCTCAACTAGGATAGAGGGTATGATATCATTGGGCTATATATAAATGTTTATGTTTCCCTCTCTTTCCAGACATATGGTTTGATTATCTGCTTTGCATAGGCATGACATGTGACTTGCTTTGTCAATGAATTATGAGTGCAAGTATGTCACTTTAACAACCAGTGCAAGATCTGCTGTTTTATGTACCTGGCAGTCACCTGCAGTGACTGTGAAAACACATGTCACTTGGTGCTTCCAACAGGTAGGTTCCTAAGTAACAGTGAGAAGGAAAGAAACTTCCAACAGGTAGGTTCTTAGGTAACAGTGAGGAGAGTACATATAGCATGAGCAAGCAATAAGCTTTTGTGATGTTATGCCACTAGGATTTTGAAGTTTTCTGCTACTGCAGTATAACCTAACTTACCTCTTGATTAACACAGAAGGTACTTTCCTTCATAATACTTTCCCATGATTCATCTTAAAAGAATCAAATTGAGCCAATATAGGCATAATAACAGCACACAAAACAGAGTTCTTGCCCTCCTAGTAAGAAAGACAAGCCATTCCAGACTATCCTGAGATTAATGGAAGTATTAAAGTAGTTTAAGCAGAGGAGTTATCACATTTGCCTCCCAGATCACGATGGTTACACAATGAAGACTGAGTTTAAAGCAGGAAAAGTCTGAACTCATTGACTCTATACTGCAACAATATTAAGGAAGTAATAACAGCTTGGATTAGGAAAGTGGTAGTGGAACCAGAGTTAAATGAGTGATTCTGAGAAATAATGAGGAGGCAGATTTAGCACAGCCTGGTAAATGAGTGGATGTGTAAGAAGTAGAGAGAAAATTCGAAGCAAGCATTTAGATTTCTGGCTTTGGTCATTTGGCTATCATCAGCTCAAATATGCCTAGTTTGAGCTGGGTACCTACAAAACCCTCAAGAGATATCAGATAGGGAATTAAATATATAGATTTCAAGCTTAGGAGTAAGCTTATAGCTAGAAGTCACTAAAATATAGAAAGTAAAGCCATGGGTGTATAAAACCATGGGTGATGAGATCATCCAAAAAGAATGTGGAGACTAGACTACAGTGATAAGAGCCTTAGAATTCCTTGGAGTGACAATATTTAAGCAAAGACAGAAGCATCCAAAGGACAATGAAATAGTTATGCACGGTATCACAGAAGCCAAGAGAAAAGATTGTTTCAGAAAGGAAAGAATGGTCAACAGCTTCAAATGCTGTTGAAACATTAACAACTAAGATATCTCTCATAGGAGGAATGATGTTGGCAAGTTTATTAAGAGTAGTTTCACAGCAGTATTGGTGGTAAAAGTCTAATTATATATGGTTGGAGGTAACTTGGAGGTGAGGAACTGGTGATAAGCAAGCATAGATAATTCTCCCAAAAATTCTCTTTAGGACAAAGGAGAATTTGAGCAGAAGCTACGAGGAGGATATGCACGAAGAAGACACTTTAACAAAGGAGAATGTTAATGGCAAGGAACCAGTAAAGAGAGGCTGAAGAAACAACAGAAAGAGAATAATTGAGGGACCAAGGTCCCTAGTAGACAGGAGTAGCCAAGACCTAGAATACACATTGAATGATGGCCTCTATTATAAAAAGAATGAAGGAGGAAGGAATGAGTATAGTTCAAAACTTGTTAATTTGATTATAAGTAAAAACATGCACTATCTCATTTTATTATTAATTGAATTCTTATAATAAAGTATGTAAGTATAGAAATACAAAGTAATATAAATATCCTGCTTATTAGTACTATTTTCTCTGACTCTTAAGACTCAAACTACCTAGATTCATGGGACCAAGACAGCCATTTCTTGTTTTGATAAGTGCCTTATATACTGTCTGAAATACCATAAATATTTCACAAGTGGTAATTTAACTCCATTTCCTTGGCTGACTCTGGATTCAGACAGTAGCTGCTTCATCACTGATGATACCTGATTCTTCTTTTGGCTTCTCTTTTAGTCTGATCTATTCTACCTGCCAGATCCCTCCTGACATTCTAAATATCTTCTGTTCTGTTCTATCTCTACTTCTACCTTTTTCCAGGATAAATCAATCCATTTATGATACAATAATTCATTTTAACAAAGTATATTTTAAAATTAAATCAGCATTCTGCATGAAGATATTGTGTACACACACACACACACACACAGACACACACACACACATTAAAAGAATACAGGAGCCAGTTGAAATTGATGCTGGGTATGGGGTAATCCCTCAAAAATAATACAACTTATAAAACTGAACAAAAACTAGAATGGATGTCAATTTTCATAGTGACAAGTACTGATCAAAGGCACATTTTCTCAGACTTTGTCCAAGTGTATCAAAGAACATTTTAAAGCATTAAATTGGGTTCTTCACTTACTAGTAATGAAAATGCATAATTTTATTTATAACAAGTATAAAAACTTGTTCAGGATTGAAAGACTGAAAAAACTTGCAGAGAAATAAGGGAATAAAATAGAACCAAGCATATCTATTACCTTGTTAAGGGAAAATATTCCATCTGGAAGATCAATCCAAGCAATGACTTCTAAAAACTGAATACTTAATTACATGCCAATAAGAATCAATTTTGGAGCTAGTTCCGTGATAGGAAGACAATGTAAAATCCTTATTTTATATCCTAAATTAGAGAATATAAAAATACTACACAGCTATACATCCAATTTTATTTAATAAGTGTATCATTAAAATTTTCTTAATATATCAGAAAAGATGAAAAGAAACAATATAGAAATATTTTCAGCTATATAAATTCAGGGCTTCCATGACAGATAAAAGCTAAAGATTCCACCTTTATTTACGTACATTCTTTTTTCTTCATAGAAAAAGTTGATATCCTAATTTAACCCCAGACAAAGGGAATGCCATGATTGGACAATAGAGACTTATTCATTGAACAGTTACATTTAATTAATATGTGCCAGATACTGTTCTAAGCACTCTATGGATGTTAGCTCATTTAATCTTAAAACCATGTAATATGGTAAAAAATAAAAATAAAAAAACTAAAATTGCTACTTTTCTCCCCTCCTCTTCATCCTACCCCATCATATACTGTCAATAAAAGGACAGCAGAAGTCCAATGAAAAGATATTTAACTTGGACTCAAAAGACTTGAGTTAGTTTCTGGCTCTATTTAGCGTTCCATGTGACCTTAAACAAGTTATTGAAACCAGAACTTCCCAAACCTGACTGATCATTGGAATTCGAGGGAGAGTGTTATTACAGTTACAGATGCCTTGGACTTCACCCAATATTTTCTAATCCTAAATCTAAATATTTTCTATGTTTAGAGTAGAAGTAGAGAATCTGAATTTCCTTTGAAACTATACAGGTGATTCTGATAAGCAGTCACATTTGGGAACCAAATGGTATTATCCTTAATAGTATTATCCTTTAATCCCTTGATAGAAAAAGTATAGAAATATGTATTCCACAAGGGTTGTCGACATGAAGGGAAGAATTATGAAGACGTAAATTGTCATAACCCCACTCTCTACACATTCTCATTAAAATTGTGTTTAGATACTCTAGATGACCCTTTTGTTGTGGGTCATCTGGAATATCTAAGCCCAAACAATCATATCCAGAAGCATATCATACAGGTGAATGTCATCTCCAGCACCTACTTTAAGCTTATCTCTCCAAGGCATGACATCAAAAATGAAGTGGGAAATTGAGGCAATGGTTCCACCAATTTAAAGTGTAAAACAAAACAAACAACTGGGCACAGTGGCTTACGCCTGTAATCCCAGCACTTTCGGAGGCCAAGGCGGGTGGATCACAAGGTCAGGAGTTCGAGACCAGCCTGGCCAAGATGGTGAAACCCCGTCTCTACTAAAAATACAAAAATTAGCCAGGTGTGGTGGCACATACCTGTAATCCCAGCTACTCAGGAGGCTGAGGCAGGAGAATCACTTGAACCCAGGAGATGGAGGTTGCAGTGAGCTGAGATTGTGCTGTTGCATTCCAGCCTGGACAACAGAGTGAGACTCTGTCTCAAAAAAAAACCAAAACCAAAAACAAACAAACAAACAAACAAAAACTATCTTTACCTGAGTGTGCTGAAAATGTGTACAGCCTCCTAAAACAGTTTCTGAGGTGACTGTATCAGTTTTTTCCCCCACTTCAACCAAACATCACAATATACTTTTTATTTATCCCCAAAATATTTTCTGAGTCCTTACTACGGACACTATGAAGGATACAAAAATTCATAAAACAAAGTGCCTGTCTTCAAGCTGGTAAAGACATGGCCATAAACATAAGAATTGTACTTTTCAGTTTTTAAAACAAGTTTGGCTGAATTTTGGAGATGCTGCAGGCAATCAATAATAAGCCAGAAATGCCTATATTATAAATACATTTTGGCATAACTGTCATATCAAGCTGGTGACCCTGTTATAAAGTATTAAATGAAACAATGTATTTGAGAATCTCAAGATATGAGTTTAGGTACGCTACTTGTTTAGGTATGCTACTTGACAACTGTAGAGTTTTTAAGTCTTTAAAAACTAGTCTCAGAGGGCTAGTCTTTCAGCACTCTCAGTCTATTTCTTTGAAAAATTTGTATCTCACAAAATTGTGAAAACAAAATAAAATAGTACAAATGTTAAGGTGTCATGGATTTTTTTTTTTTTCCTTTTTTGAGATATGGTTTCATTCTGTTGCCCAGGCTGTAGTGCAGTGTAATGATCAGGGGCACCATAGCCTCAACCTCCTGGGCTCAAGGGACCCTCCCACCTCAGCCTCCTGAGTAACTGGGACCACAGGTGAGTGCCACTATGCCTGCCTAGCTTTGTTTGTTTGTCTGTGTGTGTGTGTGTGTGTGTGTGTGTGTGTGTTTAAATTTTTTTGTAGAGATGAAGACTCTCTCTGTTGCCCAGGCTGGCCTTGAACTCCTGGGTTCAAGTGATCCTCATGCCTCAGCCTCCCAAAGTGCTGGGATTACAGGTGTGAGCGACCACACCCAGTCAAGGTGTCATTTTATAGATAATGCTCATAACTCTAATAAATAATAAAACATGACTTTGAGTTGATTTTTTACCAATGATGACAAATGGCTATTAACCAATTACCTTTTTATCTGGCCCTAAAACACAAAGGCGGCTCATTTTTCATTGTCATTACCAGATGTATAGTTAATATACGTTATATAATAATTTGATAAATTGGTATATAAGCAAGTATATAAAAATAAATATGCACATTATGTAGCCAATATATTTAAATGTTTACATTATGCATATACCTTTCTAAAGAGACATAGTGAAGTCACCAACTTAAAGGAAAAAATTTCCATCTACTTTAGGGATAGACACTGGACAAAACTTCACAAGACGATATTTCATTACGTGTTTCTGATTAAACAGTGATGAGAATGACAGAGTCTCACAGGAATGTTCACTATAATTGTGTCAAACATTTAACTGTATATAAATTCTATAGGAATTGCATTATTCTATGGGGACATGAGTAATGTTTTTAATACAAAAATTCCAGTTAACTGACTGGAGTAGACTAATCATTAATTCTAAAACATGCTTCTGGCAAATCCCTATCTACCCTGTATTTTCCACCAAAGCATTTATTAGCTATGAGTAGCATGAACATAAAAGTTGTGGTTACCAAAACTTCTTTTTACTTCCCTCTTTTACTAACTATATTTAATACACAATGTTTGATCATAAATAGTAAACAGTAAATTCACAAGTCAAGAAAAAATATCTAAGTGTATTTCAAAACAGGATCCTTCATGTTCTTTGAGTAATCCAGGCAGCAAAGTTAGGAATGGTCATGAGTGCTACTGGATATTAGAGCTAATTATTAATAATATGTACTTACAATTATGCCCTTTCATCCAAGTACCTCAAAGAGCTTTCATAGCATTAATTTGTTATTTCCTATATCTCTGAGATGCGGCTGATAGACATTATTATCTCTATTTTACAGTCAAAGAAACTAGGGCATAGAGAGGTTAAGTGACACTGCTAGGGTCATACGGCGAACAACTAACAAAAAACGAACTCAAGCTAATTATTCTCATTTCTCGTTCAGTATATTATCCATTATATGAATATTCAACACACCTAAATGCTTCTTTATCCTAGCCAAATTGAAAATACTGTATTTAAATAATCTAATTAGTGAACAAATTTCTCATTTTTGTGTGTGTTGAAAAATGCTGTTCTACAGGGATATAGAGCTAAAACTAATAATTAGTCTTTGGTTTACAGGTGTAGTTATTATTTATAGGGCTTTTACTATTTGTGGTTTTCTGAAGCCTCTGCTCAAAATGAACTATTCTATTTCTGACTGATTTATACTAGGTTAGCATAGCTGTGAGCCACCGAAAAGCAACTGAGACAGGCTGACTAATGAATTTGAGGTTGTCTTTCATTGCGTTCCTATTGCTTACTCTTCTTGAAGTCATCCTCCTTCTAGTTCTCCATTCAGCAGATATTTGTGCAACCCACCATCCTCAATCCTTAGCCTATGGCCAGCTTAACTGTTGTCAATGATTAAATTTAAAATATTTTATTGGAATGGAACAATTCCTACAGAAAAAGAAAAAAAATTAAAATATAAACACAGATTTCATTTTTGAGTTGATGCTATACTATTAATAATTACCACTGTTACACCCAGTTTCTGCTAAACCTGACCCTTAGGGTCCTTAGAAGACCATTAAACATTAGAATATTGGTCTATGGATGGGCACATATCACTCATATTGGGTTTTTTAATGCAGCACTTCAGTAATTTTCCCAAGTAAAGGCAGGGAGAAAGGAGAAGTGGTTTTGAAACTGTGCTCAATGACGTTAAGACTGTAGTCAGCTTGGATGTGGTAATGTAAACCTGTGGTGGTTCCAACTTCAGCCCAGCTCCTTCCCAGAACTCTAGACCCATACATCAACCACCATTAGACAGCACCACTCTTACTTCACACATCAGCTCCAAAACTAAACTAATTTTTTCCTGCAAAAATGACTGTCCCTCCCAGGACTCATCCTAACACTTCCTAATCTTACTTGGTAAAATACACCCTTATCCTACTCCTCCCTCAAAGCAAAACAAGGCATCATCAATGCCTCTTCCATTCTCCTATCCTGCAGCTGCCCCTAGCAACCAAGTAATAGTTGATCTGGCCTCTTAGTATTTTAGGAATCCATCTCCTTTGGAGGTTCACTGCCACTCACACAAGAGTCCTTAAGTTTTCTCTTCTTGACTTCAACAATGACCCCTTGTCCGCTCTCTGCTTGCCCTTCTCCTTCCCCTCCTCCCCACCACCAAGTTATCTATTCTCTACCAACAGAATAGCTTAAATTGTAGTCTGTCCACTCATTGCCTCACCAGGGCATAGATGATCCTTGATTTGGCTCCTGTTGTCTTCTCCAGCCTCAACTTTTTCAGCAACCAAAGTTTGAACTTTAAGACCTGTAATTATTACTCATGCTTCTCAACATATTATTTGTCCCCGTGCTGGATTTTCTTTCTGTTCAGATCTGGATTTGCCATCCTACCCCTATTTTTGTAGTGGAAAAATGCCCATTTATCTTGAAAACTCTAACCTACAGTTAGTAAAGCCATCCATTCATTACTCTGTACACCTTGATATACCACACTTCCAATCTCAATTATTTGCTTTTATGTCTGTCTGCCCACTAGATTGGACATTCCTTGAATGACTCATGCCAGGAACGTAGCTGGTACTGAATTTGTGGGGAGCAAAGAGAGATAAACGAATATATAAATGTCAAGACATAAGAATCTGTAGCTGCTAACTTAAATTTACGGATTTAGTGAAACTACCTCTCACAAGCTACCAAATCACAGTGCCACGGGGCCGCACGATGATCTCAGTGCCACACCGACACCCGGCCTGCCGTGTCGCAGGGGGATCCCAGACCTCTCAGAAAGAATTCGCAGACTGTCCGTGGAGGCGAATTCTCCCGGGGGACGAGCAGTTAGATGAGGCACAGGGCGGCCACGAGACCCTCCAGCCAGGGCAGGCGGATGACCCGCCTCCTGGGATTTGGCCCGTGACATGCCACGTCGCCAGCTCCGCTCTGAAAACCTCAGGCCACGACACCGAGCGGCCTCAATCCTGAGACGCCCAGGGAGCAGGAGCTGACCCTCTAGAAGCAAGATGGCGGCCTCTGCACTCCCCTCCTCCCCAAGAATCCCCTCCTGGTCCCCAAAAGAAAGACAAGGACATCGCGGTGCCGACGCCGAGATCCGGGAACCTCCGCGAAGCCCGCGGCCACTCCCGAGCCCCGGGGAGATGACTTCACCTCGCGGAGCTGAGAGAGCCAGGGGTGGGGCCGCCAGAAAGCGCAGACAGCCCTCAGCACGCAGGGGGCGGAGGCCCGGCAGCCTGCGCCCTCCGAGCCATTGTTCTGTGGCCTGGGCCAGGATCACCCTTCTCTCAGCCCGTGGACAGGAAGTCGCTCCCCAGCCGCCCCGCCCCGCTCCCCAGCGCCCCGGAAGTGATCTTCGCGGCGGCTGCTGCAGAGCCGCCTGGAGGAGGGTGGATCTCCCCAGAGCGAAGCGTCGGAGTCCTCCTCCTCCTCCTTCTCCTCCTCCAGCCGCCCAAGCTCAACCGCCACCCGTCAGACTCCTCCTTCGACCGCTCCCGGCGCGGGGCCTCCCAGGCGACAAGGGCCGAGTACCCTCCTGGCGGAGCCACGCAGCCTCGGCTTCCGGAGCCCTCGGGGCGGCGGACTGGTTCGCCGTTCAGGTGAGAGAGAGATGCCGGTTCGGGCCGCTCGGGGAGGCACTGGGGCCACCCGGGCGGTGGCGGGGGTGTGTCCGGGCGGCGGCGGGCCGAGGCCCAGACGCGGGGTTCGGGCTGCCGCGAGATTGCACGTCCCGCGTTCTGCCCTGGGACGAGCTGCGAGATGAGCTCGGCTGGAATCCGGAGCACCGCGTTCGCCGCTTTGGGCGAGTACGCCCCCGAGAGCGGGCGGCTGCGGCGAGGTCCCCTGCGCCCCGCAGCCCCTCTGAGTTGGCCTCGTCCGAAGGTCACCCCGCACAGCTAGTCCACTGCGCCCAAGTTCCCGCCCGGGCGGTGCCCGCGACCTGGGGCAACCCGCTGCCGCCGCAGTCCCCGCGCCTCACTCCGCCCCTCTCCCCTCCTTCCCTTTCTTTCCACTCCTTGCCTGTACTAGAGCAGCTGCTTTTTAAGCATCTCCGCCAGGATTTTTAAATTTGTTTTGTTTTGTTTTTTTGTTTTTGGCCAGTTAAAGGAATGGGTTTTTCAGACTTAAGTTATTAGACTCCCCGCACTGAACTGAATACCTGGCCTTGGGCGCTTGCACAGCTTTAGTCCATATTCAGGTAATCTAGCTTCTAAAATGAGGAAGAGAATGCATTTTGGGAGAGAGGTGTTTCCTCCGTGGTTTGTTTCTGAAAGATTTCCAGAAGTGGAAGATGTGATTGGCATGCTTTAGCCTGGGTATATGTGTGTAAGTAGACGGGGATGACGGCACACAGTGGTGGCAGTGTTGTTTCAGGATTTAGGGAGAATTAGGGAATTAACTGGCCTTTGCTCGGAAATCCGAATGTCCAGACTTGTAAGAGCTCATCCAAGTGTCGCTGAGGTAGTGTGTGAAGTCCCGTGCCACGCCCTACATGTCAAGCTGAAAAGCACCTAATTTACAAATTGTGTGGTGTGTATGAGGAACAACCTTTATAAAACATGTATCATAAGTTAATTTTTTCCAGGAAATTGCAACTTTAATCATGTTCCAGAAATTGGATACCAGATTTCATTAATAAACTCTTACAGTATGTTTATTAATGTATTTCAGTGTGCCTTAGCTCACGTTTTTCTGTCTCTAGTAATACAATATTATTCTAAACTGGCTCTTGTACTGAAATAATACACTATTATAAAATATTATCCTAAAGCATCGTTTTTTGACCTTGAATTTCTTTAGGGCAGGAGCCGTGTCACTGTTTCTATGCAGTATGCCTTGAACATAGAAGCTGTTCACACATTCCTGCAGTGAGTGAATGAATGTATAGGTTATCTCACAGTCACCATCCAGGAGTTGCTTATTTTATTGAGCTAGGCTGTTTGTTTTGTTTTAGGTTTTTGGCACATACAGACTTTACTTCAGCTTTACATTCTTCAGCAGAGTCAAAGAATTATTTGCCTTCCAAAACTATTCTCCTCTGAAAGATTAAAATTATATTAAAATTGTGCTGGGCATTATAATAACTTGTATTCCAGTGTTAAATGCTTACTATTTGAGCATATTCAGAGTTAGTAGGAAGAGATTGCCTGGTGATACACAGCAAGTTTATGTTTGGGGTTGATAACTGTAGCCTATCTTAATCAAAAAGAGGAAATTAGGAATTACCACTGTTTGGAAAACGTGATGCATCCCAGAATTCCTTATAGTGGTTCATTGTTCCCATGAATACATACAATCCTCTGACATCCTGATATGACCTTGGTATGATTTACCAATAGCCTCTTTCATATTTATTTTCCAAGATCCAGATTTTGGTTTCTAGTATGTTTGCTGAGTGTACAGTCATATGTATCATTAATTTTGAAGCAGTACTTCATTATAACACTTTCTTCACAGGGCTTTCCAAAGGAAAAGGGGCCTAATTATAGAAAACAATTTTGTCTACCATTTGTGATGGAAGATTTTTGTCTATAGATGGTTGGATTATTTTCACATTAGGGAGGTTCAATGAAGTGCTGATGTTTTCTGTCCTCTCCAAGTATCTCGTGGTGGTCCTGCACTGTTTTTCCGAGCTTAGCTTCTACAGAACATGAATAAATGTACCAGTGTCACTTCTTGTAGATATGTTTATTAGTGTAATAATGCAATCGTATTCTTTAGTAGATGAGTGGCAAGGACAATTATTTTTAAAACACTGGAATAAGAGGCTGTGAATGTTAATGAGGGAAAAGATCATGATTTTGAAGAAGAAGACAGTTTATGATTTTCATTGTTTTATAAAACCTTTTAACTTTTAGAGACTAAGAAATCGGAAGCCAGCAATTTCTTATCTCAGTGACATTACCACTATATAGAGGTTAGATTTTTCTTCTTTAATTCAGCAACCCTCTTGGTGATAAGAGTTCTCATCTGTTGATTGCCTGGCAAGCACTGTGATAAGAGCTTTACTTATATTATTTCTAATCTCCACAACACTTTTGCAAGACAGGTAGTTTTCCCATACTTTATTAAGGTAAATTGAAGTATTTGCCAGAGGCTAGGCACCTAGCTTGTGTGTAGTAGAGCCTAGATTTGAAAGTAACTATTTCTGAGAGCATTGAAATTCTTAACTGCAGTTAATCCTAAATGGCTGTGGAAAAGGCAATTCTGATTGAGCCAGAAACCGGAGCTTCTGGAAAGCGAAGACCCTGATTCCTCTCAGTTCTCTTGGACATCAAGTGTGGCCCGAGTTGCCAGTGGCCCTGGCCAGGTGGCCTCAAGCAGCAGCCATTCTTTTATATCTTCAGTATGCCTACAGATACAGTGTTATCACCTTCTATGTGTGCCATGGTGGAAAATGGTTGAGCATTGTTCCGTAGGTGTCCTGGTAAAGCATTTGAACTCAGTTCTGGTGTTTGATTAGTGCTTTTTAAAGTAACAGAATCATCCCTATTTGAGAGGAATGCCATAAATCTGTTTGTAGTGACCTTTTCTTGAAATCACATTGTTTTTTAGTTCTTTCACTAATGGAAATGGGGGAGAGCCTGTGGGGGACAGTAGAAAGGATGGTAAAAGAAGCATATGTGCTCAGTCTGTTTTTAACCATTTGAGACCATAAATCATTTTCTCTGGGTTTAAGATGGAAGCGTAAAGGTGGCAAAGGTGTTGTAATGGTCTAACTGCTATTCAGTGCTGGTAGAATTCTCTACCCTCTTTCTAAGCCTGTGTACTTTTAAAAATGCACTTTTAAATAGACTTCATTGAAGAATGTGTTCATCTCTCTCTCTCTCTTTTTTTTTTTAAAGATATACCTTTAAGTAAAGAACAGCTGATTATCTGACCCCAGAAGTAATAGTTATTCTGTTTTTTTCTTGAAGCCATCTTTCTTATTACCTTACCATATTCATAAGGATTTGGGTTGCCATATGGAAAAAAGGAAATTATAGTTCTATGGGTTTTTAAAAGATGTATGAGTAAATTTTAGATGAGAATTTGCATCTTTGATTTAATTATATGTGAAGGTGATGACTTAGTTTCTCAAAGTCAAGAGGGTAGTCTGTACAAGCCAAAAAAGGCATGCTTCCATAAAATGATACTCTTCTTAAAAGTCTTCACAGCTAGATTCCTATATTAGATGCAGTAGACATAACACTGACATACATAATATCCTTAAAGTCTGGGATCCAATTTTATTGCTGAATTTACTTTTGAAACTAAATGTCAGGATTTGATAATGTTATTTTGGACAGTAAGACACAGTTAGATTATAAAATGGCTTATATTCCCAGATTTATTGGGAAGGTGGACAAAGATCCCCAGTTTCCAAAATGTTATGATTGTGGTCATCTAAGCCACAGGATCTGTTTTTTTATGTAGTTGAGAAGCTAGCATAGTACTCTATTGAAAGTGGAGGTTGCCACACTGAGTGACTGCACACTGAGTTCAGCTGCCCTGTCTAGATATTCTGGATTACCACAGCAGCCTTCTAGCCTGTGGTTGGAACCCATCTGATCTTTTCCTATTCTTGCTTAGAACAATGGGGATATTCCTTTGCTTAAAATTTTCTTGTGGCTCTTTTATGCCCATTAATAAAATTCAAACTCTATTTATCCTTAATCTCATATACAGAACCTTCAAGATGTACTCCTTACCTCTCTTTTTTCCCCTTTTATCTTTCCTGTTTTTTTATTTCTTATTTTTTTTCTTACCTAACCCTTTAGCCTTATTTCTTTTCTTGGTTGATCTTCCTTTCTAGCAATACCCAGCTTCTGGAATGCTAGTATTTGTTTACTCAGTCCTTCATTTCCTCTTCCTGGAATTCTAGCCTCTCTTCCTTCCTCTAATCTCGGGTATATTCCTACTGGTCCTTCAGAACTCCGTTTAGGTTATACTTCTCCAAATAATTGTAATTAGGTTCTCTCTCTGGATCCCATCCCTCAAAAAAAAAAAAAAAGAAAAAACTTCAAGACTGGGCTAGTTGCTTCTCTTATGTGCTGTTATAATATCTGTTACAGCTCTTACTACACTAGAGAGAGTACTTTCATTGGCCTATTGTAAATTTCGTTGACAACAATCCAAACAATCCACAGTAACCTCATAACTATACACACACACATTCTTTCTCTCTCTTAAAGGCCTTCTTTGGCCATGGTGGCTCACGCCTGCAATTCCAGCATTTGGGGAGGCCGAGGTGGGTGGATCATGAGGTCAGGAGTTAGAGACCAGCCTGGCCAATATGGTGAAACCCCATCTCTACTAAAAATACAAAAATTAGCTGGGTGTAGTGGCATGCACCTATAGTCTCAGCTACTAGGGAGGCTGAGGCAGAAGAATCGCTTGAACCTGGGAGGCAGAGGTTGCAGTGAGCTGAGATTGCATCACTGCACTCCAGCCTGGGCAACAGAGTGAACTCTGTCTTAAAAAAAAAAAAAAAACTGGCTTTTTTCATAGGCCTTTATCAGTCAAGTCACCAGACTTTCTCAATTCATGGCATCCTTATTATGGCAGTAATTTTTTCCACAGCATCCCTAGGTCAAAAGAAACACCTGACAGTTGAGTTTATTAAGTAATTATGTCCGAACACCTTAAGTATTTATCTCCTAACAACTCAGTAGCTATGTGGAAAGACAATATACATAAACTAAAATCATTAACTTTAATTCTGAACTGCATAGTACTCTATTGTATGTACCATAGTTTTTTCAACTAATGTTCCACTTGAACATTTACGAAATTTCTAGTATTTTGCAATTACAAATGATGTTACAGTGAAAAACTTAGTGTACATATGTCTTTGTATTGTTGGAGATAAATCTTCAGGGTAAAAGCATATGGAAAGTTGTTAGATACCATCAAACTCCTCGTCCTATGGGGTTGTACTCGTTTACATTCTTACCAGCAGTGTATGAAAGTAGAGTGCCTGTTTCCCCACAGCCTCACCATCGGAGTGTTTTGTCAGCTTTTCAATTTCTGCCAATCTAATAGGTAAGAAATGATATCTCAGTGTAGTTTGCATTTATACTTCTATTACAAGTGACTTGAACATGTTTTCATATGTTTAAGGGCCATTTTAATATTTCTTTTTATTGTTCATATTATTTGTCCACTTTCTTTTTCTTTCTTTAATTTTGAGACAGAGTCTTGCTGGACCCTCATAGGCTGGAATGCAGTGGTGCAATGGTGTGATCACAGCTCACTGCAGCCTCAGCCTCCTAGATTCAAGTGATCTTCCCACGTCAGCCTCCTGAGTAACTGGGACTATAGATGCATGCCACCATGCCTTGCTAAATTTTTTTATTTTATTTTTTGGTCAAGATGGGGTTTTAACGTGTTGCCCAGACTGATCTTGAACTCCTAGGCTCAAGCAGTCTGCCCACCTCCACTTCACAAAGTTTTAGGATTACAGGCATAAAGCCACCATGTCAGGCCAATTTGCCCACTTTCTATATGACTTTCAGTCTTTTTCCCTCTCAGCTTTTAAAAGTTCTTCATATTTAAGAATATTAGCCATTTAACTTTGACATATGTTGCAGATATTTTTACCAAGTCATCTTTTGGCATTGCTTGTGGTGATTTTTTGCCATGCAAAAGATTGTTTTTGTATAGTCAAATACATTAAGTTTACTGCATCTGAAGTTTTAGTCATATTTAGGAAACTTTTTCTTACCTTCAAGTTATAGAGGAATTCACACATACTTTCTTCTAGTACTCATATAGTTTCATTTCTCACCTTTAGTTCCATTCAGAGTTTATTTCTATGTATGATATATGGAATGCATCTAATTTTATCCTTTTCCAAGTGACTATCCAGTTGCCCCAATTACATCTATTTTTAAAAAAAATTCTTGCTTTTTCTATATGCAGTTGGGTATATTTTATTCTGTTGGCTTATCTGACCATTCATGCACCAGTACCACACCATTTTAATCATAGAGGCTTTGTAATATGTTTTAATATTTGATAGGGCTAGTCCCCCATTATAGCACTTCCTCTTCCTTGTTTTCCTTGCCTTCTTGCATACTTTGGTTTTCTTTATTAGCTTTAGTATCAATGTGTCTAACTATGAAACAATTCATTGCTTTTTTTTTTTTTTAATTGAGACAAGAGTCTCACTGTCACCCAGGCTGGAGTGCAGAGACGCAATCTCAGCTCACTGCAACCTCTGCCTCTCAGGTTCAAGCAATTCTACTGCTTCAGCTTCCCATGTAACTGGGACTACAGGCGTGTGTCACCATCCCCAGCTTATTTTTTTTATTTTTAGTAGAGACTGGATTTCGCCATATTGGCCAGGCTGGTCTCAAACTCCTGACCTCAAGTGATCTACCTGCCTCGGCACTTCCAAAGTGCTGGGATTACAGGTGTGAGCCACCGTGCCTGCCCTCACTGCTGTTTTTATTGGGATCATATTAAACTTATATTAACTTATCGAGAACTGAGATCTTTTTTGTAGAGATAAGGTCTGCCTCCGTTGCCCAGGCTGGAGTGCAGTGGTGCCATCAAAGGTCAATGCAGCCTTGAACTCCTGGGCTCAAGTGATCATCCTGCCTCAGCCTCCCAAGTAGCTGGTAGTACAGGTGTGTGTCACCACGCCTAGCTAGATAATTGACATCTTGATGGTGTTGAGACATCTTCACCTAAAACAATGTTTTTTCGTTTTTTAAATTCTACTTTTGTGTCTTTGAGGAATGGCTTATAGTTTTCTTCATATAAGTTTTCAACATTTCTTGTGTATTTCTAAGCTATTTTATCATTTTTGTTTCTATTATAATTTTCTTGTCATTTATGCCTTTTTTTTTTAATTTTTTTTTTTTTTTTTAAAGATGGGGTTTCACCATGATGGCCAGGCTGGTCTTGAACTCCTGACCTCAGGTGATTCACCCACCTTGACCTCCCAAAGTGCTAGGATTACAGGCGTGAGCCACAGCGCCCGGCATCGTTTATGTCTTTTAACTGGTTATCCCTGTATACAAATAGTGTTGATTTCTGCATATTTTCCTACCACCTTGCAAAATTCATATTAAGTTACTGTGTTATCCTCTTTTGCATTGCTATGAAAGAATACCTACGACTGGGTAATTCATAAAGGGAAGAGGTTTGTTTGGCCCACTGTTCTGCAGGCTGTACTAGCATGACACCAACATCTGTTTGGCCAGGTGAGGCCTCAGGAAGTTTTTACTTACAGGGGAAGGCAAAGGGCTCAGCAGATGTGACACATGGTGAAAGAGGGGGTGAGAGAGAGGAGAGGATTCTGGGCTCTTTTAAACAACCAATTCTCATGTGAACTACTAGAGCGAGAACTCACTCATTACTGTGAGGACAGCACCAAGTCATTCATGAGGGATCTGCCCCTATGACTGAAACATGCCGCACTAAGCCTACCTCCAACATTGGGGATCACATTTCAACGTGAAATTTGGAGGAGACACACATCCAAATCATATCAATTACTTTCATCATTGCTTCTCTCAGACTTTCCAGATACACTGTCATCTCATCTGTAAATAGAGTTTTTTTTCCTTCTTTTCCAGTTTTTATATGTTTAACTGTTTATCTTATCTAATTGCATTGACTAATATATCCAGAACAATATTAAATAGCAGTTTAACAGTGTCTTTAATAGAGGTACTGATTACTTCATTGTATTCACCATGGATATACAAATGTGTACTTTTCAACCTAGATAATAATTTAGTTATGTGTGTACCTTTCAAGGGTTGCATACAGTCCTTCGCAGTGTCTTTAAGGGATGCTTAAGGAGATTGACTGGGCGTGGTGGCTTAGGCCTGTAATCCCAGTACTTTGGGAGGCTGAAGCTGGCAGGTAGCTTGAGCTCTGGAGTTTGAGACCAGGTTGGGTAACATGGTGAAACCCCATCTCTACAAAAAGTACAAAAAATTAGCTGAGCATGGTGGTGTGTGCCTGTGGTCCCAGCTACTTCAGAGGCTGAGATGGGAGGATCACTTGAGCCCGGGAGGGGAGGCTTCAATGATCTGAGATCATGCCACTGCACAACAGCCTGGGTAACAGGGTGACACCTTATCTCAATTTTCTTAAAAATACATTTTAACAAAAGATACTTAAGGAGTTGGATGTAGTGAGAGGCAGGAAAGTTCGACTTTCCTAGTGCCTGGTAGCAAAATACAGTGCTTAGCATGGTAACTGCTCCATGGTGTCTCAGTTCATATAACCAGTCCTGAGTTTTCTTGCTTCTCTACACAGTTCTTCTGGATTTCATTATGTTCTTTCCCCAACTAGTTATAAATTCCACAGGGTGACCTCCTTTTCCATTCTAGGCTAAAGCTGTCATAGGTCTATGAAAATCTAGGGATTCCCTTTCAGCCTTCATAGTCTTAAGTGGTGTCTGTGCTTTGCGGAGGAGCAAGGCTTGCTTTGTATTGTTATGGTGGTGCCTTGAGTTCTTGGATTTCTAGGTCATATAGCAAGGTAGATGTATTAGTCTGTTCTCACAATGCTATAAAGACATACCGAGACTGGATAATTTATAAAGATAAGAAGTTTAATTGACTCACAGTTCCACATGGGTGGGGAGGTCTCAGGAAACTTACAGTCATGGCAGAAGGGAAAGCAGACATGTCTTACATGTCAGCAGATGAGAGAGAGAAGGGGAGAGAGAGAAAGAGAGTGTGAAAGAGAGAGCAAGAGCGAACGTGTGCACACAAGAGCAGGAAAAACTGCCTTATAAAACCGTCAGATCTCGTGAGAACTCACTATTATAAGAACAGGAGGAATGAAACGGCCTCCATGATCTAGTCACTTCCCACCTAGCCCCTCCCTCAACAGGTGGGGTTATGGGGATTACAATTCAAGATGAGATTTGGGTGGGGACCCAGCCAAACCGTATCAACAGGTTTGTAATTAGATGAGTTTATCCACTTGCAGGGGAATACTAGAGTACACAGCTGTCAGTGGTTCTTGACAAGTGCGTAGGGCATGGGACATCTGGCTTTGAGGCAGTTCTTTCTCCAGGTTTTATTTATGCAGATCCAGTCATCTGGCAGGAATGATGTGTTGGTATGAAATCAGGTGTTGGTCCAGCATCCTGCACATGTTCCATCCACATGGCAGTGTTGGTTGTTGCACACCAGTGCTCGGTCTCCTAAGTTCTGGAGAGAGTTTTCATTTCACTGCCATCTAATTTATCCAGAAAGTCCAATTAGCATATTTTCTGTAGATTCTTACAATTTCAAGATTACCAGGTCACTGTGTGAACTCTCAGACCACATCCTGTTGTTTTTCTCTGTCATTCTTATATTTCTTCTCCCAGGAGGGCAGGGTGGTAGGATATTTATTAACTTATTGCCCAATATGCTAATGAATTTCTTCCTAGAACTCCTTACAACTCTCAGTCCATGGCCTGTTGTCTTTCTTTGCTGTCCCAGGAGTGCTGGTAGGTGGAGTATTTAATGATCTCTTCTTTTCCCTAGGTTGAGGAGCCCTCACTTACCTTGGTCAATTCCTTGGTCCATTCCATCTATCTATCTTCAGTTTTCCTGCAACTCATATCACCTTTTTCTTTCTGGGCCTTGCTGCCTCACTGGTATGAAATTCAGACGTGGGTGGGGCAGAGTTCGGGGGTTTCCTGCCTTGAAGATCCTCAGATCTTGGCCTGTGGTAAGGCAGCTACCCTGATGGCAGGCCTCAGCAGGAGAGTGATCTTTTCTGTTTTTGTTTTTGTTTTTTTTGTCTTATTTCCTCTGTCCACCCCCCACCACTACCATTTTTATTTTGAGGAAAATCTGTCTTCCATCATCTTTCTGTCTAAAATATTTAGTCTGTAATAGAAAATCTCCATCCCCTGAAGTCTTAGGTTTCTGGGACACCAGCCCTAGTCATTTAATGCGTGAATAATTGGTAACCTTCCCACTACCCTATTAATCTCCAAGGTCTTCCTGTTTCTCATGTCTATATAATACAGCTAAGACAATTCTCTGTGCCTGCTACTTCATTCTTATTTGCTGCTTGTGATTTTCAGTAGCTTTCTTGGTCCCTAAGAATAAAATAAAACTTGATCATTTGCTCTGCTTATTTATTTTTATGTTTTGTTTTGGTCCAGTTCATAAAATCCATTCTTTGTTTTGTTGAAGTTTCTATTTATCTGGTTATAACTGCTTGACTTTTGTACATTCCTTGATTGTTTATATTTCTTAGTCTGTGAGTTGTCTTTATTTCCTTTGCTTATTTTTTTTTTTTGCAGTGGGGACCTGAATCTTTATAATAACAGATTTATTGAGATATAATTCACATACCATAAAATTTGCCCTTTAAAATGTACAATTTGGCCAGTTGTGGTGGCTCACGCCTGTAATCCCAGCACTTCGGAAGGCCAAGGTGGGCAGATTGCTTGAGTCCAGGAGTTCAAGACCAGCCTGGTAACATGTCAAAACCCCATCTCTGTAGAAAATGCAAAAAAAATTAACCAAGCTTCTCTACAAAAAATACACAGAAAAATTAGCCAAGCCTGGTGGCGTGTGCCTGTGTGTAGTCCTAGCTACTCAGGAGGCTGAAGTGGGAGGATCACTTGAGCCCAGGAGGTAGAGGTTGCAGTGAGCCGAGATTGTGCCACTTCATTCCAGCCTGGGCAACAGAGCAGGGCCGGTCTCAAAAAAGAAAAAAGTACAATTTAGTGGTTTTTAATATAGTTAGAGTTGTGCAATTATCACTAATATCTAATTCCAGAACATTTTCATTACCCTCAAAAAGAAAGCCATACTCATTAGTTATCAGTCCTGATTTTTTTCTGCCCTTCGGTTCCTGGCAACTACTAATCTATTTTCTGTCTCTATAGCAGTGGTCCCCAACCTTATTGGCACCAGGGACTGGTTTTGTGCAAGACATTTTTTCCACAGACTGTGGGAGATGGGGAGGCAGATGTTGTTGGGATGAAACTGTTCCACCTCAGATCGTCAGGCGTTGATTAGATTGTCATAAGGAGCACACAACCTAGATTGCTCATGTGCGCAGTTCACAATAGAGTTTGTACTCCTATGAGAATCTAATGCTGCCACTCATCTCACAGGAGTTGGAACTCAGGCAATAATGCTTGCTCACCCTCCGCTCACCTCCGGTCGTGCGGCCCAGTTCCTAACAGGCCACGGACCGGTACCAGTTTGTGACCTACGGGTTGAGACCCTGCTCTACACACTTGCCTATTCCGGACAATTTTTGGATTCCATAAATGGAATCATACAATATGTGGCCTTTTGTGTCTGGCTACTTTCACTTAACATAATGTTTTCAAGATCATCCAAGTTGTAGCATGTGGCAATACTTCATTTGTTTTTATGGCAGAATAATGTTCCATTGTGTGGGTATGCCATAATTTGTCCATTTATCAGTTGATGGACATGTGGGTGTTTCTACTTTGGGGCTTATATTGAATAATGCTGACATGAACATTGATGTATGTGTTCTTGCATGGATGTATGTTTTCATTTATCTTGGGTGTATATACCTAGGAGTGGAATTGCTGGGTCATATGATAACTTCATGTTTAACCTTTTGAGGACTGGCCAGACTTTCCTAAAGCAGCTGCACCATTTTACATTCCCACTGGCCACGTATGAGAGTTCCTAGTTTTTCTACAACTTCACTAACAGTTGTTATTTTCTTATTTTTTTTATTATAGCCATTCAAGTGAATATACTTTCTGTCTTCCTTCATTTGCTAGGATACTTTGAGCTCCCCTATGTGTATGAAGTTATCTATATTTTAGCATATCATATATGTTTTTTCTTCTTAGATCTCCAGTGCCAAGAACACTTTCTTTATTGTAAAAACTATAAATGTGACTTTTTGTTTCAACTTCCAGGTGGACTTTCCTTTTGATTCATTAACAAAATTTCTGTTTTCCATTTGTGTATTATGCTAGTTTGTTCTTACACTGTTATAAATAACTACCTCAGATTGGGTAATTTATGAAGAGAAGAGGTTTAATTGAGTCACAGATCTGCAGACTTAACAGGAATTATGACTGGGAGGCCTCAGGAAACGGAAAGCAAAGGGGAAGCAAGCACATCTCATCATGGTGGAGCAGGAGAGAGAGACGGGGGTCAGGGAAGTGCCACACTTTTAAACCATCAGATCTCCTGAGAATTCACTATCACTAGAACAGCATGGGGGAAACCATCCTTATGATCCAGTCACCTCCTGCCAGCTCCCTCCCCTAGCATGTGGGGATTACAAATTGACATGAGATTTGGGTGAGGACACAGAGTCAAACCATATGAGATGAGTTTCAAGCTATCAAAACATTAAATTGTTAAGAGCGCACTGTTAAAATTTGTGGTGTAGCAAATAGAATGTCTAAGTGTAATGAAGGGGAATTATTCATAATGAATACTGACATTGTCTAAGTGAATTGTTAGTGTTAGCTTTGGCTATGAAATTGAGGAGCCCCAGTTATAGCCAAAGTAACCCAAAATGATGCTAGATTTAATCCTATATTTCTGTTCCTATTAACAGGAAGGTACAAAGTGTGACTAATTTTTTTAATAGAACCTGCACTTTTGTATATATTATCTCATTTGATCTTTATGTCAGCCAAGAGATATAGAAAGGATAGCTGTTCTTCCACATGGGAACATTTATGGACCTTCATTCACCAGTTTTTTTTAACACATCTATACCTTAAAGATTTTAGCACCAATTAATTATGTTGCTTTGACTTAAATAATATTTTAAAAAGTATTCCTTGACAATAGCATTTTCATAAAGCTTTAACTGGTTCAGTCTCTGAATAATTATTTTATACTTTTAGTTTCCATTTGTTCCCTCTGTTAGTTTCTGTATATTAACACAGGTGGACCAAAAAGATGACAGTATTTACACGCCAACTATGTGCTTCTTTCTAAATGCACAGAGAACTGTATTGGTGATTCCTTTTACATTTGGTTATGGTTTAAAATGAGAGTGCTATTTCTTCCCAGCTTTTTTTTTTTTTTGAAATATTTCAAACCTACAGAAAAGAGCAACATAGTATATTGAATACCTACATACCCTACACCTATATTCACCAGTCACCAATTATCATTTTGGCCATATTTGCCTTTTCTGAGTATGGATGCTTTTATTTATTTATTTATTTATTTAGAGCTATTTGAAAGTAAGCTGGAGAAACTTCACTTTTGTGTACTTCAGCTTGCATTTTCTGAGAATAAAGGCATTCTCCTGCATAATACTATTGTAACACCTAAGAAAATTAGTAGTAAGTCCATAACATCCTCTAGTATCTAATCCAGATTCAGATTTCCCAGTTGTTTCCTAATGTCTCTTTTTTTAATTTTGTTTTAAGAGACAGGATCTTATCCTGTATTTACGCTGAATGATCTGTCACCTAGGCTGGGATGCAGTGGTGTGATCACAGCTCACTCTAACCTCGAACTCCTGGCCTCAAGTGATCTTGCTGCCTAAGCCTCCTGCATAGCTGGGATTACAGGAGTGTGCCACTTGTTCATAAATTTAGAACAACATTTAGTGTCAAGTCACTGATTTTTCTAAGGGTAGAACAGGGGTCTTCGTAGATTTGCCCTTTCTGGATGGTACGTATAAATAAAGTCATACAATATGTGGGGTTTTTTTGTGTCTGGCTTTTTTTTTACTGAGCATAGTGTCTTTCTGGTTCATTCATGTTACGGCATGTGTCAATAGTTGTTTCTTTTTTGTTGCTCAGTAGTATTCCAATCTATGGATATGGATATAACACATTTTGTTTATCATCATGTCTCCCTGCAGTCTTGACCTCCTGGGCTCAAGCATTCCTCCCACCTCTGCCTCCCAAGTAGCTAGGACCACAGGCACGTGCAACCAAGCCTGGTTAATTAAAATTTTTTTTTTTGTAGATATGGGGTTCCCCCTGTGTTGTCCAGGATGGTCTTAAACTCCTGGGCTCAAGCAGTCCTCCCCTTTGGCCTCCCAGAATGCTGGGGTAACAGGCATGAGCCACTGTGCCCAGCCCATTTTTTAAATCTGTTTATCAGTTGATGGACATTTGGATTGTTTCCGCTTTTTGGTTGTGAATAATCCTGCTGTGAACATTCATATACAAGTCTTTGTGTGGACATATGTTTTCATTTCTCATGGATATATGTCTGGGAGTGTAATTATTGGGTTGTAGGGTACATTTATGTTTAACCTCTTAAGAAACTGCCAAGCTGTTTTTCAGAGTAGCTACACATTATTTTGCATTTTCACCAATGATGTTTCAGGGCTTCTGTTTCTCTGCATCTTTACTGACAGTTGTTATACAGTAAGTCCTCACTTAATGTCATAGGTAGGTTCTTGGAAAATGTGACTTTAAGTGAAATGGTGTATAACAAAGTCAGTTTTACCATAGGTTAATTGATATAAACGAGTTTCTACAGCATATTTCTGGTCACGAAAACATCACAAACTTCTAAATCAAGACCCAAAACACTTCTAAACATTGAAATAAGTGTGAGCTATACATACATACCTTTAAGAAAGATTGATACAAACAAGTAAGATTATTACTTACTCAGTTTTTGGTGAATCAGTGAGTGTGACAGCAATTGCAGTGGTGGTTGGTCAAATCAAAGAAGAAACCTTTACAAAGTGAAAACTTTAAGGAGCACTTTCTGCCACCGTGCAGTTCAAAAAGAAATGGTGGCGATATGCACATGTAGTCACAGCTACGTGGAAGACTGAGGCAGGAGGATCTCTTAAGCCCAAGAGTTTGAGGCTGTAGTGCACTATGGTTAAGCCTGTGAATCGCCATGATTGCCCTCTTAACCGTGGCAACATGGTGAGACCCTGTTCCTTTTAAAAAAAAAAAAAGAGAGAAAGGGAGAGGAATAATCACAAATACAGCAGGCTTTCTGAGCACTTTTATACCATATCCTGTGTTTTCATGCATTTGTCCAATTATCATAGACTTTATAGATTTTTATTTTTTGATAATTTGTATTCATTTATTTTCCAACCCACTTTTTCCAGTTCTGGCTCTTGGATGGTGAGAGCCTGTTTTGGCAACTCAGGGAACCTGGCTGGAACCAACCTTGGACAGGACACCGTCCTGTTGCAGAGTGCCCTCACACACATACACCCACACTCACTCAGACATGGACAATTTAGACCTGCCCATGAAACTCTCATGCATTTCTTTGGAATGTGGGTTTTTTTTTTTTCCTTATTTCATTAAAACCAAATGACATTGAACCAAGCAATATCATTTGAGGACCTGCGGTAGTCTTTTTTGTTGTTAGTGTTTTTCTATATTATAACCATTCTAGTGGATATGAAATGGTATCTGTTTTTTTGTTGTTGTTCTTTATTGTTTTGAGACAGGATCCCGCTCTGTTGCTCAGGCTGGAGTGCAGTGGTGAGATCTTGGCACACTGCACTTGGCAGCCTCAACCTCATAGGCTCAAGCAATCCTCCCACCTCACCTCAGCCTCCCCAATAGCTGGACTGCAGGTATGTGCCACCACTCCTGGCTAGTTTTTGTAGAAACGGGGTTTTGCCATGTTGCCCAGGCTCATCTCAAACTTCTGAGCTCAAAGGATCCACCCTTCTTGGCCTTCCGAAGTGCTGAGATTACAGGCATGAGCCACCGTACCCAGCCTGAAATGGTGTCCTGGTGTGGTTGTTATTTGCATTTCCTTAATAACTAATGGTGTTCAGCATCTTTTCATATGCTTCTTGGCGATTCATGTATCTTCTTTGGTGAGATGTTTAGTCAGATCTTTTTCCTGTCTCTTTTTAAATTGGGTTATTTATTTTCTTGTTATTGAGTTGTAAGAGTTTGTATATTACAGATTAAATCTTTCATTACATATATATGATTGGCAGATATTTTCTCTCAAAGAGTGCTATGTTTGGTAATGATGTTGACCATGAGTCTTTCTTAATGTGTTCTAATTTGCCATGGGATTCTCTTGGAGGGTTGAAAGATAAGCTAAATTTTCTGCTCTTAATTCTTCCATGTATCTATTAATAGTATTGAAGCAGAGTCAATTAAAGAAAGATAGTCACCTTTATCTTCATTCAACAATTAAGCAGTGAGAAACTCTTCCCCTTTGAACCATGCAAAGCAAATAGTCATACTGTGGGTATTAGGACTCTTTCAGTTGTAAGAACCAGAAATCCAGTTCAGCAAAACAGAATTTTGCCTTTTTTTTCTCTCTTCCTCTGCTTCCTTCTCCATTTTACTGGCAGACTCTCTTCATCAGGAATATGTCCACCTTTATCCCCAGATTCATTTATTTCTAGCTCAGCAGAGACAGTCTTCCGCACTAGCCCTACCAGAAGAGCCCAAGAAATGGAGCGCTTTGGCCAGCTTGGGTCTCATGCCTTGCTACTGAGAGAAGTGGAGCATCCTAATTTAGTCTTGTTGTGATGGGGTAAGGAGAGGAAGGGGTGCTGGGCAGACAAATCATATGTCTGCTTCTTTATAGGTGTTGTATCATTTTTGCCTATTCTTACGAAATTAAGCCAAAAGTAATGAATAGAAGGTTAATATCTGGACTGTTTTTTAAAACTCACATTTATTTTCTGATTAATTTTAACACTAAATCAGGTTTTATTAATAGCACCCTTTTTGTATCGAAACAAACACATGTGATATTTGGTTTATGCTAAAACATTCCATACATCTTCCCACCTCCCGGGGAAGAGAGGAGACCTATATCAACAATGATAACAACTTGATAATTGTGGCTGACCTCCCCATCTACCCACTTCACATGGACTTTCTTTTTTTTTTTTTGAGACAGTGTAAAGAGTTTGCTCTTATTGCCCAGGCTGGAGCACAGTGGCATGATTTTGGCTCACTGCAACCTCTGCCTCCCAGATTCAAGTGATTCTCTTGCTTCAGTCTCCCGAGTAGCTGGGATTACAGGTTCCCACCACCATACCCAGCTAATTTTTTTGTATTTTTAGTAGAGGTGGGTTTCATTCACCATGTTGGCCAGGCTGGTCTTGAACTTCTGACCTCAGGTGAGCCACCATGTCTGGCCGGACTTTCTTTTATATAGTTTTCTTTAGCTCTTTGAGTGGGGTTATGACCGTCTTGGAGTTCCTACATTCCTACAGATTGCTGAAATCAATTTTTTATAATTGGTTTACTTCCCCTCTGTGTTCATATATTTGGATTCTCAAGCTCTGTCAGTGTCCATATGTTATATGATTCATCTTTGAAGTGATTTTTGTTTTAAGTAAGGATAATTCCCAGTTCATTTTCATGTAGTTGGCTATATAATGTGGATGATGGTGGTGTTATTGTTACAGTTTTTGTGATTTTCTTGCTCAAAAAAAGGAAATAATTTTTATCATTTGAAGTGCTTCTTATCTAAACCCTTAGTAGGTAGATATAACTGGAATTTGTTCATGTAGTTGAACAGATATATTTGGATACTGTGTGGAACTTACATTTCTTCCACATAGTACTTTTCGGGATTTATTTTGGTATGAAAATTAAATGCAAAATTGAAAAATTCTGGCTTCGGATTATCTGTATAAAATGTATCATCTGTCAGAGTTGGAACATACTTTAAAGGGTCATCTTGTATGTTTTTTCACCCAGAAGGGAGGCTAAAGATCACCTCTACCCATCTTAGTTCCTCAGTTGAGACAACCTCTGTAACAAAAGGCAGTTTATAGAAAAACAAGCAAAGTGGCCAGGCACGGTGGCTTATACCTATAATCCCAGCGTGTTGGGAGGCCGAGGAGAGCGGATCACAGGGTCAGGAGATCAAGACCATCCTGGCCAACACAGTGAAACCCTGTCTCTACTAAAAATACAAAACATTAGCCAGGCATGGTGTCACACGCCTGTGGTCCCAACTACTCGGGAGGCTGAGACAGGAGAATCGCTTGAAACCAGGAGGCGGAGGTTGCGGTGAACCAAGATTGTGCCACTGTACTCCAGCCTGGGCAACAGAACGAGACTCCATCGCAAACACAAAAAAACAACAAAAAAAGCAGGTTTATTAATGTGTGCAGCAGACAACACATGGGAGAAACCTCGGTGAAAACTAACTCAAAGCACAGTGGCTTAGAGCTCTGGTTTATATAACAATTTCAACAAGGAACAATAAATGTGTGCATAAATGATAGGACAAAGGTAAGGGTTTTAGGCTTCCATGGGTGGGAAACAGTGGAAAGGTAAAGATATGGGGGAAGAGTGAAGGAGTAGGATTTGTTTGCAGATTGCCCTGGTGCTGTTTCTGGGCTGATGAGTCTAGAGTTGTCTCTAGTGTACTACAGAGAATTTATATCCTGCCTTTAGGTAAAAAAAAGGAGAGGATAGAGAGAGATTTTCCTTGGTGTCTGCCTCTCAGTTTTCTTCAGCTAAAAAGTAATTTTTACATCAAAGAGGCATATTTTGGGGTAATATATTCTGATTTGCGTCACACTCTTTACAAAAATCCCCTCAAAACTATCCAGCCATTAGCCATTAGTAAACCTTGTAGTGATATTGTGGAAGTCGTCTTCATTTTTGGATGTTTAGATTTAAAAATATGTCCTCTTTAAACTAATTGTTTACTATGTTTCACAATAATGAACAATTCATTATTGTGACTTCTCTTTGTTCTTTGGTTTGCTATCTGGAGCAGCATTTAGTAGACGTATTTTTAAGCACTTGTTAAATAGCGCATCTGTTGACAAAATTGAAAGTGACCATTTTATATATACCTTTCTTCAAGTAATTGAAGCTGGCAGTCGTAAAACTTTCCCTCTGGTTTCCCAAGTGGTCTGCCTGTTCAGGCCACACATCATTCATTTCTCTAGTTAGTTTCTAAGCCATCCTGATTACAAACTTCTGAAAATAACACTGTAACATTCACTTACTTAAGTTCAAGTTTTACAACTTAAATATGAAACACACAGCCTAGGCATGGTGGCTCATGCCTGTAATCCCAGCACTTTGGGAGGCCAAGGTGGATGGATCACGAGTTCAAGACCAGCCTGGCCAACATGGTGAAACCCTGTCTCTGTTAAAAATACAAAAATTAGCTGGGCATGATGGTGCATACCTGTAATTCCAGCTACTCAGGAGGCTAGGGCAGGAGAATTGCTTGAACCTGGGAGGTGGAGGTTGCAGTGAGCCGATATTGTGCCATGGCACTCCATTCTAGACAACGGAGTGAGACTCCATCTCAGAAAAAAAAATATGAAAGGCAGGAGGAAGTTATGTTACTAGAATCTGTAGATTTCCTTCTGTTCCCATAGCCTGACCTAAGCAATTTAAGATTCATTATTTACATCTAATTATCCAATACAACCCTGTAAGGCAGATGAGGAAAGTTAAGACTGTACCATTAACAATTAGGAAGTAAAGTTAAAACAAACAAAACACTTCTGAGCATTCATATAAATGCCAGAGTCATAGCACTAAAGGCTATTATGTATCTGATGCACAAGAGAATAAATAGGTCATCACCCAGAACCTACTTGCTGCTCTTACTTTATACCAAGTAATAAACTTGATAGTTTACTTCCAAACAAGTTTTAAGGGTGAAAGGATGCTGCTGCAGGCAGGCACATAGGCAGTAGTGATCAGGAGGTGACAACTATGCAAGGGAAGAAAGAAGCAGAAAAAAACAGCTGGGCAACAGTGGCTCATGCCTCTAATCCCAGCACTTTGAGAGGCTAAGGCCTGAAATGTCCAGATAACAGTTGCTTTCTTGTAGACTTGGAAATAAAATAAGATTGTATTACTACTGAAATACTTTGTTTCATCCTTCATCTCTTTTTTCTTCAAACCCCAGCTGTTCATTTGGTTATTGTTTTGCCATAAACAGAGTACTGCCCTATATTCTTAGTGGACTTAAACTATTTAATCTCATGACATCTTTAAATCTTTGATGCAAATATTGACAATTTGTTCTTCAACCAAAAAAGATTAAATGTATAATCCAGAATATTGATGCTGTTATTTCTTGATTATTTAAAACCCAGAAGTAATGCTTGATCACTACCATTGAGACTGAAAAGTAGTAATCTTTTCTATGTTTTTAGTGAAATTTTAGGTACTTCATTTTAAAAAGTTTTGTTGTGCAGTATATATGTCACCACATGACAAATTTGTGCAAAATTGTAGGAAACCCAAGTTCTGCTTATAAGTTAGTTTTTCCTCTTTCTTTACATTGATGGATTAAGCTGGTTTGATGTAATCAGACTTTTTGTTGACTTTCCTAGGCGTTAAAAGTGTGAAGTATCTTTTGGTTTAAAATATTGAGATTATAGTTGTAACATCATCCAGGTTCAGAACTTAGTACTCATTGTTTTTTCCAATTTCATGTCAGTGTAAAGTATTATCACTAAAAATGCTTAGGACAAGGGTAAACAACAGCAGGGTTTTGTAGCTTATTTTTGTTATATTAGTCAATAAACCTATTTTGTAAATTCTGTGTGACAGTGTGGAAGATGGGGGAAGAAGGGTTCAGAAAAAACATTTCCTTTTTAAGGTAGTCATGAAAGTAATTTTGAGATGCAAGTGGTTACTAATGTGTGTTTTCTTAATTCTTAAACTGGGACACAATGGCAATTATGGCCTCATAAATGAAATGAGAAAGGGAAGGATAATAGTAATTGAGGGTTTTTTTCCTTTAGAAATTATATTTTGGTTTTCCTTTAATATTTGAAGCTGATAAAAGTCCATTTATTTTCAGTAAAGTATAAAGGAAGCATAGAACTTTTTAGGGGAGACAGTATGGTATAGTGACGTGAGCATATGTCTTGTTTAATAAAATGTTTCTTGAATGAAGAAACACCTGCTATTTGCCAGGCACTGTACTAGGCAAATAATTGGGACCAACACTTAACTTAGGCTTAAGGAACAAGGAAAGCTTTCCTTAGTGACCGCAGGAGGACGAGTAGGAATTTGATAAAGGAGATGCATCGGGTTGAGTTGGACATTGAATGTTCAAAACTAGGAAATAAAATTCATGCCATGAATTTAGAGTAAGGGTAGTATATTCCTATGGGGTGAATGGGGCAGGGAAGAGACTGATTAGAGGGTCAGGAGGTTGTAGGCAGATCATAAAGCACCTTATCTCAGGTCACTGGGGAGTCATCGAAACAATTTAAGAAGCATTATGATAATATTTGCCTTTAGACAGACTTGGACCATTCTCTACTTCAGAGCTCCCGAAATTATCTCTGGTGAAGTGCTATTTTTAAAATTTTTAATAAGTGGCTGACTGATACTTTTAGAAAATACAACCACAGTGAATTACTAGAAGAATGAAATGTTTAAAAGATAAAACTGTGCTGGTTCATGCATATAGTCCTAACTACTTGGGAGGCTGAGATGGGAGGATCACTTGAGCCTGGGAGGTCACGGCTGAAAGGAGCCATGATCACGTCACTGCACTCCAGTCTGGATGACAGAGCAAGACCCTGTTCCTGTCTGCCCCCCCCCCCAAAAAAAGATAAGAACAAACCCACTTTTAAATTAGATTGGACAAACTGGGCACAGTGGCTCACACCTGTATTCTCAGCTCTTTGGGAGGCTAAGGTGGGAGGATTATTCGAGATCAGCCAGGGTAACACAGTGAGAACCCCATTTCTACAAAAAAAATTTTTTAATGAGCCAGATGTAGCAGCACACATCTATGGTCCCAGCTACTCAGGAAGCTGAGGCAGGAGGATCACTTAAGCCCAGACATCAAGGCTGCAGTAAGCAGTATTCTCACTGTGCACTCCAGCCTGAGTAGCAGAGCAAAAATAAAAGATTGAACATTGAACAGACATAAAATTGCTCTAAGTTTCTCTGTAAAAGTTTCTAAATGTTTACTCTCAATTATTCTGTCCTAGTCGTTAACTAGTTTTTTGAGTACCTCTGCTACAGAGGAGTAATGTTTTTTTTTGGTCCTGAATTGTGTCAGTACAGAACTCTAGAGCCTCCATATATATATTTACTTTTCAGTCTTACCCATGCACTGCTGTGCAGTTACATGATTTCCATTGTAAACCATAAAATAATTTTAAAAAAATTAGAAAATAATGAGAGGTTGGATAAGCTATTGTAAAATGTAAAATTTTATTTTTAATAGTATATAAATACTGTGTTGGCACTAAACCATTGTTTAGTGAGATCAGTATAACTGAGTATTCTAATTAGCTTATGAACCAATTCTTATTTATTTATTTATTTATTTAAGGACAAGGTCTCATTGTGTCACCCAGGCTGGAGTGCAGTGGCATGGTCACGTCTCATTGGAGCCTCGACCTCCCGGGCTCAAGCAATCCTCCCACCTCAGCCTCCCTAGTAGCTAGGACTACAGGCATGCGCCACCACACCCAGCTAATTTTTGTATTTTTTGTAGACACGGAGTTTTGCCATATTGCCCAGGTTGGTCTCGAACTCCTGTGCTCAAGCAGTGCATCCTCCTTGGTCTCCCAAAGTGCTAGGATTACAGGCATGAGCCACCACTCCTGGCTGTAGATTCTGTCTAGTAGGAAATCCACATAGCTTCTGCGCTTATGAGGCTTACTCTGTGACTGTTTTGGATTAAAAGGTTCCTTAGGTATCTGTGTCTATCCTAGGTGTATTGTGTATCCTGTAACTAAAACTTGAGGTATTATTGAAAACAATGGAGATCTGGAGTTTCATAGTCCTGCATTTGAATTCTAGCTTGGACGTTTATTGTTGTGTGATCCTGGACATGTTTGCACTGGACTGAATATTTATGTCCCTCTCATTCATATGTTGAAATCCTAGACTGCAAGGTGATGGTATTAGGAGTTGGGGCCTTTAAAAGCTAATTAGGTCATGAGGGAAGAGACCTCATGAATGGAATTGATGTCCTTACTGAAAAAAAAAAAAGACCCCAGAGGGATCCCTTGCCCCTTCCACCATGTGAGGTTACAGTGAGAAGACAGCCATCTAGGGGGAAACAGATCCTAACCAGACACCAAATCTGCTGGCACCTTGATCTTGGACTTCCCAGACTCCAGAACTATAAGAAATAAATTTTTGTTGTTAAAGAAAGAATGAAAATTTCCTCCTACTTTTCAGTGTTATTACTGAAAATTGAGAACTTTTTCAAGTATCTCTTCATAAAATCTTAGATATTTTAAGCCCTTAGGTGTTTGTTTCATTTTGTTTCACCAGCTTATCAGCTGGTATGCCACTTCGATATGGCATAACATTTTTCTCAGGAAGTCAGATTTATACTTCCCTATTAATACATCTTTGTAGAGGCTGTCATCATGTAAGCTTCTGAAGTCATATACAAAATTTTAGAATTTTATAGATTTTAAAGGGGCCCAGGGGCCTGGGTTCAGTCCTCTCATTTTACATATCTGAAAACCATGGTCTTTAGAGGTTTGTAGTGGCAGAAAACCAAAATCTTTAGAGGCTGGTAGGTGGTAGAACCTAGGCCCATTGACTCAAACTCTAGTCCTTTTTCTGCTCTCACATATAATCCAGACCTTTATGTTTTAAAACACTGTGAAAATGAAAAAGGAGTTAATATATAGTTTGTTTTGCCAGTAAGTTTTCCATCAACCTAACTATTTTTTGTCTCTTTTCACAGTTAACTCTTTCATTCAGCAGATGCTAAGGGCCTCATGTGTCGAGCACTATCGAAGGTAGTGGAGATATAACAGTAAATAAAATGGGCAAAATTCCTGCCCTCATGGATCTTATGTTCTGCAAAGAGGAATCCTAAAGGACGTGAGGGAGCGAGCCATGTGTTAATCTTCCAGTAGAAGGAATGGCCAAGTAATTTAGAACCTCTTAGACCTTATAAGGCTTTTATTCCCAGTGATATGAAAAGTATTCTTAGGAGTGGCTATATTTTGAGAGTAGAGCAGACAGATTTGCCAGCAGATTAGATGTGGGCTATGAAAGAGGAATTAAGAATAACTCCAAGGGGCCAGGTGCAATGGTTCACACCTGTAATCGTAGCACTTTGGGAGGTCGAGGCAGGTGGATTGCTTGAGTTCAAGAGTTTGAGGGACTAGGCAGTATGTCACAACCTAGTCTTTACAAAAAAATACAAAACAGCTGGGCGTGGTGGCATGCCCCTGTGGTCTGAGCTACTCTGGAAGCTTGAGGTGGGGGGATCTCTTGAGCCCAGGAGATCAAGTCTGTACTGAGCCATGATCATGCCATCGCACTCCAGCCTGTGCGACAGAGCCGGAGTGTAATGGCATGATTCCAGGGGTTTTGGCGTGAGCAACCTGTAGAATGGGGTTGTCATTTACTGATGGAGGGAAAGCCAATAGAGAGGCAGGTTTGGGTATGTTAAACCAAGAGTGGAGTTTTGGACAGTTTGGAATTTGGACAGTTAAGTTGCCTATTAGACAACTAGTTTTATGTGTTAAGTAGGCATTTACATGTGAGTCTAGTGTTCAGGGGAGAGATGACATCTGGAGATATAAATTTGGATGTCATCTCCATATAGATGCTATACTGAATGCTGTAGTTTGAATGTTTGTGTTGCCTCCAAAATTCATGTTGAAACTTAATCCCTAATACAACAATAGTAAGAGATGTTGCCGATAGGAGGTGATTAGTCCACGAGGACGGAGTCTTCGTGAATGGGATTAGCAACTTTATAAAAAGGCTAAAGGAACTAGCTAGGCCCTTTTTTGCTCTTCTCCTTTTCCCTGTGAGGACACAGCATTTGTCCCCTCTGGAGGATGCAGCAACAGGGTGCCATCTTGGAGTAGATGATGGTCCTCACCAGACACCAAACCTTCTGGTGCTTCAGTTTGGACTTCTAGGCCCTAGAACTATGAGAAATAAATTTCTGTTCTTTATAAATTGCCTAGTCTTACATGTTTTGTTATAGCCACTCAAACAGCTTAAGTGAACTCATGAAAGGAATGTGTGTAGATAGAACAAAGAGGCCCAAAAAGAAATGGATGGGAAAACAAGCCATAGAGACTCTGGAAAACCAGGTGATTGTGATATCCTGGAAACCAAACAAAGAAAATGTTTCAAGAAAGAGGGAGTGATGATCTGGGTCAGCTGGTACTAATAAGTGAGGTATAATGAAGATTGAAAATCGACCCTTGAATTTAGCAGTGTGGAGGTAACCTTAACAAAAGCTTGATATGAGTAGGTTTGGGAGAGGATAGAATGAACAAAATTGGAGACAGTGAGTTTGAGAAATAAGGTAGGGTTGAGAGTTTTTGTTTTGTTTTTAAGATAGAAAAAAATATATTTGAACCCAGGAGAGAGGAACAAATTCATGGATAAAAGGGGGAGAATTTCTGGAGCAGTGTCTGTTGAGTTGGCTAGAGGGACTGAAATCTGCATGAGCGGAAGCATGGGGCTTACTATGAACTTGATCAGTTTCATTTATAGCAGGGATTGGCAGACCCCAGCTCTGGAGCCAGATTAAGCCTACTGCCTGTTTTTAAATAAAGTTTTATTGGAACATAATCTTGTGCATTTATTTAAGTATTGTCTGTGGTGGCTTTCAAACTATGGCAGCAAAGTTGAGTAGTGGTACAGAAAAGCTGAAAATATTTACTAGAAAGAGTTTGCCAACCCTTAGATTTACAGTAACTGAAGAAAAGATAGGATGAAATATGAGTGGGAGAGGGGAGGAAGTAGAAGACAAATCTAGGGAATTGAACATTTTGAAGAAGGTATTAACATACCTTTTCTGGTTTTGGTCAAATCACATAGAAAATCAGAACTTTGAATTTAGAGCAAAATGACTTGCAGCCTACGTGCTTCTTCCTAAGGCAGTTTCTTAGAAAGGGCCCTAGTCTCAAACTGTAATCTAACTATATAGTTATCTTTTGGGGCTGTGTTATAAATTACCAATATCTTAGCTGCTTAACACAACAAATGTTTATTATCACAGCTTCTGTGGGTCAGGAACATGGAAGCAGCTTAGCTGTATGATTCTGACTCAGAATCTCCCATGAGGCTGCAATCAAAGTGTCAGCCAGGGCTGTAGACGTCTGAGACTTGGCTAGGTCTAGAGAGTCTGCTTCATAGCTCATTCATAGCTATTGGCAGGAGGCTTCAGTTCCTTGCTACATCAGCCTCTCCTTTGGACTAGTCAGAACATGGTTTCCCCCGTAGAAAGTAATGAGAGAGAGTGCCCAGGACGGAAGGCTTAGCCTTTTGTCTTAATCCTAGAAGTGACATGCCTTTATTTTTGTATTATAGACAGTCCCCAACTTAGGATTTTTCAGCTTTACAATGGTATACCATCATTATGTTTTTCACTTTCAACCCATTATTCAATAAATTACATGAAATAGTCAACACTTTATTATAAAATAGGCTTTGTGGTGGATGATTTTGCCCAACTATAAGTCTTCCGAGCATGTTCAAGGTAGTCTAGGTATATTAAATATATTTTTGACTTAAGATGTTTTCAACTTAACAGTGATTTTATTGGGATGTAACTCTATTGTAGGTCAAGGAACAGCTGTATATTTGTTACACAGACCAACCCTGGTGCAACATTGAAACCTACGTAAGGGCGTGAATACTAGGAGGTATGGGGATTGTTGGAAGCCATCTTGGAGGCTCCTCACCACACTGACCTACTTGAGTGTCTACAAAACTCTGTGTCATGTGAACAGTGTTTCCACAATTGCCAAAGCAACTATTTGTGACAGTTTGATTATATTGGAACTCAACCACAAATATTTTCAAATATGTTTCCTTTTTCACTAAGCTTTTTTTTTTCTGATTACAAAAGTAGCATTTGTGGCAGAAAACTGGAAAACAATTAAGCAAAAAGCCCTGAAGTTAAACATTTTTTATGTTCCCTTGTTCAGTTTACTCTTAGTGAAATTTTATTTTGCTATCTAATTTTTTCATATTTGTACTAATATGTATCTGTTCAAAATAAAATTAATATATAAATACTGTTTATAAGCAGCTTTTACATATTTTCTGACTGTTTTTCAGTGTCATGTAGTACTCAGTGTCATTTTTAAATGACTGTTTTATGGTTCGTGGCTATGCATAATTCTTTTTTATTATGAATAATGTTACAATAAATATTTTTATCACTAATTTTCTGTGCATAGTCATGACCCTGATAGCCATTGTCTCAGTCCATTTCCTGCTACTAGAGCAAAATACCAGACCGGGTAATTTGTAAAGAATAGAAATTTCCTTCTCATGTTCTGGAAACTGGGAGGTTTAAGATCAAAGTACGAGCAGATTCAGTCTCTGGTTCCAAGATGATGCCTTATTACTGTATCTTCCAAGGAGGAGGAATGTTGTGTCCTCCTATGGCAGTAGAGCAAGAGAGTAAAAGAACAAGGTGAAGGGTGATGAACCTGTCCATTTATAAGGGCACCAATCCCACCATTGAGGGTGGTTCCATTATGGCCTACTCACCTCTTTACAGTCACACCTCTTAATACTGTTACAATGGCAATCAAATTTCAACATGAATTGGGAGAAACATTCAAACCGTAGCAGCCATTTCCCCCCTCAATATCAGTTCTTACTAATAATTCACATACAAATTCAGCAGAAGCAATGATTGTGGGTATAAGCTTTATAATATTTGTATTAGTTTTTAAACAGGACCATAGTAGGACTTCTGGATGAAAGTCCATTGGTTTTATTGGGTTCTTAAGGATGACTGGGATATTCAAATCTTCAGTTAATTTGCAAAAATTGTTCAGTTGCTATAAAGATATGTTATATAAACCTATTGGAGTAGATATAAGAATATAGCAATTTTAATATTCCTCAACTCCTAAACCTCATAATACCTATGTAAGGTAAGAAGCAAGAAAAGTATTACAGAGGTTTCCTGCTTTCTAGAGTGATTTTAGTAAATGGCTATCCTATCAGAGGACTGATTTCTTTGTAGTTGAATCTTATTGGTGTAGTTGGATTAATTAATTGTACTATTATTAGTTGAGATCGAGTCTTGCTCTGTTGCCCAGGCTGGAGTGTAGTGGTGTGGTCTTGACTCAGTGCCACCTCTACCTCCCAGGTTCAAGCAGTTCTCCCACCTCAGCTTCTCAAGTAGCTGGGATTGCAGGTGTGCACCACCATACCCAGCTGATTTTTGTGTTATGAGCAGAGACGGGGTTTTGCCATGTTAGCCAGGCTGGTCTGGAACTTGATTGATTGATTGATTGATTGATTGAGGTAGGATCTTGATCTATGACCCAGGCTGAAGTGCAGTGGCACAGACATGGCTCACTATAGCCTTGACTACCTGGCTTAAGTAATCTGCCCACCTCTGCCTTCTGAGTATCTGAGGCCACAGATAAGTGCCACCATGCTTGACTAATTTTTAAAACATTTTCATTACCCAAGGTCAGGAGTTCGAAACCACACTGACCAACAAGGTGAAACTGGTCTCTATTAAATAAAAAAATTAAAAAAAAAAAACCATTTTAAATAGAGATGAGATCTTGCTACGTTGCCCAGGCTGGTCTTGAACTCCTGAGCTTCAACAATCCTCCCATCTGGTTGTAATAATTTATGTAGAATTTATTTATTTAGAATAATTATATGAAGTCTCAGCTCAGCAGAATTCTCTCACAATTCCATTTTATTTTTTAGGACCCATTTGAACATTAGTCTTGTAATAGCTTACAGCATTCGAGACCAGCATTTAATTTGTAGAACATTATACTTCCAGGTGGTAAAACAGCATTAAGTAGAGTTTCTATTCCTCCTGGGTGGATGTCCTAGAACTTTGCCAATACTGATTAACTGTTTTCCAAAATCATTTTCTAGAGTTTAGGAATTTTTTTCCAACTGAGTATGTACTAGTTACTTTCATATACTGTGCTAGATCCTGAGATTACAGAACTGAAAAAGACAGCTCTCATTTTCCAATAATTAATTTTGTGAGAAGCACCAATAGAAGTTATATTCAGAATACTATGGAACAATGAAATAATTAGCCCATTGAAGGCTGAAGAGCAATTGGAAGGCAGGGGACACTGCACAGGGGGTTCTATTTGAACAATTTTCTTTACCTTTATGTACACAGTCACATCACCCTATCAGATAAAAATGTTTTAATTGAAAATATTTTTATTGAATTATATGAACCAAAACCATAATTGCTTCTTTCACCATTGAATAATATATCAAATATTCATTAAATTGGTCATTTTAGAAATAGCTAAAATATATATTGATAGAATAGGGAATTTGAATTTAATCAGCTCAGCCTCCTCTTCCTCTATCTGTTTGAATTCTTTGAAGGGGCTTACAGTTTGTTCCAATTTTTATAAATTGGAAAGATCTTGCTAGTGAGCCAGATCTGCCTCTTCTTGTCTTCTCCTCAGTAATTTTAGTTTTAAATTCTAAAAATTGTCTCCTAGTCTGTGACTTATCCTTTCATTTTCTTAACTTTTAAAGAACGTAAGCTTTTTATTTTGACGTAGTCCAATTTATCAATTTAATCTTCTACAGATTTTGCTTTTGACACTGTATCTAAGAAATCATTGATTGCCTAACCCATGATCACATGCCTAGCTGTATGCTTTCTTCTAGAAGTTTTGTGGCTTTAGGTTTTACATTTAGAAACAATCCATTTTGAGTTAATTTTTTTGTATATGGTGTAAGATATAAATCTAATTTTTTTTCTTTTTTTGAGACAAGATCTCATTCTGTAACCCAGGCTGGAGTGCAGTGATATGATCATGGCTCACTGCAGCCTCGCTTTCTCGGGCTCAAGCAGTCCTCCCACCTCAGTCTCCCAAGCAGCTGGAGCTACAGGCGTGTGCCGTTATATCCAGCTAATTTTTTTTTTTTGTTTTTTATAGAGACTGGATCTCACTATGTTGCCCAAGCTGATCTCGAACTCCTGAGCTCAAGTAATCCTCCTGCTTTGACCTCCCAAAGTCCTGGGATTATAGGCATGAGCCACCATGCCCAGCCTCTAAATTCTTTTTTTGCATATAGGTATCTAATTGTTCCAGCGTCATTGTTTAAAAAAAAAAAAGCTATTCTTTCTTTACTGAATTGCCTTTTGCACCTTTGTCAGCAGATGCTGAAAACTGCAAACCACTCAAATGTCCATCAGTAGGTGAATGAATAAACAAATTGTAGTATATCCATACCATGGAATACTACTCAGCAATAAAAGGAAATGAGCTATACATACAAGCAACAGGGATAAATGTCAAAATTAAGCTTAGTGAAAGAAACCAATAAAACAGAGTACATATTTACGTAATTCCTTTTATGCGAAACTGAAGAAAGTACTAACTAATCTATATTACAGAAAGCAGATCAGTGTGCGGAGGGGAGATGGAGGGAGAGGAAAGGGAAGGATTATAGTTAGGCAGACTTAAATTTGTGCAGTTTATCGTATGTTGTACCTCAATAAAACTGTTCCAAATAAAATTCTACAATGTATATAGAATAACATAGTGGTTAGATAAACTTTTGATAACCAAGGCTTTTCTTTTCCTATTTCCTAATTTTTTCTTTGTACTGTAACTCCAGTTTATTGTTTCTCTTAAAAAGGTATGTAGATCTGAATACAGCACTTGGAAAATAATTGTGATTGTTGTAAACTCACTTCAAGTATATCTTCTTTTCTTTGGGTTATGTCATGCCAGTCCCTACAGAGTCTGTTAACCTTACTTGGTACCATTGTTTTATTTTGTTTATTATAGTTTAACCCAAACTTCCCCCAGTTTTCCACAATTATATTATTAATAGAAATTACAGAATACATCAGGATCAAGGCATATAAGGATTAAGGGGAGAGGAGTAAAAAAGGAAATGAGCAGGGGCAGAATTAAGGAATTTAGATTTTCACCTGTGAGCAATATGGAGTCTGATGAATTTTAAGTAAACTGTGTCAAACTATTTCACTTTTTATTGTGATCAGCTGAACTTACGTAAAAAGGCAGGCAGTATTAATATAAGGGGGCTTTGCATCAGTCCCTTTGGTGTTTTAGTTAATGTATAGTTTTTTGTAGTGGCAGAGTCAAACCCCTATTCTGATATCTTGAATTTATTCCCATGCTTTGTACATTATAGTTGCATCTTGTCAACTGAACTATAACTGGCAATTCAAAATTCAGAGTTACTGAATTTTCTTGTTTCTGAATATTTTTTGGGTTTATGAAATTGATACCTCTATTTAGGCCAAAGTATTTAGTCTACTGGAATTAAGCAAATACAGGTCTAATCTATTCGTGTTTGCTATTTCTCAGTTTAAAATCTTATAGCATGTAAGAGCTTTAGTATTTTATTTGTCTTCCTTTCAAACCTTTAGAGTTAAGACTCAACTAATTTGGGATTAGTTATGACTCTCTATGAGGCTACTACTGATTTGTGACAGGAACAAGAAAAAACGGTAATTTATGAGCTGCAGCCAATTATCTGGCAATCAGAATGCTTTGTTGTTAAGAGTCTATTGTAACAAGTCTCTTTTTTTTTTTGAGACGGAGTTTCGCTCTTGTTACCCAGGCTGGAGTGCAATGGCGCGATCTCGGCTCACCACAACCTCCACCTCCTGGGTTCAGGCAATTCTCCTGCCTCAGCCTCCTGAGTACCTGGGATTACAGGCACGCGCCATCATGCCCAACTAATTTTTTGTATTTTTAGTAGAGACGGGGTTTCACCATGTTGACCAGGATGGTCTCGAGCGCTATCTCTTGACCTCGTGATCCACCCACCTCGGCCTCCCAAAGTGCTGGGATTACAGGCTTGAGCCACCGCGCCCGGCCCTGTAACAAGTCTCTTTGTCTTCATACAACACCTGTTACTGTGCAACCAAGACCATGTTTTTGAATTCCTGTCATAACATGAAACTGTTAGGTTATATTGTGGCTAATCGTTCAGGAAGTTAGCTAACTCTGGTTCATTTATTTAAACTCAGTCCTCCAGTATGACAGATTGGTGAATGTGGAAGCCTGTATATGAAGTGGGTATACCAGTTATTAGGTAAAGCAAACATACTCAGCTCATCTGTTGAGCTGGACCCCGGATTTTGGGATAGAGTGAAGGGATGAGGGTAAGGGATGTTTGCTTCAAAAGTCATTTGGGAGTTTCTAGTGCATGTCACATCTGACTACATCGGCATCGATATATAGAATCTATTGGATCATACCATACTGGGTCAGTTCCGGTTTATGTTGTTGTTGTTCTTGAGACAGAGTTTTGCTCTGTTGCCCAGGCTTGAGTGCAGTGGCGCAATCTTGGCTCACTACAACCTCAACCTCCTGAGTTCAAACAATTCTCCAACCTCAGCCTTCCAAGTAGTTGGGATTACAGGCACCCGTCATCATGCCTGGCTAATTTTTATAGAGACAGGGTTTCACCACGTTGGCCAGGCTGGTCTTGAATTCCTGACCTCAGGTGATCTGCCCACCTTGGCCTCCCAAAGTTCTGGGATTACAGGCATGAACCACCATGCCTGGCCCAGTTCCAGTTTTAATTCCACCACAGCTCTTTGGAACTTCATGCCAGTGATGTAACTCTTATCGAACTCTTATTTCCTCATATAAAAAATGAAGGGTTTGGATTATTTTAAGGCTTCCTTCTGTGATTCTTCAATTTCATTATATTTACTTGACTTTTAAAAATTGCTCAGTGAAACTTCTAGGTAAACATAAAAGCAATTTTTTAAAAATCATCAAATTGTAAAATGGAAAGAAATACACTAGTATACTGAAGGATGTTGTATTGGAGATGGTCCCAGGAAAGCTCTACTTTCTGTGAGGCCCGGACCTTCCAAACATTATTTTTTTGGTTATTAACCTCTCCTCTATATTAGTTGAGGCCTGTAAGCCTTAAATGATAATGAAATGCAGCCAGACGTGGTGGCTGACACCTGTAATCCCAGCACTTTGGAAGACTGGGGCAGGAGGATTGCTTTAGCTCAGGAGTTAAAGATCAGCCTGGGCAACATACCAAGACCCTGTCCCCATAAAAAAAAATGTTGATAATGAAATGCTGCAATTCTGCTTCCAATCATTAGTTTGAATATAGATGCATGTGTTTAATATTTCAATTTTAAATGTGATTGTCTTTTAATAATAGTTTTTAAAGACTGGAGGTTTACTTGTGCATGAGCCTGATGCCCAGCCTGTGTGATACTAGTTCATTCCTGATGAGCCATGACGGTACCCAATAAGCCCCCTAAAGAAGGGTACTCTTCCTCCTACTTCTCTTTCTGTGAGTTAGAGTATTAACAGCACATGCATTCTAGTCCATATTCTTGATGTTAGACATGTTGGAAATGACTGAGGAGCATTGTCCCTTTCTTGAGCACACAGACAGTTGCTAAATGCAGGGCTTGTCTTAAATTAGTGTTCTCTGGTGTCTTCTGTTACCATCATTAACCTGGTAGTCTTCATCACAGACATAACAGTGGTTTGCACTGTGGCATCCATGACTGTTCCTCTTCTCCTTCAGCCACCTCTCCAACCCTCTCACCTCCCTATACAAGATCTGGGTGTATTTTTACCCATTTCTTGCCTAGTGTTATCAGTACCTTTAACAACTAGTATAAAGAACTTAGTAAAGTGTGCCTGGTACAAAGTAGCATATTCAGTCTGTTGGCTATTTCTATTCCCCAGCCACTTTCTATTAAACCGTATGAAACTGCTGTTTTTGTATTTTTGTATGTGTTTGCAGTTTTGTATTGTTTCACTACCGTTATCTAGACAGCTTTTTACAAAATATATATGCAAGGGAGAGAGTCTCTGTCTCTAAATAAATAAATAAAAATATGATCAAGTCTTAAATTTAGACTTACCAGTACTCAATCTTAGGAAGAAAAATATAAGTGCCACAAGGTGTTTTATGATTTTCAGGGAATATTCCAGTCTCTTTTTTCCCCTAGTATGTAACTTCACATTATCTTTTGTATAACTTCAACTTAAGATTTTGTACTTTTCAAATACACTTTTGTCTTTCATGAAAAAGGGAGTTAACAGTAGTGAGCAGGCTATAGTTGGTCATTAACTTAATTATGACTCACAGTGCAGCTTATCTACATGATTCATAATTTTATTGTAGCCAAGAGAAAATGGAGTTTCTTTGAACAGCATCTATCTCCCTTCATTGATGGTAATTTGTGTGTTATGCTGTTACTATTAATCACTGGTTTGGAATCTCTGGGTAAGTAGGCTCTAAATAAGCCCAAAATTATGAGCAAAAGTTGTCTCTTAATTCACTGGCTACCGCAGAAAGGAGTACTAAAACCCAGAAAAGAGTTCTTAGCATCCTTCTACCTCTCACTAGTATGCTCTCTCTAATTTGCATTCTTTAAAAATTAGTTGTGCTTGCTTTAATGGCGTGTATATTTTTTAAAAATACAGATAAGTTTAGTGTGGCTCCTGTATAAAAATGACTCTCAAAAAATAATAATAAAAGGAATACACTCTCCAAGGGGACTGTGCACAGCTCTCAGCCCTTGGATGCCTGTGGCTGAGAGTCTGACCCTGGGCTGCCCATGGCCCCCTCTTAAAAAAAATTATTTTTTAAATTAAAAACAATTTAAGCCTGGGCATGGTGGCTCATGCCTGTAATCCCAACACTTTGGGAGGCCGAGGCAAGCGGATCACAAGGTCAGGAGTTTGAGACCAGCCAGGCCAATATGGTGAAATCCCATCTCTACTAAAAAAGTACAAAAATTAGCCAGGCATGGTGTTACATGGCTGTAGTCTCAGCTACTTGGGAGGCTGAGGCAGAAGAATCGCTTGAACCTGGGAGGTGGAGGCTGCAGTGCCAAGATCATGCCACTGCACTCCAGCCTGGGTGACTGAGTGAGATTCCATCTGAAAAAAAATTTTAAAAATGACTCTCACTTGTGATGCATTTCTTTAGAAATATATAACACTTATAAGAGGCAGTCTCTAGTTCTTAACTCAGAATGTTTATCAGAAAGGAATATTGAATTTTATCCAATGCTTATTTCTTCTCTCTTTTTTTTAATGGATTTGCCTTCTCTGCATAACTTTTTCTTTTCACTACCATTGATTATATCAATTTTCTCATTGGGCCTATTTATGTGATTGTATTTTTATGCTTACTATTAATCTAGTATTGCACTTTTGGAATACAGTTGACCCTTGAACAACACAGGTTTGAATTGCAATGGTTTACTTATGCAGATTTTTTTCAATAAATATATTGGAAATTCTTTTAGAGATTTAACAACAATTTGAAAAAACTTGCAGATGAGCCATATAACCTAGAAATATCAAAAATAAGATAGGTATACATGAATGCATTAAATATATGCAGATACTAGTTTATTAATTATAAAATGTACACAAATCTTATAAAAAGTTAAAATTTATCATACTGTATTAGTCTGTTTTCATGCTGCTGACATGAAACACATACCTAAGACTAGGTAATTTATGAAGAAAAAGAGGTTTAATGGACTCTCACTTTCCTGTGGCTGTAGAGACCTCACAATCGTGGTGGAAGGTGAAAGGCATGTCTTACATGGTGACAGACGAGAGACTGAGAGAGCCAAGCTAAAAGGGAAACTCCTTATAAAACAGTCAGATTTCATGAGACTTAATCACTATCAAAAGGATAGCATGGGAGACACTGCCCCCATGATTCCCTTTTCTCACAACAGGTCTCTACCGCAACAGGTGGGCATCATGGGAGCTACAATTATAGTTGAGATTTGGGTGGGGACACAACCAAATGATATCATTCTGCCCCTGGCCCCGCCCAGATCTCATGTCCTCACATTTCAAAACCAATCATGCCTTCCCAACAGTCTCCCAGAGTCTTAACTCATTTTAGCATTAACTCAAAAGTCCACAGTTCAAAGTCTCATCTAGATAAGGCAAGTCCCTTCTGCCTATGAATCTGTAAAATCAAAAGCAAGTTAGTTTCTTCCTAGATACAGTGGGGGCGCAGGCATTGGATAAATGTACCCATTCCCAATGGGAGAAATTGACCAAAACAAAGGGGCCAAAGGCCCCATGCAAGTCCCAGATCCAGCAGGGCATTCAAATCCAAGCTCCAAAATGATCTTCTTTGACTCCATGTCTCACATCCAGGTCACTGATGCAAGAGGTGAGTTTCCATGGTCTTGGGCAGCTCTGTCCCTGCGGCTTTGCCAGGTATAGCTTCCCTCCTGGCTGCTTTCATGGACTGATGTCTAGTGTCTCTGTGGCTTTTCCAGGTGAATGGTGCAAGATGTCAATGGATCATCTACCATTCTGGGGTCTGGAGAACAGTGCTCCTCTTCTCACAGCTCCCCTAGGCAGTGCCCCAGTGGGGACTCTGTGTGGAGGCTTCAACCCCACATTTCCCTTCTGCACTGTCCTAGCAGAAGTTCTCCATGAGGGCCCTGCCCTGCAGCAAATTTCTGCCTGTACATCCAGGCATTTCCATACATCCTTTGAAATGTAGGTGGAGATTCCCAAACTTCAATTATTGACTTCTGTACACCCTCAGGCTCAACACTACGTGAAAGCTGCCAAGGCTTGGGGCTTGCACCCTCTGAAACCACAACCCGAGCTGTACCTTGGCCCCTTTTAGCCTTAGCTGGAGTGGCTGGATGGTAGGGCATCAAGTCCCTAGGCTGTACACAGCAGGGGGCCCCTGGGCCCAGCTCATGAAAGCATTTTTTCTTCTAGACCTCGGGGCCTGTGATGGGAGGGGCTGCCGCAAAGGTCTCTAACATATTCCCTGGAGATGTTTTCCCCATTCTCTTGGTTATTAACGTTTGGCTCATGGTTACTTATGCAAATTTCTGCAGCTGGCTTGAATTTCTCCTTGGAAAATGGTGCTTTTTTCCCTATCACATTGTCAGGCTGCAAATTTTTCAAACTTCTATGCCCTGTTTCCCTTTTAAACTGAATGCTTTTAACAGCAACCAAATCACCTCTTCAGTGCTTTGCTGATTAGAAATTTCTTCCACCAAATGCTCTAAATCATCTCCCTCAAGTTCAGAGTTCCACAGATCTCTAGTTCCGGGGCAAAATTCTGTCAATCTCTTTGTTAAAACATAGCAAGAATCACCTTTACTCCAGTTCCCAACAACAAGTTCCTCATCTCCATCTGAGACCACCTCAGCCTGGATTTCATTGTCCATATCATTATCAGCATTTTGGTCAAAGCCATTCAACAAGTCTCTAGAAAGTTCCAGACTTTCCCACATTTTCCTGTTTTCTTTGGAGTCCTCCAGACTGTTCCAATCTCTACCTGTTACCCAGTTCCAAAGTCACTTCCACATTTTTGGTTATCTTTACAGCAACACCCCATTCTACCAGTACTAGTTTTCTGTATTAGTCTGTTTTCATGCTGCTGATAAAGACATACCCAAGACTGGGTAATTTGTAAAGAAAAAGAGGTTTAACGGACTCACAGTTTTCTGTGGCTGGGAAGGCCTCACAATCATGGCAGAAGGTGAAAAGTATATCTTACATGGCAGCAGACGAGAGAGAATGAGAGAGCTAAGCTAAAAGGGGAACCCCTTAGGAAACAATCGGATCTAGTGAGACTTATTCACTACAGTGATAATAGTATGGGGGAAACCACCCCCATGATTCAGTTGTCTCCCACTGGGTCCTTCCCGTAACATGTAGGAGTCATGGGAGCTACAATTCAAGATGAGACCTGGGTGGAGATATAACCAAATCATATCACATACAAACACAACTATATGTGGCATCATTCACAATCAAGAGAAATGTAAACCAATGTAATGATTCAGTATTAAATTATAACTGCAAAAAATTAACTGTAGTGTGTATGATACTATAATAATTTTATAACTACCTCCTGTTGCTATTGGTGAGCTCAAGTATTGTAAATATCTGCTTCAAATGCCATGTGACACTAATTATCTCTGTGTGAGCAGTTCATCTCTCCAGTAAATGTAGTGTTTGTACAATATTGTAAACTTTGAATAACACCATGAGGCCCATAGGAAATGTTACTGGTGATTCTGAAAGTGCTCCCAAGAAGCAGAGAAAAGTCAACATTACAAGAAAAAAGTTAAATTGCCTGATATGCACCATAGATTGAGGTCTGCAGCTATGATTGCCTACCGTTTCAAGATAAATGAATCCAGCATAAGGACCATTGTGAAAAAAAAAAAACGGAAAGAAAATATGTGAAGCTTTCACTGCAGCGACAGCAGCAGGCACAAAAACCTTGTACTTGTTGCAAAATACCTTTTTATCATATTGAAAATGCAGCTTTTATGAGAGTGCCGGGTTGCTATAAGAAAGGCATACCTTTCCAATCTGTCTCTGGGTCTAAGGTAAAAAAGCCATACCTATAGACTCTAATGTGATTCCAGAAAAAGCAAAGTCATTATATGGCAACTTAAAGCTAAAAGGAAGGTGAAGGATCTAAAGCTGGAGAATTTAATGCCAGCAAAGGATGGTTTGATAATTTTAGAAAGAGGTTTGGCTTTTTAAATGTCAAGATAACATGAGAAGCAGCTTCTGCCAACCAAGAGGCAGCAGGTAAATTCCCAAAAGCCATTAAGAGAATCATTGAGGAGAAACAATATCTGCTTGAACAGGTTTTTAATCCAGACAAAATTTTCCTATTCTGGAAAAATTAAAAAAGTCACAAGGGACTTTTGTTGGTAAGGAAGAAAAGCAAGCACCAGGATTTAAGGCTGGAAAGGAATAGGCTAACTCAACTATTTTATGCAAGTGCAGTTGGGTTTATGATCAGGGCTGCCCTTATGTATAAAGCTGCTAATCCCCAAGTCTTGAAGGGAAAAGATAAACACCAGCTGCCAGTCTTTAGGTTATTGTACAAGAAGAAGGTCTGGACAACAAGAACCCTTTTTCTGGATTGCTTTCATCAGTGCTTTGTCCCTGAAGTCAGAAAGTACCTTTCTAGTAAAGGATTGGTTTTTAAAGTTCTTTTGATATTGGATAATGCCTCTGACCACCCCGAACGCCATGAGGTCAAAACCGAAGGCACTGAAGTGGTCTACTTACCACCAAACACAATGTCTCTAATTCAGCTTCCTGATTGGGGGCCATAAGGACCTGGAAGGCTCATTACATACAGCACTCTGTGGAAAGGATGTCAGTGCTGTGGAGGATCCCAATAGAAGGAGCATCATGAAAACTTTAAAGGCTTACATCATTGAAGATACCATCATTGTTATAGAAAAATCTGTGAAAGCGATTGTGCCCCAAACAATAAACTCCTGCTGGAGAAAACTGTGTCCAAATGTTATGTCATGACTGTGTCACAAAATTTACGACATAGCCAATCAAGGAAATCTTGAAAGAGGTTGTGGATGTGGCAAAAAAATTTTAAAAAGTGGGAGGGGGAACAAAAGTCTGCTTGATAGAGATCAGTGCGTCTGAACTGATGCAGGGGGATGAGAAAGGAGACCTAGAAGAAGCAGAGCCATAAAACAAAGTGATGTTAGATAATCTAGCAGAACTGTTCTTATTCCTCAAGACTGTTTTTGACTTCGTTTACAACATAAACTCTCCTATGATATGAGCACTAAAACTAAAGCAAACAGTGGAAGAAGGATTGGTACCATATAAAAACATTTTTAGAAAAATGAAAAAGCAAAAAAGTCTAATTACGGTGCATTTCTGTAGCTACATTGAGTGTGCCTGCTTTTCCTGCCTCCCTTCCACCTCCTCCACCTCTTTTTTCCTCTGCTACCCCTGAGACAGCAGGACCAATCCTCCTTCTTCCTCCTCCTCTTCAGCCTACTCAACATGAAAATGATGAGAATGAAGATCTTATGATGATCCACTTCCACTTAATGACTAGTAAGTGCATTTTCCTTCCTTACAATTTTCTTAACATTTTCTTTTCTCTAGCTTACTTTATCGTAAGAATACAGTATATATTACTTATAACATATATGTTAATTGACTATTTTGTTATTGGTAAGGCTTCCAGTCAAGTAGGCTATTTGTAGTTAAGTTTGTGGGAGTCGGAAGTTGGATTTTCAGCTGCACACAGTGGGGGTGGGGGAGTTGGTTCAGTGCCCCGATCCCTGTGTTATTCAAGGGTCCACTGTATAACACACTAAACTGTAATGGATTATTTGTGTACTGAGAGGTAAATTTCAGGTGTTGGCATTTTATGAAATTTCTCTGTTCATAAATGAGATGGCAATGTAGTTTTTTGGTGTGATTATTGCTATTTTGGTACCACTGATCTTATAAAATGATTTGGGTAGCTTTTCTGTGCCACCCATGAGAATTATCTTTTTATGTTTAAAAGAAATTACCTCTAACCTTTGTGTAAGGTCATTCTTACCAGTTTATTCCATAGTGGTGATAAAGTTTAGATGGCAAACACTTAGGATGTGGATTTTTTTTTTTAATTTTTAATCCTGGCTTCACATCAATAGTGTGACCTAGGGCACATTTTCAAAGCTTGATACAGCTCATTTTTCTCACCTATAAAACATGAATAATAGGTCTAAAGTTGTCTTGAGGGTTTCATGAGATAATTAATTCCGTAGTTGAAAAAAGTGTCTGACACACAATAAGCATTCAATAAATGGGAAGATGATTTATTTTTTTCCCCAAAGTTTTTGTCCTATCCAGGTAATTGGATTTTTAATCTCCCTTTTTTCCCTTTCTTTTTCCTGTTTTCCTTGGAATTTTCCTCTTAGCTTCCTGTGTGTGATTGGCTGACTACTTTGTATAACGTAGTTCTAGAAGATAGTAAAAATTCCAAAAAATTTATACTGGGTGACAGGACCACAAAGGTGACATTTTCTCACTTCTCTTTACTCTCTAAGTTGTATATAATGAGCATATGTTACTTTTATAGTCATGAAAAAACACTAAGGGTAAGAGAACCTCAAGTCCCACCTGTGCCTGTGTGTGTTGGGAGGTGATGAACACGAATGGTAGGATTAGGCGTACTCAACAGCATTCAAGATCGCCCTTGGAATTGAGCCCATGCTAAACAGATTTGTAGTGGAATATGTAATTGATAATACTCAGTTGTCATTAAACATAATTTCAGGTAATATATTTTTATGTTCAGTGCCAGAGGGATCCTTTAAATTTAAAAAGTGACCCTTACTTATATGGAAAGGATTTTATAATATATACCAAGAGGTTAACCTGACTGGATGGATGTGGGGTCCCACATATAGCAAGTCAGAATTTAAAAGATTACTAGTTTATATTTTCTTTCTTTTTAAACTGCTCCCTGTTACTCCATAAAAAGAATTGGCTCTTCACCCACAGTTCCACGAAGTAAGAATTCAGCAAGTGGTCTGTAAAAGAGCTGTAGTAAAGGTTAATTGGCACAAAGAGAATCTTTGTTGCTGTAGAGTCAGTCTTTAGCTTTATCTTCCTGATTTGTAAAAATAATGTCAATACTTAATTTTCAAGGCTTTGACTGATCAGTATGTCTTCTTATCAACTTGACCCAATGCTGTGAAGAAAAAAATTTTGGGGGGGAAAAAAATCACTTCAACCCTTCTCTGTAGCAGTTCAGACCATTAACTTTCTTTTCTCTTCTTTCCCATTTGCGCCTCATTCCCACTCTTTTTGATGCCAGGTATTATCCCCATCTTAAACTTTTGTGTTTTTTTATGATTCTTTGGTCATCCGTATCAGGAAATTGATTTACCCTTGAAGTTGGTACTGAAAAAATAGTATTCTTTAAAACTCAGGCTAATTTTAATTGAATATCTTGGAATTTTTTTATAGTTTCTAAACTTGAACTATTTTGGGGTTCCAAATCAAGTCAACTCAGGATTTTAACTCGAGTTCATAGTGAAAGCCAGTAGACTAAATATATGTGTCTACCTCCTCTTATCCCCAACTCCCCGTGAAAAGACAGGAAAAAGAATTTACAGACAGAAATGTGTAATTCTGTAATAGCAGTGAGAATGGGAACAGATGGAGTGACCATCAGCAAAGCAGAGACTTTCTAGGTTGTAGAAGACAGAAAACAGATGGTGCTGATGGATGAAGCAGGGCAAAGGAAGCCCCAACCCAGCATTCCCAGGAGGGAGGCCTGTAAGTGGAATCTATTCTTCCTTACTGAGTCTTGAAGAGACTTTAAGCAATGAATCAGTAGGAACAGAGAGCAGAAGGGATGATAGGATATGCTATTAATTAAAGGAGTATACATGAAAAGCTAGCTCAATATCCTACCCACACACCCAGCCCATACAAAGATTGCAGCAACATCGGTTCCCATGCTAATTTTGGAAATCTACTTCAAAAAACATTTCTTTTTGAACTCACAGCTTGGGAGAACTAGGAGTTCTAATGAACATGTTAGCAACCCAGGATAAACTCTTATTTGTTGTGATATTTGGAGAAGGAGCCAACCTGTCAACCTGTTTCTTGTCCATGAACCGTAAAGTGAAACTTTGAAATGCCACATGACAGAGGAAACTTACTATAGTGAAATGGGAGAGCAAGATAAAAGAAAGCCTAGCCAATGGTGACATGAAATTACACAAAATGTGATACAAAATATTTATTGCCTGATGAGTAAAGGATGAGAACTAGCAATTCACAAAGTAAATACTACATAGAAAAAATGTTCACTCTCTTTAAGAAATGAAAGATGTAATTAGAAATAACAATGAGATCTTTTCCACAGTATGTAAGTAGCAAGTTTTTAAAAAGAGCACTCATTGCCAGTAGGGATACTAGCAATACTAGCATAGTTACATGTGCCGGAGTACAGCACTTTAAAAAAGCAGTTGAAAAAAAAAAAAAAAAGCAGTTGGACAATGTGCATGATAAACCTTCAACAGTCAGTTTGTTAATTTTCCATTTCTTAGATTCTGTCTCATGGAGAGTACTTTAAATGTAGAAATAAATAGATGATCATCTGTTATAATTTTGAAGAATTCAAAACAGCTCTAATGTCTTACATTATGGTATATGGTAAGTAAATTGCTTTGTGTCTGCAGGATGATATATTACATAGCCATTAAAAATTATAGCTATGAAGTCAATAAAACAACATAAAAAGGCAAGTGTGACATAAGTGAGAAGGAATGCAAAAGGCAAAATGATGTATTAGAATTTAATACATTCTCTCCCCTCCTCCTCTTGCTCCATCTCTACTTGATTCTAAGATCTTTGAAGTCAAGAATCCTGACTTGCTCATCTATGAACCTACCCTCAACCCTTTCCCAATGCTGAGCATAGTACCTGACTCAATAAATACATGTTGGTGCACAATATAGGCATAGGAAAAAGAAAAAGGAAATCCAGAAGCACACCAAAAGATCAGAGAAGCAGCTATACAAAGAGAGAGCCAACTTACTGATGAAACGTGTATTAAAGAGTGGGATTTAACAGATGTCTTCATGTAAACCAGAGGCTGTGCTCAGATTTTTCTTTGAAAATACTTCGTTTGTGAGGCAGGCACAGTGTCTTATGCCTGTAATATCAGCACTTTGGGAAGCCAAGGTGAGAAGTTCACTTGAGGCCAGGAGTTCAAGACCAGCCTGGGCAACATAATGAGACCCTGTCTGTACAAAAAAATAGAAAAAGTTAATCAGGCGTGCCTGTAGTCCCAACTGCTCAGGACGCTGAGGCAGGAAGATTGCTTGAGCCCAGGAGTTCAGGGCTATAGTGAGGTGTAATAGCACCACTGCACCCCAGCCTGGGTGACAGAGCGAGACTTATCTCTTTAAAAAAAAAAAAAACTACTAGTAAACTTTCTGTCACTATTCTAATACATGGTGTAAGACTTAATCAATTAAGCAATTGCCCTACTTATTTTTAAACTGGATCATTCAGGCATGGTTAATTCAGTTATTTTTTTGGGTGCATTTTTTTAAATTAACAAAGTTTTCATAAACAATATGAAGTTCATAAATATATCAATAAGAGAAACTCAAACTACCAGGCTATATACTTAATTTGTAGCTCATACATGGAATCTAAAGCAGGTATAAATTACATAAATTATACTTTTAAAAATTAGATCTATTAAGCATCTAAGCCTGCATTATTATTATTTTTGTAGAGACAGGGTCTCACTCTCTTGCCCAGGCCAAAGTACAGTTGTTCAATCTTAGCTCGAATTCCTGAGCTTAATGATCCTCCCGCCTCAGCCTCCGGAGTAGCTAGGACTACAGACGTGTGCCACCACATCTGGCTAATTTTTTTTTTTTTTTTTTTTTTTTAGTAGAGTTAAGAGTTTCACTATGTTGCCCAGGCTGGTCTCAAACTCCTGGTTTCAAGTGATCCTCCCATCTCAGCCTCCCAAAATGCTGGGATTACAGTTGTGAGCCACCATGCCCAGCTGAACATTATTTCTTTATTCAATTTTGTAGCTGTTAAATTCAGTAAATAAAAACATGTATTTAATTTCCAAATAAGTAATACATTCACATGGATCAAAATCAAAAGGTTATGTATCCTTCCAGAATTAGCATAGGAATATGGAAGCACACATATATTTTTACAATTAATTATTAATGCTTTTCTAAACTACATAATCTTATTTTGAAATCACATGGGTTTAAAAACAAATATTAAAATACAAATAGCAGTTTATGAGTCTTTTTTTCCTTTTTCACCTTTCAGGTTCTACCCTGTTACTTATTTCTCAATATTGCTGAAAACATTCAGGTAATTATTTGGTAGCAAAACTACTGTGGTTAGGGTACGAAAACTGCTTATTCGTAAGCTACTCTCATATTTTTCTTTTTAAATATTTTGATCTTTTAAAAGATCAATATTGATTTCCAGCATTTCCTTGCACTAATTCTTCTCTCCCCTCCCAGTCCTACCTGGTCCCACAGAAGCTGCTTGTTCTCCTTCTTTTCCTTACCTATATTCACTCCAGCTAGGAGGTTGGTTATTTTGGCTTAAATTCTCACTTTCCTTTGCCCCTCACATCTAATCTAGTTCATTTGACTCTTTTTTTCTTAATATCTTTTAGAGCCATCCATTCCTCCTCCCTAGTCCTAACTCAAGTCATCATTGACCTGTAGCCTTCCACCTGTTCTTCCTGCCTTCTGAGTCCCAGTGTCTCCTCTCTTTAAAACTTCTGGCGGTTCTCCATTGCATAGCTGTGATTACAGGCACCCACCAGAACACCTGGCTAATTTTTGTATTTTTAGTAGAGATGGGGTTTCACCATGTTAGGCAGGCAGGTCTTGAACTCCTGACCTCAGCTGATCTGCCCGCCTCGGCGTCCCAAAGTGCTGGGATTACAGGCATGAGCCACTGTGCCTGGCCTTGTAGCTTCCTTTCTTACTGTCACCTCAAGGTTCACTTGATTTGCTAATGTTTTGTCTTTGAAGTCTCAGCCATCACTTTCTGATGTGTTTTAGAAATTTTTTTATAAATTTTAACTGTGATGAGGGCTTTACCTTTGTGCTGCTGGTAATGATTTTGCACTGACTGGGGACTGAATATATGTGGCATATAAAGTTAGAGTCTTCTAAAAAGATGCCTGAATATTTGTTACCCTTTATTGAATACTTAATTATGTGTATTAGATATCTTACATATGCTGTTTTGTTAATATTAACCTTAATGTTACAAATAAGCTGAAACCCAGGGAGATAAAGTAATTTGAGCCTTCATGATGTTAAGATTCTGTGCTTTGATGTCTGACAACATGTCTGGCAAGTCTTATAAATAAATTTTATTTTGCAGACAAGGCAAAATGTTAAGCCATCTTTAAGCCATTGCCATCCATATGACTCTGGTGTTGAAATCTTTTGTCCATTAAAAAATGTTGCTACCTGGGATCTTGGGTTTGGTCTTTGCATGGGAGGCAGGTGGGGCTTGGATCAGTAAGTCTGGTTCCCACCTCCCCGTCTCTGAGAGGAGGCAAGAGCCCCAGGGCTGGCTCGTGTTTGTACATTGCACAGAAACTTGCGTGGGTGCTTTAGTAAAAAACGTAAATGGGAAAAAAAAAAGTTTGTTTTGTCTTTTTAGTGAGTTTTAAGAGTTCTTAGTTCAGTCTTTGCTATTATTTTGTGTTCTCCTTACTCAGTATGGAGTAATTTGAAAATACTAAGTTGTTATGTTTCAAAAGTAGAAAACTGCCTCAGGGATTTTCTTACTTTGAATGTTGTTCGTATGGAGTTTGATTGCATATTTAAAATGGAGGTCTTAACTGTTTAGAGTATCAGTTATAAGTAATATCATTTTTTTGACTGGACTTCCTTCCATCTCTTTATAATAAATTATTAACTAAATAATGTCTTTATTTATAAATATTCAAAACATAGTGGTTACTTTGCCACTTGAAATTTGTCAGAGATTTTTGGGACACCAAAAGCATAAAAAAAAATACTCATCAAAAAACATGTCAAGAAAATATAAGCTACAAAATGGAAGAAAAGATTATCAATATACATCTCTGGAAAGGATTTGATTCAGAATATATAAAGAACTCTTAAAACTCACTAAAAAGACAAAACAAACATTTTTTAATGGACAAAAGATTTCAACACCAGAGTCATATGGATGGCAATTAACTACATGAAAAGAGCTCAACATGATTAGTTATTAGGAAAATGTAAATTAAAACTATAATGAAATGTCACTACACATTCACTAGACTGCCTAAAATTAAAAGCCTAGGACAGTACCAGGATATGAAAGCAACTGGAAATCTTGTACGTTGTTAGTGGAAATGCAAAAAAGTACAGCCTCTTTGGAAAACCAACACACACAATACAACCTACCAGTTCTGCTCCTGTTGTTTACCCAAGAAAAATGAAAACGTGTGTATACATAGACCTGTACACAAAGATTTATGGCTGCTTTATACATAAAATTTTTTTAAAATGGAAACAACATAAATAAATCATGATATATCCAGACAATGGAATACTATTCAGTAATTTAAAAAAACATGCATGCACACATGCAACAATATTCGTGTGTCTCAAAAGCCTTGCCTAACGGAAAGAAGCCAGGCATAAAAAGCTACATATATTATGATCCAAAAGACAGAAGAGTAAGGCCTGAAATCCCATCAGTGACTGCCAGTGTGACGGAGAAGATTGTCTGCAAAGGGCAGGAGGAAACTTTTTGGGGTAATGGAAGTGTTCTGTATCTTGATTGTGATGGTAATTACATGACTGTATACTTTTATCAAAACTCATTAAACTATACATTTAAAAGGGTAAATTTTACTGTATGTCAATCAACCTTCTCTTAAAGAAAAAGTTCAAGTCGTTTTCAACATATGGCAAAACCCTGTCTCTACTAAAAATACAAAACAAAAATTAGCTGGCACACGCCTGTAATCCCAGCTACTCAGGAGGCTGAGGATGCTTGAGCCTGAGAGAAGGAGGTTGCAGTGAGCCGAGATCACGTCTTTACACTCCATTCTGGGCTACAGAGTGAGAATCCGTCTCAAAAAAAAAAAAAAAGAAATTATCTTCACAAATTTTATGATAAAGAAAACTTTAGGAGACAGGTCAGATGACTTCTGAGTCAGGTCCTTTGTATTTTGACTTACTAGATTTTTTTTTAATCATGAAGATATTTTTAATTTTCATGATTAATAGTCTTTTTTTACTGGCAGAGCTTTGTATCTTTACCAGAATACACTCTTTATGTTCCAAAAACAGGATGTCTTTATTTATTCAAGTTATCCTTTATGTTACTTATTATTATTAAAATGTCTTCATGTATATCTTACACAGTTAGTGCTAATTTTATTCTTAGTTATATACTCTCTGTGAGTGAGTTTGTAAATGTATATGTTATATTGATTATATAACCATTCACCCTTTGAAATCTATTATTTGTAGTAATTTATCAGTTGATTCCTTTGGTCTTTCTAGGTATGAAATGACATTATCAGTTAATAATGATCATTTGCCTCTTTATTTTTTTTTTCTAATGTGGTACTACTTCCAGAACAGTGCTAAGTAAGAGTGATGCTAGTGGCCACCCTTATCTTACTCCTGATATTAATGGAATTGCTTTTATTTTGTCATTAAAAATGATTTTTTATGTTGTTGTTTTTTTTTAAGAGACAGGGTCTCCTAAAAAAGAGGATCAGCCAGGCTCAGTGGCTCACACCTGTAAACCCAGCACTTTGAGCGGTCAAGCTAGGCGATTGCTTGAGCCCAGCAGTTCAAGACCATCCAAGGCAGCATAGTGAGACCTTGTCTCTACTAAAAATTCAACAGCAGAGAAAATTAGCTTGGAACTAATTACCTGGGGCTACAGGCATGCATTGTTAAAAAAAAAAAAAGACGGTACCTCTCTGTTGCCCAGGCTGAAATGCAGTGGTAAAATCATATCTCACTGTAACCTTGAACTCTTGAGCTCAAGCCATCCTCTCTCTCACTTCAGCCTCCTAAAGCACTGGGATTACAGGTTAGAGCTGCTGCACTGGGCCTAGTTTGGGTTTTAAGACAGCCAGTTTCTGTGTAATTAAGTAAACACTAATCTGTTTCTACTTTTTTGTGAGCAATTTTATCAAATATTATTTTAGAACTTATAGAAATACTCATATGATTTTTTTAACCTATTAATATCAGAAATTATGACTTACTAAAATTCTAAGCCATTCTTGTACCTGGTTTGAATCACACCTGGTCGCTTTGGTTTATTCTTTTAATGTGCTAGATTCTGTCTGTTACCATGTTTTACTTAGAATTTTTACCCCATATTCATGTGATAGTCCAATCATTCTATTTTGTCTTTATTCTATTTTTGTCAGTACTTTGCATCACTGTTAGGCTAGCTTGCTAAAAAGAATTTGGAAGCTTTCTCTGTCCTCTGAAACATTAAACAGTACAGATTGAGTATCCTTTATCCTAAATGCTTGGGACCAGAAATGTTTCAGGATTTTTTTGGATTTTGGAATATTTGCAAATGCGTATTGAGAGATCTTGGGGATAGGACCCAAGTCTAAACCCGAAATTCATTTATGTTTCATACACACTTTATATACATAGCCTGAAGGTAATTTTATCCTTTTTTTTTTTTTTTTTTTTTTTAGACAAAGTCTCCCTCTCTTGTTGCCCAGGCTGGAGTACGGTGGTGTGATCTCAGCTCACTGCAACCTCCGCCTCCTGGGTTCAAGCAATTCTCCTGCCTCAGCCTCCTGCATAGCTGGGATTACAGGTGCACACTAACACACTCCACTAGTTTTTTTGTATTTTCAGAAGAGATGGGGTTTCGCCATTTTGACCAGGCTGAACTCCTGACCTCAGGTGATCTGTCTACCTCGGTCTCCCAAAGTGCTGGGATTACAGGCGTGAGCCAATTTTTAATAATTATGTGTGTGAAACAAAGTTTGTATACATGGAACCATTTTACTACCCTTTGTGGGAATGCTTGCATGGGAGAATCTGGGCATGTGCAGAAAAGATACATTTTAGCCGAAGAGGATTAGGAAGGTCTTGGGGATGCTGAATAAACTGTATCGTGCACTTGTGTTTTGACTACAACCCACATGAGATCACATGAGGTCAGGTGTGGAATTTTCTACTTGTAATATCATATCAGTGCTCAAAAAGTTTCAGATTTTGGAGCATTTCAGACTTTCAGGTTAGAGGTGCTCAACCTGTATTGATGATACTTGTTCTTCAGTCAGTTAGGAAAATACACTTGTGGGCCTGGTGCAGTGGCTCAGCCTTTCCTAACACGGAGGCCTAGGTGGGAGGATCGCTTGAACCCAGATGTTCAAGACCAGCCTGGGCAACACAGACCCTGTCTCTACAAAAAATTTTAAAACTTAGCTGAGAGTGGTGGCACATACCTGTAGTCCTAGTTACTCAAGTGGCTGAGGTGGGAGGATCGCTTAAGCCCAGCAGGTCAAGGCTGCAGTGAGCTGTGATGGTACCATTGCACTCTAGCCTGGGCAAAAGAGTGAGACTATGTCTGGGAAATAAAAATAACAAAAACTGTGTATCTTCTTTTCTTGGGCATGTATATTCTACCTCTTCTCAAATTGTTAATTTTATACTACCTATGTTTTTTTAATTGAGCAAATATTCTTAATGCAGATAGGGAGTATCATGTGTGAGTTGTTTATATGAAATACTTTCCATTCACTGATAGGCCTTTACGTACTTGTGATTTGTAATGATTTGGTAGGAACAGAACTTTAGTGATCATAAGCCTGTAGTGCACCATTCAAATTGGAGGCAAGGGAAATGCTTCACTGAATCTCTTTACTAAAAAGCATTCTCTCACAGCTCTTACCAGGAAATATTTTTATTAGACTGAAGCCTAAAAGAGGTTGTATACTCTTTATCTGAAATGCTTGGGATCAGAAGTGTTTGAGATTTTGGTTTTTCTTATACTTACCTGTTCAGCGTCCCTAATCCAAAAATCCCAATTGTTCGTATGAGCATTTCCTTTGAGAGTCATGCCATCACTCAAAAAGTGTTGGATTTGGGAGCATTTCACACTTTGGATTTTTGGATTAGCTATGCTTATCCTATAATGAGCTTCTCTATTGAAAATCTAAAGAAGATAATGAACTCTGGAAATACATAGATTATTGGGGTTTTTGTTTTGATGGGCATGGGGTATTTGACACCTTACTTGGTAGAGTATTCCTTAGTAAGTATTGAAAAAACTGGATTGATTGTTTTTTAGAAAAATTTTTAAAGTTTAAAATAGAGAGCTTAGAGTCTGGATTGGAGATGTGTGGTCCGAAGCTTTTTGACCCACTTTCCTGTGGGTGATAAGCACTAGACTGAGTAATGGCCCCACGAAATATCCATGTCTTAACTCCTAGAACCTGTGAATGTTGCCCTATGTGGGCAAAAAGGAATTTTGCCAGCATAATTAAGGATTTTGAGGTGAGGAAATTATTCTGGATCATCTGGGTGGGCCCTAAACATATCACAAGTGTCCTATAAAAGGGAAGTAGAAGGAGGTTTCAGTTTGACTACGGTAGAGAAGGCAGTATTGCCACAGAAGCAGAGTGATGCTTCTGTCATGCGACCAGGGGCCAAGGAATGCCCCAGGCTCTAGAAGCAAAAGAAGCAAGGAACATATTCTTTCCTGTAGCCCCCTCAAGGAACCAGCCCTGTTGACATCTTCATTTTAGCCCTTTAAGATTCATTTTGGACTTCTGGGATCCAGTACTGTAAGAGAATAAATATATGTTGCTTTAAGCTACTAATTTTGTGGTAATTTTCTGCAGCAGCAACAAGAAACTAATGCAGTGTGGGACCTGTTAACTGAACATACAAGGGCAGGAACGTAGGCCTGTGGAGTTCCATTCCATAGCCCAGCACCTAGCACAGTGCCTTACGTAATAAGATAGGCACTCGGTGTATTTTTGGAGAGAAGGAAAAATGAAATAAAGAAGAAAGGAAATAACTCAAGTAGCTCATATGAGCATGGTGTAGGTGTCTAGTTTCTGGATGAAGCAGAGAAAAACAGTGAGCTTGAAAACTTGAAGCCTACCCATCACCCCAAATAGATTCTATGGTATTATTCTCGGACATCACTTTATAAAGTTGAACAGTAAGAGACAGAAAATGATTGAGGAGCCAGATAAATTACACAGTTTGAAATTCAAGTATCCCTGTTCATTTGAAGGGGAAAAACACAAAAGTGTGTACATGTGGATAAGTCATATTTTAATTAAAATTCAAGCTCAGACCTCCAATTTCTAGTTTATATAAGGTACTGAGAACATAGTTAATTGCAGTTTTGCTGAGTACAGTAAATAAAAGGGCTTTATTGGTTTATTTTATGACTAGTTTTAATTATATTTTTTAAATAAGTTATGCATTTATATGATACAAAAATCAAATATACAAAATGGTATACTCTGTCACCTCTATAGTGACTTAGTTTTCATTTTCACAGACAACCTTGTGTTACCATTTTTTAAAAATATTCTTCCAAATATATAAGCAGGCAAATCCTGAATATTCCTTTTTTTGTTTTCATGTTTATGGGATATGTTGTTCTACACCTTTTTCTTTTCTTTTCTACTTTAACGCTGTGTTAGAGTTCCTTCTATTTCAATTCGTAAAGCCCTTCCCCATTTTTTGTGGTTACATGTTATTCCATGTATCAGATTTTCAGTTCCACCAGCAATCATTGAATATGTCTATTTCTCTACATCAGGGATAGACAAAAATTTTTTGTAAAGGGCCCACAGTAAATATTTTAGGCTTGCAAGCCACATTCTCTGCTGCATTTTTTTTGTTTGTTTGTTTGGTTTAATTTTATTTACAACCCTTCAAAAACATAAAAACCATTCTTAACTTACAGGCCATACAAAAACAAGTCAAGGGGACTCTGGTTTGCTAGCCCTTGCAAACATACAGTTATCAATTTGATGGATAAAACATTGTGATCCCAATATAGTTTTATTTGTATTTATCTCATCAGTGAGGTCAGTATATTTAAGAGTCATTTGTATATCCTTTTCTGTGACTATTCATTTTTTTTGCCCAATTTCCTACAGTTTTTAATTTTTTTTTCCCTACAGTTTTTAATTTATAGTAACTTTTTAGAAGACTAGTCAAGTGCAGTAGTGAGAAGTGGGTTGTCACTTTTTGTATAGGGAAATCATCTCTTATCTGTAAAATGAATTGCAAATGTTTTCCACAGTTTTATCTTTTTACTTTGCTTCTAGAAGACTTTGCCATGCAGAATTTTTTTTTCTTTTGAGATGGAGTCTCGCTCTTTTGCCCAGGCTGGAGTGCAGTGGCATGATCTCGGCTCACTACAACCTCCATCTCCCGGTTTCATATGATTCTCCTGCCTCAGCCGCCTGTTTAGCTGGTACTACAGACACATGCCACCATGCCCAGCTAATTTTTATATTTTTAGTAGAGATGGTGTTTCACTCTGTTGGACAGGCTGGTCTTGAACTCCTGACCTCGTGATCCACCAACCTCGCCTACCACGCCCGGCCCTTTTGAGTAGTCAAATTTGTCAAACTTATGACTTGGGTTTTATGTAATACTTTAGACCTTCCCCACTGTAAGATTATGAAACAGGCTAAGTGCTGTGGCTCACACCTATAATTCCAACATTTAAAGGAGGCTGAGGCAGGCAGCACACTTGAGGTCAGGAGTTTGAGATCAGCCTGGTCAACATAGTGAAACCCCATCTCTACTAAAAATATAAAAATTATTAGCTGGGCATCATGGCAGGTGCCTTGTAATCCTAGCTACTCAGGAGGCTAAGGCAGGAGAATCGCTTGAACCCGGGAAGCAGAGTTTGCAGTGAGCCGAGATCATGCCACTGCACTCCAGCCTGGGTGACAGAGCAAGACTGTCACAAAAAAAAAAAAAAAAAAAAGATTATCAAACAATTCTTTCATATTTTTTTCCTTGTGTCTTTGTGATTTCATTTTGTCACTTAAATCTTTGATCCATTTAGGCTTTATATTGGTATGAGGAGAATAGAACCAACTTTTATTTTTTTCCAGTTGGCTCAACAATTGTCCAAACACTCTGTTGTCCAAACAATCTGTTGAACTATTCTCCATCTCCCCCTACCCCCTATTTGAAGTGCCACCTTTTATTGCACACTACACTACGGTATGTATTTGAATCTAGTTTTGTATATTCTGTTCTATTGATCTATCTCGACAGGCTTGCTTTTGAATTCCCGACTCCCTCACAAAATTATCTGTGGTCATATTTCATTGAAGAAATATAGATATAGTCAAAGAAATAAATCTATCTGTAGCTGGCACCTATACCCCTATTCTTTGCTTGCCTCACCTTCCATTACAAAGGAAGAGATGTCCCTGCTTCTGTCCCTGCTCCTGTTTTGTTCCTGGTCCCAGTTCTTCTGGTCCACTCCAGAACTTTGCTCCTAGAGTTCACCCTGTCTTCCAGATCATTAATTCCTGCCTCTCTTGGATGATTGTCTTGCAAACATCCCTTAATAATATTTAAAAAGCAACCAAACAAAAGACGCTTTTCCTGACAACACCTTCCCATTATGATTACATTTCTCCACTCATGTTAAGAGTAAAAATCCATTTCTGTACCTTCTGTTTTCCTCAACCCAAACCCACCCTATTCCTTTTTATTTTTATTTTTGAGACGAAGTAATGCTCTGTTGCTCAGGCTGAAGTGCAGTGGTGCAATCTTGTATCTTGGCTCACTGCAACCTCTACCTCCCAGGTTCAAGCGATTCTCATGCCTTAGCCTCCCAAGTGGCAGGGTTTACAGGCATGCACCACCCACCCCGTTCTTATCTCAGTTGGTGAAATGACTCTTCCCAAGGTTACCAACAACCTCCATCTTGTACAGAATTAGTTCTCTTTTTGTCTCTTATTATATCTCATCTCAGTGTCAGCAGGATTTAAGCCAGCCAGCTTCGGTGACTATGATCACCAGATTTCCTCCTGCTGAACTAGCCTGTTGAGTTGTTTCAGGACTCTTTCCTCTGCTGCTTTCTCATATCCGTCTTCATCTTATCCCTAAGGAAGCTCATTCAGTTTTGTGACTTTAAATATCATCTGTGAACTGCCATTCAATTTTTTTTTCCATCTCTACCCTCATACCTGAACTCCAGACTAGAACATTGAGTTTTTCCTTTCAACTCTAGTTGAAAATGTCTAGACAATTTGCAAGCAGAGCTTGGGATTTCTTTCCCAGACCCATTCCTTCTTAGTCCTTCTCCATCTTAGGTAGTGGTGCCTAACATTCAGATATTTGGGACAAAGACTTAAAGGTTAGTTTTATTTTCTCCCATCCAGTCAATGAGGAAGCCCTATCAAGTGTTTCTCCAAAATGTATCCCAAATAACATAGTGGTTAGGAGAGCCAGGCTGACTCCGTTTAAATTCTGGCTCAGTCTTGAGCAAGTCGACATCTGTGACCCAGATTCCTCATCTGTTACATGAAGTTAAAATAGTATATACCTCCTAGAATTGTAAATATCTGAAATGTAGTACTCAGCTGAATTAGTATGTGCAAAGTGCTCAGAACAGTGCCTCGCATTTAATGAGTGGTCAGTAAATGTTCGTTGTCCCTAGTATAGATGGTATTAGTAGTTATACTGGAACTAGTAATACCATTACTGCTACTGCTCCTGTAGCCCAAGCCTCTGTCCTCCCTTGCATGGACTACTGAGATAGCCTCTTGTACTTTCAACTCTTGGCACTTCTACTGTCCATTCTCTACATACCAACCAGGATAATCTTTTTAAAAATACAGATCTTGCCTGCTTAAAAACTCCAGAGGCTTCCCATTGCAGTTCTAGTAAAATCCAAACACTTACGTGACCTTCAAGGCCTTTTGTGATTTGGCCTCTGCCTGCCTGCCAATTTTACCTCCTGTTACTCTCCAGTCATTCACTAGGTGCTGTGATTTAAATGTGTCCTGCAGATTTCATGTGTTGGAATTTTTTTTTCTTTTTAAGACAGAGTCTCACTCTGTTGCCCAGGCTGGAGTGTAGTGGCACGATCTTGGCTCACTGCAACCTCCACCTCCTGGGTTCAAGCGATTCTCCTGCCTCAGCCTCCCGTGTAGCTGGGACTACAGGCGCCTGCTACCATGCCCAGCTAATTTTTCTGTGTTTTTAGTAGATACGGGGTTTCACCGTGTTGACCAGGCTGGTCTCCTGACCTCAAGTGATCCGCCCACCTCAGCCCTACAACGTGCTGGGATTACAGGCATGAGCCACTGCACCTGGCCATGTGTTGGAAATGAATCCCCAAATTCATATGTTGATTGACGGTGTGGCTTTGGGAGGTAATTAGGATCAGATAAAGTCATCAGGATAGGGCCCCCATGATGGGACCAGTGGCAAACAAACTCTTGCCCACTTGCAATGTGATGCGTTCCACCAGAAGCCATGTAGATGCTGCTACCATGCTCTTGGGCTTCCCAGCCTTCAGAACTGTAAGAAATAAATTTCTTTTTAAAAAATAAATTACCCAGATATTCTGTTACAGCAACAGGAAACAGACTGACCCTAGGCTTTATCCACTCTGGCCTTCTTCTTGTCCCTAGCAATTCTCCTGCCATGCTCCCCACTCCCACCCACTTCCAAGGTCTTTGTACTTGTTATTCCCTGTGTCTGGAATGCTCTCCCTTTGGAGCTGACTGGTTTCTTCAAAACGTTCAGGTCTCATCTCAGATGCCACCTCTTCAGAGGAGTCATCCCAGACATCTGGTTAAAGTAGCTCTTCCCCCATTACCACCTTATTTTTTTCATTGCACTTAGCAAATAATGGGATTTGCTTATTTGTGTGTGTGTTTGTCTTAAGTTCCACATAGGCAGGGGCTTTTGCTTGTTTATCATTCAAAGCAGCATCTAGACCAGAGCTTAGGAGTTAGGTGGTGGAGTGCCAAGTCTTTTAAAATGGGGGTCAAGTAGTGTTTCCTTGGCGGGAGCTTCTTTTCCTAGATAGCCTCTTAACAGTCTGGAATGTGCAGCTCATAGTTATTAGGAAATGTTTGCACTTTAGAAAAATGTCCTTGGAAATTTCTTCCTTTTCTGTTTCTGATTCACGGATTGTATTTTAAATTGTTCTAGAAGGAAAAGTGTTTTAACCCAGCTGTAGTGACTGCTAGGTGTTTTCTTTTGAACACATACATGCAAACACACACACACATATACACAAAACTCTTAGAGTATTAATTGATATGATAATGTCCCGAGTTCATGTAATATGTACTGTTTCAAAAATAAGACAGATAGATTAGCTGTGACATGATTATAACTGCCAGCAAGGAAAGATCATAAAAAAGAGGTCACTTCCTGATTTATTTAGGAACACCAGCAACAGCATGCTTCATAAACTGGCTTAGACTTGGTATCTTTCAGTCTTCTAGTTAGTCACCTGCAGTGTACTGTAATTTTCATTGTTTTTGAGCAGTGATAAGCACTCACAATCTAATAGTCATGTTCTTCATACCCAGGTAAAAGAAGGGCTGAATTTGTGTTCGTTGATTTAAATTGAACTCTTAGCCCATAAGTGTAACTTTTTTGCCATACACTTAACAGTTCAAACTGCTTATGCTAAAATGCTTATGATACAGTAAGAACAGGATGAAAAATCACATTTATGTATACATAATCTTAGTTATGCTAAATGTAGATTGAAAGCAGTCTCCAAGGAGGTATGTTAGCCTGTTCATGTTATTAAGTGGACGGCAGGATTATGGGGGTTTTTCTTAATATTTTTCTGTATTGGGCAAACAAGCATATGGGAATGATTTCTGAGTGGGGCCTGAAGCCATGCCCAGCTCTTGGGTGCCCTTTACAGCCAGTATGTGAGGCACAGACCCATGGCAGATTGTCCTGGCCCTTGCTTATGATTGAACCTCTAGTAGCAAGAGCTACTTTATACCAGTACAGCCCAAAACCAGGGGTGTCCAATCTTTTGGCTTTCCTGTTTACATTGGAAGAAGAAGAATTGTCTTGGGCCACACATTAAATACACTAACGATAGCTGATGAGCTAAAAAAAAAAAAAAAATCGCATAATGTTTTAAGAAAGTTTACGGATTTGTGTTGGGCATTCAGAGGGCAGCATGTGCCCCACGGGCCACAGGTTGGACAAGCTTGGCCTAACACATTCCTCAAGGTTAAGTCAGACTGCAAACATTTGTGTATTCATTCATTTAACACTTTTGTACTAAAAGGCTGATTTGCCAGTCATGTTATTTACATTAAGCAGACTATTAACGCAAATGGACATGCCCTGAACTCACTGCTCTTGGTATGCTAGAGAAGAAGACTCATATTAAACAACTATTAAGTTGGTACAAAAAGTAATTGCGGTTTTGCCATTGAAAGTAATGGCCAAAACCACAGTTACTTTTGCACCGACCTAATACATATGCAGGCAATTTCAACTTGTGATAAGGGTTATGAAAGAAAAGTTATCAGATGGCTGAGAGCTCAGAGCAGAGTAAAACCTAATTTAGGTTGAGAGTTTCAGGTAAGACTAAAACCCAAAAACCAAGAGGAGTTAGCCAGATAGAATAAGAATATGCCAAACAGAGGAAGCTTCATGGCAGAGGCCAAGAAGCATAGAAGAATGAAGAGCAGAAGGAGACCAGTATGGGTCTGATACAGCTGAGCTAGGAAAGATTGGCCCAAGATAGGGAGGGAAACAGGAGGGACACGGTTCTGGGAACTGCAACTTAGGAAAGTTGTTTGTGTCTGAAACAAGTCAAAGAGTTGCTGAGGACAAGGAGTGCAACCCCCTCAACCCCCTAATAACAAAAAGTCTCCTTGCTTGGATCTCCACACACATTCAGAGTGTTAGTTGTGGCCTCAGAGGATCTTTTCTAAGGCCAAGTAAGCATGGCCAAAGGTAACTGAATGCCATTAGTGCTCATCACCACTATAACTTCTGTAAGAACCTGGCTTCTTCACACTGAGTGTAAAAATGTATTAAATAATGCATGCTCTGAGAAAAGTGAAGGCATGCCAGATGCAAGTATTTAAGATAGATTGGCCATCCATACCAAGAAACAGATGTTCCAGTAATCTGTTAGTTGGGGTATACAATGTTGGATTCTGTTGATAATTCTACTACCAAGTTGTTGGGATGGGATGTCTTCTTCTATAAAATAGTAGTAAGTAAGCCTTTCAATGAGGTCCTTAATGTGAGGCATGATGTAGTAAACGCATTAGCAGTCTTTTTTTGATCACTTGTTTCTTACTCAAGAGAAACATCTTGGCCAGAGTGGCTCAACCTATAATCCCAGCACTTTGGGAGGCCAAGGCATGCGGATCATTTGAGGCCAGGAGTTCAAGACCATCCTGACCAACGTGGCAAAACCCTGTCTCTGCTAAAAATGCAAAAACTAAACAAGCATGGTGGTTCACACTTGTAGTCCCAACTATTCGGGAGGCTGAGGCACAAGAATTGTTTGAACCTGGGAGGTGGAGGCTGCCGTGAGCTGAGATCTTGCCACTGCACTCCAGCCTGGGTGACAGAGCAAGACTCCATCTCAAAAAAAGGGAAGAAACATCTCTTTAATTATTGCCGATATAGATTAATGTGAAAACAAAGAGATCCTTTAGCCTGCTTTCATACCTGTGTGGATATATTGCAGTTGATACCCCATTATTGTCAGCATGCGGTTGTACTGGGAAATTTTCACTTTTGATTATAGCTCATTACTAAAACCCAACTATTTTAAGAGAAATGCCCTTGAGTCATAGGCTTGTTTTGTTGCCATGGTCTCTGATAAGTGGTTCATAGTTCTTCCCCTCAGTGAGCATACTTCATTTGCCATTCTGTTTAAAATCACTACAGATTGAAAACTAGTATATTGAACTCTAAGGACATATCTCTTTCCTACAATGGAATTCTGAAGAAGAATGTACTGAGCATTACTTATTCTTTCATTCTTCTTAGATTCTTCCTAATCCTTTGGGGGAAAACTGTGACACGAGATGGCTGCAAATAAGCCCAAGGGTCAGAATTCTTTGGCCTTACACAAAGTCATCATGGTGGGCAGTGGTGGTGTGGGCAAGTCAGCTCTGACTCTACAGTTCATGTACGATGAGGTAAGTGCTAATTTTATAATGGATCAAAGTTTAGACTTTCAGAGAGTATTTCCCTAGCTTAGTTTTGGTGCCATTTTTTATGGATTCTTTGAATCTTTGAAGCTACTAATAATTTTTTTTTTTTCATTTTTGTGTTTAGAGCCAACATCTGTGTATAACTTGATTTAACAAGTTGTAAACTTAAGGTCCTTAAAAACCTCATGCTTTAAAAACTAAACTAAACTAAAAACAGTACCCATTTTTGAGTAATCTAACTTTATTTGTTTTTAGGTTTTATTAGAGATTCCTACCTTTAATTAATAGAAGTGGTGGGTATAAACTTAATAGAGACTGGAGGTTAACATATATAAAATATCTTTTAATAACCTTGATAAAAAAATCAGTTATTTATTGTGTGTTTGGCATGGCATTACACTCATCATTAAACAGGTAAAGATCATGTCACGAAAATTTGTGTTATTACACAGGTTATAGATTCATATTCATGTAATTTATATCAGACCTTAATATCCCTGAGTTAAGGTGTAGCCTGTATACAGCAATATAGTCTTTCCCTAGAGGACTGTTACCAATTCTTAATGATTTAAGAGTTGGTAATCCAGTGTAAACATTTATCCTCACTTCTGTTTCCTCCCAATAAAAACCAGGTTTTATGGCTGCAGAAAACTTAGTCCTCATGACAATCTTATGTGGGAGAGATGATGGTATCCCCATTTTACAGATGTGAAAACAACCTCAGAAAGTTACCGAACTTTCCCAAGAAAAGTGATCTGTGATGAGCAACAAAGTGTTAAACCTACTCTTTTGACAAAAAAATCCCTACAGATTTTTCCCACCCCCTGTCCTTTTATCTTTTTTTTTTTTTTTTTTTCACCTTTTATTTTTTTAAATAGAGACCAGGGTCTCGCTCTGTTGCCCAGGCTGTTCTTGAACTCCTGGGCTAAAGCAGTCCTCCCACCTTGGCTTCCTAAAGCTGGAATTACAGGTGTGAGCCAGTGCACCTAACCCCCCCCCCCCCCATGTCTTTTTCTACTGCCTGTGTCTCACCATTCTTTTTACACACATACATAAAACCCTTAAATCTATCAGTTGCCATGCTTGTTAGTGACCAAATTAAAAAGTTTAGGGAAGGCGTAAGTGGGAGAATCACTTGAGGCTAGGAGTTTAAACCAGCTGGGCAATAAAGTAAGACCCTATGTCTGTGAAAAATTTTTAAAATTAGCTGGGCATGGTGCTACATGCCTGTTTTCCTAGCTACTTAGGAGGATGAGGCAGGAGGATCATTTGCATTGGAGGTTACAGTGAGCAATGACTGTGCCACTGCACTGCAGCCTAGACAACAGATCAAGACCCCTGTCTCTTTAAAAAAAAAAAAAGTTTATGGAGAGAGGATTGAAATGTTACTTTAAATGAAATTACTGATTTATTTGTTCAATTCTGTTTTTGTACTATTTAAGAGCTAATCTTCTCTCAAACTGATCCTTAAATCAGTCTCCTCCTTGACCATAAGGAAGCCAAAAGTAAAAATATTCACATGGCTAATCTTCTTTTTAAGATAACGTCTCGCTCTGTCACCCTTGCAATGGTGCAGTCTCAGCTCACTGCAACCCCTGCCTCCCAGGGGAGGCATTTCAAGCCTTCCAAGTAGCTGAGACTATACGCACGTGCCACTATCCCCAGCTAATTGTTGTATATTTTTGTAGAGACAGGATGTATCCATCTGTTCTAACACTGCTATAAAGAACTACCTGAGACTGGGTAGTTTATAAAGAAAAGAGGTTTAATTGAAAAGAGTTCTGCAGGCTTAACAGGAAGCATGACTAGGAGACCTCAGGAAACTTACAATCGTGGCAGAGGGTGAAGGGAAAGCAAGCACATCCTCACATGTTGGAGCAGGAGAGAGTGCGAGAGTGAGGGGAGAGGTGCCACAGACTTTAAAAACCATCAGATCTCATGAGAACTCACTATCATGAGAACAGCATGAGGGTAATCCACCCCCATGATCCAATCACCTCCCACCCAGTCCCTCCCCCAACGTTGGGAATTACAGTTCAACATGAGATTTGGGTGAGGGCACAGAGCCAAACCATATCATGGGGTTTTGCCATGTTGCCCAATCTGGTCTTGAACTCCTGGGCTCATGTGATCCACTCACCTCAGCCTCCCTAACTGTTGGCATTACATGAGCCACCACAACCAGCCCACATGCCTAACTTTTAATGAATGACTAAGCACATTAGCATGTAAATGTGGTGGAATGTTATTTAACTTTTACAGTTACAAATACACTGTGTCCATTTTTAAAATAATTATTGAGTGTCTACCATGCACCAGACACTGTTGTAGGCTTTAGAGATACAATGATGCATATGCAAGGTCCCTGCTCTGAGGGGTTAAATTCTAATGACAGGATACAGTCGTAGCAGATAAATAAGAACATATCAGATAATGAAAATATTAATAAGAGCTAATAAAAAGCCCACAAATGTCTCTGTATATGTGAATACATGTTAACATCAATATCAAAAGATAGGCCAGGCATGGTGGTTCACACCTGTGATCCCAACACTTTGGGAGGCTGAGGCAGTAGGATTGTTTGAGCCCAGGAATTCAAGACTAGCCTGGGCAATATGGTAAGGCCTTGTCTACATACATATACATATACTTATCATCTACCTGCCTACCTGCCTACCTACTGGTTTATCAAGGTATATTAAAGTGAAATTTATGGGGCCGACGACGGGAGTGAGAATGTAAAGTTGTTTAATTGTACCATTTAAAAGTTTGGGAAGAAGTCTCATAAAGTTTAAGATTTTACTTTCTATAGAGTAGTATAAATCACTTTATTGACTTCGTTCATTTTAGAAAAAGAGAAGATTTAATGATACTTCCAGTGCTTACCAAAATATTGACTTTTAAGTTATTTTCACAATTCTAGCATGAAAATTTATATTTAGAGTCACATAGAAAAAAAGGTTCTTATAAATTTGGTAAAATATATGTGTAATAGTTTTTGCAGGTTTTGTGTTGTAAGGAAGAAAAGCTGTTTCAAGTTGTAAACAACCTAGAGGTAATAATTCAGCCCTCTCTTTTTGGAAATGAGAAAACCAACAGATTGTCTAAAATTAAAATTGAAATTAATATAGTTTTGGAAACTGGGTAAAAGATATACAGAACTCTTTGTACTACTTTGGCAGCTTCACATGAATTTATGATTATTTCAAAATAAGTTTTAAAAAGTAAAAATAATAATTTACAAATTGGTGTGTTTTTATCTTTTCTAGTTTGTGGAGGACTATGAGCCTACCAAAGCAGACAGCTATCGGAAGAAGGTAGTGCTGGATGGGGAGGAAGTACAGATCGATATCTTAGATACAGCTGGGCAGGAGGACTACGCTGCAATTAGAGACAACTACTTCCGAAGCGGGGAAGGGTTCCTCTGTGTCTTCTCTATTACAGAAATGGAATCTTTTGCAGCTACAGCTGACTTCAGGTATGTCCTAGAGTAATGTTGTTGCTTGTGACATACCGTATAACAATTTCTTCCCCAGAAGCAAGTAGACAACCAGAGGTTCTCACTTGTTAGTCTTTTACTCTATCTCTAATTGTGTGTATTCCCTTTTTGATATCAGTATATGACTCTTTCTACTATGTTAACGTACACACAGATATTTAGGATACTTTACATAATCTTACGGCTATCCCCAGTGTCAGCTGTGTTAGAGCTTGATTTTGTGACAGCTTCAGTTACCCAGAGTCTATGAGTTACTGAAGTATTTGTCTTTAGTGTAAACTACTACTCCCATAACAGTTCATACTTAGAGCACATAATGGAGCTTACCCAGGTTTTACATCTTTCTCTGTTAGTTCTGGTTTCTCAGCACCTATGTAATGCTCAGCAGGCACATTGCCATCCTCCTCAAAATACAAATGCCCTGATAATGCAGACTGAATTTTTTGTTTCTTTTTATTGCATGGAAACCTTCAGAATGAATGAATTTTTGAATAGAAATAATATCACTATAGATGGGCACATTAGGTTGTTATATATTATTTTTAATATTTATTGTTTAATCCAAATCTGGCACCCATTTGGTTTTAGAGGAGTTGGTTTTGGTGAAGGGGAAAGAGGTTCTCCTCTTTAAGAGAAATTTGGCATAGAGTTCTTGAGTGGTCTTGCAAATACTAACATGCATAAATCCAAAGTGTTCTTTAATTAAATGATGCATATTTTTATTTCTCTGTTAAGTATATGCTTGATTATGGAGGACAGAAAAGAAGCATGTAATATATCCTCTATTTTCAAGATTCACACAGCCTAGATGAATATATAAGGCATGTAAACAAAAGCAATTTAGTGACAAAGTAGAAAACATGTGCAGTGGTTAGTATAGAGGATCCGGGAGGGGAAGGAAGCTGGGAAACCTTCATGAAATAGATGAGCTTGAAGAAAAGAGGGATTTTCACAGATAAGGAAAGAGGGCATTTCAAGTTGTAAAGCAAAAAACTAAACCAAGGCTTATACAGAGCATTCCTTTTTATGTGCACTTGAAAATCTCAAGAACTTATTCTAAGAGAGCATTCTTTGCAAAAAGCATGTACTTGAGAAACTTTGAAGTATAAATGTATCATAAAATAAGGTTTGTTGGTTTCTATGAGGAAGGAATTTCATATATGATGACATGCAAAGGATGGCAGACCCTGGTAACTTGTAATTGTGGGAGATATGTTGAAAGTCATAGAAATGCCAATGCTTATACATTCAGTGTATATTTGAGTGCTTATAATGTAGCAAGTCCTGTTCTAAGTAATGGAATAAATGTTATCACCATAGTCACCAAAGCCAAAGTGATATCTCAAGAGAATAAGGTATTTTTATGCCAAGAATCTTGGGCTGTTACTGTTACAGAAAATAAGGACAATTCATTGCTCTATTGTGTACCTCTAATATGTTGCCCCTGCCATAAATAAAAATGACTCTAGTGACTCACCAACAATAGGAAAGGCTCTTCCGTGAAGATCTGAATGGTTGTAGTAGGCACTCCATGTGGTCTAAATGGCAAGGGTAGCATAAATATCAGCTCCTCTCCTTAGCCTTCCTGGTCATCTCTATGATCCACAAAATCCATTTATTCCTCGTCTATATATGTGATGTCCTTGCTACAGCTCCCATATCATGCTTAATACACTCTTATACTGAGCTAGATTTATCTGTGTTTTTCCCAATAAGGTCAAAACTCTTGAGAGCAGGACCCATTCCTTGCTTGTCTCAGTATCCCCAATACCTATCTATGACATAGTTGCTAGCATTAATCTACACTAAGTACATGTTTAGTAAACATTTGTTTTAATTCAAAAACACTTACCTTTTAGTTCTTACTTTCCTATGTCAAAAATGAAGAAGTTGGACCAGATTGTACTTTCCTAGTCTGAAATTCTATAATAGCCTCTAAAGCTGTTGTTTAAAGGGAGTATTACATTAAGCAAAATGTGTACGAGGTTTATACACATAGGATTACCTTTCTCTGACATCCAGAAAAGTTGTTAGTAAAACCAACCAATTAACTCTAAAAAATATTGTCTTCTCACCTTGGAACCCAATAAATCCAGGTTTTCTGTGGCCATGTTTCTGCTAGCATCAATCACACTATAGTTTTTCAGTATTGGTTTCCCTGCAGTGCCTGACTCAGAGTAGCTTAGTAGGTATTTATTAAGAAATAAATGAGTGACTATATATACACACATATGACCCAGAGGTGCTAGAGTTACAAACACCTCAGTCAGTCTCACCTTCCAAGTGATGAGATTGGGTGGCAAGTCAGTTGTTGTTAACAGCTTAGGAAACTGGTTAAGAAAGTCATAGCAAGCCCTAGAAAAAGATTGTGATTGGCCAAAATCCTCTTCACAAGTACAGCATATATTTAATAGTAATCATGGTAAGAGTTGACATGGTTTTTGCAAGAAATCATGTGAGTGGTAGGAAGCATCATAGCACCGTGTAGTGCTATACATCTTAGTGTACATCACCCAGATACCGTGCTTGACATTTTTATTTTCTAAAAGGATGTGTAAGATAAGTTAATCAGTGAAGAATGGAGTTGACTTTCTCTGTGGCCCATAGTCTGTGTGGCTTCTAGTCTATTCACATTAAAACTGAGAGTTCTGGTCCAAAGAACTTCCTCTGAGTGTTGAATGTGTTAGAATGTTTCCTACATCATGATTAATCAAGTGAATGAAGTAATAGCAATAGTAACACTACCTCATACTCACGCAACACTTACCAGGAGCCAGACTCCATCCTAAGTATTTACATATATAAACTAGTTTCTCAAACAACACTGTGAGGTAGATACTACTGGATTTCATAGATTCTAAGATGTGCATTTTTTATATTTTAACATCTCTCAGGGCTGTGTCTTATGATATGGGTCCATATAGTTATAATTGCCAGCAGCTTTTCTTGGTAGTCCATAAAATAAGATTGAGAACTAGTGATGTCTTAAATTTGATTTTTTTTTAAAAAGTGACATCTAAATTTATAAATGAAGAAACTGAAATGCAGGGAGGTTTAGTGGCTTGGCCCCAGGTCGTGCAGTCAGGAATAGCATTGAGTTAAAATCCAGGAGGTCCGCCTTCATATTCTCATGGTATCTGTTGTACAAGTTCATTGTGTGCTCTAGAGTTGGATTTTTCAGCCCTGGTTCTACTGAAGTGTGACTCTGAGCAAGTTAACATAATTTCTCTGTGCCTCAGTTTCCTTATCTGTAACATAAGAATAATAGCGATACTAACTTCATGGGTTTAGGTAAGGATTAAATGAGAAAATGTATATAAAGTACTGAAAACAGTGTTTGGCACATTGAGAGCACTGAGTAAAATGTTAGTGGTAGTAGTATGGTGGTGGTATTTAGGAAACATTGTCTAAGAAGCACAGAATAGAATAATTTGAAAATAAGTCAAGAAGAATATTTTTCCCAGTTTCTTAAGCATCACTATAAAATGCCTGCAGCCAGGCACAGTGGCTTATACCTGTAATCCCAGCACTTTGGGAGGCTGAGACGGGTAAATCACTTGAACTCAGGAGTTCGAGACCAGCCTGGACAACATGGTGAAACCCTCTCTCTACAAAAAGAGGAAAAAAAATTAGCTGGGTGTGGTATAGGTGTGCTACTTTAGTATAGGTTTGCTACTCGGGAAGTTGAGATAAGAGAATTGCTTGAGCCCAGGAGGTAGAGGCTGCAAGTGAGCCATGATCACGCTACTCCACTCCAGCCTGGGTGACAGAGTGAGACCCTGTCTCAAAAAAAAAAAAAGCCTGTGAAACCAAGTGTACTTCGCTGATTTGCCTTTCTGACATCCCTTTAATTTTCTCATTTTCTCTTATTCTAAAATATAGTCGCCCCTCTATCTGGGGGCAGTTAGGACCCATTGTAGATACCAACATCCAAGTTTCTTCAATATTCAAGTCTCTTCTATAAATGGTGTGGTATTTGCTTATAGCCTATGCACATCCTCCCATGTACTTGAAGTCATCTCTAGATTACTTTTAATATCTAATACAGTGTAATTGCTATGTAAATAGTTGCTATGCTGCATTTTAAATTTTGTTTTACTCTTGATTGTGGCATTTTTTTGGTTTTTGATTTTTTTTTTTTTTTTTTTTTTTTTTTGAGACAAGGTCTTACTCTTGGTCTCAAGGTCTCAGACCAGAGTACAATGATGTAACCATGGCTTACTGCAGCCATGAACTTCTTGGCTCAAATGATCTTCCTAAGTAGCCAAGGCTACAGGTGCATACTACCACATTTGGCCAATTTTTTTTTTTCTATTTTTTATAGAGACAGGGTCTCACTATGTTGCCTGGGCTGGTATTGAACTCCTAGCCTCAAGCAATCCTCCTGCCTCAGCATCCCAAAGTGCTGGGTTTACAGGTATGCCACTGCACCTGGCGGTTTGGGAATTTTTTTCAGTATTTTTTATTTGCAGTTAGTTGAGTCTGAATACAGAGGGCTGACTATACTAATGTTCTTATAGCTTCAACAGTTCTTAATAATTTCAGAGGAGAAGCATTTTTAAGGTTGCAAATTAGTGAACCTGAGTCTTAGAGATTTCTTTTTCTTTGTTGACTTTACAAGAACACATTTCTTCCAATGGATTAATAATGAGCTAACATTTTTTTAAATATTTACTCTGTGCCATGCAGTTATAAGCACTTCACATTAAGCCCTCATAGCAACTTTATAAGGAGGGTATCATTGTTAGCTCCATTTTATAGATGAGGAAACTGAGATAAGAAGTACTTTGCTCAGAGTCACATGACTGGGAAGAGCAGAACCATGGTACTTTAAAACTGATGACACTTTCGCAGTGGATAACTTACCTCTAAATGCAAAATCTATGCTCAAGATCTGACTTGCAGTAATTTCTGGCACATTTGGGTTTTAAAAACAATTGGTGGGACCCTTGATATGATGCAATAAGAATAGCACTCTAAATCTCCCAAGAACCTGTAAGTGTAATTTAATCATGAGAAAAACATCCAACAAATCCCAATTGAGAGACATTCTACAGACTGCCTGCCTACAGTCCTCAGAACTATCAAGGCCATCAAAAACAAGAAGAGTCTGAGAACTACCATGGCCAGCTTGGGGCTAGAGAGACATGACAAAACTAAATGTCATGTGGTGACCCGGATGAGATCCTGGAACAGAAAAAGGATGTCAGGCAAAAAGCAAGCACATTTGAATAAAGTTTGGACCTTAGTTGCTAATACTGTATCAATATTGGTTCATTAATTGTGATACATGTAGCACAGTAGGAGAAGATCTTAACAATAGGGGAAACAAGGTGTGGGGCAGACAGGAACTTTCTGTACTATCCTTATAATGTTAACATTTCTTTTTCATTTTCTCTTACCCAGGGAGCAGATTTTAAGAGTAAAAGAAGATGAGAATGTTCCATTTCTACTGGTTGGTAACAAATCAGATTTAGAAGATAAAAGGCAGGTTTCTGTAGAAGAGGCAAAAAACAGAGCTGACCAGTGGAATGTTAACTACGTGGAAACATCTGCTAAAACACGAGCTAATGTTGACAAGGTAACATGTGACTCTCTTTACTACTGTGTCATGCTAAAATACGTTGGTTTGCTTTAACGTGACTCCATTTTGTCTAGAGAGTCTATGAAACTTTCAAATAGAGATTTAATATATGTTGCTTTTTATCATCCCTGAATGTTCAGATACATGTTAGGAATTTTACTTCACCTTAGCTTCCCAACAGACATTAAAACATGAGACACTGCAGCTAAATGTACTTTTTTTTTTTTTAAATACTGATGGCATTCCTGACCTTTTTTTTTTCCCCTTTATCCTACTGGGGCTTTGGATAATATAGAAGGAATTGTGTGAGTCCCAAGATTCCAGCACCACCAAACATTCTTATCTCTGACCTGATGCCTGCCCAAACCCACTTAAGTTCTTAAAAATAAGGGTACCTCCCAAGATGAAGAAGCCCCCAGATAAGAGCATTTTAAAATCTCTCCTGCCACTATACACTCCCCACCCTCAACCTTTGTTTTCTTCTGAAAGAGAAAGAAAGGAAAGGAAATCCTCTGCCCTCCTTTCTTGTCTTCTCTGTTTGTTCAGAGTGGCCCTTCCTGAAAACCAGATGTGGAACGCCCCCAAGTACATTTCATCCCGCTGCCCTAGACCAGCTCCAGAATCTAGAAAGACTGCCCAGTAGGCTGAGGTAACACAGGATCTTAAAGGCCTCTAAGTGGGGCCTTTCTTCAGCCTGCAAATATCTAGGCTCTACAGTAGTGCCTCTCAAACTCTACTTGAGAATTGTCTGTAAATTTTGATAAACACACATTGTTGGGTCTTAACCCCAGAGATTCGGATTCATTTGATCTGGAATGGGGCTGAGAATTTGCACTTCTAGTAAGTGCTACATGTGCTTATAGATCTATAACCTTGATCCAGAAAGTACTAGGTTAAAGAAAAGTTGGAGATTTGTTCTGTTATTTTGCTGTAGGTCTTAAAACAGTGTCATTGCTGTCTTAAGCTTATTAACTTTTTAGGACACTGTCCGATTCCTTTAGGTCCAGGATAGCTATACAAAATGAGTACTACAGATTTCTATTTAGGATACTAGTTTTTTCTTAGGTTAAGGCTAGGGCAAGAGTGTGTGTGTGTGTGTGTGTGTGTGTGTGTGTGTGTGTGTTTTCTTAAATAACAGTTATTTCTCACAGTTCTAGGGGCCAGCAAGTCCCAGATCAAGGTCCTAGACAATATGATTCTGGAGAGGGCTTTCTTCCTGATTTGCAGGAAATATCTTACACCTTCCTGCTTTATCTTCACATGACACAGAGAGAGAGATAGCTTTCCTCATTCTTCTTACTAGGATACTGATCCCATCACAAGAGCCCTACCCTAGTGACATAATTACCACCCAAAGGCCCCATCTTTTATTGCCATTGCATAGGGGATTAGGATTTCAGTATATGAATTTTAGGGTGGCACAAGCATTCAGTCCATAGCATGCCCTGTCATATTTTCCTGGGAACCATGGTTTCTGAACAAAGTAAGTAGGGCTTCGATAGTTCAGTTAGCTTCCATTTGGAAATGGGAACAAGAATACCTGCCTTCATAGGAATATTATAAAGATTAAATGAAATCACATATGTAAAATGCCGCAGCCTATGCCTGACCTATAGTAAGTCATTAGAAAATTGCAGATTTAAAGAGACAATTTGTAGGGCAAATTTTTTCAAGTACTAATTAAAATATATTTTAAGATTGAGGGTGTTTGAGATTTTGAAGGGCAGCATTGAACATTCCCATAGCATATATATACTTTATTTTCTCCTACTTGATGTCTTGAGCAGGTTGTAGAACACACTATAAAAACTATTTGAACCTGAGGGGAGTGTGGAAGAGATGCAGACACTGGCAGTGTTGTTACAACACAAGGACTGTGTTGTAACAGTGCTTGTGGTGGTCATCTGTTGGCATCAGAGACCCTGGGAAGTATGGTGTATGCATTATCACAGCTCTTACAGGACAGTGAGAAAATGACCGAAAACTCAGGAAAAATGGTCCAAAAACAGCAACAGGCATGTCTTAGAAAGGAAACACAAATGGCCTTTAAACTGGAAAAGATGCTCAGTCTCACTTATAAAAAGGAAAGTACAACTTAAAAATATAGTGGGATGTCCTTTTTTTACCTGTCACTTTGGGAGAAAAAGGCAAAGAGGTTGAGAATAGAATATACTGTTGGTGAGAGTATAGAAAAACAGGAACCTCTCATGTTGGTGGAAGGGCAGTTTTGTGATACCTATCAGAATTATGACTCAACAATTTAAGTCTTAAAAATGTATGATACAGGCAAATCATGCACTCACGTATAAATGTATGTTCACTGGTAGTCAGTGGAATGTTAACTACGTGGAAACATCTGAAGCATTATTTTTAGAAGCAAAAGACTGGAAATATCCACGTGTTCAATAATGGACTGGTTTAAATAATGGAGTATTACCCAACCATTAAAAAGAAATGAGGATAGAACTAAATATGCTGATATCAAATGATCTTCAGTTACAAAGTAAGTGAAACAAAGTGCAGAGTGGTGTCTGTAGTTTGCTGCCATTGCCATGTGTTTTGAACAGACATACAACACATTATCTATGTACATATCATAAGGATATGTAAGACTCTGGTACCTGTGGTTGCCTCCAGAGTTTATGCTCTTTTCACTGTAAATAACCTTGTGAACTTTTTGCAATATTCATGGACACTTGGCCCTCAAACAACACAGGTTTGAGCTGTGCAGATTTTTTTCATAGATGCAGTCTGCCCTCCATGTCACTGGGCTGTGCATCCACAACCAAATGCAGATGGAGAATACAGCAGGATGTGAAAACTGGGTATGCAGAGGGCTGGCTTTTTGTATCCATGGGTTCCACAGGGTCAGCTGTGGGACTTGAGTAGATACAGATTTTGGTATCCACAGGCATATCCTGGAACCAATCCTCCACAGATACTGAGGTACAACTGTATTACTTTTTCAAGAAAGAAAAAGGTATAGGGTCGTTTTAGTTACTATGGCTGTGTAACAAAGTACACCCCAAAACCTTTCTGGGTAAAACAATTGTTTATTCTGCTGATACATTCTGTGGCTAAGAATTTGAACAGGGCACAGTGGAAGCGGCTTGGCTCTGCTCTGCAGTGTCTGATGCCTCAGCTGAAAAGCTTCAAGTCTGGACACTGGAAATACCTAACCTTAGGTTCTGAAGGCTTGTTCGCACATGTCTGGCTCAGCCAGTTGATGCTGGCTGTTATCCAAGGATACCTCAGTTCCTCTCCAGGTGGGCTCCTCCGTGTGGCCTTTTCCCTGTGTGTTAGTTTAGGCGTCCTCACAGCATAGTGGGCGGAGCCTCCAAGGGCAAGTGTTAGAAGAGAATAAGAACCAAGCAGAAACCATACAGCCTTTTATAACTTAGTCTCGGAAGTTATGCAGCGTTATTTCAGCCTCTTGCTACAGGTTGGAGGTAGTCACAAAGTCTCACCTAGGTTGAGAAGGAAGGGGAATCAACTTCACCTCTTGAGGGTAAGTGGCAGGATTCTGGAAAAGCACATAGGAAACATTGCTGTAACCAGTTTCAGATAATACAGTCTGAACTCCGTGGTCACCTCTCCAAAACAGAATTACATTAAATAAGGCTGCTTGTAAAATGAGGTGCAAATCCATACTGAAGACTATAATTTTGTGTACTGCTACATCCTGCAGAGTGGCTACCAGATAAAGTATCTCAGTGGCTATGTAGAAGTCATTTGCAGTAACTCTACCATTTCCAGAATTAGGTTATACTTGTCTTTGTGGTTGTTTTCCTGAGGAAATAATCTAATAGTCAGAAGAGCTAATATTTATTTGTGCTTATAAGAGCCAGGCACTATGGTAAGTACCAACTATTTAATCCTTAATTGTGTGAAGCATAGATACTCTTCTGATGCTCATTTTTTAGATGAGGAAGATGAGAGGTGTGGGGAGATTACATAACTGGCTCAAGGTCACAGGATTCGTGGTGGCATCTGCTGCTTCTGGGTCTGGCCAACTCTGATGCTTACATTCTTTCTTAACTATTTTACTCAAAACGATGGTTGGAGCCAGCCACGGTGGCTCACGCCTATAATCCCTTGACTCTGGGGGGCCAAGGCAGGCAGATTACTTGAGCCCAGGAGTTCGAGACCAGCCTGGGCAACATGGCAAAACCCCATCTCTACAAAAAGTACAAAAATTAGCCAGGTGTGGTGGTGAATGTCTGTAGTCCCAATTACTCGGGAGGCTGAGACAGGAGGATTGCTTGAGCCCAGGAGCCGGAGGCTGCAGTGGGCCCAGATAATACCACTACCCTCCAGCCTAGGTTATAGAGCAAGACCCCATCTCAAAAACAAAACAAAACAATGGTTGGAATAGCCAGTGTATTTCCCATTTCTTATGTCATCCACTACTAGAAGCCTGATCACAAATTTTCAGGAATAGCAAGTGTTATTTCCTTCTATTAAATTGCAAAATGTCATGCTTTGTCACAGAACAAATGCTAGCTCTCCATAAGATCATTGGCTCATGCCTTTTCCTCATCTGGATTCCACTTAGACCATTGGGTAAAAGTTTCAAAGATGCAGATTTTAAACCTCTTCATGAAAAAGTGTCATAGCCACCAGAGCTGGGGCACGGCATGTCTCAGGAGGCCATGGTTGTCACAGAGGGATCATAAGGCTCGAGGATCTGGGCAAACCTACTTGGGTACTTATTGGATTCATTCAATGACCTTGTTAGTACCCTTCTCTTGATTTTTAAAAATATCTTGGCAGAACAGAGAGAAGTTGAGCTAGTATTAACAGATGTCTAAAGGGGCAGTGTGATTTATTATGTCAAGAGAATCAGTTTTATGTTGAGAGAATTTTGGTAGAAATATACTGTATCTTTTGGAAAATATCATATTTGGGTTTTTTCACTATACAAGTAGTACATGGATACATACTATGTAAAGAAAAATTCATAATACAGAAACTTAAAAAGGAAAAGTGAGTCACTTTTCTCCCATATTTCACTCCCCTCCCCTCCCTTCTAGTAACCAGTGCTAACACGGGTGTGTCTTTCCAGATGTTAAAAGCAGGCATACATATATCTAAGGGGAAGTTTGTGTTTGCTTGTTTTTCCCCCTAATATTAATAGGATTTATGTGTATATACACACACACTATATTTATATCTGTATGTACAGTGCACATTTCTGTGGTTTGCTTTTTAAATTTTATGACAAATCTCGTAGCTCTTCCATGTCACTGCATACAGATGTATCCACATTCTTTTTAAAACCACAAAGTATTCCATGGTTAGGCTTTCTCATAATTTAGCCGTTTTCCTATTAATGACATTTGTTTGTTAGAGCACTGTTCACAATAGCCAAGATACAGAACCAAGACAAATGCCAACAACAGATGAATGAAGAAAGAAAATGTGATATATATACATACTATGCAATACTATTCAGTCATTGAAAAGGATAAAATTCTGTCATTCACGGCAATATGGATAGAACTAGAGAAAATTAAGTAAAATAAGCCAGGAACAGGCAGTTAAACACTGCATATTCTCACTCATATGTAAAAGTTTAGAAAAAATTGACCTCATAGAAGTAAAAAAAAGAACAGAGGATACTAGAGGCTGGAATGGGAAGGATAGGGAGAGATTTATTAAATTATACGGAATTACAGCTAGATAGGAATGAGCTCTAGTGTACTATACTACTCAGATGACTATACTTGATAATATATCGTTTCAAATACCTGAAAGGAGGATATTGAATATTCCCAACACAAATAATAAATGATTGAGATGATGGATATGCTTATTACCCTGATCTGATCACTGTACATTATGTATTAAAACATCACTGTGTGCTCTGTGGATATGTGTCAATTAAAAAGATAAAATTCATTCAAAAATAAAATTTGAAATTAAACCTTCATATAGTATCCTTTTCTTAGTGATTTATCTGCATTAGAAAGCAGTACTGGGAATACTCTAATAATTACATTTAGTTAGAATCAAGACTTCCTGCCCTAGCTAGTTAGCCAGAGACTTGAAACCAGAGGTCTTCTGAAATTCCTACTCTCTCGGGAAGTAGAATCACAACCAGTGGGGGCAAGAACTCATGTGCTTTATGTCATCATTCTGTTTCATTCTGTTGCATACTCTGTGTGTGTGTGTGTGTGTGTGTGATATGCTCAATTTTTCCCTTTAACCATTTATGCTTCTTCATGTTGGTCCTATTTCTGTTTGACTCAGCCCATTCATTTTTGATGGCTACCTTGCTTTCTGATTTAAAATTTATACTTCTTCAGATCAGGAATCAGCCATTGATCTAAGGAACACAGGTTCTGTTTAAGAAGAATGGTATTTAGCAGACACAGCATAGGTACTTAATTTGCTTGTTGCTGTTGGGTTGTAATTTTTCAGTGAATAGTGCTAGGAAATAGGTATTATTAAAAGAAAAGAAATATGTGATCATGTTATTTCCAATTCAAATTTAACATTACAAATGTTTACCTCTTTGATTTTGTACTTATGTCTTTTCTCTTATACTGAAAATCTTGGTTCCTAAATTACACAAACACAATTCCTTTGCATTAGTCTTCAGTGTATGTAAAATATTTCCAAAAGCAACATTGCTGTCACGAACAAACTACAAAATGAAGTTTGGCTGGGTATGGTGGCTCACACCTCCCAGCACATTGGGAATCTGAGGCGTGTGGATCATCTGAGGTCAGGAGTTTGAGACTAGCTTGGCCAACACTGCAAAACTGCATCTCTACTAAAAATACAAAAATTAGCTGAGTGTGGTGGCTCATGTCTGTAATCCTAGCTACTTGGGAGACTGAAGCAGGAGAATCTCTTGAACCCGAGAGGCAGAGGTTACAGTGAGCTAAGATTGCACCATCACACTCCAGCCTGGGCAACAGAGACTCTGTCTTAACCAAAAGAAAAATAAAAGTTTAAGATTTGTCTTTGTTGTTGTTGGTTTTTTTTAATTGGAATTTTGTTTCTACTTTTATCTTCAGCATCTATTCTAAAATAAATGCTTTATATGCTATGTTTTATAGACCTTTGAAATAATTCCTCTGTATGACTGTTGTCACCGACTTGGAATATAGTCAGTCTTGTTTTTTTTCTGGTGTTTTTTTTTTTTTTTTGGCTTTGGGTTTTGGGTTTCTGGGGTTTTGGGGTTTTTTTTGAGATGGAATCTCACTTTGTTGCCCAGGCTGGAGAGATCAGTGGCAGTATCTCTGCTCACCACAACCTCCGCCTCCTGAGTTCAAGTGATTCTCCTGCCTCAGCCTCCTGAGTAGCTGGGATTATAGGCATACACCACCACACCTGGCTAATTTTTGTATTTTTAGTAGAGAGAGGGTTTTAACATGTTGGCTAGGCTGGTCTCGAACTCCTGACCTCAGGGAGCCCCTTCCTCGGCCTCCCATAGTGCTGGGATTATAGGCATGAGCCAGAATGCCTGGCCAGTCTTACTTGTTTTAATTTGATTTTCAATTTTTAGGGCTTGTATTTTATTTTTACTTATTTATTTTTTTTTCTTGAGACTGAGTCTCACTCTGTTGCCCAGGCTGGAGTGCAGTGGCATAATCTTGGCTCACTGCAACCTCTGCCTCCTGGGTTCAAGCGATTCTTGTGCCTCAGCCTTCCATGTAGCTGGGATTACGGGCACACACCACCACACCCAGGTAATTTTTGTATTTTTAGTAGAGACAGGGTTTCGCCATGTTGGCCAAAGAAGTCTAGAACTCCTGATTTCAGGTGATCTGCTCACCTCAGGCTCCCAGAGTGCTGTGATTACAGGCGTGAGTCACCGTGCCTGGCCTAATTTTATTTTTGAATATGTAAAACACCAGTGTCTCTAAAGTAGAAATTCTATAACAAGATATATTCAGAGATGCCTCACTCTTCCTTGTACTCTCCTCTCTCCTTCTTGAAAATGAATTTGATTATTAGGGTTTGGTTTATTATTTCATTGTTCTTTGTGCAAGGGCAAACAAATACATATGTACTCCTGCCCTACACACACACGCACAGGTAGCACTCTATCTGCTATTCTGCACCTTGCTTTTTTCAGTTAGTTTTCACTAGAAAACTAGAGGCACGTTAGGAAAGGCCACATCGGTCATGATATACACACACTTCTTTACTCACAGCACTCATTATCACTTTAATATTTCTTGCTTATCTTTAGTCTTAATGAGTTTTTTAATTCTATAAGTAAAAACTTGTTTTTTAAAATCCAGAATTCAAAAGTGATCATGAAGTTATTCCTCCTTTTATCATACACTCTCAGGTGTTTATGTGGAGGGTGAGTGTGTAGCCTTCCAGACCCTTCTATGTTAGAGAACAGAGGAATTTGTTATTGAAATTTAACTTTGAATTGTTACACTCATAATTTTTTTAGTTACTATGTTACTATCTCATTATTTACCAGTTCCTAGACATCAAACAAAAACTGATAAATTCTCAAATATAGAGTAACAAGGTTGTTTGGTAGTGTCTGGTATCAAGATGATAAAGGAAAAGTCAGCTTCGTTTCTAAAAATGGAGCTCAAGAAACTAAGTTATGAAATATAATCAAATTACTAAATATAAATTTAAAAGCGTATGTGTGTGTGTATACATACATATATATATATATATATATTTTTTTTTTTTTTTTTTTTGAGACACAGTCTCACTCTGTCACCAGGCTGGAATGCAGTGGCATGATCTTGGCACACTGCAACCTCCGCCTCCTGGGCTCAAGCAATTCTCCTGCTTCAGCCTTCCAAGTAGCTGGGACTACAGGCACATGCCACCACGGCCAGCTAATTTTTTGTATCTTTAGTAGAAATGAAGTTTCACCATGTTGGCCATGATGGTCTCAATCTCCTGAACCTCATGATCCGCCCACCTCAGCCTCCCAAAGTAGGCATAAGCCACCACGCCCAGCAATTAAGTGTATATTATTATTATTCTTTTTTTTTTAGATGGAGTTTCGCTCTTGTTACCCAGGCTGGAGTGCAATGGCGCGATCTCGGCTCACCGCAACCTCCGCCTCCTGGGTTCAGGCAATTCTCCTGCCTCAGCCTCCTGAGTAGCTGGGATTACAGGCACGCACCACCGTGCCCAGCTAATTTTTTGTATTAGTAGAGACGGGGTTTCACCATGTTGACCAGGATGGTCTCGATCTCTTGACCTCGTGATCCACCCGCCTCGGCCTCCCAAAGTGCTGGGATTACAGGCTTGAGCCACCGCACCCGGCCCTTAAGTGTATATTATTAAATACAAATTAATAAAATACATTTATTGATTATAAAGTACTTAGATATAATTCATTGAGTTTTGTCTTTGGGGCTATCATCACCTTATAGCACTTTTTAAATTTTTGTCTTGAAAACTGGAACAGAAAGATCAGGTTTTATTAAATATGAACATTTTTACCATAAGGTGTAATTCAGAAAATTTCCTAGGTTTCTTCTTTTTTCAAGATACTAGGAAAATCAGGCTTTAATTTTATGTTTTACACTCTCTACTCCCAAACAAAAGCTCTTAAATATTTATTCTATTATCTCCAAAGTTTACTGCTATGATTTGGAGAAGTACTAAGTTCATGTCTATTTGCTTTATTCTGTTTTTTTTGTAGGTATTTTTTGATTTAATGAGAGAAATTCGAGCAAGAAAGATGGAAGACAGCAAAGAAAAGAATGGAAAAAAGAAGAGGAAAAGTTTAGCCAAGAGAATCAGAGAAAGATGCTGCATTTTATAATCAAAGCCCAAACTCCTTTCTTACCTTGACCATACTAATAAATATAATTTATAAGCATTGCCATTGAAGGCTTAATTGACTGAAATTACTTTAACATTTTGAAAATTGTTGTATATCACTAAAAGCATGAATTGGAACTGCAATGAAAGTCAAATTTACTTTAAAAAGAAATTAATGTGGCTTCACCAAGAAGCAGAGTTCAACTTATTTCATAATTGCCTACATTTATCATGGTCCTGAATGTAGCGTGTGAGCTTGTGTTTCTCGGGCAGTCTTTCTTGAAATATTAAATAAAGAAGTGAGATGGGGGTGGGGAGCAGGAGGAAAGGTGACTTCCTCTTATTATAAAGCTTAAATTTTATATCATTTTAAAATGTGTTGGTCTTCTACCGCCTTGAAAAATGACAATTGTGACATGATAGTTAAACTGTACCACTTTTTTTAACCATTATTATGCAAACTTTAGAAGAAAAGTTATTGGCATGGTTGTTGCATATAGTTAAACTGAGAGTAATTCATCTGTGAATCTGCTTTAATTACCTGGTGATTAACTTAGAAAAGTGGTGTAAACTTGTACATGGAATTTTTTGAATATGCCTTAATTTAGAAACTGAAAAATACCCGGTTATATCATTCTGGGTGTGTTCTTACTGACACCAGGGGTCCACTGCCCCATGTGTCCTGGTGAGAAAATATATGCCCAGCATGGAGTACAGCTTTTGTATAGAAGATTCTTGAGAAGTAACTGTCCAAATTTAAAATGTGTGCCATACTCTGGTTCTTGAAAATAAGATTCCAGAGCTCTTTGATCGCTTTTAATAAACTGCAAGGTCATTTTAAATGAAGGGCCAGCATATACTTATAAGATCATTTTCAACTGCAAGGATTCAGCACCAGTTACTTTTGAATGAACCCTCCTTTTCTCTAAGATGCTGGTCCCTGGAGATTACTTTCTGCCAGTGGTGAGCATGTAAGTGTTAAGTTTTTAATCTCCTGGGAGCAGGGCACAGGAAGAAAATGTCAGTAGTGCTAATGCATTTTGCACTAGAACACTTCGGGGAAAATATTCATGCTTGCCATCTGTTCATTTCTAAATTTGTACTCATGAAGTTACAGTTTGGTACAGGAATTATTAGGAGTAATTCTTGTCTGCTTATGTTCATAATAAAGAACACTGTAGCTACATTTTTAGAAGTTAACATCAAGCAGTCAAACCTGGGTGCAGTGCAGAACACATGTGTGGCACACACTGACCAAACATTAGGCTGTGTCACCATTGTGTGGTCCTGCTGAAAGAATTCTAGCACGCTATTTGGGAACATAACTTCAGTGGGAAATATGCCACTTTCAGATTTTTTTTTCCTTTTTGCAGTGGGGCTAGGACAATTGATTTAACCAGTATTTTTTTCTTTTTGCTCAGTCCTAATTTCAACAGGTCAAAGATGTGTTCAGGCATTCCAGGTAACAGGTGTGTACGTAAAGTTAAAAATAGACTTTTTAGGAACTCACTCTTTAGATATTACATCAAGCTTCTCATGTTAAATATTTGTCCTTAAAAGGTTTGAGATGTACATCTTCCATTTTGTATTTCTCATAGGCTATGCCATGTGCAGAATTCAAGTTACCAGTGTAACACTGGCCAGCGGGCCCAGCAATCTCCATGTGTACTCATTACAGTCTTATTTAACCAGGGGTCCTAACCACTAACATTGTGACTTTGCTTTGAGACCTTTCCTCTCCTGGGTACTGAGGTGCTATGAAGCCAACTAACAAAGATGCATCACGTGTCTTAGGCTGATGCCACTACCCAATTTGTTTATTTGCAATTTGAGCCATTTAAAGACCAATAAACTTCCTTTTTTAAAATGTTTGTGGTGTTACTTGATGATTACAATATAATGTGTAACATTCAAATGTACCAACTGGGGTGTCTTTACCAAACAACTACATCTTTTGAGCTCTCAGTTTGGAGACTACTTTTGTGTAATGCCAGATTTCCTAAAAACAGTATCAGCATTGCTCAGATTTAATCAAGGCTCAGAAATGGAAGGACTCGTGTACAGGTACAAAGATACTCTGTGTGGTCATGAAATGACAGATGTGTACATTACTTTTAGAATGCTGCTAAACTCTAGAATGAATAAGTGACAGCTTTATATTCATTTTCTAATCAGAATGACCCCCAGAGAATTTCCAAATTGTGGGAGGCATGACAACCTATTACCATTTCACCAAGCTTCAGGCCAGCATTTGATGTCTGGAGGGAAAGTGTGGCCTATTAACTATTGAACAGCCTGTGAGTTAGAAACAATCTGGTCCAATATGGAGAACAACTTTTCAAAATCCAGTTCATTTTAATTAAGTAACTCATAAGCAGTGCTAGAATGAGCACATTTAAGTTATAATTGGCATAATTTTAAATCTCACTGTGTGCACACATTCTTAATACCAATATGGAATATGATGTTAAATACTATGCCCCGGGTGGGCACTGTGGCTCACACCTGTAATCCCAGCACTTTGAGAGGCCATAGGAGGAGGATAGCTTGAGCCCAGGAGTTCAAGACTAGCCTGGACAACAATGAGACACCGTTTACAAAAAGTAAAAAAATTAGCCAAGCATGGTCTTGCTCACCTGAATGAGTTAGAAAGTCATGTCTCAAAATTTTGTGAGAAGAATATAAAATTTGGCAACATTATATTACTACCTTAAGCTATCAAAGCATTTACTAAAATTCCAGTAGAGATTTCAGAGTGATCCAGTGTTAGAAGTCTCCTTTAGGCTAAGTCTGTAATCCAACACTTTGGGAGGCTGTGGTGGGCAGATTACTTGAGCCCAGGAGTTGAAGACTACCCTGGGCAACATGGTGAGACCTCATCTCTACAAAAAATCAAAATATTAGCTAGGCACAGTGACATGTACCTGTAATCCCAGCTACTGGGGAGTCTGAGGTGGGAGGGTCTGTTGAGCCCAGGATTTTGAGGCAGCAGTGAGCTATGATCAAGCCACTTCAATCCAGCCGTGGAGGGCAAAGTGAGACCCCATCTGTAAAAAAAAAAAAAAAAAAAAAAAAAGCCTCCTTTGGTGAATTACTTTTGAAGTCGAGAATGGCAGGTCAGTAAAGGTCTTTGTGCCTTTAGTATTCAGTTCTGCATGCAGCTACTGTAGACAATGCCTGTAGATGCATGACAAATGGGCAAGAAGTGAAGTTTGGTCATCTATTCTCAACAGGACCCAGACACCATTGATGGGGATGGGGAGAGGGTGGAGGAACAGTTAACATCTGTTAAAGAGAGGCTATGAGACACATGAAAACTTCTAAGACAAATATGATAGAAGAACTGTCAGATCTGTGATAAAAGATTACTTTTATCAGAAGTCCCAAGGAAAATAAACAGAAAAGCATTTAGGTGCTTGCAAGCATATAGCACTTAGAAAATACTCCTAACGACAGTATTTGGGTTTGTTGAATTGGAAGCAAGTATGAGAGCTAACTTCCAAGCCTCTGCTGACAAGCAAAATAGTCTATAAAGGAAGTGGATTTCAGGTTGTAGCCCTGAGAGTTACATCATCACATGCCAGGTCTTTTATTTGTTTATGGACTGATCTTTGTAAAGAATGCCATATTTGGCTGGGCACGGTGGCTCCCACCCGTAATCCCAGTACTTTGGGAGTCCAAAGCGGGTGGATCACCGAAAGTCAAGAATTTGAGACCAGCCTAGCCAACATGGTGAAACCCTGTCTCTACTAAAATTACAAAAATTAGCCGGGCGCAGTGGCGCACACCTGTAAATACAGCTACTTGGGAGGCTGAGGCAAGAAAAATTGCTTGAAGCCAGGAGACAGAGGTTGCTGTGAGCTGAGATTGTGCCACTGCACTCCAGCCTGGGTGACAGAGCTTTTTTTCTTCCTCAAAAGAAAAAAGAAAATAAAAAAAGAATGCCAGATTCAATGGGTATATATTTAGATGTTTTTTTCTAGAATCCTGGAAGTTGGCCTAAAAGACACCTTAGAAGCCATTTCCTCAGTTTACAGATCAGAAGAAAGACAGTTTGCACAGGATCACAGGAGTAATGTAAGAACCAAAATTAGAATGCAGAGCTTCAATTAAAAAAGGAAAAAGAAAAAGAAAGGCATGGTGGCACATGCCTATGGAGGGTGAGGTGGGAAGATCGCCTGAACCCTGGGCAACAAAGTGAAAACTCATTGCCAAAAAAAAAAAAAAAAAAAAAAAGAGGCCGGGCGCGGTGGCTCAAGCCTGTAATCCCAGCACTTTGGGAGGCCGAGGCGGGTGGATCACGAGGTCAAGAGATCGAGACCATCCTGGTCAACATGGTGAAACCCCGTCTCTACTAAAAAAAAAAAAAAATACAAAAAATTAGCTGGGCATGGTGGCGCGTGCCTGTAATCCCAGCTACTCAGGAGGCTGAGGCAGGAGAATTGCCTGAACCCAGGAGGCGGAGGTTGCGGTGAGCCGAGATCGTGCCATTGCACTCCAGCCTGGGTATCAAGAGCGAAACTCCGTCTCAAAAAAAAAAAAAAAAAAAAAGATGCATCTGTCTTCTTTTCTTTTTTTTTTTTTTTTAGAGACAGAGTCTCACTCTGTTGCCCAGGCTGGAGTGCAATGGCGTGATCACAGTTCACTGCAGCCTCAACCTCCTGGACTCTAGTGATCCTCCTACTTCAGCCTCCTGAGTAGCTGAGATTAGCGGCATGAGCCACCACATCCAGCTGAGTCGTCGGTCTTCTAATTCCAAGCTCTTCCCACTTACCCTTCCAAGTTCTGGTTAGGGCGGAGGGTACTTTAAATGGAGACAGCACAATAGTCTGAGGGTTCCCAGAGCATGACGAACTGAAATTCAAATTTGGCTTCCATCCCTTCTCATTTGTCTTGAGGAACTTCCTTGAACCCCAGGTTCTTCACTGTAAAACTCCTAGTCAGTGCCTAATTTCCGGGGTGGTTGTGAGGATTTTACGAAGAATAAGCCATTTTTAGTAATTTAGTATTTTTAGTATATTTTTTAAATGCAGAGAAAAGTGCTCCCTGTGGCTGGCCCCCTGTTCTCTGTAAAAGCAGTTTCTGTGTGACATTCTGCTTGGCACTGATTAAACCATTGACAGCACCACTCAAGTCCATGTTTTATGTTGGAAAGAAGAAACTGGGAGACTAGTTTAAGGACCAGAGATTCGGATTGTCACGCCTTTGTATTCACTGAGTCTTAGCACTGAAAGGACCCTCGGATGGCAAGTCATGGGAACAGAGAAGTAAAGTCTGCAGAGACCAGGCGGCCTGTGCAAGGTCACAGCTAGAAAGACTTAAACCTGCACTGCTGGCTGAGCGAGTCCTTTGTGTTCTTTCTACCCCACTCTAGTATCTTTCATCAATATATGGAGCTCCTGCCAGGGAGATGGGGGTTATGGAGCATAAGGACCCTGGAAGGAAGGACAGGTCAGAGACACATGACTAGTTACAGAGAGAACTCCTCTCTCATTCTCACTGAAGGCCTGGAGCACTGAGGGAGAGGCAAACTTGAGAGACCATTACTGTGGGGATGAGTATTCTCTTTGGCCCCTGATAATGAAAGCTCTGACCAAGAAGAGGCCTTCAATACACTTTTACTCATTGACTGAGAGACTGGAGAGACCAAATCATTCAACATTTCGACCCTCGATTTGCAGAGAGCACATGGTTAAGCACTGATGAAGAATTTCATTCTCAAAGAATTTGTTAGAGCAACCCGAGGTACCAGCTCCAAGAACTTGCGGGGTTTGACTTTCAGGCCCCATTGTATTGGGTGTGAGTGAGGCTGCATTTTGGGAATTATGAGCTGGTTCACTGGCTCACACCAGTAAACTAAAGCAGGCTGCCTTCACCTTGATTCTCTATTTTGGGGGTCAGCTTGCATTACCAAAGAAAAATCTTGAGAGGGCCAATAGCATAAGTGGAGTGTGGAGGTGAAGGGGCACAGACACCTACATATCACATCACATCTTGCGTCTCTGTTATCCTGCCCCCAGCACACCACACTCCCACAGTCCCTGAAAGAAAATACTGTCTCAGGAAAGTGATGGTAAATGAGAATGATAATACACGATGAAATCAGCAAAATAAACTGTGAAACCTACGTCACAGTTGTATTTATTCTGAGACACAATAACATTCAAGAGCTTGTATCAACACAAGATTTTTAAACAATAGAAAAAGGAAAACAGGAAAATGCTGAGCAGCAGCTGCAGCCTCTGGTGAAAAGGCTGGCCGGTACCATATCCAGGCAATATCCGCGTCCCACTGCGTATCTGTCAAAGAGAGAAGGAAACATTTGATTCCAGGAAATCAGCAACCGCTTTGTGAGTTTGCTCCATTGCTGGGAGGAGGCTTCATATGAAGCACGTAATGAAATCTGGTCATTAAAATGTGTGTAGCTCCTCCCCTTCTTGCTCCTAGCATCTTGCTCCTGCTTTCACCATGTGACATGTCTACCCCCTTTTACTTTCCACCATGATTGTAAGCTTCCTGAGGCCTCCTAAGAAGCTGAGCAGATGTTGCCACCATGCTTCCTGTATAGCCTGCAGAACCATGAGCCAATTAAACCTCTTTTCTTTATAGATTACTCAGTTTCAGGTATTTCTTTATAGCAATGCAAGAAGAGACTAATACAGAAAATTGGTACCAGGAGGGGGTATTGCTATAAGGAGACCTGAAAATGTGGAAGCAACTTTAGAGTTGGGTAATGGGCTGAGGTTGGAAGAGTTTGGAGAGCTCAGAAGACAGGAAGAAGACAGAAAGTTTGAAACTTCTTAGAGTTGGGTTAAATGGTTGTGATCAAAATGGTGATAGTGATATGGACAATGAAGTCCAGGCTCCTGAGGTCTCAGATGGAAATGGCAAATTTACTGGGAACTGGAGCAAAGGTCATGCATGTTATACCTTAGGAGAGAGTCTGGCTACATTGTGTCCATGCTCTAAGGCTCTTTGGAAGTTTGATTTAGGGTATATGGTGGAAGAAATTTCTAAGCAGGAAAGTATTCAAGACATAATCTGGCTGCTTCTAACAGTCTATGCTCATATGCAGGAGCAAAGAAATGACTTAATGGTGAAATTTACATTTATTTATTTTTTAATAAACCTTATTAATTTTTTTGAGACAAGGTCTCACTGTGTCACCCAGGCTGGAGTGCCATGGCATGATCTTGGCTCACTGCAACCTCTCCCACCTGGGTTCAAGCAATTCTCCTGCCTGGCAAGTAGTTGGGACTACAGGCATGCACCACCACACCCAGCTAACTTTTTTTGTTTTTGTTTTTAATAGATACAGGGTTTTGCCATGTTGCCCAGGTTAATCTGAAACTCCTAGACTCAAGCAATTCACCTGCCTCAGCCTCACAAAGTGTTGGAATTACAAGCATGAGCCACCACACCCAGCTGGAATTTACATTTAAAAAGGAAGCAGAGCATAAAAATTTGGAAAATTTGCAGCCTGGCCATGTGGCAGAGGAAGAAAAAGCTTTTTTAAGAGAGGAATTCAAGCAGGTTGTGGGGCAACCATTTGCTAGAGAAATTTGCATAACTAAAAGGGAGGCAAGTGCTAATAACCAAGACAATAGGGAAAAGGCCTCAAAGGCATTTCAGAGAACTTTGTGGCAGCCCCTCCCATAATAGGCCCAGAGGCCAAGTAGGGAAAAATGGTTTCATGGGCCAGACACAGGGCCCTGCTGTCCTACACAGCTTGGGATGCTGATCCCTGCATCCTGGCCAGTCCAGCTCCAGCCAAGGCCCAGGTACAGCTTGAGCTGCCACTTGGGAGAATGTAAGCCTTAGGCCTTAATGACTTCCACTTGTTGTTAAGCCTGCAGGCACACAGAATGCCAAAGTGAAGTAGGCTTGGGAGCCTCTGCCTAGATTTCAGTATGGAAAAGCCTAGGTGTCCAGGCAGAAGCCTGCTACAGGGGTGGAGCCCTCAAAAAGAATTTTTATTTAGCGTGGTACCAAGGAAAATGTGAGGTTGAAGCCCCCACATAGAGTCCCCCACTGGGGCACCTTCTAGTGGAGCTATGAGTAGGGCCCACCACCCTCCAGATCACAGAATGGTAGATAGACCAGCAGCTTGCATCCTGCACTTGGAAAATACACAGGCACTCAACATCCTGTGAGAGCAGTCTCAGGGACTGAACCTTGTGAAGGCACTGAGGCAGAGTTGCCAAAGGCTTTGGGAGACCACCCCTTGCACCAGTGTGTCCTGGATGTGGGACATGGAGTCAAAGGAGATTATTTTGGAGCTTTAAGATTTAATCACTGCCTTGCTGGATTTTGGACTTGCATGGGGCCTATCACCCCTTTATTTTGACCAATTTCCCCCTTTTGTAAAGGGAATGTTTACTCAATGCTTGTACCCTCACTGTACCTTGAAAGTAACTAACTTGTTTTTTATCTACAGGCTCATAGGTGGGAGGGACTTTCCTTGTCTCAGATTGAGACTTTGGACTTTGGAGTTAATGCTGGAATGAATTAAGACTTTCAGGGGCTGTTGGGAAGGCATGATTGATTGTATTTTGCAATGTAAGAAGGACATGACATCTGGGAGGGGTCGAGGGCAGAATGATACAGTTTGGATATTTGTCCTCACCCAAATCTCGTGTTGAATTGTAATCCCCAGTGCTGAAAGAAGGCCTTGTGGTAGGTGTTTGGGTCATGGAGGTGGATCCCTCATGACTTAGTGCTGTCTTTGTGATAGTGAGTTCTTGTCAGAACTGTCTTTTAAAAATGTGTAATGCCTCCCTGCTCTTCTTGCTCCTGCCCTCGCCATGTGACCTATCTACTCACCCTTCACCTTCTGCCATGACTGTAGCCTTCCTGAGGCCTCCCAAGAAGCTACGCAGATGTCAGCACCATGCTTTCTGCAAAATCTGCAGAACCATGAGCCAATTAAATTTTTTCTTTATAAATTACCTAGTCTCAGTTATTTCTTTATAGCAATGGAAGAATGGACTAACACAGCAGGGTAGCAATATGAAATGCTTCCAAAGTGGAAACCCCTACACATGGGAGCAAGCTCCTTCTGTTCATTCATTCTTTTCTTCACTCATTCGTTCATTCATCAATTTATCAAACAGTTTTTTGAAAGCCAGTGGAGCACAGACCTTCTCCATCCTTACCGCTTCCATTCTAGTCCAAGCGAATGATCTCACCTGAGTTATTGCTGTAGCCTCCAGTTTTTCACACCATACCCACTCTTGCTCCCTTCTCCCCTGCCTCTCCACCCCATCCATCCTGGATGCCACAATCAGAGCAAAATGAAGGTATGAGCATTCCTCCCTTTGCTTAACCATTCCAGTAACTTCCCATTCTTTTTAAGATAAATACAGGACTCCAAAATTAGTGTGGTGAGCTGCAAAATGGTCCACCAAAGATGTCCATGTCCTAATTCCCAGATCCTGTGGCTATGTTATCATCTTATATGGCAAAAGAGACTTTGCAAGTGTGATTAAGTTAAGGGTTTTGAGATGAGGAGACTATCTGGATTATCTCAGTGGGTGCAAGGTAATCTTAAGGGTCTTTCTAAGATGGAGGCAGGGGAGTCAGAGTCAGAGAGTCAGAGAAGGAGATGGGAAGATGCAAGCAGAGAATGAGGGTTGTAATGCCAGGAGCCCAGCAATGCAGGCAGCCTCTAGAAGTGGGAAATGCCCCAAAGCGGATTCCCCACTAGAGCCTCCAGAAGGAACACATGCAGCTCTGCTGACACCTAGATTTTAGCTCCATAAAACCCATTTTGGACTTCTAACCTTCAGGGCTATAAGATAAGCTTGTGCTGTTTCAAGTCACTAAATTTGAGATAATTTGTCACAGCAGCAACAAGCTTTCCCCATCTTATGCTATACTCCCTCCCTCTCGCACTCCATGTTTCGGCCACACTCATTTCTTGTAGCCTTTCCCAATTCAGGGCCTTTGCACATGCCAGTCCCACTGCTGGAAAACCTCTTTTACATTCCTCTTTGGCTAGCACAGCAAACACCATTGGTTCCTACCCCAGGTTTATTCCTCCACCACTTCTTTTCCTTTCTGGTAGAGCTCAGTTTTCTTCAGGAATCCACTCCTTTCTGTATGAAAAGAGGCCCAAGGCTCAATTCTAGCTCCAGGAAGTGAATCATGGTTGATTGGTCTAAGCAAATAGGATGGTTCCATTTCCCTTGCCATCAATTGGGCTAGGCTTGGTGTGATTCTAGCCAGTAAGACTTGGGATGCTGCCTCAAAACTTCATGGGAAGATTTTTACTAGAAATAGATGCACAGGGAGTAGAGGCTCCTCTTCTGTTTTTTTGTCTTTGCACATAACATCTGGAACTGTGAAAGCCATCTTTCCAATATGAGGAGAAAGGACACTGACAATAGCAAGAGGAAGATGAAATAAACATGGGGTTTTTTGTTTGTTTGTTTGTTTGTTTTTAATTATTGACAAAGTCTTGCTCTGTCAGCCAGGCTGGAGTGCAGCAATGCAATTATAGCTCACTGCAGCCTCAGACTTCTGAGTAAAGTGATCCTCTCACCTTCAGCCTCCCAATTAGCTAGGACTACAGGCATGGGCTACCATGCCTGGCTAATTTTTCAATATTTGTAGAGATGAGGTCTCACTACATTGTCCAGGCTGGTCTCAAGTTCCTTGCCTTAAGCAATCCTCCCACCTCAGCCTCCCTAGGGACCTGGGTTCTTGATGACATCGTTGAACTGCTGAGTTGTCTAATGTGGAAGTTTCTTTGTTTCTGGGGATCTTATATGGGATGATCCATTGTCCTTATTGTTGAGTCAACTAAGTTAGGGTTTTCAATACCTGAAGCCAAAAGCATCCTAACTAATAAACAAGGTTAATTCCTTCTCATCCTCCAGACTGAAGCCTCTTATCCCTCAGGCTGATTGTTACTTTCTAAGGGAGGCCTCCCTGAGCTTTCTGACTATTCAAATCTCCACCTGTTAACTCTATGTATCCTCCTATGGAACACTTAGCAGCAATTGTACATTTATTGACACAACTATTTAATTAATGATTGAGGGTTCCTCTGAACTCTTAGTTCAATAATTTGGCAACCATATCTGCTTTTACACATCATCATGTCCCCAGGACATGTATTTTACATCATCATGTATTTTTTTGGAGTGAGTGGGGTTAGTGCAGTGATAAGACTCTGAATAAGACAGTTCCTGCCCACCAGGACACTTCAGAAGGAAGAGTGGCAGATTCTGTGAACGGCGTAAAACAACACAGGAAGTGTAACTGAAGACGACAGAAAGAAGAAAGAAATGCAGAGTCACTAAGCCACTAACTTTCACTGAGCAGTGTTAACAATTTAACTTTTTATTATGGAAAATTTTAGATCCATTCATAAGACTAGAGAGAATAGGCTAGGCTTGGTGGTTCGCATCTATAATTCCAATGCTTTGGCAAGCTGAGGCAGGAGGATCACTTGAGGCCAGAAGTTTGAGACCAGCCGAGGCAACATAGTGAGAATCCTGTCTTTAAAAGAAATAAAATTAAGACTAAAAATAGGGCTGGGCATGGTGGGCATACCTGTAATCCCAGCACTTTGGGTGGCAGAGGTGGGAGGATGCCTTGAGCCAGGGAGAATGGCTTGAGCCCAGGAGTTTGAGACCAGCCCGGACAAGATGGTGAGACCCCGTCTCTACAAAACATTACAAAATTCATTATCTATGAACTGGATGGCAGGCATATTCAGTGGGTGAATATCCTTGAGGTCATAAAGCCAATTGCACATGGCTTGCATACGAAGTGAATTCATCTAGGGTGTCCCTGGGCCTTTATAGGTGGAGTTTAACAGTTCCCCTTCTCAGGGTAAACAGATCTCACAGTGGCTTTTATCCAGTCCTCCAGGCTGGCTGTTCCCTAGGGCATAACCTCCAGTGTGTCCAGATCTCATATACTCATCTGTGAATGTTCAATAGTGAACTATGGGTCCTGCATCAACCCAAACATGCTCTTCCACTCTGCAGCATTTAAAACCAAAGATACTGCTCCTAAATTCGTTATTCTCATAACCCATTTTTGTAAAGGTGCCTTAGGAAGCTGATGATACCAATCTACAAAATGAAACAATTGCTTCACACTGTTCCCTCTGACTTCAGTCGTTACTCGGTTTCATCCTTCTCCCACGTTGACTACCTTCTGGGTAACCACAGGTCTTAGAGGTACTTTTTGTTGTCCTGGCGTAATGTTCCCACTTGTGGGTAGCACTGAGGCTAGTGGCCTGAGCTCAGACAGAGCTACAGCTGAGCTTGGTCTAGCCTCAAGACCCAACCTTACACTCTCTTTTACTTTCATTTTAGCTTGTAGAGATAAAAATAGCCAAGAGGCTGGGCGCGGTGGCACGTGCCTGTAGTCCCAGCTATTTGGGAGGCTGAGGCTGGAGGATCTCTTGAGTCCAGGAGTTCTGGGCTGTACTGCACTATGCGGATCGGGTGTCTGCACTAAGTTCAGCATCAATATGGTGACCTCCCAGGAGCAGGGGACCACCAGGTTGCCTAAGGAGGGGCGAACTGGCCCAGGTCAGAAATGGAGCAGGTCAAAACTCCTGTGCTGATCAGTAGTGGGATCATGCCTGCACTCCAGCCTGGGCAACATAACGAGACCCCATCTCTTATTAAAAAACAAAACAAAACAAAACAAACAAATAAATCAGTAGCCAAGAGATTGAATATTTTATTTTTTTTCTTACTAGTTTCATTTTCTTATGCATCCAGTGAACCAATTCCCTGGGAGTTGGATCCAGCTTTAAATTCCACTGGTAATGTTTACATTATTGATTTAAAAAAAAAAAAAAAAAAGACAAACTCTAAAATATTTAAAGAGGATATTCTGAGCCAAATACAAGCGACCATGGCCCGAGGCACAGTCTCAAGAGGTCTTGAGAACGTGACCCCAAGGTGGTTATGGCTTGATTTTATACGATTTAGGGGGACATAAGACATCAATTGATATTTCATATATATATACACACATTAATTCTGTCTTGAAAGGCAGGACAACGTGAAGCTGGGAAAGGGAGGAAAGGGGCTTACAGGTCATAGGTAGATTTAAAAGTTTTCTGATTGGCAGTTGGTTGAAAGAGTTATTACCTAAAGACCTGGACTCAATAGAAAGAAGTGTCTGGGTTAAGATGAGAGATTATGGAGATCAAGGTTCCTGTAGATGAAGTCTCATAGGTAGCAGCCCTTAGAGACAATAGATGGCAAAGGTTTCCTATTTAGATCTTTAAAAGGTGTTACACTTTCAGTTAATCTCTTCAGGATTGAGAGTGCCTGGAAGGGGAAAGATCTAGCTATGTTAATAGGAACTCATTACATATGCAAAATTTTCCCCACACAAAGAGGCTTTGAGGGCCATTTCAAAATATGTCAAAGAAATACATTTTGGATTTTCTTCAGGTCCTACTATCTGTCATGTGATGCTATATTAGCTTGGTTTGAAATTTGGTATCTTATTGCTACAAAGAGTCTGTTTGTCAGTCTCAAGATCTCTGTTTTTTTTGTTTTTTTTTTTTTTTGAGACGGAGTTTCGCTCTTATTACCCAGGCTGGAGTGCAATGGCGCGATCTCGGCTCACCGCAACCTCCGCCTCTTCAAGATCTCTGTTTTAATGTTAATACTGGTCAATTGTGCCTGAATTCTAAAGGGAGGAGAGTATAATGAGTCGTGTCAGTGTCAGCAGTGTGAATCCAATGGGCCTGCAGCAAACATGATTCTTGCTTCCTCAGAGGACAGAATTCAGCCAAGGGGCATAAGGCAGAGTGAGAGAATGAGGCAAGTTTTAGGGCAGGAGTGTGAGTTTACTAAAAAGTTTTAGAGCAAGAACAAAAGGAAGTAAAGTACATTTGGAAGAGGGCCAAGCAGGTGATTTGAGAGATCCAAGTGCCCCATTCAATCCTTGAATTGGGGTTTTATACACTGGCATGGTTCCAAGGTTTGTCTTTTCCCCTCCCTTGATTCTTCCCTTGGGGTGGGCTGTCGGAATGCACAGTGTCCTACCAGCACTTGGGAGGGGCCACGTGAGCAGTGTGTTTACTGAAGGTGTGCATGTGCTTATTTGAGGAATTTTTTTCAAGTGTTCCTAAACGAAGGTCATATACCCGTGAAACTCGGCCATTTTGCCTCCTAGGGCACATGATTGAGCCTGCTTGCCCAACTCCTGAGATCTTTTTGGGAAGTTGCTGATCATCAGCTTCATGTGTTTTCTATCTATTGGGAGACTACCAATTATTATTTTAGGCAGTTAAACAAACACCTATTATCTGATGGTTGCCTAACATTCCTGGCGATTGGGCAGGGGAAACCTCCTCTGTTGCCCTGCTCATGTCTGCCTAGCTACCTACTCTAATATCTGCACCCGCATTCCTGTCATGGCCTGAACTAGTTTTTCAGGTTTTAGGGGTGATCTCCCTCCTTCGAGGGAGGAGGCCCATTCAGTTGGTTGCAAGGCTTAGAATTTTATTTTTTGTTTACAATCTCAACACAGCTGCAGCCTTATACCATGGGTGACCATGTGGCCACTCAAGATTCAAAGGTTCCTCACTGCTGCCCACACCTCTTTTTTTCCTTCTTTTCCCAAACCACATATTTCTGTGGTCAGGACCTTTCCAGTAAATCCCAATTCACTGATGCAAATTCTCTCGGCTGGGCACGGTGGTTCACGCCTGTATCCCAGCACTTTGGGAGGCCAAGGCGGGTGGATCACAAGGTCAGAAGTTCAAGACCAGCCTGGCCAAGATGGTGAAACCCTCTCTCTAATAAAAATGCAATAATTAGCTGGGCGTGGTGGCAGGCACCTGTAATTCCAGCTACTCGGGAAGCTGAGACGGAGAATTACTTGAACCCAGGAGGTAGAGGTTGCAGTGAGCTGAGATCACGCCACTGCATTCCAGCCTGGGCAACAGAGTGAGACTCCGTCTCAAAAAAAAAAAAAAGAAAGAAAGAAAAACTCCCTCAAACCACATTTTTCCTCACTTTCACACCACTTCTTTTGTCATAGAAGGCTTCTGTGACAAAATTTTAGGAGTTTCTCCCTACTACCAAGCAGAGGACACCAGTTGGTTGTCCTCCAATTCAAGTCTGAAACTATCTATCTGGAGATAGCATCAGATTCCACTGGTTGAAGGCTCTGTCCCCAAGACTACCCCAGTTTATTATAAAGGATATTACAAAGGATACACATGAAGAGATACACAGGGCAAGGTGTAGGGGAGGGGCTCGGGATTCCATGCCCTCCCTGTGGCACCGCCCTCCAGGAACCTCCACATTTTCAGCTATTTGGAAGCTCCTGAACCCAGTCCTCTTGGGTTTCTATGGAAAAGCTTCATGAATTCAGCATTCCTTCCCCCAGGGTATGAGGCAGGATCCTCTCAGGGGACAGTCATAAGACCTACAATCAGAAAGGTGGGAAGATTAGAGTCCTCCCCTGGAGCAGGTGAAAGGAGGGCAGGAAAAAGAGTCTGTTTCCTGAGGCCTAACACATCCAACATTATAACAAAAGACTGTAACAAAGGCTTTGGGAGTTTTTAGGCCAGGAACCATGAACAAAAACATACACACACACACACACACACACACACACACACACACATAACACAAAAACATCTATACACACACACACACATATATATATAAAATAACACCACAGGAAGAGAGAAATGAAACTCTTATTTGCGGATGACATGATGCTGTGTACAGAAAATCCTAAAGAATCCAATAAAAATTAATCAAACTAGGCCGGGTGCAGTGGTTCACGCCTGTAATCTCAGCACTTTGGGAGGCCGAGGTGGGCGGACCACGAGGTCAGGAGATCCAGACCATCTGGCTAACGTGGTGAAACCTCGTCTCTAATAAAAATACAAAAAATTAGCTGGGCTTGGTGGCACATGTCTGTAGTTTCAGCTACTCCAGAGGCTGAGGCAGGAGAATCGTTTGAACCCGGATGGTGGAGGTTGCAGTGAGCCGAGATTGTGCCACTGTACTCCAGCCTGGCGACAGAGAGAGACAACGTCTGGAAAAGAAAATTTTAAAAAGTTAATCAAATGAATAAATGAGTTCAGTACGATTGCAGAGCAGGAGATCAATATACAAAAGTCAACTGTATTTCTATACACTAGCTATAAACAACCCAACCAAAGTGATTTTTAAAACATAATTCTGAAGTGGCTATGTTGTCTGGGGTATATGCTCTGGAGTTCATCCTCTGGTGCCAGGGAAATTTAGGACACAGACACGGAGAGAGGGGGAGGGGAGGGGAGGGGGAAAAACAACTCTTTCTATATATAGAGAGAAAAGACTGGCTGGCTGTGGGTACGCTGGATTTTATAGTTGGGCTTGAGGAGGCGGTGTCTGATTTATGTAGGGCTCACAGATTGGTTAGATCAGATATGACATTTACATGGGAGGGGGAGTGGAAAGACTGGTTGCTCCAATCTAACCTTATTATGCAAATGAATTCTCCTTGGCTAGCTCCATTTATCTGCTCCTTACTGTACACGTGACTGGCAGAGAAGGGAAGATGGAGCTGCCATCTTGAACAAGTCTAGTCCCTAGTTCCTGCCAGCATTCAACAGCAAGCTCCCAGCTTGCTTGTCTATGGCTGCAGCTCAACTTTACAGGATGCCCTTTGCTAGAAAATGATTTGGGCTGCTTTTCATTAAAGAGAAAAGCTTTACCAAGATACTCCCATACCCTTACTATCTGCCTAAGTGATTTCTTCTTAACTCCTATATCAATTCCACTTATAATTGTTTCAAAAGAATCAAATGCTTAGGAATAAATTTAACAAAAGAATTGGAAAACATAGCCTGAAAATTACAAAAAATTGCTGCAAAAATTACAGAAGACTTACATAATTAGAAAAACATACTGGATTGGAAGACTTAAAACATTATTGCTAAGATAGCAATACTCCCTAAAAGATCTACATATTTAACGGAATTCTTATCAAAACTCTGTTGATTTTTTCATGAAAATTGACAAGCTGATTCCAAAATTCATATGGAAATTCAGAGGATCCAGACCAGTCAAAACAATCTTAGAAAAGAACAAAGTTGGAACAGTCACATCTTATGGTTTCAAAACCTATTACAAATCTAGAGGAATCACAACTGTGTGATACTATCATAAGAATAGACAAATAGATCAATGAAATATACTTGAAAGTCTAGAAACAAACCCTTACATTTATGGTCAATTGATTTTTGACAAGGGTCCCAAAATAATTTAATAGGGGAAGAAAGAAAGTCCTTTTAACAAAGTGGTGCTGAGACAACTGAATATCCACGTGCAAATCAAATTGAACTCTTTCCTCAAACCATATGTGAAAATTATAAACCAAAAATAAAATTCCAAGCCCCTCAATCAACTAATGGACCCCCTCACAGCCAAGGGCATTCCAATGTAAACCTGAAAATCTAGTTCAGGCCATGATGGGACAGAGGGGTCCAAGACGCCTCATTATACCACCCTCCCTGTGGAATTCAGAACAGCTGACCAGCATTAACATTAAAACAGAGATCGTAAGACTGATAAAACAGACTTTTGGGTCAGGTGTGATGGCTTATGCCTGTAATCCTAGCACTTTGGGAGGCTGAGGTGGGCAGATCACTTGATGTCAGGAGTTCAAGATCAGCCTGGCCAACATTATGAAACCACATCTCTACCAAAATACAAAAATTAGCCAGGCATGGTGGCTTACGCCTGTAATCGCAGCACTTTGGGAGGCCGAGGCAGGTGGATCACTTGAGGTCAGGAGTTAGAGACCAGCCTGGCCAACATGGTGAGACTGTCTCTACTAAAAATACAAAAATTAGCCAGGTGTGGTGGCAGGCGCCTGGAATCCCAGCTACCTGGGAGGCTGCTGCAGGAGAATCGCTTGAACCTGGGAGGTGGAGGTTGCAGTGAGCGAAGATAAGACCACTGCACTCCAGCCTCAGTGACAGAGCAAGACTCCGTCTCATAAACAGAAACAAAAACAAACAAACAAAGTTAAAAACTTGTGTGCTTCATGTAATACCATGAAGAAAGCATAAAAGCAACCCATGGAATGGAAGAAAATATTTTCAAACTGTATATCTGATAAAGGACTTATATCTAGCATATATTAAAAAAACTCTTTCAACTCAATAATAAAAAGACTAATAATTCTATTTTTTTTTTGTGGACGGAGTTTCGCTCTTGTTACCCAGGCTGGAGTGCAATGGCACGATCTCCGCTCACCGAAACCTCCACCTCCTGGGTTCAGGCAATTCTCCTGCCTCAGCCTCCTGAGTAGCTGGGATTACAGGCACGTGCCACCGTGCCCAGCTAATTTTTTTGTATTTTTTAGTAGAGACAGGGTTTCACCATGTTGACCAGGATGGTCTTGATCTCTTGACCTCGTGATAATTCTATTTTTAAATGGGCTAAGAATCTGAATAAATATTTCTCCAAAGAATATAGGCAAATGGCTAATAAGCAAATGAAAAGATCCTCAACATCATTAGTCATTAGTGAAATTGTAAATTAAAACCACAGTGAACTCCTACTTCACACCAAGTAGGATGGCTATAATCAAGACAGATGGCTTTTGATTATAGCCATCCTATAATCAAGGCCCATGCCTGTAATCCCAGCACTTTGGGAGGCCAAGGCAGAAGGATTGTTTGAGCCCAGGAGTTTGAGACCAGCCTGGGCAACATAATAAGAACTCATCTCTACAAAAGTTTAAAAATTAGCCAGGTGCAGGGGCACACTTCTACAGCCCCAGCTACTCAGGAGGCTGAGGCAGGAGAATCATTTGAATCCGGGTGGTTGAGTCTGCAGCGAGCCATGCCCATGCCACTGTACTCATTCCTAGGTGACAAAGCAAGACCCTGTCTCAAAAAAAAAAAAAAAAAAAAAAAAAAAAAAAGACAGAGGATAGTAAGTGTTGGCAAGGTTGTGGTGGAGAAATTGGAACCCTCATATGCTGCTGGTGGGATTGTAAAATAGTATAGCTTTTGGAGAACAGTTTGACAGTTCCTGAAAAAGTTAAACATAGAGTTGTCATATGATCTGGTGTTCCACTTCCAGGTGTATACCTAAGAGAGATGGAAACATTATGTCCACACAAAAGCTTGTATGCAAATGTTCATAGCAGTATAATTCATAACAGCCAAAAAATGGAAACATCCAAATTTCATCAGCTGACAAACAGGTAAACAAAATGTGATCTATCCATCCATTGGATTATTATTCAGCTATAGAAAGTAATGAGGTAGGGGTTGCAACATACATGTGTAAGGCCGGTTGCCTCACCGGGAGCATGGACAAAGAACCACCCCCGCCCGCCCCCTGCCCCCTGCCCCCCACCCCTTCTTTTCAAAAGCTCGGACAAGCCCAGATGAGCTCAGACAAGCTCAGACATGCTCAGTCTTTTTCCCTTCTCCCATGCTCACACAACCTGACCCTCCCTTAAAAGAGCCCAGTATGCAAACAAGGTGTGGTAACCCTAGCGTCTTAACAACCAATAGCAGCCAAGTCTTAATAACCAATAGCAGCCGAGTCTTAACAACCAATAGCAGCCAAGTCCTAACAACCAATAGCAGCCGAGTAATTCCAACCAACAACAAGCCAAGTCCTAGGTAAAGGCTTGTAACTTACCCAATAGCAGTCCTGCTCTCCCACAACCAATCGAGTTGTTTCACTCCCTATAAAACCCCCTGTCTGAGAGAAGTCCAAGCGACTTCTCCGGCTCCTCTTGTCGGACTGCGGAACCTCGTCCGGGAGCCTGAATAAATTCCTTCGCATCAGATCTTCTTGTGCTGGCCTCAGTTTCTTCACTTTAAACTCGGCGAGAAGAGCCCTTACAACATGAACTTGGAAAACATCATGGTAAGTGAAAGAAGCCAGTCACGAAAGACTATTGTGTGATTCTATTTATATGAAATGCCCAGAATAGACAAATCTATATGGACAGAAGGCAGATTAAGAGTTCAGCACACAGTCAAAAAAAAGAAAAGAAAAGAGAGTAGATTAGTGGTTGTTAGACCTAAGGCTCAGAGTCGTAAGGAAAGATGAGCACTCAGACAAAGGATTTCTCAGCAAAGCAAATTTACTTCTTTGCAGAAGGAAATAGTACTAAGGATTAAAGAATAAAAAGTTAAGCAAGTTGTTTAAAGAGAAACCTTGCCATATCTCACAGTGGTTCCCTAAGATTGAGAGTTTGGGAGAAATAGGGAGTGACTGCTAATGGGTATAAGGTTTCCTTTTGCAGTAATGAAAAAGTTCTAAAATTGATTGTGGTGATAGTTGCATGACTCTTTTAATAGATTAAAAACCATTGAATTGTACACTTTTAATGGAGGAATTACATGTTATATGAATTATATCTCAATAAAGCTGTTATATTTAAAGATTACATTCTGTATGATTCCATTTATGTTACATTCTCTGTCTAGAGATGGAGAGAAAAGATAAGTGGTTTCCAGGGGAGGGACAGGGAGTGAAGGAGTGGGTGTGGATATAAAGAGGTAGCAGGAGGTAGGTCTCTTCCAGTGACTAAACAGTTCTGTATCTTAATTGTGGTGGTGGTTACACAAATTTTGACATGGGATAAAATTTCATTGAAGAATATACATAAAAATATATACACAAAATGCATGAAGGATTTTTTTAATGGTGAAATAAAACCTGTAGTCTAAAACATTAATGTGGCAATATGAACTTCCTAGCTTTGATATTGCAGTATACTCATGGAAGATGTCACTATATGGGGAAAGGACTCTGTACTAATTTTGTAATTTTCTCTGAGCTTATAATTATTTCCAATAGAAAGTCTGAGATAAAATAAAATTAGAGTTGTCCAAAACTGACATGCTCTCTTCCCTGAAATGGTGATTTCTCCATTTGCTGGAGTTTAAAATAGAAGCTGAGTGATTCTGTATCGGAGATGCTAAAAAAATGTATGTGGTTAGAGGGACGGCAAGTGGAAAAGCTTTTCTAGGGCAAAATCCAGGAGCTGCTGCTATTTAAGTTGACCCCTCCTGCACTTCCTAGGCCTGAGAATGTCACTTGGGATGTAGAACTCACCGCAGTAACCTGGAAGGACCAGGCTGCCCTCAGGGTTGCAGGCGACCCAGAGCTCTTTAGCTTCCTAGGCTGACTTGATAAGCTACTTTCAGCCATTATCTGGGCAAGCCCAGCTCTGGCCTCACTTTGAGGCCAAGACCATCCTCCCCACATATACGAGGGGGCTGGGCTCAGTGGGTACAGAAAAGGCTCTTTCTGGACACATCTTTGATAAGAAACCAGGCAACTTCCATCTCCATGAGCCATTTGAGGGTAGAGACTGAGTCTTTAAAATTTCCCATTTCTAGTACCTTGTCTAATACAAGTGAAATGGCTATTGAGTGAGGACCTCTTAAAGAGCCCTCTAAATCCCAATAGGTCTTAACTCCAGCTGCACATTAGAGCTTTAAAAAAAATTTAGTAGCATCAGTTCCACATTACACCAGTTAAATCTGTTTTCTTGTTTCTGTTTGTCTTGCTTCTCATTTTATAGCACCCTCAATGCCATTCTTATAGCACGTTCAATGAAAAGTTTCTGAGAGATAGTTCTCTTTATTTTGCATTTTATTTTTAGTTGACAATAATAATTATATGTATTTACGGGGTACAATGTGATGTTTCAATACATGTATGTTATGGAGTAACGAAATCAGGCTTATTAGCATACCCATCACCTCAGATACTCATCTTTTCTTTGTGATGAGAACATTTACAATCCATTCTTTTGGCTATTTTGAAATATACAATACATTGTCTAAGTCACCATGCTATAGACACTTAGGTTAGAGTTAGGGTTAAGGTTCTAGAATAGATCACCAGAAACTAGTCTTCCTGTCTAACTGAAATGTTGTTATCCTTTGACCAACATCCCCCCTTTTCCCTTCCACATTCCCCACAACCCCCATTGGCCCAGCCTCTGGCAACTACCATTCTACTTTCTACTTCTATGAGATCAACTGTTTTAGATTCCACCTAGAAGTGAGATCATTTGGTATTTGTCTCTCTGTGCCTGGCTTATTTCTTTTGGGTTCTTCAGGCCCATCCGTGCTGTTACAGAAGACAGAATTTCCTGCTGTTTAAAGGCTGAATAGTATTCCATTGTATATATTTGCCCCATTTAAAAAATCCATTCACCTGTTGATGGGCACTTCGGTTGCTGCCGTATCTTGGTTATTGTGAGTAACACAGCGATGGCCATGGGAATGCAGGCATCTTGCACACCGATTTCCATTCCTTTGAAAATATACCCAGAAGTGGGATTGCTGCATCATATGGTAATTCTATTTTTAGTTTTTTGAGGAACTGCCATAGTTTTCCAAATGGTTGTACTAATTTACATTCCCAGCAACAGTGTACGAGGGTTCCCCTTTCTCTACATTCTCACCCATAAAAATATTTCTTAAGCTGACCCTCAGTAAGTCCGGTACTTATCATTCACAAGGATTCAATTGAATATGATGTCAATATATTTTCAGCTTTAGGCTCATCTAAGCTTCCACAAACTAATTTCATCTATTTTAATACATGCACATAGTAAACAGAAGCCAAAAATACCAAAAGATACACAATGAAAAGGAAGTCTCCTTTTCACCTCATCTCCCTGAGGCAATTGTTTATACTGGCCTCTTCTGCTTCCTCCCGGACATTGTCTCTGCATCCACACTTCTTTACTTACACAGAAATGCATTTTAGAACACCGAACCCTGTGTGTGCTTTGATGTGTCGGTAAATGGTTTGGGGAGTGGAGGAGTAAATTTTGGAAATACAGTACTCTATCCACCTCACAGTGCATATTAGCATGTTAAAAGCTCCAAATGTTTCTAAAACTTACTTGAACACAGAATCTTTTTTGGAGAAAAGTTCTCGAAGACTTTTCATGTTTTCTGTATTGGCATTTTCTGATACTATATCTAGGTGAATGCTCATGTGGCAGGATCATTTGATAAACCAGCCAATGTGTCTTCAGCCCTGGTCATTCCTGGCCCCTATGAACTTTCCCGTTAGGCATCCACTACAGTACTCTGGGATCCCGGCCCCAGGGAAAGAGGCAGAGAAACGCAAAAATGTCCATTCTGAATTTCTGGTTTTCAAAGTACATCTTTGAGACAACAGAACGAGACAAAGGGTGTTTGTTTGTTTGTTTGTTTTGAGATGTAGGCTCGCTCTGTCACCCGGGCTGGAGTACAGTGGTGTGATCTTGGCTCACTGCAACCTCTGCCTCCTGGGTTCAAGTGATTCTCTTGCCTCAGCCTCCAGAGTAGCTGTAACTACAGGCACATGCCACCACACCCAGCTACCTTTTTTTTTTTTTTATTTTAAATTTTTAGTAGAGACAGGGTTTCACCATGTTAGTCAGGCTGGTCTCAAACTCCTGACCTCAAACGATCTGCCGGCCTTGGCCTCCCAAAGTGCTGGGATTACAGGCGTGAACCACAACACCCAACCGAGACAAAGGTTTTGCATCTCAAAAGTCAAAGCCCCAAGGAACTCGGGGCAGGCAGTTTATGGCAGAATTAATAGATTTGGATGAATGTAAGAGAATATTTTTTTTCCTGCCCTAGATTAAAAGATTAAGAATCTCTGAATTGAGTGCAGGGAGAAAAAAAGTCAGAAAAGAAGCCCCAGATTAGGTACTGGTGAGTGTCTCTGAGAAGGACAATGCATGATAGGATCCCCAAATAAATCTGAAGATCTAAAAACAAGAGCACCTATGCTCTATCCCCATTGGTAACTCCAAGGAGAAATCAAACCTCATTAAGAAGCTCCAGGCCGGGTGGTGGTGGTTCACGCCTGTATTCCAGCACTGTGGGAGGCAGAGGCAGGCAGATCACAAGGTCAAGAGCTCAAGACCATCCTGGCCAACATGGCGAAACCCCATCTCTACTAAAAATACAAAAATTAGCTGGTGTGGTGGCACGCACCTGTAGTCCCAGCTATTCAGGAGGCTGAGGCAGGAGAATCACTTGAACCCAGGAGACAGAGGTTGCAGTGAGCCAAGATCGCCACACTGCACTCCAGCCTGGTGACAGAGCGAGGCTCCAAGGCTGAGATAGCATGAAGTGTTTGTGCTAGTACTGGGTTCTGTAAGGGATAGAAACTCCATAATAAGGAATTTATATACTAATAAGTTTATTTCTATTTATAGTAAAAGGCTAGGCACAGTGGCTCATGCCTGTAATCCCAACACTTTGGAGACCAAGGTGGGAGGATTGCTTCAGGCCAGGAGTTCGAGAACAGTCAACATAGTAAGACTCTGTCTCTACAAAATAAAAATAAAATTAGCCAGGCATGGTGGCTCGCACCTGTAGTCTCAGTTACTTGAGAGATTGAGGTGGGAGGATGGCTTGAGCCCAGGAGTTCAAAGCTGCAGTGAGCCATGATCACACCATTGCACTCCAGCCTGGGCAACAGGGCAAGATCTTGTCTCTAAAAAAAAAAAAAAGGTAAAAGTTCAGGTAGGTTTCCCAGGGCTGGAAAGGTGTTCCACACTGTTGAGAGCCCAGGCTCTTCTCTGCCTTGCATGGCCTCAACATTATAATCCAAGACAGTAGCATCCATGTTCTGGGCAGTAGAATGGAGAGAAAGACAAAAAAAGAGCAAAGAGAACATACATGCTGTTTCCTATGAAGTGTTTTTGGAGCTCCTATGTATTTCCATCACATCATTTGACCAGAAGTTAGTTACGTATTAGAGTTTGAATTGTGACCCTCAAAAAGATGTGTTGAAGTCCCAGCCCCCGGTACCTGTGAATGTCACCTTACTTGGAAAGAGGATCATTGCCGATGTATTAAAATGAGGTCACTGCTGGGTGCAGTGGCATGCAGTGGTAATCCCAACTATTCAGGAGGCTGAGGTAAAAAGATTGCCTGAGCCCAGGAGTTTGAGACCTGTTCAGGCAACATAGAGAGACTCCCATCTCAAACAAACAAACAAAAAAGATGAGGTCAGCCAGGCGCGGTGGCTCAGGTCTGTAATCCCAGCACTTTGGGAGGCTGACGTGGGTGAATCACCAGGTCAAGAGTTCAAAACCATCCCAGCCAACGTGGTGAAACGCTTGCTCTAGTAAAAGTACAAAAATTAGCTGGGCATGATGGCACACGCCTGTAGTCCCAGCTACTCAGAAGGCTGAGGCAGGAGAATAACTTGAACCCAGAGATGAAGGTCGCAGTGAGTCGAGATCATGACTGCACTCCAGCCTGGCAACAGAGTGAGACTCCATCTCAAAAAAAAGAAAGAGGGGAAAAGAAGATGAGGTCATTAAGGTGGGTCCTAATTCAATATGACAGATGTCCTTGTAGGATGAGGAAAAGCGGCCCATAAGGAAAAGATGCCATGAGGCGCTAGAGGCAGGGGTTGGAGTGATGTGTCTATAAGGCAAGGAATGCAAGGGTTGCTAGCAAACACCAGAAGCCAGAGGGGCAATGAAGGACTCACCCCTCAGGTTTCAGAGAGAGCATGGCCCTACTTTTGGATTTTAGCCTCCATAGCTGCAAGACAATTTCTGTTGCTTTCAGTCACTCGATTTGTGGCACTTGGGTAGAGAAGCCCTGGGAGTCTAACACACCTGGCCACACCTGGTGGTAAGAGAGGCCAGGAAATATAGTTATTCTTCTGGGCAGCTGTGTGAGATTCTGTTATTATGGAAGAAGAGGAGAACAGAAAGTGGGGAACAAGTGGAGTGTCTGCCACAGGCGTTGAGCGCAGCAGGCTTGAGAACATCTCACCAAGTCCCCAAGAACTCAACAACATACTTACCTAGAGAGCAGTAAAATGACCTCTGCACGTGGCCAAGGGCAGTGCAGACATGGCACTAAGGATCTAGTGGGGGTGACGTGGACATGGTTTATCCTAATCTCTCGTCCCCATGTATTCCTTCCTGGGGATGAGAGATTAGGATAAACCATGTCCACCCCAGCCCCGTTCTTTCTGGAGGAGTCTTTGAAGCAGAAACTGAAGGTGAAGAGAACATATAGAGAGGAGGGAACAGGATGGACACCAAGCTGGGGCTTCAGGAGGCAATACCAAGACCTCAGCTCTGAGCACTGCAAAGGAGCAGGTTTCCGGATATGGTCAGGGCGCCGTCAAGAAAAGATATCCTTTCTAGGGTCATGTCTGGTTATAATACATTCACTTTGTTCAGTACCAATGATCACTTTCAGAGCAGAGGCTGGGATGGAGAGTTTGGAATTTAAGTTCTAATGCATCCTAGAGCCAATCTCCTTGAGGGCAGGAACCTTATTCTCTTATTCATTACTGCATCCCCAGGCCTTGGAAAAGGACCTGGCTCATAGTTGGTTCTTGTTTATCCTGAGAAGGAAAAGAGGAATGACTTCCTTCCAGGGACCCTCCGCAAGCTGGACTGAGCCAGGTTCTATGGCCACCTGAGGAAGCACACTGCAGGGTTTGGGGCACAAAGAATCCTTGGCAAAGTCCTCCCTCACTCCCTCCCTCCTTCCAAATACCAGTGAGTAGATGCCCACCTGTAGGAACATCCAGCCTGGGCTCTGTGGCTCCAGACCCATGTTTTTCACTGTCTGCTTGCCATCTCCAGCAAGACAAGGTGGCATTCAGGCTCCCTGCTGCTCAGCTTCAGCCAATTCTTCCCCTTCCCGCCACGCACACTGTGACTAGTGGAGTCATTTTCCAGTGTGGGATTTTCCTCTCCTACCCTCCCCCGTTAGGAAAAGTCCTTCCTCTCCTGGGCTCCCATCCCTGCCTGGACTCCACTCAGCCTGCCCCGGCAGAAGCGAAAGCCAGGAACAGGATTTCCCCTGGAAATCTCTGCCAAGGCCAGTTCCTCTTACACTCTCCCACACCCAAGGGCCACTCCTCCTACAGTAGACGGTGGTGCCTACATGGAAAAGGAATTCAGGAGAAGGAGCAGGTGAGGGGAGGAGAGAGGTGGTATTTTGGAGGCACTTGATAGGAGGTGCCTTGGGACACCTTGGAGGCGAAGAAGCTGCGTCTATCAGTCTGCAACTCTTACTCCTCAGCCTGCACAAGAATCCCAACCCCCGGCCAGAGAGACTCCAGGGATCTGCCAAGCTCGCAGCCAACTCTGTAAAGCCTGCCCAGCTACCGTGACGTCACGAGATCCCCGCTATCTCATTGGTGGCTATTTTCTATCTCGCTGTGGTCCCTGGAGACGCAGGAGGAGGTTTCCGTGACAACTGCAAGTTGGCTCCAACCAAGCCGCCCACGTGGGCCTCCCCGGGCTGCTGAAGAAGAAGGGATCCCCCAGGGCAGAGGCGGCTATACCCGGAGAGCCGAGAAACCGGAAGCGCGGATCCTGCCTGCTCTGGACACTCTGCTCAGCACCAGCGCGGAAGGAAGGCCCGGCGAGGCGAGCGCCCAGCCTCCATCCGGACTTCAAAGCCGCTGGCGAGCCCTGGTTTTGTCATCACGGCCTTGGACTAGTCTTCTTCTCTCTCGGACATCAGTTTTTCATATATAGACCCAGGAGCCGCTCGTGATGTTCCGCAAGCAGGTTCCGCTACAGAATCAGAGGTGCTTAAGCAGGAACCTGGATGCTAGATCTGCCCTCAGTTTAAACTGCTGGCCTCAGTTTCTTTACCTGTAAAATTGGGATATCGGAACTGTGAAATTAAATCACTCAAACTTAAAAGAATTCCAGCTTAAAACTGCTGAAAGTTTACATGATTCTGAGCCTTGAGAGGAATGTGGTATGCAGCTGCAACCTCTGCCTTTTTTCCACTGTAAATAATTAAGAAGACCAGCACCCAAGATAAGACCCCCTTAGATCATTGCCCCTTGTCGCAGTCATAATCTTCCTTGGAATGTAGCAATCTGAAACCAACCAAATGTCTGTGGGTATGCACCTTGCATGGACACTTTTAATCCTGCTGGAACGTCCGCATCTCTGCCTATATAATTGTAACCTTAACTTCACTTTGGAAATGCTGACACCGTTTGTTTGGAGTCAGCCCTTTCCTGAGTGGCCATCCTCAATCTTTGCTCTCAAATAAACTCTAGGCTTTTACATTTTCTGAACTTCATTGTTTAAAGTTGACAGAATGCAGGGAGTGGGGGGAGAGTGCAGTGGAGGGACATTAGAACCCCTAGAGTCCTGTGATTCCCAGTCAGATGGGTCTCTCAGCTGCCAGATCTCTTTCAAGTGTTCGAGATGAGGTGACGTGCCCCAGGTCCCACAGTGAGGAAGTGGCTGAGTCGGAACACAGGTAATTTCCAGAGCTTCTAATTAGCAATTCACACGGAGATATTTCTGAGCCCCTGCTTCCCCATTTGTAGAATGAGGATTGTAAACCCTTCTTCAGTGTGATGTCCATAGAATTATGTGAAACCACTACAAAAAGTGCCAAACACATGACTCTTAATAAATGGACATTATAATGTCATTAATTTCTAATAAAGAAAATGAATTCTTATTAAATTTGTATTCTGTGTTGGGTCCTCATGCTTATTCTTCTGTTAACTCATTCCTCTTTAAGCTAGTCTGGCTTCCTGGTCTTCCTCTCTCCACCTCACTTCCCACTTCTGTAATTCCTTGGGACTCAGCTTGCTTCTCTTTCACCCTGGTCACTTCACTATCCCCTCCAGTAGGTTTTGGGAGGTTTGTACCCTAATCTGCTAGTCTCCTTCCCGTTCCAGGCATCAGTTTTTAAAATATATATAGATTTACCCTAGACCGGGCCAGGGGCTCACGCCTGTAATCCCAGCACTTTGAAAGGCCAAGGTGGGTGAATCCCGAGATCAGGAGTTCTAGACCAGCCTGGCCAACATAGTGAAACCCCATCTCTACCAAAAATACAAAAATTAGGCATAGTGGTGCGTGCCTGTAGTCCCAGCTACTTGGGAGGCTGAGATGGGTGAATTGTTTGAACCTGGGAGGTGAAGGTTGCAATGAGCAGAGATCACGTCACTGCACTCCAGCCTGGGCAACAGTATAGGACTCCGTCTAAAAAATAAATAAATAGGAAAAAAATTAGACTTACCCTAATCTGCATAAAATGTTACCCTATCTCTTAGCTTCCCTCTGTCCTCATCATTCCCAAAGACAAGGTTACAGAACTTTGCCATAATTAAGGGTTTTGCGGTTTTTATTATGGAAACACAATTGGATGCAAGGAGAATAACAAACTAGAGGTAATTATGGAGCTTAAGGAAATAACACAAGTTATTGTGTAGTATTTCCCTCAAGTCCTCTGCCACATGCTTAGATGTTGGCATCCCTCTGGGTACTTGCCTAAGCTGGCTTTTCACCTCAAGTACCCTCTCTGCAGATAGCTCCCACCTCTCTGTTGGCAGCTCAGATCTCTCCTGACCTATGGACTCATGTATTGTGCACCTCCTTCTTCCATTCAAGGGTACTGATCTCTTCCCTTCTCTGAGTAACTCTCAAGAGGAACAAACCAATGAGAGACAAGCCCCCACTTCTGATCTAACAACCCAGAGGTGGGTGGACCAGGCAGGAGTCAGCCAGATTGCCCAGATGCCAGCAATCTCAGTGATGGCAGCCCCAGATAGCTACAGATAACCTGGCATCACCAATCTTAGCTGGTGGGAAGAAGCTGACTCTAGGGTGCATGAAGGTCCAGCAGTTCTTATCTCATCTCCAATAAGCCTAGACTAGGGAGATTGGCCTTTAGCCAGGCCTCAAAAGCCACTGAAAGTGCTGGGTGATGACGAAGTGAAGTAGCAAGGCTCGTGCTGCCAGGGCTGATCGGTTAACAACCTCAGTTTACTCATCTGTAAACTGGTGAGAAAAATACTACCTGCCTCACAGGTAGTTATAGGGAATAAACGAGTGAATGCATATGAAGGCCTACTAAGTGGTATGTAAATCTTAGCTATTATTATCGTTTGGAGAGGTGAGAAAATGGAGTAGCTTTTTTAGTGGGTAAAATAGAAAGATTGTCCACACACCTCTCTTCTTTTGCCAATGTGGTCTCTTCATATGAACATATTCATAAGTTAATCTTTCTTTTTAGTTTCTGTCTTACTGTAAGAACTGCAATATTTACACACTGTCACAGTATAAATGAACTTGTTTCATAAATTATGTAGTTTTCTTTTTCTTTTCTTTCTTTTTTCTTTCTTTTTTTTTTTTTTTTTTGAGATAGGGTCTTACTCTGTTGCCCAGGCTGGAGTGCAGTGGCAATCATGACTTACTGCAGCTTCAACCTCTTGGCTCAAGCAGTCCTCTTGCCTCAGCTTCTGGAGTAGCTAGGACAAGTGTGCCACCATTCCTGGCTAATATTTTTATTTTTATTTTTTATAGAGACAGGGTCTCATTATGTTGCTGAGGCTGATATTGATCTCCTGGACTCAAGTGACCCTCCTGCCTCGGCCTCCAAAAGTGCCAGGGTTACAGACGTGAGCCACTGTGCCCGGCCAATTATGTAGTTTTCATGTACTTACATGGTTCACAGTCTATCAGGCTTCTGACAATTGCACTTTCCTCCTTTGGAACATCAGCAAGACGTTGGATTTATACTAGGACTTGTCATGTTGGGGGAGGTAGCTCTGAACATGTTGAGGACATGGAGTTTTGTTTGAAAGGGACTTCAGCTTCCTCTCTACCCACCAAATGCTGTGCTTATGCCTGTGGCTTGTCCTTCTGCTTTGGCTTATTGAAAGAAAAATATAAGACACTTAGGAGGCAGAAATTTTGAGGCCAGGGATAATTGAGTGTGGCATGGTCGGTCTGTCTGTATGAAGTCACTTGGTTAACTATGCTGAATAGAAAAATACAGTCAAAGAGCCCACCTGCTGTTCTCTGGGGATCCTGGGACATATGCCAGCTCCATGCTGTTATAGTACCAGAGCCCAGAGGGGCGTGGGTGGAAACCTCACAAACAGTCTGGCTTCTTCTAAGCCCCTTCAGATGTTGATCCTTTATATATCCAACTTGGAGCACAAGTGAGGCAACTCAACTTGCTGACAGGATTAAACAAGAATACCTGAGGCTGGGCGCGGTGGCTCATGACTGTAATCCCAGCACTTTGGGAGGCTGAAGGGGGTGCATCACTTGAGGTCAGGAGTCCAAGACCAGCCTGACCAACATGGTGAAACTCCATCTCTACTAAAAATGCAAAAATTAGCCGGGTGTAGTGGTGCACACCTATAGTTCCAGCTACCTGGGAGGCTGAGCCAGGAAAATCACTTGAATCCAGGAGGCGGAGGTTGCAATGCACCAAGATCACACCATTGTGCTCCAGTCTGGATGACAGAGAGAAACCCTGTCTCAAAAAAAAAAAAAAAAAGAATATATCTGCCCTAACCCACCAACCCCATTTCTTTCACTCTCTTGAAGGAAAAAGGCCCAGGAACTGTCAACAATTTTTATCCAAAGTAACTGACGCCAGGACAAAAATACTTTATCAAAACAAGAGAGACTATAGACTATTTATTAATCCCCTGGAAACCTGGGCTTCTTTTGAAATGATGTGGTGTATCTGAAACCCAAATTCTGAAGTTCCTTGGACACACCAAGAGCAGGGCAATGACATTTATTGTTGTCTTCTGTGTGTCAGTCAATGAAAATGCTTTACATATGTTGAATCATTTTAAGCCCTCAAAACAAAACTATCTTCACTTTTATGGGTCTAGGAAAGGAAGTTCTAAAATTGAAGTCATACCTACAAAGTAGCATGACTAACATGTGGTTGTGGCTGGAACACCAATTCTGGATCTATCTAAAGAGTCCAAGTTCTTAGGGGAGGCAACTCATCTGTTTATCAATAGCTGGTCTGTCTTATAGTGAATAAAATGGCTAAATATGTTTTTTTTTTTTTTTTTTTTTGAGATGGAGTCTTGCTCTGTCACCCAGGCTGGAGTGCGGTGGCACAATCTCAGCTCACTGCAACCACCGCCTCCCAGGTTCAAGCCATTCTCCTGCCTCAGCCTCTTGAGTAGCTGGGATTACAGGCACGTGCTACCATGCCCAGCTAATTTTCATATTTTTAGTAGATACTGGGTTTTACAGTGTTGGTCAGGCTGGTCTCAAACTCCTGACCTCATGATCCACCCACCTTGGCCTCCCAAAGTGCTGGGATTACAGGCATGAGCTACCATGCCTGTAAAGGTATGAGTTTTATAGACAAGTTAGAAAAAAAAATATAAGACTGGGCGTGGTGGCTCACTCCTGTAATCCCAGTACTTTGGGAGGCCAAGGTAGGCATATCACCTGAGATTAGGAGTTTGAGACCAACCTGGCCAATATGGTGAAACCTGTCTCTACTAAAAATACAGAAATTAGCTCAGCATGGTGACACGTGCCTGTAGTCCCAGTTACTCAGGAGGCTAAGGCAGGAGAATCACTTGAACCCGGGAGATAGAGGTTGCAGTGAGCTGAATTTCAGCCTGGGTAACATAGCAAGACTCTATCTCAAAAAAAAAAAAAGGGAAAAAAAAGAAAAAATATATAAGCAAAATAATCAAACATAATCCCCTACCCAAAGTTACCACAGAAGACATTTTGGTATTATATTTGAAACTCACATCAATATATTTACCTGCTATTTTCATCTGAGCTGTTATAGTGAACCCTTTTCTAGATCAATAAATGTAGGTCTACGTCATCTACAGTTGGCTGGATAGTATTTCAGTGCTTGTAATGTCTCATAAATTATTCATCTGGCTCCCCTATGTTAGATATAGGAAGTAGAAAAGTTCCACTTCAAAGTTTCCTTTCTTGTTTAAGAAAATTTTGTGTTAGAAATAATAGCTTGTTTTAACCACTTTCTTCAAAAACCTTCTTGCCTTTTTGCAAGAAGCCTTATCCTATGTAGCTGTTATACATGCTTACAGGCACGTAGTACATTCTATGTCCTTGTACTTTAACCAAGATATCTGTGCTGGACGTGCCCACAGGCATGTCCCAGCTTGCTGTCTATGTCTCTTCCTCATTTGGACTTCCTTTTTTTTGCTCTCCATTGCTTTTACCTGTTTAGAAAAGTTTCAAGTTATTAGCCAATCAGGTTTTAGTTTAGATTGTGAGGTCTGGCTTCAGCCAACGGAGATCAGACACAGCAGTAAGGTCAACCCCAAATGCGTAAGAAATAAATATGTCTGCTTTCCTTTGTTTGTTGTACTCTTGTGGCAAAATTGCTAAAGGGAGTACCCTTTCTGCAGGAAGTAAAAAGAATTGCTTTGCCTAGAGATCCTTTGTCCCACTACTAATTTTTCCTTGCAGCACCAAAAAGAAAATTTTTATACATAACATTAGACATTTAGGTTGTCTCTAATTTTTATTTATTGCAAATAGTACTTTCATGCATATCTTTGTACATTTTTGGGAGCTTTTATTTTTCTTAGGAAAAGCTCTTAAAAATAGACTTGCAATTCAAAGGGCATGCATATATTTTTTGTAAATTTTAAATCATATATATATATATACACACACATATATAAAATACATAGAAACATTAAAATGGTAGCTATGGAGGGTGGGGGCCCTGCAGTATAGAAGGAAATGGGAAGATGCAGGTCAAAGGAAACAAAGTTGCAGGCTTGTAGGATAAGTAAGGTTATAGATTTAATGTACAGCATGAGAACTATAGCCAATAATACTGTATATAAGTAATTTTCCAAGAGAGTAGATTTACCACAAAAAAGAAAGGTAACTATATAAGATTATAGGCATGTTCATTTGTTTGACTATAGTAATCAATTCCCTATGTCTGCATATATCAAGATAGGTCAGTATAGCAAAACATCATGTCATATACCTCAAATATATACAGTAAAAAAAAAAAGTATATCACGTATACTGAAAGTGCACAAATTATAGTTTGATGAAATATCACAAAAATGTACCTGTATGAATATGACTCACTCTAGTCCTTCAATGTAAATAAGGAAAAAAAATACATATATATGACCCAGATTAAGATATAGAGAAACACCAATACTCTTAACCTCTCTCGTGCTTCCTCCCTATCTTTTTTTTCTTTTTTTTTGAAACAGAATCTCACTCTGTCGCCCAGACTGGAGTGCAGTGGTGTGATCTCAGCTGGGACTACAGGCATGCACCACCAGGCCTGGCGTATTTTTGTATTTTTAGTAGAGACAGGGTTTTGCCATCTTGGCCAGGCTGGTCTTGAACTCCTGATGTCAGGTGATCTGCCTACCTTGGCCTCTCAAATTGCTGGGATTACAGGCGTGAGCCACTACACCCCGCCCCCTCCCTATCTTCACTGCACCTCCTTTCCAGATGTAAGCACTCTTCCAACATTTAATATACCAGATTAATGCTGATTTCTTTTAGGCTTATATAAATGTAATCATTCAGTGTGTACTCATTCGTGTCTGGTTTCTTTTACTCAATATTATTTTTATGAACTTATTCATGTTGTCAAATATAGTGGTAGCCCATTCATTTTAATTGCTGTCTTTTTGGATGGTAAACTCTAATATTTAATTTAACTTAATTTAATTTTTTTTAGAGACAGGGTCTCACTCTGTCACCCAGGCTGGAGTACAGTGGCATGAACACGGCTCACTGCAGCCTTGACCTCCCAGGCTTAGGTCATCCTCCCACTTAGCCTCTCAAGTAGCTGGGACTACAGGCATGTGCCACCATGACTGGATCATTTTTGTATTTTTTATAAAGATGGGGTTTCACCATGTTGCCCAGACTGGTCTCGAACTCCTGGATTCAAGTGATCCACCCACCTTAGTCTCCCAAAGTGCTGGCATTATAGATGTGAGCCACCGCACCCAGCTAATATTTAATTTTTTTTTTTTTTTTTTTGAGACCCAGGCTGGAGTGCAATGGTGCGATCTCGGCTCACCGCAACCTCTGCCTCCTGGGTTCAAGCAATTCTCCTGCCTCAGCCTCTACAGGCGTGCGCCACCATGTCCAGCTAATTTTTGTGTTTTTTAGTAAAGATGGGGTTTCACCTTGTTGACCAGGATGGTCTTGATCTCTTGACCTCGTGATCCACCCGCCTCGGCCTCCCAAAGTGCTGGGATTATAGGCGTGAGCAATATTGAATTTTTTAAAAAGTGAATACTCACATGTAACCATCACTCCTTAAGCCTCTCTTGTGCCCTCTACCAGTCATTACTTCCTCCAAAGGTAACCAGTCTTCCAATTTCGATCACCCTTGATTTGTTTTGCCTACTTTTGAACTTCAGATAAATGGATCATGTATATTATTTGATGACTGGCATATTCCATTCATCATTATGTCTGATTCATCCATGTTGTTGGGTGTAGCAGGAGTTCATTCTTTATTGCTGTGTGAACATACAATAATTTATTCATCTATTCTACTGTTGATGGATATTTGGATCTTACATAATTTTAGGTTATTATCGATAATGCTACTATGAACATCCTTGTGCACGTCTTTTAATGTTTGGGGGGAGGAGTCTCCTCTTCATGATTTTTCTTTTTCAGAATTTTGGGGCTATCTTTGCATGTTATTCTTCCATATAGATATATTTTGATATTATTTGGTAGAAATCTCAGAAAAAGTAATGTCAGCATTTTGATTTGGACAGTGGAAAAAAACAGATTAGTTTAGTATCTTGATTTTAAAAATTGTCATTCAATGTTATTAAAATTTTTGTGTCTCTTGGAAAGTCTTATAGTTTTTTTCATATCATTTCTATGCATTTACGTATTTCTACTCATATATATGTATGTGTGTGTGTATGTACGTGTGTGTGTGTATTATAATTTTTTTTTTTTTTGAGACGGAGTTTCGCTCTTGATACCCAGGCTGGAGTGCAATGGCGCGATCTTGGCTCGCCGCAACCTCCGCCTCCTGGGTTCAGGCAATTCTCCTGCCTCAGCCTCCTGAGTAGCTGGGATTACAGGCACGCGCCACCGTGCCCAGCTAATTTTTTGTATTAGTAGAGACGGGGTTTCACCATGTTGACCAGGATGGTCTCGATCTCTTGACCTCGTGATCCACCTGCCTCGGCCTCCCAAAGTGCTGGGATTACAGGCTTGAGCCACCGTGCCCGGCCATGTATTATAATTTTTGAGACAGAGTTTCACTCTGTTGCCCAGGCTGGAGTGCTGTGGCATGATCTGGGCTCACTGCAACCTCCACCTCCTGAGTTAAAGCAATTTTCCTGCCTCAGCCCCTCAAGTAGCTAGGATTACAGGCGCATACCACCATGCCTGGCTAATTTTTGGATTTTTAGTAGAGATGGGGTTTCACCATGTTGGCCAGGCTAATCTCAAACTCCTTACCTCAAGTGATCCGCCCTCCTCGGCCTCCCAAAGTGCTGGGATTACAGGCATGAGCCACTGTGCCCAGCTCTACTCTTATATTTTTAAAGATGAGGTCTTGGTCTGTTGCCCAGGCTGGGGTGTAGCAGTATAATCATAGCTCACTGAAGCCTCAAACTCTTGAGGCTCAAGTGATCCTTCCCACTTATCCTCCCAAGAAACTGGGACCACAAACTTGCACCACCATACCAGGCTATTTTTCTTTTTCTAATTTTTATAGAGAGGGAGTTCTTGACATGTTGCCCACACTAGTCTTGAATTCCTAGCTTCAGTTGATCCTCCTGCCTCAGCCTCCCAAAGCACTGGGATTACAAGTGTTGAGCCACTCACCCAGCTATTTTTAAGTTTGTTCCTAAGTAGTTTATATTTTTCTTTTTTTGGTTGTTTATGTTGTTTATGTTTGGTTGTTTGATAGTTTGTGTGTTTCGGTTGCTTTTGTGAATAGGATCTTCTTCTAGGGAGGCCTTTACATGACACATCGTAAAAGAAACTGAGTATTGTTTAGAAATTCAGTGTCTTAAGGAAATTTTATTTACCTTTTTTATTTGTAAATAATTATCAAAAGGTCTGGCATGGTGGTTCACACCTGTAATCCCAGCATTTTTGGAGGCTGAGGTGAGAGGATTGCTTGAGCTCACAAGTTGAAGACCAGCCTGGCCAACATGGTGAAACCCTACCTTTATTAAAACTACAACAAATTAGCCAGGTATTACGGCGCATGCCTGTAGTCCTAGCTACTCAGGAGGCTGAGGCAGGAGAATCGCAGGAACCCGGGAAGCAGAGGTTGCAGTGAGCTGAGATCGGGCCACTGCACTCCAGCCTGGGCAACAAAGCAAAACATTGTCTCAAAATAATAATCATAATAATAGTCAAAAATGATCATCATTGCTTAGTAATGTGTCCTGTTGGCTTTTCATCTCATGGTGGTACAAAGGTAACAGAATTTTAGAAAAATTCGAAATTGCATGGTGGTGTTGGAAGCTTTCCCACTTCAGGAGCTGCTACAGGAAGTCTTTATTCGGCTGCCAGAAAAGAACACCTAAAAGTTGAGCCACTCAACAGGTGACTATATTACAGGTACTAAATCTTCAGCATGTAAGTGCTAAAGAGAGGGTAATAAACCCAACAGATGAGCACAAAAAGCATGCATAGAGCTTTGAGTCTTGCCTACAGAGAGGGAATCGCCAATAACCCAGCATGTGCAAAGGCTTTCCAGGCCCGGGAACCTCATGAGGAAGGTCCTGAAGAGGGAAAAAGATTCATTCTTCGGAAAAGGAGGAGCGCTCTCTGCCGGTGCGATGCGGTGCTGCAGCGAGGGCTGAGTATACTTAGATGTCTGCAGTCCCACGCGGGGGTAACACACGCGGGTCTTGGAGGACGCTGAGACTGTGGTCTTCCCACTCTGGCTTAGACCAACTTGTAGACCATTCCGACTCCGGTGGACAAAGTCCTGGAGATTCATGATCAGGTGGTCTAATACCAGCCACTATGAACAGCACTGTTCCGACCTAGAAGAGACCCTGGAGGGGTCGGTGGGCACGAAGGGGCTGGAGGCTTCAAGTTGGGGGCTCAGGTGGCCCTGGTTGAAAGGCAGGTTAGGACTGAAGGCCTCAGACTGGACTTTGTGGCTGGAAACTGAGTTCGAGCCCCAGCTCTGCCTCTAACGGTGTGCATTAGGGCCGGTCACCTAACTAGTGCTCTCTGGGTTCAGTATTGAGTTGGACACCTGGCACTTTAGCTTCCTACCCAGTAAAGTAAGAAACATTACTGATGAAATGACCATTTAAAGCTAAACATAGGAAAATACATTTTAGCATCATAATTACAGATTCACTTCATTTTTTTTTTTCAGGCAGAGTCTTGCTCTGTCACCCAAGAGTGCAGTGGCACAACTCAGCTCACTGCAACCTCTGCCTCCGAGGTTCAAGTGATTCTCCTGCCTCAGCCTCCTGAGTAGCTGGGATTACAGATGCACACCACCATGCCAAGCTGATTTTTGTATTTGGAACATCAGCAAGACATTGGATTTATACTGTAGACGGGGTTTCTCCATATTGGCCAGGCTGGTCTCAAACTCCAGACCTCAGGTGATCTGCCCACCTCGGCCTCCCAAAGTGCTGGGATTACAGGCACGAGCCACCACGCCTGGCCAAGATTCGCTTTATCTTAATTTTTAACAATATTTAATAAGCAGTGACTTGGGAACCTTTGGCTTTGACATTCTCCCTCTGCTAAGCATTTAAAGATCTATAAATATACCCAGGAGAAGCTGCTTCTTAAAGGGACCCTTTTGTAATCTGGGAATCCTTTTGTTATGATGATAATTTCACCCTCTAATTTGGTGCAGTAAGAAAATAAATGGTAAGCACGATTACATTTAATCATGTAAATACTGCCCATTGTGGGGGAGGGGATGCTTACTCACACAGAAGTCTTTTTATTCACACTCTGCTGTGTTGTGTGTTTCTGTGACTGGTGTCCCGGTGTCCTGTTATTCCAAGCACTCTCCTCCAGGAAAGCCATTGTTTGGCCCAAAAGAGATAGAGAATCTGAAAATGATTTTCAGACAAAGGCTAGACAGGTTGAGGATTGTAAGTAGGTCGGTGACTTCCTGGGGTCCCTGAACATCTGGACAAACTGGAGATAGGGGGCTCTAATTATGGGGCCCATTGAGAAAGCAGAGGATGTGTCCAAAATGAGGACATTTCTGAGGCAGCTGGAGGTCAAATGACCTTTGAGATTTCATTATTTTCTAAGCTGGCCTGCCCATAGTTCAAAATTTGGCACTAGTTTTCATGGAAAAATGCCGTCTGCCTCAGCCATGAGACCTCTTTCACTGTCTGCAGTTCCACTTCCCAGCTGAGCCAAAGCCAGCTCCTGAACTCAGGTGGGCCAAGCCACCCCGTGGTTCACAGCTAGCGTGCCCATGTCTCCCAGTTTGCCTGTGACACTCCTAATTACACCAGTTGTCATTATTAAGACTGCCCATTCACTCTCCAAAGTGCCTCAGTTTGAGTGATAAATTATTTGATCTTATTCAGAATCCTTTCTGCTACTCTCTCAACAGTTTGCAAGATTTGACAGCCAAGGTTTGGAGAGCAAGGTTCCAGGGACACGACACTGGTTCCTAAAAAGGTAAAAGGAAGGGAGAGTGTGGGAAGGGTCTAAAGCATTCAACCCAGTGTGGGAAAGACCCAGGAGGCAATGAAGCCTGCTCCAGTTCTCTTCCATGATCATGGTCACCCTCGTTTGTTGAGCTCCTGCATTGCCTCTCCAGATAGCAGGAATCCAGATACAAAAAAGGCAGCGCACTGATCTCAGCCTCTGATTAGGAGGAAATCGAACATTCACCCCACCTAAGGAACATTTACTGATGCTCTGCCTTGGGCCAGGAATCCAATAAGGACTTCAAAGAGTAAATAAAAAATTATAATAGAGGCCAGGTGTGGTGGCTCACGCCTGTAATCCTAGCACTTTGGGAGGCCGAGGTGGGCGGATCACCTGAGGTCAGGAGTCCAAGACCAGCCTGGCCATCATGGTGAAACCCCATCTTAAAAAAAAACAAATTATAATAGAGTAAGGTGAATGCTGTGAAGTAAGTTGAAGGTGTCACAGGAGCCCAAAGGAAGAACCTACTCACTTTTCCTATAAAGGGGGTGGGATGGGTAATGGGAAAGATGTCACCAAGGAGATGTGTGAGCCTGGCTCTGCAGACAAGACAAGGTATCGGATATCTCCAAGTGGAGGCAGGGAATTCTCAGCTTTCAAGAGCCAAACAGCCATGATTAGAAGCATGTGTTAGCCAGCAGCGGAGGCCCAGGCAGGCAGATGAGGAAGATGAATTATGTCCCCAAGGGTAGGGCTGGTGCTCCTTCAAGCCCTCCCTCTTAGGGCCAGCTGGTGCCAAGACCTGAGCGGGGGTTGGGGCTGAAGGTCAGCAGCAACCATATGGCCTGCAGAAGAGAAGGGGTGGGGCTGAGTCAGATACACATTTATCTGATATCGGACCAATTTCTCGGGGGGTGGGGGGCGGGGCAGGGTGGAAATATGGGCACAATGTGTCGAGGCAGAGAAGCAGAAAACATGGGCAGGCCCCCAAGGCACTGGTTTATGCCTGACCACAGGGAAAGGTTTAGAAACAGGCCCTCCCTAGTCCACTCCTCCACCCCTCTCCACCCACCATGATTTCTGCAATGGCTGGCTCCACTCGGCGGTGTGCCCAGAGGATCTGGATGACTTAGGTTCCAGGATCTGGCCAAGGTAACCCAGTACTTCAGCCTACATCCTCAGCATCACTGAGCAGGCTTATTAAACACAAGATGTTGGGCCTACCCCTGAGTCTCTTATTCAGCAGGTCTGGAAGGGGGCCCTCCAAATTATGCCTTAACAAGTTCCAGGTGATTCGAGTACAGGGACCATGTTTTGAGAACCACCAAGTTAATCCAGGCCAGGTATCCTCGTTGACCAGGGGCCATGGAGACCCTGCCTGGAGCTAAGGCAAGGACACTGGATTTGGAAGCTGAGGGCTTTAGTTGTGGGTTGGCTCTGGCTACTGGGTTGCTGCATGTATAAAAGGGTAATTCTGTGTCTCAAGTAAGACCTTAGATGTGAAAGCCCTTTGTCAACTGAGAGGTGAGATTTGATGTCAGTTTTTTTACATCAAACCTAGGGCTGTAAAGTTTGCTTATTTCTCTTAAAATAATTACAGCTGTGGTCTGAGGACCCCCCACACCTACATGAGGATCCCCTGGGAAGCTTCCTAGAATGCAGATTTTGCAGCTCTAAATCTTGGTGTGGGCCTCATCATCACATTTACATTTTCTACACATCTTTAGTGATTCTTGTGCACCCCAAGAAATTTGAAAACCACTTGCTTACGTTGGGGCAGTAGCGAGGGTTGGAAAAAAGTTGTTCTTCCGTTTTCTGGTTTGCTCTTGGGCCACGAAGATCCCCCACCCTCGCCCTGAAGTCTGCTTGCTGCCAGCATCCTGGGGGAACCTCTCTTCTCAGGAAGACTGTGTCTCTGTGCCCTCATTTTCCTCCTGGCTCCCAGCTGCAGGCAGGCGCCACCTCCTGGCAACATAGTTTTTTCACTTTTTTTCTTCTGTTGTGTTAATCAGATCCTCCCACATTAAGCATTGAGAGGAGCCTTTCTAATGTCAGAATGAAATGTGATTCTGTCATATTTGAGGGGTTTCGATGCCTCCTTAAATGTCTTCACTACTTGTGATTTTACTGTTCCAGTCTCTAAAAAACAACTACAACAACAGTTAATAAATATGTATACTTTTAATTCTCAGTTTTAAGTTTTTCTTTTTTTGAGACAGACTCTTCCTCTGTTGCCCAGGCTAGAGTGCAGTGGTGCTATCTTGGCTCACCACAACCTCTGGCTCCCAGGTTCCAGCAATTCTCCTGCCTCAGCCTCCCGAGTACTGGGATTACAGGTGTGCAGCACCATGCCCAGCTAGGTTTTTTTTTGTATTTTTAGTAGAGGGTTTTACCTTGTTGGCCAGGCTAGTCTCAAACTCTTGGCCTCAGGTGGTCCACCTACCTCGGCCTCCCAAAGTGATGGGTTTACAGGCATGAGCCACTGCACCTGGCCTTAGTTTTAATTTTTAATACAATAAATATCAATAGATATATCCCACATAAACAAAAACATTTTGGGACTCTGTGTGTGTGTGTGTGTGTGTGTGTGTGTATGTGTGTGTGTGTGTTTTAACTCTAGGTGCTAACCTTAAATAATTGCCCTCTGGGCCAGATGTGGCTCACACCTGTAATTCCAACACTTTGGGAGGCTGAGGCAAGAGGATCTTTAGAGGCCATGAGTTTGAGACCAGCCTGGGTAAGATCTAGTTTCCACACACACAAAAAAGAAAAAACTAGCCAGGCATGGTGGCAAACACCTGTGTCCCAGCTATTTGAGAGGCTAAAGTGGGAGGATCACTTGAGCACAGGATGTGGAGGCTGCGGTGAGCTACGATCACACTGCTGTACTCTAGCCTGGGTGACAGAGTGAGACCCTGTCTCTAAAAACAACAATAGTAATAGCACATGTTAAGAGAACAAAGATTCTAAGACCAAAGAGTTTGAGAGTCACTGATTTATATATTTATAAAATGGAAACAAAACTCTCACACTACAGTATTCATCCTTATATCATATAATGCACCCTGAGGCTTTCTTTTCTATTCCATTTTATTTCATCCTTTTAAAAGTATTGGTCATGGCCATGAATTTGTGACAGCTTAAAAAGCAGTCAACCAAAGTATGCGAATACTATGTAATTTTCTGGGGTCCACTTTTTATTTAAGTTAAACATGTTATTTAAATTTAAAAAGTGTCTAAGGCCACATTAGCCTTAGGATCATCTTCTTTCTTCTAAACAGCTGAATTTGCCACACAGTTAGTGAAGCTCAGATTCAAGGCTCCTGACTTTCACAGGCCCCTTCTGGAACCCCCACCTATTTTTTACCTATAATTTGGCATTCTTTCTAAAAGATAGTCACCCAATCTGTATAAGCTTCAGGCCCCACAAAAACCAGATCCGCACCTGCTACTAAACCATATTTTTTTCTGTATACGAGCTGGAATGTATTAAAATAATGTCATTTCTGCTTGCTTTTCTAATTAGAAACAATGGTAGTTAATAGTCAGTTTTTCTAATTGAAAAAGAGCTGCTGTTTGCATTAGGTCCTCTAAGACGTTTCTCCTGATCCTCCCATCTCTCTGGAACATGGTATCTCTCCTTCAAAGGGAGCTCAATATAGAACAAATCGTTAGCTACACTGTTAGAAGTTGGGAATTTAGGTAAAAATCATTTGGAATGAGTGCAGTGGGCTGTCTTCCATAATGACTACTAGTTGATGCTTTGCGTTGGTTTCTATTATCAAGTCATGCACGTTCCTGATTCAGGCTGGAACTGCTGCCTCCCCTGGAATGTGTTTACTTTAGACCAAGACTCAGCAAACTGTGGTCCATGGGTCAAATGCAACCCACAGGCTATATACACAGCTTTTGAGCTAACAATATTTTTTACAGTTCTTAATGATAGGGGAAAAAAAGAAAAATAATGTTTTGTGACACATGAAAATTACATGGAATTCAAATTCTACCATCCATAAATAAGAGATCATTGGAACACAGCCACACTTATTTATGTTGTCTATGGCTAGTTTCCTGCTACAAGGATGGAGTTGAGTAGCTGCAACAGAGACTGTATGGCCCACAAAGCCAAAAATGTTTACTGTCTGGCTCTGTACAGAAAAAGTTTGCCAACCCCTACTCTAGATGACCTCACGTTTCACTCCCTCACTTCATTCAGGTCTCCGATCAAATGTCACCCTGGTAGGGAGAGGTATTCCCTGATCTTTCTATCTAAAAAAGAACATGTTCCCCCAACCTGCTCTCTGCACTGTTATGTTGCATTATTTTTCTTTGTGGCACTTATCCTCAGCTGACGTTATAGTGGTATTTGTTTATTACGGGTCTCTCCTCATAAGATCCAGCTTCGTGAGATCGAGGCCTTTGTCTTGGATCACCTCCTTTTTTTTTTTTTTTTCTCATTTTTCATTTTAATGAGAACCTAGAGAAAATAATGCTTTTTAAAAAATGTATTATTTATTTATTTATTTTTTGAGACAGGGTCTCACTCTGTCACCCAGGCTGGAATACATTGGTGTGATCACAGCTCACTGCAGCCTTGACCTCCCGGGCTCAGGTGATCCTCCGACCTCAGCCTCCTGAGTAGCTGGGACTACAGGTCTGAACCACCATGCCCAGCTAATTTTGTATTTTTGGTAGAGATAGGTTTTTGCTATGTTGCCCTGGCTGATTTCAAACTCCTGAGCTCAAGGGATCCATCCGCCCTCCTCAGCCTCCCAAAGTGCTGGGATAACAGGTGTGAGCAACTGCACCCAGCCAATATTTTGGCTTATTTCCGCATGCTCAGAGGCTCTCAATAAACATTCAAATGAATGAATGAATATTCTCTAGAGTATCTCTCAGACCTTCCCTGGTGGTTAAACTATTTTACTTTGATTTTGGGAGGGACAAGGTGTTGACTGAGTGTACACGCTAAACTAGGTTACATTAACAGAGATAATTAAAGTTATTGTTTGCCTTTTATAAAATGATGAATATACATTGTGAAATATTTCTTAAAAGACCTGGAGGCAATGCCTTCAGACTTGGAGGCCATAAATCAAAAATCATTCTTCTGCTGGGCGAGGTAACTCATGCCTATAATCCCAGAACTTTGGGAGGCTGAGGTGAGCTGATCACTTGAGATCAGGAGTTCAAGACCAGCCTGGCCAACATGGTAAAACCCTGTCTCTGCTAAAAATACAAAAAGTAGCTGGGTGTGGTGGTGGGTGCCTATAATCCCAGCTACTCTGGAGGCTGAGACAGGAGAATTCTTGAACCTGGGAGGTGGTGGTTGCAGTAAGCGAAGATCGCGCCATTGCACTCAATGGAATGCGGAAAATTGATTTTGACTGTTTGTTTTTTAAGAGAGCTTAGGGACCATTTTGTCCCATTCTGTTTCTGTTTTATTTCAAAATTCTTCTACATTTTAATCCAAATATGTATATATATATATAATGTGTATATATATATATTTATATAATGTATATATAATTTATATAATGTATATAAATATATAATGTAGGCAAAACATGGGTTCCAAGATATAATTTATATTCACTTTGGGGCAAGGAGTTTTCTGGAAAAGTAGCTAGCATCACTCAAGAGCCTCTAATGACCTTCTCATACCCTCCCATTTCAAAGTCAAATGAGTTGTTTTTAAAGGAATAATTCACCTTCCTCTCCCTCCTTTTCTTTTATAAAAACTTATCTCATAGTTTGTCTGAACAATGTTTTTAAAGAAACGGCCTTGAGTTTACTTTGTGTTGGGTGAACAGACCCTGTTTACTAGGAATATGCCTTCTTTTCTCCTGCAGACAAACAAAACAGAAGACTGTATCTGAGGGATTGGCTCTATTACCATATTAAGGAAATTTATACAAATGACTTCTATCTGGAAGAATCCATACTTTTACCAAGTTGTGGTAGTTCTCTCAGGAAGACCCTCTTTTTGAGATTGTCATTTTGGGGAGAATTATGACTTCTGTTTTAAATTCTGAAGTATTTGCAGTGGCTCATGCCTGTAATCCTAGCATTTTGGGAGACTGAGGCAAGTGGATCACCTGAGGTCAGGAGTTCAAGACCAGCCTAGCCAACATGGCGAAACCCTGTCTCTACTAAATATACGAAAATTAGCTGGGCAAGGTGGCGTGCACCTGTAGTCCAGCTACTCAGGAGGCTGAGACAGGAGAATCACTTAAACTCAGGAGGTGGAGGTTGCAGTGAGCCGAGATTTCACCACTGCACTCCAGCCCAGGGGACAGAGTAAGACTCCATCTCCAATAAATAAATAAATAAAGAGGAAAAAAGAGAGAAAGACAAAGAGAGAAAGAGAGAGGGAGAGAGAGGGAGGGAGGGAGAAGGAGGGAGGAAGAGAGGGAAGGAAGGGAAAGAAAAAAAGAGAGAGAAGTATTTTTCTTGGATATCATGGTCTAAGCCCCAGAAAGTTAAGTGGCTTGGCTGAGGTTACAGCTAGAAGAGGATTCAGGGGTCCTGCCTCTACCACCAAGGCTCATTCTGCCTCCCCTCATGCTTCGATACCTCCCTCCACTTTCCCAGTTTCAACTCTCAGAAAGGCACTGGGGCTTTTTTTGTTTAGTATTTGCCTATTTGCCAAGTAAGGATGGAGACAGACTGATTTAAGTGGAATTTCTATTTTTAGACATTTCTGGTTCTGCTGAATAGAAAATTTAAAAACAGTGTATTCCTGCCTCAAGGAATGGTAGGACTTTCTGAGGCTTAATGACAAAGGGAAACAAACATGAGTGCTTCAAAGTACACTGAACTCTTAGGTTCAGTGAATGCTTTCTCGAATACACTTTGGATCTAAAATGAGAAATCAGTTTGTCCTGGTGCAGACATATGTGGGAGCATTAATTCTCCTGGGCTTAAACTGCCCCAGAAGACAGTGCTGGGAAGAGGAGATCATGACTGGCCTCAGATCTGTTAGGATGGTAATCGATCATTTAGAAGCTTTACAACCAGGAGAAAAATGAGCATGAGAGGAAATGTGAAACAAGGACACATCATCACTCTCCACCTAGAGCCCTCCAGTTTCTGAGAAAGATGGAAAAGGCAGAAAAACAAACATACTAACAATGAAAATTCTAAAGATTTTTTAAAATGAGAAACTGAGAGGAAAAATCACATCTAAGTTCTTCTAGAAAGATCACAATTTCAGAAAACCTATTGTTTGGAACAAAAACCTATGTTTAAGTTTATTTTATTTACTTGAGAACAATTTAGTAGAATTATTTCAAGTGTCTATCTTAATACAGACTTTTCAGAAGTGGGATAAATGTACACTTTCCTGCTACCGAGGGCTGCTATGAGAATTAACTAAATTTAAAAAAAATTAGACACAGTCGACTGAAATCTTTCTCTTAAGAGTTGTGCTATGGCTGGGTGCAGTGACTCATGACTGTAATTTCAGCAGTCATGAAATTGGGAGGTCAAGGCGGGAGGATCACTTGAGCCCAGCAGTTCGAGACCAGCCAGGGCAACATGGCAAAACTCCAACTCTACAAAAATACAAAAAAGTTAGCTGGACATGCTGACACATGCTTGTAGTCTCAGCTACTGGGGAGACTGAGGTGGGAGGATCACCTGAACCTAGGCTACAGTAAGCCACAATCTCATCACTGTACTCCAGCCTGCTGGGCAACAGAGTGAGACCCTGCCTCAAAAGAAAACAAAAAGTTGTGCTATGAATTAAAAAAAAAGAAACTCAAATATTTACTGCTTGAAAATGAAAGAATTAGGTTGGAGCCTACCTATTCTCTAGTTCAAATTTCACTGTCTCTCTTTAGGTAAGCATCGGAGGCATTTGTTGTTTTGTTGTATGGATGTGTGCTGGGCCTTCATGAACCAGCTTATTGGCTATTGGTGGTGGTTGTTTTTACTCAGCTCTATTCTGTAGAAACAGTACCCCAATTTTCATTTGGGAAATTACCCCTGCCCCCTGTCTGAACCCACTTGCTTTGGGTGAACCTGAATCCATCCATGGACTCCTAGGGAGTAGAAAGTGAGTGAGGCTAAGCTCCTCAGCACCGTCTCTTTCCCCTGATGACAGTCATTGTCTCAGGGAAAAACACATCACTCAAATTAAACCCAATTAGAGCATTAAAAACTTAATTGTTGGTGGAACTGCCAAATGTTATAACCTTATGGAGGGGAATCCAGCAATCTCTAAAGATAAATAATAATAGAGTACAATTAATTGTCTGTTGTTTTCTTTCCCATAAAAGATATTACTGGTGCTGGGTGCAGTGGCTCACGCCCATAATCCCAGCACTTTGGGAGGCCAAGGTGGGCAGATCATGTGGTCAAGAGATCAAGACCATCGTGGCCAACATGGTGAAACCCTGTCTCTACTAAATATACAAAAATTAGCTGGACATGGTAGCGCATGCCTGTAGTCCCAGCTGCTCAAAGGCTGAGGCAGGAGATTCACTTGAACCCAAGAGGCGGAGGTTGCAGTGAGCCGAGATCGCGCCATTGCATTCCAGCCTGGCAACAGAGCAAGACTCATCTCAGAAAAAAAAAAAAGATATATCAGGAAAATGGGTGAAATTTAAGATCTGTAGATTAGTTGATATTATTGTATCAGTGTTACTATCTTGAGTTTGATAATTGTATTGTGGTTAATGTTCTTATTTTTAGGTAACACTGAAGTAGTTAGACATGTAGGGTCATCACATCTGCAACTCATTTGCCCGTGGTTCAGAAACAATTATATTGTATACACACACACACAACAGATAAATATATAGAAAGTAGGAGGGCAAGAGAAAGAACGATAAAGCAAATGGGCTAAAAAGTTAATAATTGGGAACTTGAGTAAACGATATATAGCAATTCTTCATACTGTTCCCAAAACTCTTCCATAAATCTTTATTATATTGTAAAAGTTTATTTTGCCAAGGTTGAGGACACACCTATGACACAGCCTCAGGAAGTCCTGATGACATGTGCCCAAGGGGGTCGGAGCACAGCTTGGTTTTATACATTTTAGGGAAACATGAAACATCAATCGGTATATGTAAGAAGTACATTGGTTCAGTCAGGAAAGGCGGGACAACTCAAAGCAAAGGCAGGAACACTCGAAGCAGGACATGGCTTCCAGGTCACAGACAGGTGAGAGATAAAGGTTGCATTATTTTGAGTTTCTCATTAGCCTTTTCAAAGAAGGCAATCAGATATGCATTTATCTCAGTGAACAGAGGGATAACTTTGAATAGAATGGGAGGCAAATCATGCCTTAAGCTGCTTTTTCCCTATAGCCTAGTGATTTTGGGGGCCCAAGATATTTTTCTTTCACATTTCCCCATTTTCTTTTTTAAAATCTTTTGGAGAAGGCATTTTAGAAAAAAATGAGTCTCTTGTCCTAGGATTTGTCTGATCTCTCATGGCTAGGATGATTTATTCCTATACAGATAGATCCGGAGTTCTTAGGAAAGCTCATTTTTAGAAGGTTGTGAAGTCACATTTCCTACGAAGAGAAAATAGGGGGAGGAAGGGAGAAAAACAACCACAAACAAAAGAGCAATCCTGAAAATCTACATAGGCCATATTACTCTGAAGTCTATACATCAGTAGGCAGGTATGAAAGTGGCTTACGTATGTAAATAGGTTGCCATTATTTTGTTCTGAAGTTTAAGTTGTCTACTTTCAGTTCACAGGGCTTTACGAAAGCACAGCTTAGTTTTCAGTGAATCCAAATTAAGAAACCTGGGGGACAAAAAGAATGAAAAAAATTGAAAACACTATTTTGAGACTTGTAGCCAAGAAAAAAAATTAGAATTCTCTCCAAACTGTAGAAAATAAAATGTAAAAACATTGAACAAGACTAGAATCTCACAACAGGTGTACTATAGTTTTCGAAACATAGTTTTTCTCTCTCCAGTTTTCCATTTTTGCTGAAGACAAATCATAGTAAGGCTGGCTTGCTTTATTTTACTTGGCATAATTATTTGTATACAGTGCACCAATAATAATTATTTTTTACATAGGCTTTTAAATTGACTTTGATGGAACTTTGTTCCATGAAAAGAATCTCAGATAAGACATTTTAAAGCTGAGCCCAGCCATGAAGTTGTGCCATCAAATACCTATGAGTTGGGTTAATTTCCTCTCCTCTTGAGGTTCCAAGATAACTGGGGCTTCTGGGCCTGTCAGAAAATGACATTCTTTACTTACCACAGGTCAGAAACCCTGTACAGGGACTGTGTACACAAAATATGAGACCAGTTTTTCCAAGGGTGTTTTTGGCTCCATAAGTCAAGTTTGATTCCTTAAAGGAAAGCATGTCATCCCAGTCAAATCCTTGGTAAATTAACTAGTTTCTCCAATTGTGTCCTGTTACAAATGAAAATAGATTCTTATTGCACTTATGCAAATAACTGTATTGCTAATAAGTTAAGAATACTCAAAAATGGTTTCCAAATACTGGATAAATCAGGTAGAGAGAAACAAATATGCTCCAAATTTTGTTCATAGGAGTATACTAAATTGTTAAAGTCTGTCAATAGTTCAAAAGAAAAGTTCAAAGATTCTGAAAAACAAAACAAAGGATCAGCAACATTTGAAGCAAAAAGTTAAAAATATTAGTTCAGTCCATGCAGTTCCTTCCTGTTCTGCTTGATACTTATGAACATTTTAGTGCTCCATGAGTCCTAAAATTTTTTCCTCTATTCTGATGTCATAATCTCCAAAGTTATCAGAAACCTGAATTCAAGAGCACCTGTTAGAGTTTTATAGCTAATTATAAAACCACCTCCTAGGTCGGGCATGGTGGCTCATGCCTATGATTCCATCACTTTGGGAGGCCAAGGCAGGAGGATCATTTGAGGTTAGGAGTTCAAGACCAGCCTGACCAACATGGAGAAATCCCATCTCTACTAAAAATACAAAAAACTAGCTGAGTGTGGTGGTACATGCTTATAATCCCAGCTACTTGGGAGGCTGAGGCAGGAGAATCACTTGAACTTGGGAGATGGAGGTTGCAGTGAGCAAAGATCGTGCCATTGCACTCCAGCCTGGGCAACAAGAGCAAAATTCCACCTCACAAAAAAAATGGGAAAAGTTGATAGGTGCACATGTACTCCAGAACTTTAAAATAGAATCAAATTAATTTTTTTAAATAGGCAAAGAACTTGAATAGACATTTCTCTAAAGAGAACATACAATAAGCACATGAAAGGTGCTCAGTATCACTGATCATTAGGGAAGTGCAAGTCAAAATCACAGTGAGATACCACCTCACACACATTATAATGGCTACTATCAAAAAAACAGACAAGTATTGGCAAGACGTGGAGAAATTGGGACCCTTGTGTCCTGTAGGTGAGAATGAAAAATGATACAGGCACTATGGAAACATTACGGTTATTCCTCAAAAAATTAAAGACGGAATTACCATGTGATTCAGCAATTCCATTTCTGGATGTTTATGCAAAAGAACTGAAAGCAGCATATCAAAAAGATACGTGTATTCCTTTTGCAGCCAAAAGGTGGAAGCAATCCAAGTGTCCATCAATGGATAAATGGATAAAGAAAATGCAGGATATTCATACAACAGAATATTATTCAGTCTTAAAAGGGAAGGAGGCCAAGTGTGGTAGCTCATCCCTGTAATTCCAGCACTTTGGGAGGCCAACGCAGTGGATCACCTGAGGTTAGGAGTTCAAGAACAGCCTGGCCAACATCATGAAGCCCTACCTCTACTAAAAATACAAAAATTAGCCTGGTGTGGTGGTATGCACCTGTAATCTCAGCTAATTAGGAGGCTGAGGCAGGAGAATTGCTTGAACCCGGGAGGCAGAGGTTGCAGTGAGATGAGATCGCGCTGGTGCACTCTGGCCTGGGCAACAAAACGAGACTCCATCTCAAAATAAATAAATTAATAAAGGAAGGGAGGAAATTTTAACACATGCTGCAAGGATGGACTTTAAGAATATTATGGCAAGTGAAATAAATCAATCACAAAAGGACAAATATGGTATGATTCCACTTATATGAGGTAGTTACAGCAGTCAAATTGCCAGGGGATTGGAGGAAGGGGAGAATGGGAAATCAGTGTTTAATAGGTAGAGTTTCCATTTTGCAAGAAAAAAGAACTCTGAGGGTGGTTGGTGGTGATGGTAATGGTAATGAACGCAATACTATTGAACTGTAAATTTAAAAATGGTTAAGATTGTAGGTTTTGTGTTATGTGTATTTTACCATAATTGTAGAAAAAAGTTACATGGACAAAAATACTTGTTATAGGACAGACTGAACAACTTACATAGCTTGGCCAGAGAACAGCTGGAGTAAACAAATGCATCACCTAAAGGAAATGAAAAATTTATAAATCCTGAGGGGGAAAAATTTTTGTTTCAACTCTAAGACCTATGCAAATTTCTGCAAATAAATAAATAAAACTCTAAGACATATCTATGTAGAAACCTTAGGAGAAAATCAGGCTGGGCACAGTGGCTCATTTTTGTAATTCCAGCACTTTGGGAGGTCGAGATGGGCAGATCACTTGAGCTCAGGAGCTCAAGACCAGCTTAGGCAAAATAGTGAGACCCTGTCTCAAGAAATTAAAAAAAAAGAAAGAAAGAAATCCTTCAATGTCTCCAATATAAAGCCAGCTTTGGGATCTACTACCCTGTGTTGGTGCTTCTTAAACTGGAGACTGCATGGTTCCCCAAAAATATATCCAGAGATCCCATCCCACTCCCTGTGTCCTGGGATCTGCTGACCTCATTTTAAGGAATACTGCACTTAATGTCAAAATAATGCAATCACCCTGCATTTGTGATTTTTACTTTGGTTGAATTATTTTATGTTATAAAGGTTTGTTATATTTAGTAATAATACACAGCCAAAAGCTTTATAGATTATCTTTAATTTCTTGAGGTAGTGTTTTCCCAAACTGAACGCTCTTAGCTGCCCAAGAATATCATTAGAGAAACCAGTTTGAGAAACACTGTACTACATAGAAGTTGTCTAAAGACCCTGAGATGCAATAATCTGGCAACAGAAGTTTCTGGTTTGAGCTCAATTGACTTCTAAACAAAGTTGGGGGCCAGGCATGGTGGCTCATGCCTGTAATCCCAGCACTTTGGGAGGCTGAGGCAGGCGGATCGCTTGAGGTCAGGAGTTTGAGACCAGCCTGGACAACATGGTAAAATCCCATCTCTACAAAAAATACAAACATTAGACAGGTGTGGTAGCACACACCCATGATCCCAACTACTCAGGAGGCTGAGGTGGGAGGATTGCTTGAGCCCAGGAGGTAGAGGTCACAGTGAGTTGAGATTGTGCCACTGCACTCCAGCCTGGGACAAAGTGAGGCTCCATCTCAAAAAACAAAATCAAAAACAAAAACAGGGCATGAGGGATGATGAAAAGATGGAACTTAACCAGCTGGGGCATTCTCCTGGACACTTCTCATGCTCCTCTGCTTCTCTTTAGCTCCTAGAGAACTAAGCCTCACCTAGCCCCCAACCCTGCTCCCCTGTCCATAAAGCAGCGCACATCCTTTTCAATACTTTCTGACAAAGACTAGGAAACCCAAGGGCTGGTTTTGTAGTGGAAAGTGCTGGCTAGGGTTGTGGAGCCCATAGGGACCTGGTTTCCTAATCTGACCCCACAGCTCTATGGCTGTGTGGTCTGCGGCAGCCACCTAACCTGTCTCAGCTTCAGCTGCCTCTCCTGTGAAACAAAGATGGTATTGCCCAACAGATTGTGGGAAAGTCTGAATGAAGTATTATTATATGTCATGTGCCCAGTGAACTGCATGGTATACAGCAGATGTTCAATAAGTAAGAGACATGGCCGGTTGTGGGCTCACACCTATGATCCCAGCACTTTGGGAGGCCGAGGTGGGTGGATTGCCTAAGGTTAGGAGTTTGAGACCCAGCCTGGCCAACATGGTGAAACTGCATCTCTACTAACAATACAAAAATTAGCTAGGTGTGGTAGGGCATGCCTGTAATACCAGCTATTGGGAGGCTGAGGCAGAAGCATCACTTGAACCCAGGAGGCGAAGGCTGCAGTGAGCCGAGACTGCATCACTGCACTCCAGCCTTGGCTGGAGCGAGACTCTGACCCTCCCCTAAAAAAACAAAATGGCTATAGTCACTCTGTTGTGCTAGGAAATACTAGGTCACCTTCATTCTTTGTATTTTTTGGGCCAAGATTGCGCCACTGCACTCCAGCCTGGGTGACAGAGCAAGACTCTAAAAAAAAAAAAAAAAAAAAAAAAAAAAAAAAAAAAAAAAATTTTAAGTGAGAAATAAGGGCAAGAAAAAGCTCCATTCACTGCCTCAGCCACATCCACTGCCACGACCACTGAAACCTCATAGGATAATTTGCACCTTTGATTTCAGATGCTGATAACTGCTTTCTGTAAGGTGAGGTCAGGGCAGAGAAAATCCAGGAAAGGGCTGGCATGCTGCTCAAAAGACTCCTTCCATAAGACGGCAGGGCTGAAACTGTCTTTGCAAAAATTATAATGGAGGAAATCATGTCAGTGAAAGAGATCAGACCTAATCAACTCCATCTTGCTTCTAACCTTTAAGCTGTCTTTGTTCATTCCTGGGCATAGGCTGAACTAACCTTGGGAAGGAATTTAGTTTATAGTTTGACTCTGAAACAAAATTGGTAATAGTCCTTTCCCCAAAAAGACCCACTTCTTGCCTGGGGACCAGTCTATCTTTGTAGGACTAACAAATTAGCTACAAGATTAGAAATCTGGTTTAGGGGTCATGCAGACTCTGGCTGCAAGTGTCTGAACCTCCCAGATTGCTTCTGGGGATAACATCACTATTAAACAACCTAAGATCAGTGCTTGAGATATTTTGCAGACCTTGCACTGGATGGATCAGCGGACACTACCTAGAAGGGTAATCTGGCTCAACCAATTCTGTGATCCCACCCAGAAACAGAAGACTGCAAGAAAACCTCATTTTGATCCCCTAAGATTCCATCTGCAAACTGGCCAATCAGCACTCCCCCACTTCCTGAGCCCCCACCCCCCAAGTTATCTTTTCAAATTCTCCAAATGCTCAGGGAGACCGATTTGAGTAATAATAAAACTCTGGTCTGCCACATAGCCAGCTCTGTGTGAAGTACTCTTTCTCCATTGCAATTCTCCTGTCTTGATAAATTGGCTCTGTCTAGGCAGTGGGCAAAGTGAACCTGCTGGGTGGTTACAGGGCTTTAGGTAGGTGGGAAAGAGATGAGAAGAAGAATGCTTGCAGGGGAGGCAAAAGGGGAATTTCTGAGGCAAATCCTGAGGGGAAAGTAAGGGAGAGGTACTCTTCAAGGGACATAGGTGAAGCCTGAGTCATCTGTAAATGTGAATACCTCCAAATAAATAGAAGAAATGTGAATAGTACTTGCTCTGTGCCAAGGCTTATTCTGGATGCTTTACAAATATTGACTCATGTAAACTTGTCAATAACTTGTGAGGTATGTGCCATTATTATCTCAATTTTGCATGTGAATGGACTGAGGCAAACAGAGGTTAAGCAACTCGCCCAAGGTTGCCCAGCTGGTAAAGGTTGGAGCTGGGACTCAGATCAGACTGGCCTGTTCAGCATCTCTCCACCAAATCTGGATATCTGTGACTGAGTGTTGAGAATGGTACAAAGAGTTGGGGTTACCGCATTTTGGTGGATCTTTCTTCTCCTAAAAACTGGGTCACCCTAACAATCCCCCAGGTTTACCTGGCCAGGATACCTTCAGTCTCCAGCATTTTTTTTCCTCCCTCAGGTCTGGTTCCTGGATCCCTCTTGGCTTGTGCCTTGTCTGCTCCAGATGGAGTGTCCTCTCTCTGTGCCAGTGTATCAGCCAGGGGTCCATCCAGAAAAGCCCATTCAGAGTGATGTATACTAGGGAGGTATGAGAGGACCTAAACAATTTTGGAAGCTGGCTAATGTAAACTAAAAATAACATTCTGGGCTGGGCACAGTGGGTCACACCTGTTAATCTCAGCACTTTGGGTTTTGTTATTGTTGTTGCTTTGAGACAGAGTCTCACTCTATCACCTAGGCTGGAGTGCAGTGGCATAATCTCGGCTCACTGCAACTTCTACCTCCCAAGTTCAAGCAGTTCTCCTGACTCAGCCACCCAAGTAGCTAGAATCACAGGCATGCACCACCACATCTAGCTATGTTTTGTATTTTTAGTAGAGACAGGGTTTCACCTTCTTGGCCAGACTGGTCTCAAACTCCTGACCTCAAGTGATCCACCTGCCTCAGCCTTCATCCCAGCCCTTTGGAAAGCTGAGGCGGGTGGATTGCTTGAGCCCAGTTCAAGACCAGCTTGGGCAACATGGCAAAACCCCATCTCAACAAAAAAAATTATGAAATTAAAAATAATAATAAAATTCTAAGGTCCGCCAACCATCTGAATGGACCCTTCCTCTCAACCAGGGCATTCCAAAGTTAACCTGAGAAACTGGTTCAGGCCATGATGGGAAGGGAGGGTTGGACATGCCTTATTATACCCTCCTCCCTTTTGGATTTCAGCAAAAGCTGACAAGCATTAACATCAACACAGATCTTAAGTCTGACAAGAAACACTTATGGGCCAGGTACGGCAGCTCATGCCTGTAATCCCAACACTTTGGGAGGCTGAGGCAGGTGGATCACTTGAGGTCAGGAGTTCAAGACTAGCCTGGCCAACATAGTGAAAACCCATCTCTATTAAAAGTACAAAAAATTAGCAGGGCATGGTGGCACATGCCTGTAATCCCAGCTACTCAGAAGGCTGAGGCAGGAGGATCACTTGAACCCAGGAGGCAGAGGTTATGGTGAGCCGAGATCACACCACTGCACTCCAGCCTAGGTGATAGAGCAAGACTCTGCCTCAAAAAGAAAAAAAAAGAAACGCTTTCAGTCTATTATATCTGAAGCTGCTACCTGGAGGTTTCATCTGCATCATAAAACTCTGGTCTCCACGGCCCTTTATCATTGTAACCCAGACATTCATTTCTCTTTATTCCAGGTCTTTATATAATAACTTAATAACTTAACTCTTTCAACCAATTGCCAATCAGAAAATGTTTAAATCTACCTATAACCTGGACCCCCACCAACTCTGCTCCTTTCAGTTGTCCCACCTTTCCAGACGGAGCCAATGTACATTTTACATGTATTTGATGTCTTGTCTCCCTAAAATGTATAAAAGTAGGCTGTGCCCCAGCCACTTTGGGCACATGTTCTCAGGGTCTCCTGAGGGCTGTGTCATGGGCCATGGTCACTCTCATTTGGCTCAGAATTAATCTCTTCAAATATTTTATGGAATTTGACTCTGTTTGTCAATATTGAATAGTCTGTAGATGGCTGGTTCTGGGGTCTGAAGTCTGCAGGGCAGGTCCTCTGGGGTGAGGATGAGGATGGATATGAAGTAGAGGAAAGCAAGTAGAAACTGGGATCCGTGAGCCAAAAGCTGAAGCCAGAGGACAGATTGGAACCCACATAGGTCTTTCAGAAAGCTTCCGGTTTCAAGGAAGTAGATGTCCTATTGGAAAAGCTAGAGCCCTCCACTATAGAACTAAACATACACCTGGCTCAAGAGTCAGAGAAGCTGAAAGAGGCTCCAGTGGAGTATGGAGGAGCTGTGGGCCAGGGGCTGCCACCAACAAAGTGAGCCAACAGAAAAGCAGCAACGTGAGCGCACACTGGGTTGGTAGCTGGAGCATGCACCAGTTGGCTTAGCACAGAAGGGATACAGCTGCTGTTTCACCTCTGTCTTCCAAATTCCACCCAAGATGTCCCTTGTGGGACAGGCCAGCCTGGAACTATGCAGGGAAGGGGATGCTGGGAGACATTGTTGCAGCTTAGCTCAACTGCTACAAGCCCAAGGCACACAACTGGGATGGGATGCCCTGCTTTTGCGGGGAAGCCCCTCCATTCTTTTTCTAGAAATCAAATTGCTGAAGAAAACAAGCCTCCTGCCCAAGGAATTTCTTTGCTTTAATATTTGCTTTGTAGTTTGGTGGATTTATTCCCTGCTGCCAACTTCTAGTATGGACACCCGGGTGGGTGCCTTTGCTTCTCTTTGGAACCACCCACACCTTTCTATCCTTGGGCTCTCCTCCCCAGAGCGGGGGGTCATTATCCCAGTCAAACACAGTGATGATGAACAGAGAATCCCTGACAGTCACCAGAGATGTCACATAAATGACAGTGTATTATGTCTACCACAGTGTTTATTCTTGATCTCTAGGATAAGCCTGGAACCAGTTATTTTTACTTAAATACTTTAACAATTGGTGGTGGCATAATCTAAGTCAGCAGTTGTCAAACTTTCGTCTATGGCAAAATCACCCAGAATCCTCAGATCCCCATTTTGATTTTCTTTTTTGTTTTCTTTTATTGAGACAAAGTCTGGCCATGTTGCCCAGGTTAGAGTACAGTGGCTCTTCACAGGTGCGACCATAGTGTGCTGTGGCCTCAAACTTCTGGCCTCAAGCTACCCTCCCACCTCAGCCTTTCAGGTAGCGGGGACTGCACTGTGCACACTGCAGCATCCAGCTCCTTCCCAAGTTTCCGATTCAGGTCTCTAAGGGGGCCTGAGAATTTGCAGTTCTATCAAGTTTCCAGGGGATGATGATGATGTTGGTCTAGGGGCCACACTTTGAGAAACACTAGCCTTGAGGTTAAGAGCACAGACTTCCGGATCAGACTCCATGGGGTGGAGTCCCAATTCACCACTCGTTTGCTTCATGACCGTGGGCAAGTTACTCAGTATCCTCATGCCTCAGTTTCTTTAGGACAAAAATGGCACCTACTTTTGGGGGTTGTAGTGACACTTAAATAAATTAATCCACATAAAATGTGTATCCATAAAGCACTATATTCATGTTTTATCCATAAAATACTTTATCCACATTAAGTATGGATACAGCATAAACACTCAACAAATATTTGCTATGGTTTTAATTCAACATATGTTTTGTGAGTGACTATGTAGCAAATGCATATTGAGTTCTATATTTACAGATCTTTCACACTCATAAAGGCTGAGTCTAGAATACACTGGTCTTTGATTTAATTTCTCAGTAATTGTGACATTTTCTTGTTTCTTCATACCTGTCCCTTCCTATTTCTCTAATAATGATCACTGAGCCAGGAAGTACAAGCAAATATGTTAGGAAAAAAGTATTATGATAGATATACAGAAGGTGTCAGCTCTTTTACAAAATATTATTCTAATGGAAAAACTAGCTTTATGGCAAAGTTTGAGTTTAATTTCCTAATTGTCCAGTGGGTGGCAGCACCACACGGGAATTTTGCAGAAGAGTATTCAATTCCCATCCCCAATCTTCAGCACCGGGCTGGCTCTTTTGCACTTTAAACTCCATTTCCTGGGTCTCAGATGCTTTTTTGTCTTTGTTTAGATTTTTCAAAAAGTAATTAATTATTATTATTATTATTATTTTTGAGACAGAGCCTCTCTCTGTCACCCATGCTGGAGTGCCGTGGTGCTACCTCGACTTACTGCAACCTCTACCTCCTGGGTTCAAGCTATTCTCCTGCCTCAGCCTCTCTAGTAGCTGGATTACAGGCACCCGCCACCATGCCCGGTTAATTTCTGTATTTTAGTAGTGACAGGGCTTCACCATGTTGGCCAGTTTGGTCTGGAACTCCTGACCTCAGGTGATCCGCCTGCCTCAGCCTCCCAAAGTGCTGGATTACAGGTGTGAGCTGCCGTGCCAGGCCCAGAGTTAAATGTTTATACACATGTTAAATGATTTCCTTTGGATAAGTTCTTATTACTATAATTGCTGAGTTAAAAGGTATACCGGGCTGGGTGAGGTGGCTCACAGCCTGGGCAACAGAACAAGACTCCGTCTCAAAAAAAAAAAAAAAAAAAAAAAAAGGCATACTGTACTATATATATCTTTAAAGCTTCTGACACTATTCTGAATTATATGGACAACACTGGATATTATAATTTTAAAATTCTTCGTAGTTTTTATAAAATCATCATTTTGTTTAAAATGTTACATTAAAATGGTTAAAAATGGTAATTTGTTGTTTTCCTTTGCTTTCATGGTATATTTAACTTTCTTAGTTTATAACTCGAATTTGTTTCAAGCTCTCTTTCTGTTGATTAAATGGAACAAAATAAAATGAGTTAAATGGAATTAAGCTAAATAGAATTCAACTGATAGTTTCTTGTGTGCATATATCCTTCCAGAGGTATCCTATGCATTTTCCACACAATACACTTTTCTACACCTTGCGTTTTCATATTTGTTCCTTTTTTTAAAAGAAAATCCTAGATTGACTTTTTTTTAACTTTCCTTAACAAATGTCAACTGTTACTTTAGCCTCATAATGATTGCAGTAGTCCAATTTCTTTCTTTCTTTTTTTTTTTTTTTTGAGATGGAGTCTTGCACCGTTGCCCAGGTTGGAGTGCAGTGGTGCAGTCTTGGCTTACTGCAACCTCTGCCTCCCAGGTTCATGCAATTCTCCTACCTCAGCCTCCCAAGTAGCTGGGATTACAGACACACACCACCACACCTGGCTAACATTTTGTATTTTTAGTAGAGATGAGGGTTCACTATGTTGACCAGACTGGTCTCAAACTCCTGACCTCATGATCTGCCCACCTCGGCCTCTCAAAATGCTGGGATTACCAGTGAGCTCCTGCACCTGACCAATAATCCAACTTCTTAAGCAGTAATTTCTTTTCATTTCCTTCTTTTCCTTTTTTGTCATTTGTCTTTTCCTCCAGATGGAATAGTAGGCAGTCAGATCCTGAGAGTCCTGGGGACCCTGAGGAACAAGCTTGCTCACATCTTTGTCACGTAAACAGGAAAGGCTGAACACAGCCCTGGGTCGAGCCGCAGAAGTCTCTCCTCTAAGATCTGTTGGCAGAGGCAACAGGTAATAAATGACAGATTTCTCCTTCTTGTAAGGAAGTCTCAGTCTCTCTTTCTCAACATCAAGGTTCATTTTTCTCATTCATCTCTCCATTTCCATTCAAAAATGCATTGCATGTAATCGACACTATGCAAATACTTGTTGAATGAACAAATTAATACATGAAAATATCAATGAATAAATACTAACCACAGAAATATCTGGTTATGCCTGTTTGAACAGTCCTAAAGACTTTCGTCCATGTGACTGGCTAACTACAAACAATCAATGTTAGTGTAGCACAAGTGCTAGTGGGATAGCAAGGAGTCATATCCTGTTACAGCTGGAAGAGGCCTTAGAGCTTATCATATCCCAAAGTCTCAAACCATTGAACACTAGTAGAGTATACTTATTTACCCTGCATAATCTTGTTGCTGGTGATGTTGGTTTTTACATTTGAATTAGTTGCCAACATAGAAAAATTAGGAGACCTCACAAAACGTGATTCAGGGGCTGCTTGAGGAACAAAACTGGAAAATAGCTACAGAAAATAGCTTAGGCTGACTAGTTGCTGCCCCTCTTGCATTCTATTTTATTTATGTATTTATTTATTTATTCTTCTGGATCTTCTTTCAAGAACTGCCCCCATTTTAGGGGAGTGTGTTCTATTCATTTAATGCAGCTCCCAACCACCCCAGTGCACCTGATGCATAGACAGGACTTGTCAGCTCTGGTAGCAGTTGCATTTGTGATGCCTGATCTAATCTCATGCCACTCCACTACCCCATTTTTTCAATAAGAAAACTGAGGCCCACTCAATTTGCCTCCCTAAAAATTTGCCTGATTTGGGCCTCATTCCTGCATTGTCTTCCATCCACTGCCATAGTAAACACTGAAAGATACAAATTTAACAAGGTCACTCTTCTGCTTAAAATCCTTCAGTGGCTCCTTACTAGTTTTGAAGCTCCCAATCTTCTTGTCGTGGCCTATGAGACCTTTCAATGCAAAGCCTACTTTACGAGCCTTAACTCTGACAACGCTAACGAGCCAGCCACACCAAATGTCTTCAAGTTCTTTTACTCTGCCATATGCTTTTATGCCTCGCTGTCTCTGTCTATGCTGATCTCTTTGCTTGGATTGCCCATCCCTATCATTTGTCTGACAAACTCATGCACATTCAGCACTTAGCTCAGGCACCTATGATTCTGCCCTGCCAATGCCTCCACCCTCCTCCTACTTCTCCTCCTCCTCCATCATCTCTGAGCCATAGGGCTCAGCTCACACTCCTATTTATTTACAGCTTTTAGAACAGTCAATTGTAACTTCCCCACTAGACTATGTGCTCCTTGAAGGAAGAGAACACAGCCCATTCATTTTTATTTTCAGCATTTTTTTCCCCAGTGCTCAATAAATGTTGAATAAATAAATGATAGCCTTGCTCCAGGTGACTTTGTTAGTGACCTATCTCTGAGAAAATAAAGGAATCCTTTAAAACTTGAGAGAGTGCAGGGACAAGCTACTTTCTTTCCATAATACCAGGCTGTCTCAAGAAACTTCGTCTTGGTGATTCTCTTCCTCCTTTTTCTCCTTCTAACATATTATGCACCTCATTTTGGCTGCAGCTTCCCAGTTAAAAAGTTTACCCCCTAATGTTCATTTGACTCCAGATAATTAGTATAAGCCAATCCTGGAAATTCTATACTTCTTGCTAGTGTTTGGTTCGTGAATGAGACTGTAATGAAAACCTGGTTAATGAAACATGAGGGAATCCCGATCTCAGGAAGATAGTCCTGAGAAATTTTCCTTTATACTAAAGAAAAGCCACAGAGCAGATGCTTCCTCCCTTTATCTTTTGGACATTATCATTACAAAATATTATGTATGGAAGTGCTGACAGCATCTTGCCATCAATCTGAAAATGAAGCTAATACCAATGGTAGAAGAATGGAGAGATGGAAAAAAGCTTGGAATAAAAGCATCACGAAGCATCTGAGCAACCAACCCTGATTCTTATTCCATTGTTACATCCAATAATACATTTCCTTCTTGTTAAGCCAGTTTAAGTCATGGCTGTATATTTTAATTTGGAACTAAGCCATACTGATACAGTTCTTCAATTCATGTTATTTCTAAAATGACTACATATAATCCTCAACTTTCTAATCCCTTTGTTAGTCTATGAATAGCCTAATTAATCAGGTAAGCCTCGGATGATCTAAAATTAGGCACCACGACGCAGGAGGGAGCATGACCAGGAATTTCTTAAATATCTGTTTTCTCCTTGTCAGACCTATACATGGCTCTTAATAAATGAAGTCCATTTTAGAGTTGGCCATGAGTGAGTCTCATTCCATCATTCCCTACCACGAGCCATACTATCAGCTTCTCTCCAGCTTTCAGCCACACTTCTCCTTCCTAACAGCACCCAGATTTGTTTACAAGAATACTTTTCCTCCTTGCAGCCACAACACCCCCACTTGTAAAGAGAGGCCTGATTCTTCCACAGACAATCCCATTGATCCTTGTTAATGATCAGTTATGCATGGTCCTGTAACTCGGTTCTGGCCAATGAGACAGGAGGAGAATTTATTAGGAAGCTTCTGGGAAAATCTTCCCCAATCCTAAAAGAGAGCTATAGGAGAAACTCTCCTTATTCCTCTTGACATTGCCCTGTTGGGACGTGAATACTCCAATTACTGCTGCCATCTTGTTATGAGCTTGAGGAT